>NC_043759.1:16197384-16797384 GCF_902148845.1 Salarias fasciatus
TGCGGCCTTCTAGCCATTAATCAATCAGCTCTTCCCACCTTAAAAAAACAGCTTTGGGCTCTGATCCGCCCCCATCATCATTCTGTCACCCACCTCATCCAAGCGCAAACCTTCCATCCTCCACCCACCACCTAGAAATACATACATACCAGCCCTACACTCAGCCACTGCAGCTTTCCCACAGTCTCTGTCACATTTTCACTCTCTCTCTCTCTCTCTCTCTCTTCCTCGGTGAGTCTTTTAAACCCCGATCCCAGAGAGCTGCGATCCTTATCAGAGATCAGACTTCCGCTCAGTCAAGTGTGACGCCTGGAAGTTTGAAAACTCCAGGTGTGACGAGGTTATGGGGAGAGTTTATGTGTATCTCCCGATCCCTCAACACCCCGCAGGACAGAGTTTATACATGAAACTAATCGGATTAGAGGGAGTTTTGACACCAGCATGAGACAGTTTTCATTTTTTTTTTGCCCTTTTTTTGGAAGTCACACATTTTTTTTTACTGATTTTTGTTTTCCCCATCAAACGGAAGCAGACTCAGCAGTATGCCATTACACCCACTCGCAAGGTGTATGTGTGTGTGTGTAGCCACTGAGCTGTAAAGACTTAAATGTGACATCAGGTATGCAAAAAACTGGGGAATGAACAATTGCTCAACCCCAGCACTCCCTGCGCTCGGCTCATTGTGCTCGCAGCGCATCCATCATGTCAGTGTCACCCAACTCGCATTTAACTGCTGCGAGACAAAGCTGTTGAGAAACAGCACGGTAATCACGAGGTCAAAGGAACAAACGAGGTGCCGCTCCAGACGGCGAGGACCCGCACTGCGAGCGATCCGTGTGATTTACACCTAGCGGCAGGTTAATCGGGTCTCTGTGGCTGATCCCTCTCATTTTGCCTCAGTCAACCTTCTCTTCCGATTCTTCTCTTCTCCTTTAGTCTCGTTCTTCCACTTTTTGCGGCTCTCTTCGAAGTCCATCCTTCATCTGTCATCTCACTCTTGAAGAAAAAAAAAACAGTAGACCCCCTCAAACCCTTACTCCCCTTTAAACAAGCTTCTCTTTCCCTCCTTTGCTCTCTCCATCTTATCTTCTTTTTTTTGTTTTTTTTCCCCCTCACTCACACCCACACACCATCTTCAGCGCTGGCAAGCAGCGGCCCATCCAGCCTGTTGCGTTCTCTCATCTTAGCGCTTGTCAAACGATCAATCACATGGTTTGATGGCCTTTCCGGGTCGGAGGGAAGGAATCTTTATTGCGGCAGATACGGGCTGTCCCAAAGCTCCACATCCTCTAAAAGAGGACGACAGCCTCACACAGGTGTGATTTATGGACATTTTTATTCCCCTTTGTGAGAAATGTCAAACAATCTTTCCCTATCTGTCTTGTGGAGAGCACCATTTATTATTCCAGGCTGATTATGAAGCTTGGGGAGAAAATGAATACCTCTGTTTTTATTTTCTGCCATCGATTTCACAAACAGAGCACAACAGAGAGCTGGGAACAAATAAAACCCGAGCGCTGAACACGGAGTCACATATTTGTGCATTTACTGCTTTACAAGTCATTAAAAAAAACAGCAAAAGCAACAGAATAGCAAGTTACTCAATAGTGCCCAGTGCTTTCTGGGTAAATTAAAAAAAACGACCACTACAACTACTTACAAGGAAGACGCAGCAGATATTCAACATGCAAAAACAGGCCTATAAGACAAACTATGCCCTCTTAGCTTCTCAGGAATTGTAGATACCTGCACACTCTTACAACACAGCGCACCATTTGTCACTTGTGTGCTGGTTAATGAGGTACATCACCTTGTCCTATTCAGCAGAGCCTTAAGAAGCACTCTCATGTTGCACCTCATTGGAAAGTGGCCTATCTCAAAGCGTGGGTTCAAGTGTGTTGACGGGGGGAGTTCGGTTTAAGCCACAACAGTCGGGTTGCCGCAGCAGCGCAGGTGAGACACCGTTCGGGAATGCGGCCCCGCCATGCAGGCCCATTCACCTCCTGCAGACTGTGGTCGCGGGAATGCCATTGATTTATGCTGCGGCGCTAACAGAGCACCTTTGATTTACATTGCAGCGTTAGCACCGTGGCTGATGCCCGTGTCCATGCCAGCAAACATCCGCCACCGAGCCAAAGCTCCCGCTCCAGCCAACCTCGAGGGTTTTTTTTTTATTTTTTTACCAGCGCTTTAACAACCTGGCTGGCTGTCCTCCCAGCTATTATCGCTGAATTCCTGTGGGCTTGTTTAAAGAACTGTTTTCTTACAGTTAGTTTACTTTTGCATCGGTAACAATGAGCAATGGTATTCAGGTCAAACAACATCCATACAGCTGTTTAGTCGATCTACAGTAGCACATGCTCAGGTAGATACATGTGGGCATTTTGGAGTGCGTGTAAAAGAGGTTAATGAAGTGAAGACATAACTCACCACGCCGCTGGACCGTAGGTCCTCGCTCCACCGTGGTTAAAATCACACAGCACCTATTTTTGGCCCCCGCCTGAGTGACAGCATGACCCTTAAACCCTGACCTTTACGCAGCATGACCTTCGAAGCCTGTTAATGGAAACAGGAAGGTATTAGGGGTGGGGGAGGCAGAGCAGAGGAGTTCAAGGGGTACCGGGGGTCAAGCCCAAAATGATGCATTGGGGCTGGACGGCGGAGATGAAGGCCGCCGTGCTGCCCGGCAGACAATGAGGCCTCAGTTGTCCGTCTATAATTTAGCCAATTGATTGCCCCAATAATTGTTACCATAATGAGTTTGTGTGGATAGCTGCCTGTTGGTCGGCGTGTTTGCGATCGTATTTTCATGCCTGAATGACTGCGTGAAACATCACAGGTGTGTGAATTCAGCAGCCGCGGTACAGTGCACACACACATTGATGCAAAGGCTAAAAAGTGGCGACCTGCCCAGGGGTGCATCCTGTCGGCCCCCCGCGGTTAGCCGCTACCGTCAGCGGCGCCCCGCAACCATTAAAGCAGCATTGGAAATGGGAGGACATTAACATCTAATAAAGCAGTCACTACGACTTTGAAGAAATGTCCCCGAAGTAAAGACTCATCTCCCAGCACCGTCCAGACATCAGTCCAAAAGAACACGCTGTAGTCAAACAATTTTGGTTTTTAATATTTCCGGCAGTTCGTTATTAAAAGAAACTCAAGAAATTCCTAACCTCAGGGGCTCTTTCATAAATTCCCATGAATGCAAGTCCTTGTCTTTCTATGATATATTTGTATTTATTTCACAGAAACTGGCAACTCGATTTATGTCAGTGATTTGTGGTCAAGTCGGATGTATGTCTCATGTGTGAAAGAAGTGCTTTCCATCGCTGCAGGGTCCCGGGGTGAAGCTCATCTCAGGGTCACTGAGCCCACTGGGTGTCTTGTGCCCTGATGGGTACAGGCAGAACCGGAGGGCAGCTAAGGCACACACCGAGGTCGGATCGGAGCTTATCAGACAACACAGATGATATCAGCACCAGTTAGCATGGAAGGGGTCGACCAATTATGCCTGTGTGTGTGTGTGTGTGTGTGTGTGTGTGTGTGTGTGTGTGTGTGTGTGTGTGTGTGTGTGTGTGTGGACAGACTAGGTCAGTGAACACGTCAACATCAATAGTTGGGGGTTGTACATAGTTCACTGGTTAGCTGCAGGGGGTGTACAGGGCTGGCAGAAAGAGCTGCGATTTTGACTTTTATAAACAGGTTTTTAATCACCGCGATCTCTGAAAAGTTAGTTTAAACAAACCTGTGTGTCTGTGGCTTGTTTCAGAGTACGTAAAACCGACCCTTGCTGGTCACTGCATTTTGACAAAGAGTGAAATGCCGCTGCACAGTGTCAAATCTCATCTCATCTGTGACTGTGGCCCTCTTTGTCTGCTCTTCAACCTGTCTGAGTTCCCGACGGGGGCAGGAATGCCGTCTCATTTCAAGATTTCCTGCTGATAAATCCAGGTGAGTGACAGGGATGACACAGCTTTATCCCCATATTACAGCAGGCTCCTGGAGTTTTGGCTCCATCAAAGCGCTGCGAACTTCCCGGGCTGAAGTCTCACTGTTTGCTGATCCCTACAAATAGCTGCCAGCATATGAATTCCCCCGTCGTCCCAACCTCTGTACGCTTACGAGAACATGAAGGAGAAGGCTGCGCTACATTGGAGCGATATCCCTTGGGGAAACACGGGATTTGAATGAGTTTAGATAACAGATCTCTGCAAAATTACCATTCAGTGCTTGATGCACACTTTTAGACTGCCCTGCATTCCAAACATACTCTCAGCAATCATAAAATGTTGATTAGGTTTTATAGAAAAAAAACATTGGAACGTGCTTCCTTACTCACACAAAGTCTTCATTGTTGCAGCTGGTATGACGTGCAGTATAAAAAGAAAAACATACTAATTATTATGCAAGCCTAACACAAAAACCTTAACAAGAAATGTAATTAACTTAGCATGCCATACATTCATAGCAGCCCAGCGTCTTGAAACTCCACACCGGAGAACACAATGTCCCTTCACTGAATGATCCACGAGTCAAACCACCAGTGTTTTCCTCAAAGAATTCATTCAAATTCAGCTGTAATTAGTATATCATCACTGTGCATTTCATGTCTGGAAAATAATCACCTTCTGTGGCAGCTTTCGAGATTATGAATCTATAAATTAAATTCTGAACATACTTTTTGTCTTAAGCTGAGAAACAGAAATAAATCTGCTGTCAATAGATCAAATAAATAAATAAAATGCATTGCACTTACATAATAAATATGTCATATTTTTTACTTTGTGTTTCCTGCTTATGATGAAAAGAATATGGAGCGTTGATCTCAGCTGCAGTGATAACAATACCTGTACATAAAACATAGTTTTATAAATGTTGAATGGATTGCACTTATATAATGTTCTACTGCTTTAGTCGTCCCCAAACCACTTTACATTGTTAGTCAAATACACATATTCACACAAACAGCAAACAATGCTTTGGAGTTTGGGAAGAAAAAAGAGTATCTGTAGAAAATCCACGTAGGATCAGAGAGAACATGCAAACTCCTCACAGGGTTAATTATAAGCAACTTATTTCGTTCATGTCCATGTCGCTTGACAGAAATCTAAAAACTAAAATTTAAAGCATTTCCTGGAAGCTGTTCAGTCAAACAACCTGGAATGATTCCCAGACAAAAAAAAAAATCTCTGGAAATTAATATCTTACAGCTCTTTTACTCTCCTGAAACAAACTGTCGCAGTGGATGCATCAATTTTACTTTCTGATCCATAATGCTGGTGCGCTCTGTGGAAACAGATGCAACCTGAAGCTTCCTATTATGTGATGGTCCTGATGTCCACATCTCTGTGTTACCTTGTAAAGAAAGAATTGTAGAGAATCCACAACATAATAAACACAGTGCATGCCTTTCAGAATTGAGGTGCGGTTTGAGGCTACCAATATTACAGTTGGTTTAACATTAACATGTCACAGTTCAGGTTAGGGCAAAGTGGGATTCACAATTAAACCATATAAATGTGTGAGTGTACCTTTATTTTACTGTCTTTGTGGAGCCCAAAACTTTAAAGAAAATTGCACTTTTAGAGTCCGACTTCCTTAACGGGGACCAAAAGGCAAAGTTATGTTTGCTCTTCTTTAGGGTTAAAGTGCAGTGTTGAATTATACCCAGAATTGGATTAGGTTAAGGTTTGGTCAGCGTTTATGGCGGACGGTATTTGCAGAAGCTTGGGTTAGAGTGAAGTTTACAAAAATGGGATTCCCAGGGAAGGTTATGTGTCCCTGCCCTTTTTATGCTCTGTGTGGGGTCTGGTACCAACATTTTCAATAACTCGATGGGTTCAACACGAAAAAAATGCAGGGCTTAACAGGATTTAACATGTATTTAATCCATTTAATTCAAAGAATTTCCCTCTTGAATTAATAAAGTATTTCTATTCTGTTGTTTTCTATTCTAATGGGTGAAGATATAAATTTAGGGATAAGCGGTAGTTAAGATTGTAAGCCTAACAGGTACTGTCAAACAGAATAATGCGTGTTTGTTTTGTGTGGATATATTTATTTAGTGTTGGTTCGTGTATTCAGACAGCAGACTCCAAACACCCACATCCTCTCCTCAGGTGAGGAAGCGCTAAACTCTCCACTTCCGCCGAGTCCGCCTCTACAGCTGTGCTCCGACGCAGAGCAGGCCGGCTCGGAGGTGGCAGGGCTCTCCTGAAAGGCCATGTTATAATACTTCATTCTCTCCTCTGCTTAACCCCTTCTGCTCCCTTTATACGTCTCTCACAAATACCTTTCTCCCCTTCACTCCCTCTCTTTAAGGCACTCCTGCCACCTATAGAAGGCCGGCCATACCTCTGGAGACAGGTTGAGTTCCCCATTGACCTCCACGACTAATGAAAAAACCCTCACAGGCTCCCCAAACTCACTGCGCCCCATTACTTATAGAAAAGGCTTCTACCTCACCCTCCTCCTGCCCTCTTGTCTTCCTCCTCCTCCTTCTCCTCTTCGTCTTTACTGCTCTCCCTCCTTCTTCAGTAGCCCTCCTGCTGCGATGCGGTTGGCTCCTTTGATCTGGCCCAGCGCTCTAATTAGAAGGAAGTGAAGTGTAGGCCAGTGAGGTCACCATTACCCGCGACCCCTCTCATCGACCACTCCAAATGTCGTTAGGGAGTGAGACGTTCTCACGGCGTTGACCCGCTGGCCGCAGTGGCGGGAGGATCTGGATCACGTTAGGGACCCCTGTAAAAATCAGGCACAATTTACATCTAATTTGAGCCGCTGCAGAGGTCAGCGTGCGGCGTCTCGTTAGTGTCCGACCGAGGACGGCAGGGCGGGACCGCCGCACCAAACCGGTGAGACCCTTGTTAAGTTTACGCAACCGGTTACCCTTGGAATTCCTCTCAAACTGAAATACTACTCTTAAAGGTAACAGTTCGCCATGAACTTGAAAGCGCTGCCAATTAAACTATCAGATTTGTCAAGAAAAGTCAGGATTGGAGACTCCAGCATTGTGGGGTTCAGCATAAATGGAAGCAGCAGGCCTGATGTGCTGGAGGATTTCTCCTGAAATCACAAACTTGGATCTAAAGTTGGAGGTATGTCGTAAAAACAATGATTGGCCTCAGTCTGAGGATAAGAGTGATGAGACAACATGTAGGCCTACTGCTTTTGATCATGGTTGTAAAGTAGCAGGAGCTTACAGAGTGTGTTGAGGGATAATGTGTCATTACTTGAGGGATGTGAGTCACCAGAACAGAGCGGCGCACACATAAACTAACAGACTTGAGGTAAAAAAAAAAAAAAAAAAGAAAATGAAATGCTAATCACACTTTGACTCTGCTTGTTAAGGGTATTTCCTCTTGCTCACTCAGACTCCCAGGGTGCTTCAAGCTCCCAAATCCCGTCGAATCTCTGTTGTACGATAAAAAGACACCGACGAGGGGCACGGCGAGTTCCACCGCCTCGTGCGCGCACATACTTCACACATGCACACAAGGACACACACCTGCATGGGAAAGCACACGATTAGTCCCATGTGCAGAATGTATACCTGGCCAAGAACCAAGTATGTGAGCAGGCATGATCACACATAGATTCCCAGAAAGGAACCGAGGGGGAGAAGGGTTTTAAGGTAACACATCAAAGCTAAAAGGGATATTTTTCTTTGGATGGAGTAAGAACACATCAAACGACAGGGCTCTGCCCCTCACCTCCCCCCTCATGTCATTCAGTCTGCATTGTGATGTTACTGAAATTAAGGGGGTTGGGCAAAAAAAAGAAAAAAAAAATCCATATATCTGGCAAGAAATGTCTGTTGTCTGACAGTTCAAAAGAGCTGTCGGGGTGGGAGGGCGATGATTTAATATGCAATGAAAATATACACCGGCCCATACACTCATTATCAACTCGACCCTCAATTGGGGAAATATTACCAAATTGCTGGGTGTGTTTCCCCGTAGTGAGCTTGCCCAAGGTGGTGAGCCACGTTCAGGTGTACGCAGGTGTGTTCGTCCATTAAAAGGAGCAGCGGGGATGATTTACTGCGCGCTTCATGAGTGAAAAAGCCCTTCATGTAATTATCATGTCAAAGATTTTCTTGTATGAGCTATGCAGAGGCGGAAACGGGGGGAAGGGAGAGAAAGTATGAAGGTGTACTGTAGGTGTACCGTATGCACATGATGCGCACAGTCTGGCAGGCATCCAGTGAGCTGATTCAGACAGATTATGTTAATCCATACCTGCTCTGTGTCTGTCTCTCGATGATCTCCGAGCTGAATTAGGTCTAAAGCGAGGCCACCCTCGTCTGAGAGCGGAAGTCCCCTGAACGTGCGGAACACTGGAGACTAATAGATCTCAGAGAAAAAAGATGGGACTTTATAAATGTGGCTTAGGGATCAGTAGCTTCCTTAGGTTTCCACTGGGTAATGACTCTGTATCTGGTAACGACAAAGAAGCAAGAAATAGTCTGACACGGTGTCAGGAGTCCCTGAATAGTGATTTCTGTTGGGACGTTCACATGTACAGACCCTAAAGTGGATCTTCCTTTATTAACAAGAAACACATTCCCGTGGTGGTTCGTTGGAAATCATTTTGAAGCATGAACACTTCCGTCTATTCAAACCAATCATGCCAAAAGGAAAATTAACAAAGGCTTGGCAAGACGAGGGGATGGTGGTACGCTGGTAGAAAGAACTACCGGTTTGACTATGACAATATCATGAACAGATTTGTCTTTTGTGAAATTGTTCACACTGACTACTAAATATAATGCTACAACAGCCAGCAAAATACGACTTTTGCGTATTAGAACGGGAACAAACACGGTTTTGAGCATGCATTTATGCATTAACTCATGAGATGCATTGAGGATCACATCTGACAGGCCTGAAAAGTAGCACACAATCTTGATGAAGAGCTTTGGGTTCCTAAATATGGCTGCCTTTTATTTACGGATTTTAACAAACCGAAAGCACAGTTTGTGTGAGGATGCAATACAGGATCTCAGTACATTAAATGGTAAACGCTAAACACTTACATGATGCTCTTCACACTGCTTAAGCAGAGTCCAGAGTGTGTTACACTGTCAGTCACATTCACCCATTCAGACACACATTCACAGACATTATTCCATGTCTGGATGAAACTAAGTGGAAGTTGAGCTCACACTTATTACTGTGTGGTCATAACAAAGACATAAACAAGGGAGGGACCACAAATCTGTAAAACCTGGAAATCTGGAATTTCTCTGTCACCAACACCAACAAAAATATGACAAAAAGTGATCAAGACAGGTAGTACCTTGTGTTTGGTTCATTTATATCTATGTTAGAGTAAGTAACTTCTTGATGTGATTTAACCCGTGAGGACAATGTCTGACAGCAGGCGGGTTTAAATAGAAAAATAGGCAGCAATAACTTGAAAGAAAACATAGGAAAAAGAAGATAAATCTCTCACATGAATTCAGTAGTACAATGTTTTTATACTTTCCCAAAGGAGGAGAGGAAGACCCTTTTAGGTGAAAAAATGTTTAAGTTTTTTTTTTAAAAGTGTAATGTAGTACAGAGTAAATGAAATCCAAGATCACAACAGCCAACAGGTGCACCAGTTACAGAGAAAAAGTCAAACTAGCACTCATCTCTCATCTTTAATACAAAAAAATACATAAAGCCTGGAATTTGTGCCGATTAAAAAAGCTAATTTGGTATTTCTTTGCTGCTGCTGCTGAATTAGATTTTATTACTCGCATCAGAGATACATTTTATCCCCCGTGCGGTGAGAATGATTCAGCAGGGACACGCAGATCAGAGAAGTCGGTGGGCCGTATCCCTCACATCCCCACCACAACAAATCGCTCTCTGTAGGATGTAAGTATGCGGGAAAAATTAGGACACTAAATGACGCTCTGTATTTGATCATGGTTCACGCTGCTCTCATATTCCAATGAAACTGCAGCAGAGCTGATTTTATAGAGAACTGAGACTTGTGCGAACACACAGCTCTAAGTGTTTTGGATATCTCTTCACAGGTAAATTCCCATTAAGCAAATCTCCTTCCCCGACGAAGCCAACCTGTGCTGCTGCTGCTGCTTCCTGCATGAATGGAATTATTATCGGCGGCAGATAAAAGAGCAGAGTCCTCTGTAGCTAAAACCCGAGCTGCTGTTTGATCCTGATAAAACGCCCGGGCCAGATAATAAATGCACTTACACACCCAAGCTCTTTCTACAAGCAGCTGGAAGTTACTCATTCATTCTCATAATCACACCACCGCTCCCTGCCTGGCCCTTTCCACGGTATGTGGAAGAAGGAAAAAGAAAAAGTATTAAGGGAAGGAGAAACTGTGTGAACAAATAAGTACTTTTTGATGAGATGCAGCCATATTGTGAAATGATAAATGGTGCGTTAAAGCTTTTATCTTTTGTGTTCTTAATCTTTTTGTGATGCGCAAGATTTGACTCCTGATTCATGTTCAACATGTCTAAACTGCCGAAATAAAAACCCAAATTGATTTTCTTCACCGTGAACGAGAAAAATGCCTGTCAGGCTGCTCCTTTTAACAGAGGTCAGCACAGCAAGTCACTGCAACGTGCGCCGCAGACTTGGAGGTTTTAAGACCTGAAACTCTTCATGCCACGGGGATGACACAGGTCCTGCTGCCCTCAAGGTCAAGACCTAACCTTTTCTCTACATATAGCATTTTTCAAAAATATAATGACTTTAAATACTGCTACAATGTGCCCGTGAGATTGACAGATTCCTTCACACTTAATTATCATCCCACAAGTAACCAACAGAGATTGTTTTTGTCTTTTAACTACCAAATTCACAACACTTGGAATTATTATTTAACGCTCCAGTAATCCTGTGTAGATCTGTCCGGGGCTGTTGTGATGATCTATGTCGCCGAGTCCTGCTTCAGAGCCGGATCCACAGGGGTCTGAACTTCGACCCTCACCTGTCACCTCGAGGCCTGGTCGGCCTATCAGGACCCCCCCCCCCCCCCCCCCGAGGTGGGTCGCTGCACACGGCACCTGTTTCTTGACAGAGGTGAAGCCAATCACTTCTGCGGCGACGCCGGAGTCCCATTTACACTCACGACACACACCTTCTCACCTCTGATCTCTGCATATGCATACCTGAACACCTGATACTGTTGAGTCAGCCTGTCGGCCGCTTTTCATCTTTCCACCCGCTCGATTTTCTTCCCTTTTCGCTACTCTTTTCTCACTAACAAGCCTAAAGGGGCTGCGGGAAAAAGCACAGTGTGGGACTTGTGACAGATCCTATTGTGTTGGATAGTTTTTTATAAAGTATAAACACAGTGAGAGACGGCTGTGTTAAGAAGGCTTCTGGACACGCAGCACTATTTAACACGGGCACGCGTGCACGTGCATGCGCACGCGCGCACACTCGCCCACACATCAAACGCTTCTCCTTGTATCATAAAAGTTACACCACCTCTGCAAATGAAGGTCAACCAATGTCTGTTGGCTTCTTTTGTAACTGACAAACACACCCATTCAAACATCCGTTCTTAAGTACATAAGTATATGTAGTACACACAAACACCCACACATATACACACACACACACACACACACGGACAGAGTGCATGAGAGCAACAGAGTTAAAGACTGAGAATGGCTGCACGCATCCTGAGCTGCTAAATTTAAACCAAAGTTCTCAGTAAGGCTCAGCATCTCATGTCTGTCAGATCTCTATAAATCTACGATTTGCACTGTTACTTATTATCACTTCTTTATTTGCACCCCTCTGTGTGTCCTACAAGCTCAACGCACCTGCAAATTTCTGCACTGATAGATTAATGAAGTCTAATCTGTTCTATTCTATTCTATACGTCAGGCACAGAGTACACGGCTAACACACATTTCAACAAGAACATGGTCCATTTGCGTGTTAATGATTAGAAGACGGAGCCGTTTGCAGGCGATGGGAATGTATGCAGTGGTTTCCTAAGTGGTGCTATCTGGGTCACAGGGCCAAGGCTGTAAAGCTTCTATCTGTGGGCCTGACAAATTCACCTGCTTCTCATGAAAAATGTGCGAAAACAATTGTAAACTCGCTCGTTTAATCAAATTTATTTCACCTCATTCAACAAAAAAAAAAAAAAAAACAGCTGGAGTTATGATGGTATTAATGTGTGTACATAACCTACCTTTGGTTAAAAAAACCCCCTGAAATATACGCCTAAAAATCTATTTGAACACACAAAACTATGATATTAATGTAACTGTGTCTGTATTAAGTTATTAATTGATAAAAATCCAATAAGGCAGAAAAATATGACAAAAGTCAAAACTAGTGTGATCTTTGTATATTTCACTCGGAAAAAAACAAATGAAAATTTCATTTTCATGGCTAAATAAATACTTGGATGACACTGAATGAGTTGTATATTGTATTTTGTTTATTGTACAAAGCCTCTTGGTTCAGGTGGATGTCAGTCCGGGGATAGGAGTGAGGTGAGGTTGAAGGAAAGACGCTGATCTCGTCAGATCACTGTTGATTTAGAGTCTTACAGCTGCAGGATAGAAGGATCTACGCTACCGCTCCCTGACAAACATTGGATGTCATGGTGCGTTGCTGTAGGAGCTCTTTAATGCTCCCTCGGGGATTGGGTGTCACCATCTTTCTCTTTTCCACTACCTGAGTCCAGGAGGCATCTCAGGACAGAGCTGGCCCTTGTGATCCACTTATCAATCCTCCTCCTGTCAGCAGTCGAGCTCTTTGCTGAGTGCAGCCTGCGCTGACGTACTGCAGTCTGAATAATACATAAAGAGATAAATTAATCAACCCACTACACCGTAACTACACTGTTTACATTGACCAGTTCTCTCTTAACATGCAGCGGTGTTATTTTCTGTATCCGCATATTTCCAGCACAGGATATCATGCAGTGACTCATATCTGTTGGATTTGAACCGAGCAGACCGTGACTTGCAGAATGATCAATATCCGCTCAGGTATTATCAGGCCGACTGGAAACCATCACACGACTGTATTTTCCTGACAAGAGGCTGCAGGGAATATACCACCCAAGAACTGACCTGATCTGAACTGTGTCTAAATGTGTACTCTCAAAGCTTCTAGATACTTCTTCCAAGACAAATGAGGTTGATATCCGGGTTAAGAGAGGTGACAATACGGGAAGCAATTAAACAACAAGTCCTTTATCTCTGTTCGACTTTAACACCGATCAAATAAACGTTCACCAATAATAAACCATAAAAATCACATGGCTGGCAGACTTTAAACCTTTGCTTGATGACTAACAGACCCCAACAATGACAGGTCGGAATATTTCCCCCTCCGGCGTCTCTCAACGTCAGGGGATTTAAGCGTGTTACATGCGAACTATGTCCCAAGGAAAATCATGCATTTAATTTATTCTGGGTCATTGTATCTCCTACAAAAGGATGCTACAGACGCCCTCTGATGTTTTTCGGTATCACCTCAACGTGCCTGTGATTTCTAAGTGGACGGGGGCCAGTGAGGAGCTGCCAGTGATGAAAGCGAGCGTCTGGCCGCGAGCGTAGCTGCGCATATTCACATTCACGTGAGTGACGGCTGTGTCGGCGCCGAGTGACAGGGACCTGTGTGAGTGGTGAATCTTACTGACAGCGCACTGGGGAGAAAGACCAGGATGGCTCCTGTGGACGAGTGACCCCTGACCTTGAGTGTCAAAGATGGAGGCATCCCTAAACAATAGCATAAAGAGACCGCCAGGCCGGGAAGCACAGACACACACACAGACACAAGAAAAAAAAAAATAGGCTTGAGGTCTTCTCCAGCTTCCCTGATCCAGCTGTGGAGCCATATCACTGTGTCCATCTCTGACACTAATGCTGTCCTAATGAGCCCGCTGATAAAGCCGGCTTAACCGCGGGGATGTCCAGGGAGGGGTGGGGTGACGAGGGTTAATAAGGAGGAGGAGAACAGGATACGAAATGACAGAGTGAAGCATCATAACAACACATCCACAGGTGTGCGCAGTGCTTTGTTGTGTTTTCAAGTACATGGATCATGGGATTTGGATGCATCAATGAAAACTAATTAATCTATAATGCCTACATTTTCATTTCAAATCTACTTGTCTTTTGCAATCACATTGTTTTTGCAGCAAAGTTATTAACTTGTTACCTGAACAAAAACTGTATGGAAAATATCATTTTAATCAAATGTGTATGTAAACAGACTGAATAACTCGGAGTTGACGGAATGCGGTTTGCAGCTCCTACAGTGACACTCATTTCTCGTCGAGAATTCTGCGTTCCTCAGCGCTCCTGGGAAAGTTCCTGTGACTTAGCGGCATACCGATCACGCATCAGACAACAATCGGACGTGTGTGAGGAGGCACCTTGCTGCCTGCTACGATGCATTCACCACTACTGAGGAAGTGGGTCACTTGCACCATTTGAATAATCATGACTCACTAAAGTTACAAAGCTTTTCACATGCTTTGTGACGCACAGCTGTGGTGACAAATCCTTTCCAAAATCAACAAGTGCAAATGAGATCCATGCGCACGGGTGAATGAAACTCTCATAACAATTAAGGGTGAGTGAAGTAACTGCCGCCACGTGTCAGAGAAACAGTTTTATACAAGAGCAAGATATTAACTGCCATCATTAACAGTTGAAGTTGTAAATTTCATTTTGGGAATATGTTTTAACGGCATCATCAACTTCAATCCTGTCATAACCTAATCTTTCAACAAAAAAAAGTTGAGGTGAGTGGAAATGTTGAGTGGATGGAACTATTTGAGAACCTACAAGCTAAACTGGTTTGTGAGAAGAAAAACCAGCGTTGATCCCTGCAGATGACACTTTCACATGGCGGGCGTCGCCTCCTGCAAACCCAAATGACTCAGCAGGTAAAATTCATCTTTCTTGTGTTCTTATGTGCTTTTCAACATGACAAAACGGCATTCCCGCTTCAGTGTTGCGACTGAAGCTTTTGTGTTTCTCTCTGGCAGAGCTTCAGAATGACATATTCCGTTTCACACCGGTAACTGTGATACAGCATTAACAGACTTCAAAGTAAAAAACAATCAATTCTCAGTGGGTGACAGACTACTTCCTTGTTCGATTTTTCTATTTGAGCAGAAAGCCATTAAACTTTTTTTTGGTTCCCAAAGCAAACAGATGGCCGTTGCTCAGCGCGGGTCATCTTCCGGCGTGGAGGCTGGTAGTTTGATCTCTCAGTGCACCATGGCACCAGATGTTAAATATCAAGCTGAGCACATTAACTGAATAAATGAAGCTCATTTAGAGTGGTGAAGCAGGAAAATACACTATATAAATAAAGCTAATCTACAATTTAACATGTTTTATAAACAGTTTTTAAAGAAATTATGATTTCTTACATAAGACTTGCTTTACTCGAGATGAAACTCAAAAGATCTTTCAAGATTGAAGCAACTCTACACACATGGTTTGAAAATAATCTCAGAGATGTTACTTTTTCAGGGGACTGTATTTTATCTTCAGTGTGAAAAAAAGAGTCTTATTAGAAATTAGACAGAAATAACTGATAAGCTTTTAAAGTTTTGCAGTGCAATTCGTCTGACATTTTGGTAGGTAAAATATGAAAGTTCATAAACACAAGCTCACAAACCAAGGTCAAACTAATGCAACCAGCCCTGTAAACTTTAACGCTGTGGAGTGACATCCAGTGACATTGTGCAAAGGGCTTTTTCACCTGTCTATCTTGGCCCTCTGTGTGCCTAAAGCAAACTCATTGCTCAGCCTGGAATCTGCTTTGTCCACACGGTGCCTCTTTAAGCAGGGAGAGGCTCGTGAAGACAGACCCAAGGCTGGAGTATTGACTCACCGGCCAGCGCCTTATCACGGTGAGAACCTACACACATGAAGAATGAGTCTATGGCGCGGCAGATAAGACGGCAGGTAAGCGGAAGGGTCATGGGCATGGAGAGGGCAGACGGCCTCACTGTAGCTCCAATATATGAGCTGAGCATACATATCTGCTTTGTCTCACTTCGGCTTCAGACGGAGGTCAGACAGGAGCGGCTGACAGAGAAGGATGCGGAGAGGAAGCTTAAAACGGGTTAATCTGCCTTTTAAGAGTCTGTTAACCACACAGAAGCTGTCAGGAACACGTCCGGACACTGTGTACACCACCAACATGTGTGTGAGTCCAGAGGAAGATACATAAACACACAAGAATGTGTGTGCACAGACACACACACACACGTTGAGTTCAAGGGGCCACTGAGTGTGGGGCAGTATAGGTGTTAGATTACAGGAGCGGGGCCATCCAAAGCGCCGCCTGGTGCTATCTTTATTTAACCGCTGATTAGAGCAACTCTTTGAAGGCCTCTTTAATTGCCACAGTGATAGGGCTCTTAAAACTGGGAGGATTTTTTTTTTCACCTCTTTTATTGATTTCTGCCCTCATGCTACCAATAAAAACAGCAACGCTCACATCAACGGGGCCGTCTGTTTCCTTCTCATTCACAGCTTCCCCTTCCGTCTCCCTCCTCCAGCCGCCTGCTTTCTAGTTCACCCTCTCCCAGCATTTCATCACTCATGGTCTGTCTCTCTTTAACCTCTGCTTGTTATGCCTGATTGAAGTTTGAATCTCAAGATTGCACAAGCACCCACAGCTAAAGTTAGAACTTGTCCAATTTCAAGCATTTGTTGTCCTTAGAGTGCTAAAAAAAAAAGTGTTCACTACAAGATGCTATGCGTCACATGAAAAAATAAATAAATAAATAAATAAAAAGGATTATTATGATTGAAAGGGATAAGTATATTTAATGGCAGCAGGTAATTTGTTATCTTTAAGCATTGTTACAGGATAATGAGCGGAGACCTACTTCTGTCAGGTCTCCTCATGTGTTTTTGTTAAGTCTGCATCTCTTACCTGTTTGTCACTTCCTGTATTATTGTGACTCACCTGTATTGTCTGCACCTGTGTGAACTTGTCCTTCCTGTCTGCCCTCCCTCTGTGTGTCTGGTCAGTTTGGAGCGTTTCACCTGCGTCTGCTCCCTGACCTGTATCTGAGCCAGACCGTCTCAGAACCTTTCATGGTTTGTTCGTTATTATGCATATAATAGTTCTACAATTTCAAATGACTTTCTGCCAAATATGGTCTGTCTTTCTGGGTACTTAACAAAAATCTAAGATTGAAAAATGTGAATGCTCTGTACAGACAAGTAAAGGGTCTCAGCCGGTATTCAGTTCGGTATCATCTGCAGATAGAAAGTTTCCCCCAGACCAGATCAATACCTCTTCGAAGGATCCAATCTTGAAAAACATTATTCTAAGTGAACCCTGCTTTATATATGTTTGATTGCCAATTGTTTTTATCAGTTTATCAGTTTATAGACCAACTTCACAAACATTTTGTTCATCATAGAGGGGAAAAATAGTGAATCAAAATGTTGATAATATCAGCACAAATGCTTCAGTATGGCTGGATTCAATCCATAACTGATTGAAAACAGTCTTTTAAGACAACAGAAGTGTATAATTTATTCATTTATCAATCAATCAGGACATTGATATCAGTTGAAACAATAATAACTGGAGAAAATACCAAATAATAGCTTGAAAGCAGAAAGTTAAGCATCATGCATTAAATACAACTGTAATCACAAACAGATGAACAACGACTCTTTGCAGTTGTATAATATCTAAACTGATTAAACCAGAACACCTGCAGCAGTGATTTCTCCACATGTGATTAAAATATGCAATCAATGAAAGTGAAATGCATCATGATCGGTGGGAATAAACTTGAGAGAGGAAAACAGTGTCATGTTCAGCTCTGAAACACGTCACAAACAGTTGTAAAGGGATTCAAGTAAGCATGACTGACTGAATAATTTAAAGAAAGAAACCCGGACATCAAAAGTCAAAATGTCAAAAAAAAAAAAAAAAAAAAAAAAAAAAGTCCTTTGCAATATATCTGAAAAACAGCAAATATTCCATTTTAAGGAGCCTGTATTAAACTATTTAGAGCCGGTTTTCCTTGACATATGAACAGTTGGCGATTTTATTGAACTGGCGATTCACCCCGACGCTAATAAATTTTGTTAACTCATAAAAATATGGCAGCCTGGCACTGACAGCCACATCCACTTTTAGACGCTCATTGCCGTAATAGGTCACTACTGAGATTCTGCTAATGGAGGATGCAGTTTATAGCCCTCTTGAGAGCAGAGGTCCACTGGACAAGGCCTTGACCCTTGACCTCACACTCTACTAGAGGCAGCTCCCGCTGATTCAGCTGGGCGCCGCTGCATTTGCCCATGACCTCTGTGACGGCTCAATTCCAAAGGCACGGACCTGCCCATGTGTGCCTCTTCTGATGAGAACATCCGACTAAACCGGGTTGTTGTTTTTTTAAATCTCATTGATTACCCAATCAGGCATCAACATCGCCCCCTGCAAAGCTCCGAGTTCAACGCATCATTAACTGAATGGAAAGTAAGGTCATGATGCATCAACAGGTCTTGCTGTCGTCTCTTATTAACGTGCCCCTCTGACCACAGCAAACTGCTGCTCTGGTGAATCAGGTGCATCTTCTCTATGGATCAAGAATTAATTACCAAACTATAAAACATCAAACTCACTAACATCATGCACAAACAGCAGACTTTGCTGTTAAACAAAATTAAAAAAATAAACAAACACACACACACACCTTTCGTGACAGCAACAACCTTGAAAGCTCTGCGACAACGGCCGGTTCTGATCTCATTACACACTCATTGATCCCCGTTTGGCTCCTGTTC
Source organism: Salarias fasciatus (assembly GCF_902148845.1). Taxonomy (NCBI): domain Eukaryota; kingdom Metazoa; phylum Chordata; class Actinopteri; order Blenniiformes; family Blenniidae; genus Salarias; species Salarias fasciatus. The sequence continues at coordinate 16,216,169 of NC_043759.1, forward strand.
TGCAGTGTCAGCCCTCAGATTGTATTGATTCCAGGTGGAATCAACACAAAAACGCTGACTAGTCATCACTGACTATTAGGGAGGATAAACAGTCGGCTCCTGGGACACAGTTGGGAGGTGAAAAAAACTCAATAGAAAGGGCAATTTACCACTACTAATTGTGAGCTAAAACCGATAATCGTTAAGAAATCAGAAGAGAGTCAACAGTGCTACAACAGGGACTTAAGAAAACCATGCTGAGACTCATTAAAGACCTATCAATGTGTTAATTAAATGCTTGTAGCAGCATAACGCAATTAGAGTTGTCCAAAAAAAACACAGAAACACAGAAACAGCCCCACCCATCTATACACTTTGCTCGGTTTTTAAATTGTTTCAATTCAAACTTCCAACCCACGCACAACTCCTGCCCTTTCAGCCACAAGCTTAAAGTAGACGTTAAACTTTGAATCACCCCTGAACTTTCAAAGCTCTGGCACTTCTCCTCACGCTCATTCTCTCCTGTGCTCAGGGCATCTGGAACAACAGCTAAGCCGCAGACTGACACCCGAAAAAAGATTAGAGAGACGCTATTAGGGATTTCTAATTAACTAATATACAGCGCAATCCCTTGCACGCAACAAGACCCCTGGCTTGACCTACAAAGCTCCCACATACTCTCTTTGACCTTGGGCAGGCAATGGTTAGGGGGGGGGAGTAAAAATGGGATGTCTAAGGGTGGAGGGTCATGATTGAAGAGCAAGAATGAAGTCGTGCATGTAAAGGGGACAGGACGTTTCAGAATGATGTCTGTAATCTTCAAAACTCTGCTGGGAATCATTAAGATTTTATAAAATTAGCAAAAAAATAAAAGCAGGAGTTGTGCATATTCTAGAAGTGTAGGTAATCAATGAGGGGAGGTGAAGAATGAACAAGGCTTGGTTTACTAATCCAACACTGACCTGGTTTTATAAGGTTGACTAACGATATTACGCCAGCTGACTGATTTAGCGAAGACAGCAACAACCAACCCCCCCTCCCATTCCTTATCCTGTCAGCTGAATGCCACAAACCCCCATCCCCCACCCCCACCACCCCCAAACTAAATCAGCTGACGGATGCAGCCCCGTCACATCTCGAAGGCCCCTGACAGCTGACACGGTTCCTCATCCTCCGACAACCCCCCACTCCGACTGCTCACCTCAAGTGAGTCATGCAATTCGCCGCCCCTGGCACATCGGGTGAGATTTGTTGCTCTTCCCGACGGCCCGCCGCCCACTTACACCTCCCTCGTTCATCGGAAGGGTTCTGAAGAGAACGCGTTGGTGATTTTTTAAATAGTATCTAGTTGATGATCGCGGCTTAATCGGTGGGTTAACCGCAACTGTTTTGTTGTGGTAATTACTGAGGACGTGACCCCAACCGCGATCCAGGATGAGACGCAACACTCATTTAGCCACCTTGTTATCCCCAGCTCAGCCAGGTTCAAATCCGAATGGTCATTTGGAGTGTCAGGACCAACATGCAATGTGGACTCTCCTGTAGCGAGGGCGGGATTAGAGCAATAGAATCTGGGTTACAGACACTCCACCGTCCATCTGTTGTTTTGGTTTTCCCCTCGCAATGACCACAAGCAACACTGCCCCTCCCCCCTGCCTTAAATCATTCTTCGTTTCTGCAGAGTAAACAGGCCGTGTAGATACAGCGGCGGAGACGCAGAAGAGGCATGAGAACTGATTGCTCGCAGTGAGAATGTGACGTAGCGACAAACAATTGAAAACAAAACTTTTGTGTGAGCTGCTTGTTTTTGATCCTGAAGTATTACAGTAACTTAGAAAGATTAATCATGTTTTTTTTAATGCCTTTATAAGTCTCTGTTTTAGTCCAACATGTTTCTCCCTTCCTGCACCCCTTTGTCTTTATCTGTCTTCTGCGTATCTGAGGCTGTTCCAGTTTCCCAGCCTCTAAACCAGATAACTCAGGTTAGTGATTTCCACACAGACACACAATTCTCACTCAGCCACATAAATAGGCGTTTACACACACAGCGCAGCCCCAGTTGTGGCCCCCTTCACACGCTGACCCAATAACTGCACACACAGGGACACCTCTGTTGACACCAAGGACATATTTCATATAAAATCCAAATAACCACTGAGCAGTTGAGTGGAAATACGCAGCTGCCGTCCATCCCCTGCACTTCTTCAGTAATTCAGCGCCCACAATGAATACACAGTCCTTTTTATCACTCCATGATTATGGTAATGCTCTCATTATGACAAATGTTTATGTGCCCGCCCTGATCTAATATCTGTAATCACATTAAGCAGTAATTGATGTCAGCATAAGCTGATTAATAGTCAGATTTTTGTCATGTAAACACATCCTCCGATTCCATTCAGTCCTGTGAATTTATGCATAAATCACAGAAGCACATCAGATGCAAAGTGTCGTTTCTTCATGCAACATTGAAAGCGATCTAATTAAAAGAATGAAACAAAACACAAATCATATGTCAGCATGAACCCAAAGCATCACGTCTTCATATTTGGTTTTCAGCAAACATTTTATCCAGAGAAAGATATTATATCTGTCATGTTATGAAATATTGCAAAAACACGATTACTAGAACAGAGGTCTCAAAATCACACTGAACATTAACCCAAGTTAACCAGTATACATTAGGATAAATATATGGTAGGTCATGAACAAGTACCCTGAGATTATTAATAACTAAATTTATAGAATACAGAGTGCATAAAGCAATCATGGCATGATGGTATAGTAGCTCAAAAATGCTTAAAGTTCACACTACTGACCAAAAAAAGTGGAGTTTGCATGTTCTTTGACTTGATCCCGCAATCTAAAAATGTACTTGTTAGGTTACTGATGAGTGTGGATTAGTTGTAATAGCAAGAGTGTGCATGTTAGCCCTATGATGGACTACCACCATGTCAATTGCAAACCATTCCAATTTCCCCAGAGTCTCTTGGGACAGACAGCAGCTCCCCGAGTCTGTATCCTGGATAAAGTGGCGATGTAAGATGGATGAATGAGACAAGTCTGCCTATTCAGCTGTACAGCGAGGCTCTGTCTGTCCTTGTGCAATGTCAATTCTGTATTGATTGGCTAATTGGGTTATTGCCAAAGTAACAAATGCAGACAAAACAACAGTCATGAACACTGAGCAATAAATATAATTTAAAGCATAAATTGTTTTGACGGAAAGGAGTTACATGATTTCAATTGATTGCGTGTAAGAAACGATTTTCACAAGCTCCTTCTATTCAGCCGGGCATATTGAAAACAGGCTGCTTTAATTTTGATAAAAGCTACAAATTCCTGTGAAAATTTACAGCTCACCTTTTAATTCTATATAATATCCCCAACTATGCCCAGTGAATTGCAAGCATGACACAAGAGTGTTACCGGACTTGGCAAAGTAATGTAAAAATTACTTACATCTGTGTGCTGGGAGCATGAAAGTGAATGTGTGTGTGAGTGTATGCGTGTGTATATATATATATATATATATATATGGTCTTACTCAACAAATGTGGCCCTTCAGAGACTTTCGACTCTGCACAAAGGCAATCTTACACCAGTGATGAAAAAACAGAGGGAATGAGGGAGCGAAAGAAAGGAAGAAAGGATAAATCAAGCTTGAAGAAAGACAAAGGCAACTGGCCAAGGGGGCCCGAAGTGTCATCTTGCCTCCACTTGGGGTGAAAAGAAGGGAGGGGAGAAAGAAAAAAAAGGAAGTCTAGAATTTACCAGAGGAAAGTTCTCTTTCTTTTCCCGGACAGCTGAGTGTCTTATTATGGGATTAGATTTAACCAGTGTCCCCCCTAGGAATGTGGAACAGAGGGCCGGTGGTAATGGGTGGAAGAGTTTTGGGAGATGATGTGGGTCGGGAGTGAGGCTTAGGGGTGGGCTCGGTTATGGGGTGGGGTGCCACTGGGTGGTGGTAAGATGGGTCATGGAGGCAGTATGCGGGAGGGCTTGGCACGATGCCCGGGGTGGGGGGGGGGGGGAAGCCGCAGCACAGGGGCCCTCATGGAGCCTTGCCAGCAGTGCAATTACTCCACATTCTGAACAGCTGGCACATAATGGGTATTCAGGCACTTGTAGTCCTTCGACAGGACATGGAGATCCCAGGTCATCCCCCCTCGCGTGCCTCACCACAACCGGCGATCGCTCCACTGCTGAGGATGCCATCGCAACACGCACACGTCAGGGCGACGTGACGAACACACCCAGGTAAAAACAATCGCACGCAATGCAAGGAGGTGCAAACCAAACGCAAGCGCAGACACACAGCAATGCATCAAAGTGTAAAGACGGGTCCCGTCTGCGTTTGATCCACAGTAATGTGCTAGCAGGCCGGGACCCGCGAGTCGAGTGTGGGGGAATTCTGTGTTTATAAATTCAGCCTGTTTGAAACTCAGTCCAAGTTTATAATCTACCCACTGTGTGGCGGCTTTGTGCTTTCCCTCAAAGCGCTCACACAATGTAAACACAGTGTTTAAAAGGGAGATCTTTTCTTTTTCTTTTTTTTTTTTTTTATCTCAGGTCTAAAACAAAGGGAGCACAGGAAATGGACTCAGTCTTGAAGAGGAAAACAAACAGAGCGCCTGTCACTCAAGCTCATATGGCGCTGTGATGTCATGGAGGACGAGACGTGGAAAACGGGGAGTTTGCTCTGTGTGTGTGTGTGTGTGTGTGTGTGTGTGTGCGTCTACCAAAACCAGTAGCCCGGCTGACACATGGCGAGAGCACGTGCGGCCGTTAGAAACACCGCATCCGTTAGCAATACGGCCGGGTTCCTGTGTGTGAATTCTCGCCTCTGTCAGGTGGCGATGACGGTGATTGATATCTTCTGCGCAGCGAGAGCCGAGAATCAGTCTGGCTCCCCGCAACCACTCCAAGAGGTTTTTTTATTTTTTTTTGTGACTTCCAGAAAAAGCCTCATCCTCAATTCCACCCTCGGAGGCTCATGCACAGGACGTGCGCAGACCATCAAAGGGGTTGTGTAGGTTGAGATGATCATATCAATACTATTGCGTGCGTGTGTACGCACACGCACACACACACACACGACGGCCATGCGACTGTGTGGGGTACAAAGCAGATGAGAGCCTCATGCTGAACATTATGGAGCAGTCGGACCATCTGATAGAGTTTAACTGGCGTGTTCCACTTCACTTAGGGAGCAGCAAACAAGGGGATCTCTATGTGCCACTAAGTCAACACAGACCTTTCTCCTCTGCTCCGTCAATGCCATTGAAAGATTTGTTTGTAGTTTATTTATCTGCTCTTAATTTTGGCTGCTACAATTCCCCCCGCAGACTCCTTTAAAAAGGCCTACCGCAGTTATCATATAGATGCACATGTGTTAATCCTGTTTTTCTTGCAGAAGTGTTTATCAAGAGAGGAGTTTATTTAACAAACCTGCTGGTCATTTGTTGTGGCGCGCTAAAGCCGCATCCTCCGCTTTGCTAGGAAGCCTCCGAAAACTATTAGCAGGCACAGCTAATTCCACACTCCCAGACTGAAGTTCTGGCTCTTAGATTCAAGCTGGAGACCCCCTGATGAGAAATACACAACCAAGATTGTATAACCTTTACCATAGACTAGGGAGTGAGGGCAATAAAACCACAAACAGAAAGCGGATCTAAACTCAGGAATTCAAGAGGGAAGGCAAACGGCTTTTTTTTGTGCTTTTGTGTTTTCATTTCCACTGGACCTAAAAGAACCACAAAGATGAGGCAAATTGGACCAATAGCAGGTTGTTTGAGCTGTTGTCTTGTCCTATTATGTTGAAAACGTGTCTCAATCAAGGCTGGAAAGGAGACGTTAGGATGTTCAATGCAATCGGATGTCAAGAGGGTCCATTTTAGATAAAAACAAGAGCTTTACAACAAATCAGAAATGCAGCTGGTTCTTCGTTTCTGCAGAGTTTTTTTTAATATATTTTATTCATTATATGTTTTCTACTCGTTTTCATTAAATTGAACTAGTTTATAACATTCACCACTGGGAAAAAAGACTTTGATTTGAACATTTTGATTGAAAATAAAGTTGCAGCAGCCAGTCAGCAATATTTTAATTTTCACGTTCTTGTATTTTCTGGGCCATCAAAAATCCTCAAACATATTAATGAGCGCAGGAGTTATTCTGACGTTTAATGTGAAAAGAGGAGGAAATGAATGCAATATAATGACTTAGCAGCTAATGAGCCATCAAAAAAAATATAATGAATAAATCCGAGGAAACAAACCTCAAGCTGTGCTATCTGTTCAGGCCGATAAACGAAATAACATGAGCAAGCAGTTCTTAGAAAGTAATGATTGAAGGGAAGCTCTATCGCTCCAGCAGCTGTTCAGGGAAACAAAAAATGAAAAAAAAAAAAAAATGCAGAAAAAAAATTTCCTCAGCATTCCTCCGAGTATCATTCCAGTGCAGAGCGCTGGTGGTCCGGTGCTGAGAGCTGAGTCTAACATGCATATCAGCAGGGACCATGCCAAAAACATCAGCTTACGGCTGACTGTAATATGATTAGAAACACACAACATAAGTCACCGCCTTCCTGGGAGCAGAACCATGACTTCCATGCTCATGGGTAGGATTATGCTAATGTGAAGCAGTGTGTGTGTGTGTGTGTGTGTGTGTGTGTGTCTGTCTGCACAGAGCCAGTAAAAAAGGACCATGTTACAGTTGGGGGGTCCGATCCTCCTTAAAGGGAGAAACTGCAGGACCCCAAACAAGTGTGCATATATTTTTGAGCTACAGCGTTATTTTAGGGCTGCGGTTTACACTGCATTAAAAAGAAGATGTTAGGAGACGGGTTAAGTTGTGTGGATTAAGGGAAAATGAAGGGCCTTTCATCATCCTTTTAAGCATTATCATGTTGTACACACCTCAGATAAAAATACAGTTACATACATCCAGTTAAAACACTCTTGTGAAACAGGACATCCTCAGAAGATGAGGAGATTTTTTTGAGGACCCTGTCCAAAAGAAACTGCACGCTGTATTTCATATTTATCATTCTCCCAATATCAACATGAGAAACATACACACTATAAAAGACTGAAGTTATGTTTCATTTCACTGTGTTGTAAATGTGACTATAGACTTCACATATGACTTCTCCATATATCAGCAGGTTATCCTTGTGTGTAAATGCATCACTAAGCACTTTGGGTGTTAGTCACATGTGTATATCATCCTCTTTTCAAGTCCGTATGACTTCTTCTTCCTCATCTTTTGCTTTTCAGACTCTCATCTAAACCTGCTAAATTCACCAACTAACTGTGTGTGCGTGTGTGTGTGTGTGTGTGTGTGTGTGTGTGTGTGTGTGTGTGTGTGTGTGTGTGTGTGTTTCAGCACAGAGCACATTTTTTGTCCCCACAGGGTGATCCCAGTTACTCCACCTGTTGTTAGCATAAGAAAAAGACAGACGTTCTGTCTGGGGTCAGAAATGAAACCAGCCGAATGGACGACAGAAAGTTTTTTTTTCTTTTTTCTCAGCTTCAGAAGAAGCCATGACCCTATTGGGAAAACTGTTTTCATTAATTCTTGCACTATATGCTTGGGATTTTATATGAGACACAGGGAAAAAGACCTTGTGCCAAACAAATACAATTTGGCAAAGAGCCAAAAACTGGATTAATTCTACAGTAAACTGATACTTTGCTGTAATTAAAACAAAGAAAACTCATTCATTAATCTTAAAAGAAAGATGGCTCTTTTACATCCAGTGAGATGTGCACGATGGTCACAAGATCTATTCTAACTTGAGAGTCAGGAATAATTCTTTAGCTCAGTGTTGGCAGAGGTCTGCAAAGCTCAAGTGCCTCTTCAAGAGCCTTTTCATTTTATGATTTATCACATAATTCAAAGCGGGGAGACTGAGACGATGCAAAGACACAACTCAAGGACCCTGTAATTACACAGGATTAGCTCTACATTTGTCTGAGCCATTAGGACTCCTCGACTGGGTTGATATTTACATAAATCAATAATCACACAAACGCTGAACACCTAATGACTTACTTTTATTGTTGCAGATTAGTGGCACTCAAGGACATCTCTCTTGTTTAAGGTCACTGGGACTTCAATGTAAAGTCAACCCACGGGTGTACAACCACCCCCCCGCCTCCCTTCCCTTCAATACGTAACCAAGCCCTGAACAGCTGCTCCCATTCACACCACTCCTTCCTGATCCTGGTCTCAGAAATCATCTGCTAAAACAAAGCCACTGTGCACTTCCGACACCCGAGCTGACACCGGCAGAGACTAACCTCAAGAGTCGGACAGCCGAGAGTCAAACCTCACAGAGACGTCCAGCCGGGGTCGGCAAGGCCAAGCCCAATGCCAGCTCCCTGTGTCTGGGGACATTTATGACGTCTGGGTGCCTGACCGGGGGTGGCTGCCATGACTTACAGCACTAATCTGAGGGGTTATTCAACCCCGCGGAGCTTACAGCCATATAGGCTTTGATGTCGTATATTGTTATGGCATCTGACTGCATTCCACGGCTCGGAGACGTGATAGGATTGTGTTGTTCACTGCACATCTGTGTATTTGCCAGGCAGGATTAATGGCTTGTTGACCGCGGTTCAGTCCGGGTGTTTTCCATTTCCGAATCCAGCGGATTTCTCATCCTGCGAATCTCCGTCAAATCAGACAGACTGTAATCTACAGTTTTGTTTATTTTTTTAAACCCGAGTCTTCGCTCCCATTCTTCCGTCCCGTCAGATCAGGTGCTCTGACAGCCATGCAGGCACGCATCTGATATTCACACCTTTACTATTTCAGGGCAGACAGACTCAAAGTGTGTGAGACATTGTCACCGCCTGTCACAGGTGGCAGAGAGCTCTCATCACATGTTCGACGCCGGCTCCGTGGAGTCGTGCCTCAGCTGTTACGGCATCGCTCGGTGTTTCCAGCAGTGTCTTGACAAGGTTTTTTTTTTCACCCCGCTGCCGCGCTGCGCTGCTCCTCGCAGGCTGGCAGCGCTGAAACGTGGGAGCTCATTTCCATACCACTCCCCAAGGATTTATAATTAAATTTCATAATTACTTCAGGGAGCTCAACTCCGCCGCTTTGGCCAAAGCAAGCGGAAAGTAGGCTAGTGTGTGAGTGTGTGTGTGTGTGTGTGAGAGACGCTACAGAGGTGTGTGTTTATGTGTGACAGAAAAACTTTACGTTATTCCTCCACCAAACAGTTCTTCTGTCATCTTTTCTGCCTCTTCTGTTTTCCAACCCTTTCTCTCATTCTTTCTTCGCTCCATAAAGTAATTGACCTTGGGGAGTTCCACTACTTCGCCATATCCGTCGTGTTTCATTGCTTCCCATTGTGCGTACACTCTGCGGGTCAAAGGTCGCGACAGGAGGTCACGGCGTAGTGAAAGTGTCCAGACGGCTCACTTTAACGCATTTTATTGGGGATTCTTGAGCCTTTATGGGGCTGATGTTTGAAAATGATACGTATTATTTTGGGATCAAATGGTTTTATTGCCATTACCGCTTCAGGAAATTGCCACCCACTTCCACAACATAAAAGTGATATATGAGCACGGACATTCACAAGAGTTTACCAGATCTAACAAAAAAAAAAAAAAAAAAAAAAAAAAAAGACACATAGAAATGAAATAACACTCTGTCCTTGTGCACAAGGCACTTAAGATGAACTTAAACTACCAGGTGGCGCTGCTCAGTGACCTACAGCTGACTGCTGCACATGTGGACGTACTGTACTCCTGCATGAAAAAGAACAAGCATCCTCAGCAAGACCCTCGAAAGGAAAAACATTCTATTGTTGCAGATGGGAAATGCGACTGGATGAAGATTTCGTAAATTAATGAACAGCCTGAATCCCTGGTGGACTTGCAGCTGGTGGTGCAGAGGTGCCAGTGAGAGGAAGGGGAAGCGCTGGTACAGTTGGGGGCTCCGCTAGATTTCCCTGTATTGAAGTTGAGAGCAACAGGGAAGTGATATAATCCTCCGCTGGACATCGTCCAACATCTTTCATCCTGTGTGACATACCTCCAGCACCTTTACACAGCGCGCACGTGCATATTGTGTGTGTGTGTGAGTGAGTGAGTGAGTGTGTGTGTGACTGTAATAACTGCAGAGATCACAGGGTTATATAAGAGAGATGAGGTATTATTTGGAGGACAGTAGGCGACACTGAGCGTTTGTGTGTATGTGTGTCTAAGGGGGGGTTTAGGGGGGGAGGGGGGTTATCCTCTAGGGATTGGGCTGCATTCCAGCACTTTTTCCTCTCACTCTCCCCCCTCACCACACCCACACACACACACAAGCTACTCCTTCGGGGCCAGCACGCGACAGGTGCTGACTTAAGAGCCCCTCTCCTTCCTCCTCACACGTCCACTTATGCGCCCCCCCCCCCCATGTCCATTACAGCACACTCTGCCACAAACCTACCCCTGCCCTGATCACCCTGATGCGTCCAATCAACACACACATTCTTCATCTGCAGATGTAGATGTGTTTCTTGGTCCCACATATCATCATAGACAGAAAACACGTTGTGTGTGATTATTAATTGGCAGCTTTTCCCTGAATTGTAAACTAATGTGCTCCGCAATGCAAATAGAAGCAGACTTGACATTTAGAAAAAAAAACATGATTAATTTCAGTTTTTGCTGCTGGAGACCCATTACTTTCCCTCTTCTACTTTTGTTTCCTTCCCATTGTGTTCTCACATCATTTTTCTTTCTATCAGCCACTTGTCTTTGTTTTTCTATATTTGTCTCTTTCTTTGTCTTCCTTCTTTTTTAAACCACCATCCCAGTCCTTTTCCCGCACTTAAATCTTCACCCTAAATCCCTCAAAGTCCCAGAGCATCCCATTGTGTCTCTCTCCATCCTTCACACTTCCTCCATCACTCTATACCTCTCCTCCTCCTCCTCCTCCTCCTCCTCCTCTCTGCATTAAAATTTCCCTCTCCTCTTTCTTTGTCCTTTTTTTTTCCGCAGTCTCTCTCCTTCCCCTCCCTCACTCTCTCTCTCTCTCTCTCTCTCTCTTCTTCCCTTGTGTCTATTGGTGTGAGCCGGTGCCAGACTGCTGTAAAGAGAGAGAGGAGAGGGAGAGAGAGAGCATTGCAGACTGCAGGCGGTTGGTGTTCCTGCCAGCCGTTAGACACACACACACACACACACATACACATACACACATACATACATACACACACACAGAGTCAATGAGGACAAAGTGTCTGGGCTGCAGAGAAATCACATGGCTGCACTGCCACCCCGAGGTGACTGGGAGTATGGCAGCGATGGGGGGGTCATCGAGGGGAGAGACAGCCAGGATGATGAAATACTGGCAGCTTTTCAGTAACGACTGAGCCCAGCCAGGGCCGGGTGGGCGGGGTGGGCTGCTGTGAGCTCACTGCCGCCGCCGCCACCGCTGCTGCTGCTGCTGCTGCTGCTGCTACTCGCTCACGGCAGCTATTATGCAAGAGAAAGAAGGGAGGGAGGAAGAAGAGCGATGTGAACAACAGGAGGTTCAGTGAGGATAGTGTACTCGGAGAGATGATGTACAGAATGTCGTCAGCGCGGCGCCTTAAATCCCCCCCCCAATGCATACGCGCACGACAGATTTTTCACAGCTCCTTTGTCTCTGAAAGTGGTGACTCCTTTATTTAGATGGCATTCCAGCGGAGACCAGTGAGCTTTTCCTCTGTGCCCTGAACAGCAATCATCACAAAGACAAATAGCGATGTCCTCAGGCACAGCGGGGACCTTTAGCAGATAAATGGCTTTAATTAATCTCATTGAACATAGCTCCCAGATATATTAATCGGTGAAATATGATGAGAGCATCCTTAGTTAAACAGATATGCAAATACTCAACTGCGAGGCAAATTCATTCAAATCTGTGTTGTTTCTTTACACTGTGTGTGAGTTCAGGGGGGGACACTTGAGAAAACACAAAGTGACCCTTTGTGAAAGTGTAGCTCATAGGTGGTGTGAAGGCTGCCATGCTTCTTCATCACTCTCCGGTCAAGCTCCATTTTTGAGCAGTGATGGAAATGATGAGCGTGGCAGTCAAGGGCGAGTCACACGGCTGGGGCGGTGTTACACAACTCTGAGGAGAGCGCCGAGACTGGATGCTGAGATGAAGGGTTCACAGGGGACAAGGAGACTGCGCTCTGTGACACTTTGTTCTTTCTCATGCAGCGACATATACACAAACATGAATACCCTCTTAAACAATACTGCTCCCCCCCCACAAAAAAAAGTGCAGAAAGCAGAATCAAATATGTGTTTTCATCTGGTTAAGTAGAATTATTTTTTGAAATCAATGCATAGAGAACTATTCACCTATCCCTCCAACTTAAGCACCCTTGTCTCCTTTGTGCTTATTCTTCATTTCTATCTCACTCCACTTTGCTCACCCCTCCACCCACTCCTGAACACACACACCTGCCGTACGATTACTCTAAGGTGACCTTCAAGAAATAGAAAGTGGCACACATGCATATTCAATTCTATGCTTTTCTTTTCCTCCCTACATGCAGACACTATCTTTAAACTCCTTATATACTGATGACCATATTAAATATTACACTCCAGTCTCTGTCAGTTTATTTTCCGTTCCGATGAAGTTAGTTCTCACAGGTGTCAAGTTGGTTTTGTGTTTGTTTGTGTCAGCACCTTCCCAGACCCCTGTCCACCCAATCAGCACACAGCTCATCAAGACCCTGGGAAAACCAGCGATGAATATGGACCTCAAAGCTCCATCAATTAGGAGACAATCAAGAGCTGCGAGGACAAAAGGGTGAAGGCAAAAAAAGGAGAAACATTTTTCTTTTCATGGTCGTCTAAGAAGACGGTTTAGATGTGTAAAACTTCTTGGAATTGAGGGCGACAGGCTTCTTCAAGCCCAGTGGGGTACTTATAATTTGTTGGGGGAGCAAGGGAGGGAGGGACTTGAAGAACAATGGCATTGTCCTTGCTGCACTAGAAGCCTCGGCCGCCGCCGCTGCCAGCCTGCCTGCAGATTGTTAGTAGTAATTTGCTTTATGTTGAGTGGAAGCCGGATCAAGGATGAAGTGAGGCGTGCGTTAATTCCTCTGCAGGGATCACATGCTCTTATCAGTCTCCAATCACAACTCCATCAGTGGGGTTACATAACCCTCATAGACCGTCACAGCGACCACCCAGAGCTGCTCTGCACCTCAGCCAAGACTCTGGGATTATGAGCAACTGGCATCATATGTAGTAATCTGCTTGAAGCAGCACAGGATCAATATGTAGCAGAGGAGCAGACGGGGTCAGACTTATTCCTGGTCAGTCCTCAAATTACTTACTCGTCCGCAGCACACCGGCAAGGCAGCAAGGATTGATTGCGACAGTCTGTGATCAATAGCAGACAAACAACGGCTTCAGCATTGTATGAGCAAAGCAAAACCTTAGTCCAACATTCGGTTGGAAAGAGTTCCCATACATATAAAACTAATTCACCGGATCGATTACTGACTGTTTGTCCACATGTGTCCAGTTAACTGACATCCTCCAGCCTCATTCTGTATGACAGCAGCGAGGGAAACGAACACCGAGGGATGGAGAGAGCAAGCGAAATAAAAATTAGACACAGCTAATGCGGGGGGACAGTAGCTTTGTACTAGTCATTGTGCGGTCCACTGTGTGATAGCTTCCCTCAGGCCTCTGTGTCCTTCGTTGGCGGTAATTTGCTGTTGTCACATTCACTTCATATCAAGACGGGTCTATAGGCCACATCGTATGAAAAGACTTCTACAGTTTCCCTATGCTTTCCCGTGGCTCCTGGTCAGGGGCCCGGCAGAGGGGGCTCGGGATGAGGTAGCTCAAGGTGACAGTTCGGGGAGGGCAGCTTGGTGGGACCCATGAACCCCTAAAAGTTCTCAGGCCAAGCCGGGACCCTGCGGTACAGACAGCTGTGAGGGGCCTGGGGAGAAGAGGGGCAGGGTTGGTGGAGAGGAAGCGCATTTTTCGTTGAAGGCTGTATTGTCACCACCCATCATCTCTCATTGCCCCGTTGAGAGTTGAGGAGTTCGGCTCACATTTTTCTTCTGAATGGCTTCCCGTCTTCTTATATCACAGAAAAACTTCCCAGATTGCATGAGAATCAGCGCTGCAGTCCTGTAAACACCGGGAGCACATGGGCGCTCACACTCGGTGGCCAGACTAATGCTCTCATCAACGCCCTCTATTAAGTTCATATTTGAGTAATCAGGGCCCCTCAGGATTTCCCTCTGTCTCTAAACACTTCAGGCTCATCACTATTAATGTAGGCCGGACACATTTAGTCTCAGCAGCCCCCTTCCCCCCACATCACTCCAGCTTTGATCTTCCATTTTCTCCTCTGCTGTGATTGATATTTACATTACATTACCAGAGAAACACACATGCATGGAGATACATATGTGCATACACACACACACACAGCCCATCACAAAGTGGTACCGACACCTCCCAGAGGGGCCGTAGTAACGGAAGACATCCTGCACATCCGACCACAGGGTCATCGCTATGAGTGCAATAAATGGCAAAGACCGGGCTCCATCACTCAGACTGGACTGACTGCTGTGAGAGACGGAAAGAGGTGTGTCTGTGCCAAAAGGGATTAGGGAGTGGGGAGGGAAGAGGGAAGAGGGAGATGAAGGGAAATAAATAGAAAAGTGTGACAGTGAAAACAAAAGAAAGGCAAAGACAAAGAGAAACAAAGAAAGGTAGGCTGCAAGACAAAGGCAGGAGAGGCAAAAGAGTTGCGTTGAGACACATGGAAAGACAGACAAAGAGGGATGATCCACTATCTGTGCAGACTACAGCAGTAAAATCTGTCTGGGCTCCCCTCCCCGAGCAGAGCATGCCAGGCTATTACAGTAATGAGTGCAACCGCCGGAGTGACGTCATGCATCTATAGCATTACTGGATGTACTGATGTATAGTACAAAGAGAGAAAGAGGGGGATAAATCAAAGGGAGAGAGGCAGTGAAGGAGAGATAGTTGAGCCTGAGGGAGTAGAGACATTTGGCAGGAGAAGGGTTGGAAAGAGGAACCAGAGTACCTATGAATGAGAAACAGAAAGGGTTAAAGACAAAGAAAACAGTGATGGGAAATTAATTTGCATAGACCCCTCCCTCATTCGGACCGCCTGCTTTGTTACTTCTGCAGGTAGGAAAATCCAGCCTCAACATATATTAGATAACAGAGCCCACCCCATCCTCCCCTATATGCCCACTCGCGCTCATTGTGCATTCAATTCCACTGCACAGTTCAGTTCACAAAAACAATAAAACACTTACTGCGCACATATGTGAGTTGGTGGCTCCTCCACCAGACATGATGACGATAATGAAGGCAGTGACAAAAGGAGACCACCAATTATCTGGTTCTTCAATCCTAATTGGCTGGTGATCACTATCACCTCTAATGTGAGAGACAATGCCTCTGAACCGGAGCACAGGGTGTTGAATGAAAACTTGTACTTGTGGGACTGCGGGCTGAAATCCTGTGCTTTTCCTGTATTCATGTATGGAAAGTCAATGCACACTCCCACAGTCCCGCGCACAGACCACTGGGAGTTTCTGAGTGCAAGCAGTTTTATTTCACTTGGCTACTGAACAGCGCTGAACAGCTGGTGGTCCTGTTCCTCATTCAAGGGCACCTTGCTGATGCAGCGCAGAGAAAACCTTATCTCAGACCTCACAATGTAAAGGGAAGCGATGGTGTCAACCAGGAAAGCTAAGAACAACCAAAGATTAGACTTAGTAGGAACATGAAACAATAACATTTAAATCAATTACCATGAAATTCACAAAAAGTACATATCTATCCGTGGTCCGATTGGACTTCTAGGATTTGGGTGTGATAATTATGCAGCTGTTCTTTTAGAATTGAATATTCTCATATCTTTAAAAAAATATTACAGGTTTCCTCTTTGAATGATCACAGAGGTTATTCTTTCCAAAGATTCACACTATGAAGGATCATAGATGATCAGAAACAGAGTAATCCGCCCCCTGCCTCCGGACCATCTTGCATGCACGGCTGAGTCTGTAAACAGTTTCAATTTCCATCAGCCTGCAGTTATTTACTGTCCTTCATCCACTTTACTGTTGTCTCTGTTGCTCTTTCCTCTCTTATCTCTTAACTCAGAAGGTGGGCACTCCTGGCTCTGTATGTTTCCTGTCTTCCTTACTCCCAGACACCTGCATTTATTGACTAGGTCATAAAAGCGCTGCAGAAATCATTGATATGAGTAATCTATTACCATGAGGTTTATTGAAGTAAGGACACATGGAAATCATGCCACACGGTTTCCTTCCAGGGCCAGGAGCACACACATCATTTCTAACTTTTTGAAGGCAACTGTTCACCACCTCCAAGTCTGATTCTGCTCAACATTATTGCAGTGTGCTTCATTCATTAGGTTTTGGGACAAATATGGTTTCAAAAAGAAAGAATTGTGTCCTTTTTTTTTCCACATGTGGCTACAATTCCAAGTTATGATCTCTGTCTGTCGGGCTCTATGACTGAAGAGTATCATTGCATGACTCCAGAGCACAAAGACGACCTCTATATTTTAGGCAGGCATGGCAGGGGGCGACCTGAGGACCTATGAAACATGGGGCCTCTTGAGCACGACCACCCCAAAGACAGGCCGCTGCCAGTGCTGACACCGTGAGAGCTGTGCAGGAATGTACCGTGACAGCGGAAACAGCCTCTCCTCAGGTGGACGTTCATAAAGACAGAGCCACAGTGCAGACACACACACACACACACACACACACACACACACACACACACACACACACACACACACACACACACACACACACACACACACACACACAGACAAGAAGACCTTAGCGGTGAACCTTGCCAAAGCTCACCTCCCTGTAACCTTGATGGTGGAATTCTACGAAAATGTAAGCCTTTCCTCACCTTTTGATCCTTGAAATGCTCTCAGCCTCCCTCGCACAGCGCCGCCCTGTCAGCACAGCGCCAGATTAACAGGCAAATCATTTTATTTTTCAAAAACTAAACATGCACACTAAAATATTAAACTCAAAGTCAGACTTCCCACAACTTTCAACATCTAAACAAGACATTTCTCCGCTGAGTTATATGTTTATGTATGACTGCAAGTAGTTGGTTCCTTGAAACCATGTTTCCCGGGGGCATAATTAGTGGGGGAGAAACACTTCCTGTTACAAGAACAAGCATTTCAAGCAAAGCGCTATTCAACAGCTTGGTATTAACCGATGCGGGGCTGCTCGCATCGTGGTAGCATCTCGCATCGAGGGGCCGGAAAAATATCAAGTGGCAAAAATTTTAAACACCCAGGTCAATATAACATCCAGTCAAAGTAAAGACGGCGGTAGCAGCGGGGCCCCTTCAGCAGGCCAGAGCCATCCAGTTACACATTAGTAGCAAAGTTGATCTACTGTACCTGGGGGCAGGACTGCTCTTTGGTTCCAATCCAGATCAATCAGAGAGGTATGTCTGTGAAGAAAGCCTGAACTCCGATGACCTGGCAGCGCAGGATAAAACAACATGCATCCTGGCTCCACTTCAGGTATTTCCGGAGTGCACCTTGGGCCTATTTTACAGTGAACCCGCATATCAAATTTCAAACTGAAAGTAAGTGAATTTGTGTGCATAAGATCACGTGTGTGTGTGTGTGTGTGTGTGTGTGTGTGTGTGTGTGTGTGTGTGTGTGTGTGTGTGTGTGTGTGTGTGTGTACACGGACTGTACAGAGGCACGGGTGCTCATGTAGGATTTGCGTTCATGCACGTGTGTTGCTAACATGTGTTTCTGATGAGTCAATATAGATCTGCATTTCAAATAAAGATAATGGGAAGCAGAGCAAGAGTGAATGAAAGGGAGTGAGGGTGGGGGGGCGGAGTATGTTATCTATAGGTGAGGTGGAGGGGGGGGATAGCAGCATTCCTGAGGCCTGATGTAGGAGGTAAATTAAAAATATCCCCGGCTGCTTGGAGGGGGTCCAGGGCGGCTGACACACACTGCTCAGTCAGGGAGCTCGCCGCTGATCCAGTAAGCACTCACTCACAGCCAATTACGCTTCCTGTGATGTGTGTTCAAGCCCCCTTCACACCCCCGGCACGCCACCTCTCTACCTTTACCCCCTCCAGCAACACCAGCCACAGAGAGAAAGCTGTCAAAGAGCCGGGATCAAACCTCCAATCAAACGCTGGCTGTCACACACCCAGGTGATGATTAATGGCTTATATTCTGTGACCCAGAGAAGAAAGGAGAACAGAGAGCGAGCTACAGATGGGAGTTTTCAACTCATTACAAAGCACAGTAACATGTGTTAAGGAGACCAGGCGTCCACCGCACGCCGGTGCTGCGCAGCAACTGGCACTGGCACGCAATTATGGTGTTGAGAGATGAAAGTTCACGTCATTTAAAAACCTCTGCTGTCAAGGTTTTTTTCTTTTTTTTTTTTCTCGCTTCCAGGTAAATTAACAAATTAGATACAAGGGGTTTTGCCATTCACCTGCATTTCCCAATCAGAACCAGAACCAGAGGTTCTCACTTCTGCTTTCACACACACACACACACACACACACACACACACACACACACACATTCACAGCTAAAGGTCCTGCCACTGGCATCCAACCGTGTTCTGCGGTGGAAACCAAACACTGGCCTGTTTTGACTGGACGTGATCCTTGTTTCCGGGCGAAACGCTGCCAGAGGTGGATTGATGGCTCTCACCCAGAGGAGGACGTTTACAGGAAAATCCTCCTGGCTGGAATTCTTCTCCTTTTTTTTTTTATATTGGACTCCAAACACAGGGTCACAGTCATGGCTGCACCGGGGCCCAAGTGTTCCCCAAGTGATAATGAAGGGAATGGGTCAGAACAGTTTGAAATCTGCTCCCATCAACTTTTGGAAAAAAAGATCATAAAATGATCAAAAAGTATTATTGAAAAGGTACCTTAGCTATAAATGTGGGGTGAAAATGCAACGCCACATACAGATACTCTGAAGCACATGCAAGCATTCAGAGGATTTACTGTCACATACAACACACACAGTATTTGTACACTCAATGCCTCTTACAGTCTTTTCAGCTCCGGAGTGTTTACCCACGAGCACACTCACAGAGATGCTCATGTATACACAGAGACCTACAGACAAGCATTATTTACAGAGCTTCACAGTCCGCCTCCTCGATAAACTGCTAGTATAGCAGTGATCATGTACCAGCACACAGGCTGAGTCCGTGAGAGTAAATTTGTTCTCTGCCACATTCCTCCTCTGCAGAGGAGACAGACCAGTTGCTTCCCGGGCAAATCGATGGGAGAGAAAGACAAAGGCTACGATCAAAGTTACACAGGAAGAAAAGAGAGATCATGAAAAGTCAGCAAGAAGATAAGAAGAGGAGGTGATGGGAAAAGGTATACGGCAGGATGTGGGTTGAGAAAGGAGCGGGAAGACACAGATATGCGTATCAGGAAGCCATGCAAACCGTATGGTCATAAACACTGACTTTGAATACAGTGGTGTATCAGCTGATGGCTGTGCTTTGTCACTGGTAGTGTAACTGTTTGTTTGGAAAGATATGAACCACAGACACATAAGAGAGAGAACAGGGAGGAAGAGAGGATGAGAGAGCGAGTGGTGACAGTGATAGAGAACCAGCGGACTCCTGGGACAGCGAGAGAGGCAAGTCCATCGATCCGGGACAGTGAGCCAGCTCACATTTCACCTCCTCAGCAGTAACACCGGCGCTTCGCCATGGAATTGAGCCCTATATCCCGTCTGGACAGGGTCACCTCCACTCTATATGCGTCTGCCTTTGTACGTGTGCATGTGTGCAAAACAAGAGAGGAATTTGTGCTTACAGCTACTCAACGCACACAGCGTAGAAACAACCAACTTGTTTATATTGTTTATCTTTCTTACACATTCCAGACGTCGATTTAAATGACTGCTTATCAAAGTGTGGGGTGAGGCCCCCCACGGGGGCCGCCACAGAGCTGTGGGGAGGCGCAGAAGAACTGTGAAAAGATCCATTCACCGGCTCTTTGAGTTACTCTGATCTAAACGGTGTCATAAAACACTGTACTTGGTCGAATGTGTCTGGCAGTAGCAGCAACATCCGCGTGCCAAGAAACATCACAAGCAGTTTGATTTTCAACTCCACAACCACGTGTCATCCAGACACTCGGCCCGACTCGGAGCGTCCCTCTCAGTCATACACTCTCCTCTGCACAGGGAACCGATATCCTGAATGAATCTCATCCCTCCATACTTGGTGGGCTCCAAGGGGGACTGAGCCAAACGCCCTCAAAGCCGTCCACTGTCACCCGAGAGGGCCGAACCGTGTGACAGCCCACCGAGTATGTGGCATCCCAACGACCCCTGACCTGGAAACCTTTCCCCTATCTGCACCCGCTGCGGCTAACGGATGGCCCGAGACCTCGGTGACCACTGACCACTGGGACGCCTTTGTTTCAGTGGTCAATCACTTCAGAAAAGGTCACGCCGGGGTCAGATCACAAACAGGTGAACTTTGACTCTCTAGTAAAGGCTCGAGGTTGTGGTATTCGGCTGAACTGAGTAGGAGCACTGATAACAGCGAGACTCGCAGACAGATGACAGATAAGTCTGATACACAATGATCAATAAGTATATCAATGAAAACAGACCAGACAACAGATAACATACAACTAAAGAGCTATCTTCTTTTCAACTTTTACCCATTTCATCACAATTTATGTAGTTTTTGTACAATACCACCTGAGTAATTACACACTTTACTTCTAACAGACAATGGATTAATTCATTAATTATTAAACTGTGGGCAACACTGGCATCCCTGCTGCAGGTGTTTTCATGTGTGTATTTTGCATTTAAATCCAAATGCACCTGCAGCTGATTGCCCAGCAACACTGGGGTTAATAATTTAGAGAAAGAAGCCACACGGTGGTGTCGTGTTTAGCACTGCCCCCTCACGGAGAGAGGTTCAAACTGACCTCCTGTGCAGAGTTTGCATGTGCATGCTTGGACTTTTTCCATTTACTCCAGTTTCGTCTCACAGTTCACTGAAGTTAAATATTTTCATGCACTGACCAGCAAACACTTGGATTTTAGATGGCAAGTGTAATTACTAGCAACACTTTCCAGGGTTTACAAAGTTACACAGCTAATAGAGGGTTCTATTATATACTCACAGCCATGTGGGCCAAAGCACAGGGTTTGCTAGAATGAAGTGAAACAAGGAGAAATTATGGAGCCACTGATGCTTCTTACATTCTGTTAGCAATATATATCTTTTAAAACCAAATACTAAATCTGTGTGAACTTTGTTTTCAATTTCAAACGTATAAAACATACACAACGTACTGAGGCGAACTGCAAAACAATACTGTAAGCAAGGGTGCACAAAATGTCCAAACTCTGCACTCCATCGCCTCATAATGTTCCAGGAAAAGTCTGAAGGCCAACTGAGGACTTTTTTTTTTTTTTTTTTGTTTGGGCTAGTCCCAAAGTCTTTTCGGCACAAGTTAGGTTTTACACTCCAAACCTGACGAATATGACCACCCAGCAGGCCAGCAACATTTACAGTGAGCCGCTTCAGCCCATTAGCGAGCATCAGATCCTCGGGCTGCGGCACCTCGTGAGCAACATGACCGCCGGGTCCAGGATTTAACTGAACCCGAACGCCGCCACCGTCACCGCCTCCGATGTATTTTGCTGGAACAATAAAAGCTTGTTACTGTAACAGGAAGAGGAAATATGCTTCCCTGTGGATTTTTTTCCTGCCGTTTTTCCTGCTACTATTTCACATAAATTCACACTCAAAATCAAGGCTGATAAAATGACAAAGGGAAACAGCTCACATCCTCGACATGACAGTGTGTGTGTGTGTGTGTAGAAGAAAGAGTGTTTGTGGGAGAAAAACCCAGATGGAGCAGCAGGAAGAGGCAAATTTAGAGTTCAACCCATGTATATTTAGAAATGAGCCACTGATTGATTTATAATAACTAACAAAACAGACGATCCCTGAAGAAGTTCAAAGACATCTCAGAATATATAAATAATATTGTGACTTCCTCGTGTCCTGAGCAGCGCCGCAGACAGTTTCATTGAGTTAATCTGCTACGCTCCACAGCCTGAACTTTTGAACCGAGCCTGATCCAAAAGTTAAACTCGAAAACCACAAAGGACTCGACACGCACGCAACCTAAACTCTCAGTCCTCGTGCCCCGAGTCGGCTTCAGAGCCCAGGGGACACATCTTCACCATTGCTAAAACAACATCTCTCCGGTCTCGGGTCAGCAATTAAACACAAGAGAAAAAGAGAGGCTCCGGCATGACTTGGCTCCGCGGCAGACGGTTTTCGCTGGGGGTTTATTTTTGTTCCGTGCCACACGACTCGCACATAATCAAAACATCACTGTACGCAGAAACACATGCAAACGCATAGCCGGGGTGCCATTTCTGACAAATGTGCAGGGTGGGAGTGGAGCGAGCGGATGAAAGGACGTCAAATAAAAGAGCAATAAAGTGTGGATGCAAAAATAGCATCCACTTTATCAGAATACAAAGTTTTACAACTTTATGTAATGCGGACAAATTGAAAAAAGCAAGACCATCATAAATGCTTCAGGAAAATCAGTTTATACTTTTACTTTCAAGCTGAAAGCTTCTTACTGGCATCTATGGACAAATGTAATTTATTACCTCTGGCTCATGCGCTGATAATATCTTTTATTTGAAAAAATAAAGTGAATCGAGCACTCGACTGGGCTGCACCACTTGTTGGGAGGTGAGACGTTCGCAACATGATCGTGAGCAGGGTTGAAAGCTCTGATGGAACGCTTCCAGCTGACACACAAAATAAAAACCTTTCCAACTCAGTAAAAAACTAACCAAAATAAACAACACATATTAAAACAGATAGATCAAAATCATCAGGAGCGAAAATAAAGAAGACATCACGGACGATGATGTTGAGTGGAGCAGTTTGGTGAAATGATGAAAGTCGATACACACACACACATGCACACACACCATCTGGGTAGTTGTCTGAAAGGTCACGGCAGCTCTGGCCCATCATGACCTTGTCAATACTGCTGCACTTATGTGTAATGGAGGACGCTCTGTGAGGCTGGCAGTCAGGTGGGGGGGGGGGGGGGGGGGGGGGGGGGGGGTCGAACACTAGGCACTATGAGGGAGTGTGTTTATGTATTTGTCTTCATGTGTGCTAGCGGTGACCGTGTCTGGATGATTGAAGTGTCATATGCGGGGATCACAGCCAGGACCGTGCCCTTGAAATGCTCGCCGGTCAAGGGTGCATCTGTCAGCTGTGTGCCGGCGTGAGTGTTTGCGGATAAGCATGTTTGTCACCTGGTTCTGCGAACCATTACGATCCTGTGTCTTTGACACTCGAAGTAACATGATGTACATAGGAGTAAAGGAGCCTATAAAAAGCCTTTGTTGAAATGAAAACAGGGCCGTCCTCGCTGTAGCTCGCTGCGATAGCGGCGTTGTTCCCGCGCTGGAGCCAGATAATAATGAAATGCTGGTGTCAGACAGGAGACAGGAGGGGAAAATCAGGCCTGTGGAACAGAGGGCTAATAATAGCAGCTGAAACTGTGCTATTCCCACCACTCGCTGAGGAACCATCATCACACTTCCACACACGCACACACACACACATACACACACACAGAGCCTCAGACAGACACACACCGGCTTGGCAAAGAGTTTGAACAGTAACCTGATCAAGTCACCGCAGAAACCAGAGCAATCAAGAATCAAAGCAAATCCAGTATGCGTACAGTACGCGCATGTGCCGCACAAATGTGAAGGGAAGAGGGTGTGTGTGTGTGTGTGTGTGTGTGTGTGTGCACAGGGAGTAAGGCAAGCGGGGCAAAGATAAATGGAAGCAGAGTTTGGTGGAAACCACTTTTCCCTCCATAAAGCGAAGGAGCGCATGTCTCTGATGTGCCCCACCAGAGAGGAGAGAGGGCCTTTCATTCAGCACGGGGAGATCTGTCTCCGAACCCCCGAACCCCCCCCCCCCTCCCCCCCCCACCTCTCGTCCTCACTCCTAGAGAGCATCTGAAGCCCATTCTCTCCCTCCGCTCCACCTCTCCATCACCCGCAAATATAACAAAATCTTTCCCCCCCCCGCGACAAGACGAAAGGCTTTCTGCTCCTAATTGCACCCAGCCGTCAGAGAGACGAAAGAGGTGAGGAGATCCGCGGAGGAGAGGAGCGAAGAAAAAGGAGCGCGAGAGGAGAGGAGAGGAGAAAGCGGCCGGGGCAGGGAAGAAGAGTATGTAGCAGGGGAGAAGAAAGAAAGAAATGAAAGATGTGTTTGTTCAGTACCACAGGCTGACACATCCCTCTTATCTCTTGCCCAGCCAAACCATATGCCCCCAGGCCACAGAGGGAGGGGGGGGGGCGAGGTGTAAGTATGTGAGGGGAGGGCGGGGGGATCTTATAGTATGTCTTTGCAGGATGTAGAAAATGGTAAAAGATGCACATGCCATGCATATAGCAGGTCAGAGTTATTCAAGGTCAGCCAGGGATCGAGACTGAATTACTAAAGATGAGCTGGAATGAGAGCGTGGCGACGAGCAGGCGGCCGGCAGATACATGCGGGACACTGACTTGAACCGAAGCGGCTCCTGCCTTGACCCGCGGCCCTCTGCCGCTCCCCCGCCGACTCCCGCTCGCCCGTTGACCACACACGCCGCCTGGCACGGCGAGGACGCCAACGCCGCACGACACGGAGTCGCCGTCAAAGCCTCAGACAGTCCAGCAGCAGGAGCCATCAGGCCTGGCGAAAAAAACATTTTTGATTATACACAGGCTCTCAATCTGCAAACAAAAAGTGGACAGAAATTGCGAACGTCAAACACCATCTTGCCTGCTACTGTCTTGGGGAACTGTTCTGTTTGGTTAGTGTTGCGTTACGGGCCACAGTCCAGAGCTCTCACACACATTAACACACAGCTCGAGGTTTGATTTGCTAAGCTGAATAGTGGGTTTAATGTATACAGTAGTATCTTGACTGGACGGCCGGGGCATTGCATACATGTGTGAGTGTGTGTTCACGTGTTTGACTGGCCCCACATGTTCAACTCCCACTGAACCGTGCGTCCGATTCTCCTGTTTATTGACTGGAAACTGATATCTTTAAGGGCTTCATTCATGCTACATTACGTGAGGTAAATTCAATAGCTCAGCCATCACAGTTGGGTCACTCGCCGTCTTGCCCAGGGTGATTTTTACATGCTGGATGTCTGACTCTGTCTGCGTTTTATTTCACAGGAGCCTTTGTGTTTGCCGGCGCTCTGCTGCTCAGCCTCATTTCTCAGCAACACCTCCGATTCGGGACACTATACGCGCCCCGAGGGCCGGTGAAGTTGCCTTTATTTTATTCGGTGCGAGTTTTATGCGCTTTTAATAGGGCCAGAAATTTATGCGCGTGGGGAATTTATCTGTTAGATACCCCGACGTGTGAGTCCACATTACTGGAGCACCATTAAATGTAAACTCCTGGAAAGCGCGCTGCTTCTAGGAATAGATCCAAGTGTGCGTGCATGTGTGTGTGACCAGCTATCTGCAGCTCATGGTGTGGATTTACAGCGTGCCTCCTGAGTATACTTCCAACTCATCTTACTCACATACACAAACATGCACACACACACACACACACTCCTGGTTGCGGAAGGTACGCTCTTTATCACTGTGACATTTCCATTTAACACGCAGCCCAAGAGCTCTTACATTTACATCCATGTTTCCTGTGCCCCCATACTGGGGCACAATACCAACCACTTAACATTTAGCAATGGCAGATCAGCTCCAAAATTCCTCCACTTCCCACTGCTTCCATGGGAAAGCTCATTATTTATCACTGATTTGGAGGTATGAAGGGACCACAGCCTGCTGCCACAACACAGAGGAAGCACGGGCTGACTGCTGGTTTATAGCACACACTTAGGAGCAATTGTATCGGTTCTGAACTGCACCATTTAGCTGCAATGGATGCGAGTTATGAGGGAAACACAAAAGGCATATGTGACGACTGCGGCGCTCAACCCTGAGGTCAGGAACCCTCAAGAGGCCCGAGGATAAATCTCTGAGCGTCTCAGGATGATTAAAAGAATATTGCATATAAAAATGTCACTTTTTTTTTTCAAGCTGCTATATTAATTAGGTGAGGCTGCTTTTACCTGTTCAGGGACCATATGGCGGTGAAGTGGTTTACACTGTTGCCTCACAGCAAGAGGGTTCCTGGTTTCGACCACCTGGTTGGTTAATCAAATATAAGACATGTATGCCAGGTTAAATATGTGACCCTAACTGTGAAGGCAGGAGTGTGTTATTGTGGTTTTCTGTGAACTCATGTGTTTCAGATATGATAAGTTCCAGAGAGGGTAAATAGATTAACTTTTGGTCTGTTTTTGCCTGAAATTAATCAAGATGAGAGTGACAACTTATTTTGTTTTAGTACGAGGGATTCAAACCAGTACAATGTGTGCCTTTTTATTTTAAAGAAGCAGAAGTTTCCAGCTGATATCCATGTTAAGAAGGACCATTTTCCTTTATAATTCTGTTGCATGTGACTTTACATGGCTGTCAGGCATCCAGTCCGCCGCCGGGATGTGAAGCGGAGGTATGCGGGACTCCTGTTCGTGACTGTATCTCACCTCTTCGCCTTAACGCAGAACAGATGTGACAGATGATGACTTTTCTCCTCTCTTTCATTTGCAAACGGACGGATGCTGACCCGGGGCGTCCCGGCCTGCCCGGGGGTCCCCGGCGGCCCGAGGGACGCTGAGCTCCGGCGCTGGACGCGGTGATTAATCACCGGCGGCGGCGGACGTGCTGGGCTCGACGCGGCCAACCGCCTCCATTAAAAGCCGGGGGAGCCCCGGCAGAGCCCCGGCACAGAGAGCACTTTGTGCGGGGAGAACACAGGTCATTGTCTGCCGCGACGCCCGGCCCGGTGGAGGGACGTGAAGGTGGACTTTGTGCGCGTGTTTTGACAACCTCGGCGCGGCTTCCGAAAGCCGCACGTGCGCTACATTTCCTCTTTCACATCCCGGTTTGGTTTGTTGGAAGCGGGGGATTATGGGATCAAAACAACACATCAAACTTTTATCCTTTCCTTTTTTTTTCTCTCGTCTTTTTTTCTTTAATTTTACATCCTATTGCAAATAATAAAGCAGCAAAACTTTGCAAGAAAATTTTTAAAAAAGTTTAAAATTTTAATTGAGATGACACTGTAGGTGAGAGGTCTACCTGCTCTTCTTTTCCTGCAGCCATGAAACTTTATTTGTACAGCAAAGAGGTGTCAAACACATTTTACTTCAGTTTGTCCTTCTCAAGTGGGCCAGACTGCTAAAACAGTTTCTTAATAACTTTTAAATATAAACTTTAAAGTTTTTCTTTGAGTATACGTGATGAAAATGTCTATATTAAATCAATTGTTGCCAAATATTACTATAATCTCAACTTAAAGTTAATTTTAATGATAATTTCTTGTGCAGAATACAGTAAAAATCATGAGGTGGCTCATTTATACCTCAGTAGGTCTCAGTGTTGTGTTGTGTCCACAACTCTTAAGACATTTATTGTAAAAATCAAAGTTTTCTTTGAAATTTTCACAATTTGCTTGGTGGTTCTGCGACCGGATTGGAGCCTCTTGCAGACCGGCTTTGGCCCATGAGCCTTATGTTTGACATCCCTGGCACATTGCTCTTTCAGCACTGTGTGCACCCTGACCTTAACTAAAACAAAAACACATTTGAATTGTTTTCCTGATTTATGTAAAAGTTTTAAACATAAAAGAATTCTGAATCATTTTCCTTCTTCAGTCACTTTGAGATCACTGTGACCACTCTTTCCCCAAAACTCCAACTAATATCCTCACATTTGTTGAACTTTGATTTATATATTATTTATTTGACTCGTTCTACTCAAGTGAAATCACAGGTTCAGGTATGTGCTTATCTACAAGATTTGAAAACTGTGCTGAAAATGATCATATCGTCTTTGTAGTTTTAGTCTCAAATAAATAAATACTTTCACAGTGAGACTGAAAACCAACATCAGTTCCTTTGCGCTTCCTTTCCTGTGATCTGAGAATACAGCTGGGATGTTGGTGTCTTTCAGATGGCTGGCTAGACAGCCTAATTAGAACAACAGCATCCTTCCTCCCAGAGGTTATCATCAACCTCTTTCTTCTAAAGGAGGACTCCAGAGAGAAATCATGTGTACCTGCTGCCCATTGATCTTCTGCACATTTATGCCCCTAAGTGGTCTCCATCGCCTCCTACAGATTGCATCGCTTTTCTGTCGCCACTTAAGTACAAATAATATTTTTTAATGTCACATATGAGAGATATAAGGTCTGTAAACAAAATAATTAATCAGAAAGTAGCCAATTCAGAGACTCTCCATTTTATTGTAACCTCACAGAGAGGATCCGAAAGTCGTCCCAATAGGAAACCAAGTGTTGTTTTTATGAGATGAGAGGTCGTTACCGCCAAAGGTCATTGTGTTGGTTTTAAATCTGTGAAATTATTTAATAGCTGCAGAGTAAATTAGACAAATAAAATTTTGCAAGCAAGACTAACAGTGCATAAGGCAACAGAAGCAATCTCTTACTTTACTCACATTGTCCTAAAACATGCATTTGAGGTTGACTGGTGACTTTATGAAATGAGACGCAGTAAAGCTGCAGTTCAAAACTGCAAACCAACCAGTCAGTGTTTGTCAATGCATTGTACAAAAATATGCAGAAGCATGTTCCCGTCATCTGAATATCCTGAGGACAAAAGAGATGAAGAAAAAGTAGTTGTGTGTTCTGCACATGTGCAGATATTTTTGGTTTTCCTTGAACAGATACTCACAGACTGCAGGCTGTTCTGTGCTGCAGTCGACCTTCTTCTGATGCCTCAGTAATGTCAGTATTTGTCATGGATGTACTGATGTGGTCAATGCACAGAAAATTGATAACTGGCAGAACTAATGCTCCGGGAGCCGGGCCGATCAAGAGAGCTGTCAGAGAGGCTTTTCACCGGCGCAGCGTGAAGCCGAGCAGCAGCGTCCCCCTGCGAGGGCTCACCGGCCTGGCAGACATACAGGCGGGCAGAGCCGGGCGAGCCACTTGGCAATGGAAGTGGAGCCGGCATTCTGGTGGAGCGGTGCCTGGCACCAGGAGCAAGCTGGCCTCTCCCGTGGCAAAGAGGAAGATCACACACACACACACACACAGAGCCACACTCCTGCTGAGGAGCAAACAGAGGCTGGCAGGGAGGGCTGCTCTTCAAAAGCTGCTGTTGTCTGGAGATGGCTTTCATGTGAATGGGCGCCTTAATAGGCGTTGTGTGACGGCTCTCATTGCACGCTGGGCACCGAGTGATCCTCTTCTGTTGGGTTTTAATTAATAAGCAATGTTTGAAGGCTACAATGCACTTGGAGGGACAACACAGTGACTTCTTGGTGGCCTGGATGCTGTTTGTTTTTCAGTTGTACTCGAACTCCCACAGAGGTAACCACTTAAGCTGAGAGGTGCTGACATTTTTCATAAACCACTTTCACTCCATGTCTAAAAAAAATATGGTTATGATGCTTAAAATATGTATTGAATAAACCCCGTAAGTTTACTCAAAGCAGGTAATTGTTGCCATAAAATAGTACTCGTCTGAAAGTGTTGGTGGTAAAATTTAATAAGGCTGTGACGGGTTGAGAGTGTTCGTCTGTGCACTCTTCCTTTTACCTTGGGATCTTTTAGAGAATGAACCGAGATGATCTGCAGATCTGAGGTTTAAATCCCAGTTCACAGGTTACTGCTAAAAAAGCCCTTTGACCCCAACCACCCCTGGAAATTGGATGACTTAAATGAGAAATATGTTCCCTAAAAGGGGCCATTGAAGTTCACCAAAGCACTATAGCTTTACACCAATAGCATCAGTCTGTTCAGTTAAGTTGAAAAAAGTTCAAGCGCCCATGTATACACAGTATGGTGGACGTCATGCAGAACCAGCGGCTCAAACGCACATTAAATATCTAAACATAAATAGGTATATGAACACCTAACCAAAAAACAGTTTTACCATTAGGACCGCAAAAGTACAAGTGAAGAAATGCCCCAGACGGGCAAAGAGCTCATAGACCGAGGGCACCACCTGGTGGATCCAACTGACCTCCGCAACTTACAAAAATCAACACAAAATTGAAATGAACTCACACAGATAAGGCCAATTTGCAAACACTCAACCTTTTTGACTCCGTTTGAGGTGTTAAACCCGCAGTTTGACCACATAAAGCTGGGTTTCAGGTGTCAAAAGTTCTTTTCACAGGCTGCTCTTTGGTACTTTTTTAACACAACGGTGAAACTATTCCGAATCCATCTGGACTGTTCAAAGACAAAGGATTCCCCTCATGCAAGGAACCAGGAAAAAAACAGAGTTATCAAGACAAAAGGTAGTAGGACATATTACAGCAAAGATCATTTTAATGGTCCCAAATATTCTGAACAACTAAGTGTACACTCATGTAAAAGGAAAAAAAAAAAGAGAGAGAGAGAGAGAGAGAGAGAGAGAAGATATGACAAAATTCATCACATCTAGAATTCCACTCAATCTTTAATCAAGACGGGATTACAAATTCTCCAAAAAATCTGCAGTTTCAAAGGGCAAAAAGGGTAAAACTAGCTCACCTACTGAGGTCTTTAAAAACCTGTTCAAGTGTGACTGAAAACGTCCTGAACATTTAAAGGCAGGTCTTTTTTGTTGTCATTTACAAAAAAAACAGGAGAAAGATTTGAGACAATTCCGAGAACAAAACAAAGAAAACAATGAAGAAACTGCTGGCTTTTTTTTTTCTCTTCAGAGAAAGAACGACACTGATGACATCATCAAAGAACAACAAGGACAGCTCTTTGCAACATGCTGCCTCCCATCTGGTCCTATATACTAACTTAAACAGGGACAGAAAGCAACGGGGGGAGGAGGGGCCGAGAAAAGAAGAAGAAAGGAACAGGAAGTGGATTCTGAGGGGGAGGAGGAGGGGGTTGGGGGGAGGGGGAGTGAGTGGTGGTTCTGGGTCTGAATTGGCCGACCCGCGTGGGCCGCTGCGATGTCCTTTCCCTGAGTGGGGGGTGGGTGGAGGGGGGGTCGGTGGGGCGAGGAGGAGGAGGGGGGCAGTGGGTTATGGTCCGAGCCCGTGAGCTCTCTGGGATTTCAGTCTGCGCGTACGTGTTTTTAGGATGTGGTCTCTTCCTCCACCGTACTCCAGCGCATCTGACACGGTCCGAGTTCGCCGAGGAGCTTTTTTTTCCTCCCCCCAGTGAAATCTCTTTCCCCCCCCCAACTTTCAGTCATCTTGTGGCGCTGTCGCTCCTGGTCTGGATTGGCACTTGTATGAATTGGGCGAGTCTGAGGAGGCTTTTGTATCCGCTCCCAGTCGGCTCCTTGTTTTGGCCACCCGCTGACAGCGAGGGGCGATTTCATTCATCAGGTTTGTTTACAAGTTCGATCATTCCTTTGTTAAGTCTCAGCGCTGAAACTGAGCAGGGCACGAGCCGAGACGGCATTGTTTCTTTTAGGAGCTCAGCTTGGACTTCTTCGAGGGTGGCAGAGGGTCCTCTTTACTTTCCCCGTCGTCTTCCTCGTCATCCTCTTCGTCGTCGTCGTCTGGGTAATCCACCAGGCCCACTAAACCACCCTGCAGGAGAAGAGAGACACGTCTGATAACCCATCTGTCACTCAGATCAAGGAAGACGTAGGTTACAGAAACCTTCAGGCTGGTGATGCTGACCTTTGTGGTGACAGCCGTGGCGGAGGGTGAGCTCCGTGCGCCCGAGCCCGGAGAGCCCGGCGATCCCGGAGAGCCCGGGTTTAACGAGGCAGACGAGGGAGGACTGGAGAGGCCGGTTTTAGTTGAACCGGAGAAAGAAAGCTTGAAGCTGGGATTCTGCCTGCCCGACAGGCTCGACTTGCCCAACACTTCTTTGTCCTCTGCCGAGTCTTTCACTGGTGGTTGAGAAGGCGAGGAAATGAAATCATCAGACGTTCACATTTTCAATACCTTCACATCCCTTTAAAGACCAACATGACACTTAATTCTAGATCACCCCAGAAACTTCTCAAAGTGATACATTTGTCATTTTTAAAGCAACCATACGTACATTTCTTTCTCTCCATGAACTTGCTGATGGGCTCCATGAGGTCTTCCTCGCTCTTCATCTTATCAGAGGGAGGAACCACTGCTTCACCGTCCTCAAGGTCGTCTTCGTCTGTGTTGAACCACATCTCCTCTTCATCCTCCAGCGTCCGAGCGTCCCGACGGAAGCGGTGATTCCTCAGAATGGAGCGCATGCTGCACAAGGAAACACTGAGCTCAATGACGAACCAAACCACAAGATCAACACAAAACCCAAAAATGTACAATTTGGGGAAAAAAATCAATCTTTTTGAAAGAGGACGACTAATAAGACAGTAATACTTATTACATCTTTTTTTTTTATTGAATCTGCCACATTTAACTGAAGATTAAACAGTCTTAGTCCATCTCTGGGGTAGTATATGGTCAAAAGTACAATGTTAGTCATTAACGGTCACAATTTGCACTGCTTAAAAGAAAAAAATCTCCTGCACATCTCTGATAGTACTGCAAAGATGAAACAAGAGAAATAGGCACCACTTAAAACGCAATTTTACATTCATTTGACAAAAATGGCCATGTAAACAAAATCCAAAATCATTTTTGAGAATAAGAAGCCAATTGTCAGTTGTGAATATCTCACAGATCTTCATTTAAAGTCACATCGTCACAGTCCTCTCACAGGCAGAAATCAATATAGTCAACAACCGTTCAGTAATACACAGTACTGTGTCCTTGGTTTCCCCACCTGTCCAGCTTGGGGTTGTCTTGCCTCTCCCGCTGCTGCTCATATCTGAGCTTCAGGCCTTTGAATGTCTGGACGTAGTCCACGTCCTCCAGGGCCTTCCAGTAGTTCTCCACTATGTGAGCTGTGAGAGACTTCACATCCTCCTGGGAGCAATGGGAGGTGAGAGTGGAGGCGATAGACGGGAGGAAAAAGAGGGAAGAGGATGGAGAGAAAAAGAACGGGCAGTTTGGGACAGAGGTGAAGAGGAGGCATGGGTGAAAGGAGGCACAGCGAAGGAGAGAAGCAAGGAGGGCAGATTACTATAAACAAGTCAAATCAAACAGCAAAACACATCAGAGCAAGTGTGGCTAAGTAATTTTCCACATAGAAAACGAGAAATACTGTGAATGGCAACGCAATAATCCACTGCTCTGCATCAGTAAAGGTTTTATATTCTCTTATGTGTTTAAGGAAGAGCACGGTGATAAAATCATTTGGCAAAATATTGAAGAGGTGACTGGTTTTAGCCAAGCTTCTGTCAGATGGGACTTATGTGGAGAAATACTTACCACACGGACGTACTCGAACATCTCAATAATGGCTGAGTTCATGAGATTGTAGCGCGAGCCGTTATTAAGAAAGGCTTTGATGACGGGCTCAAAGAGGAAGTTCCTCATGATGTAGCGATTGTAGAATTCATCCTTCAGTCCAATAATCCTCCGCATGAAGCGCAGGGCACCTGTGCATTTAGAAGTACACATGCATATTCAACAACAATTTAATTTTGTTTGTTTAAAAAACAGGAATTCAATTTTCTTATAGGGCATTGTCAAAGCAGACAGCAGGCATACGACTAGATACATTTGACTCACATAGTGCCAGGAAGGCATGCTGAGAGGCAGTGAGCACCAGTACCCTCCTGAGAATATCTTTGTTGATGATGTAGTTTTTGATGTGATACGTGTGATGCTCAACACAGAACGTAAGCAGCTCCAAAATCAATGCCAGCAACTGCGATGTCTGAAAATCATCTGTGGTGGAGGAGGAGGACAGTAAACATTAGAAAGTGTTGACTGCGCTCCTTATGGATGAGCAGCAGCAGCTCTTGCACACACCCACAAACACACGCGTCTTTCGTACCTTTGCTAGGTTTTTCTTCTGTGGTGTTCGCCAGTAGTGGAGCTGACAGGACGTGCATACAGTGCTTGTAAAAGAAGCTCAGGAACTCAGTCTTTTCTGTTTTCTGGGGTGAAAAAGAAAAAAAACTAAAATCAAACAATATTTATGCAACAATATTTTTCATATTCCCAGCATTTAAAATCCTGACTGAAGGGACTGGCCTAACCTCATAAACTGAACAGCTAGTGTAGGATGTTCTTTTTAATTCAGATTTAACTAAAAATGCTAAATCCTGTTATATCACATAGCCATAAAGTGATGTTTAAAGAGGCCGCTTTCAAACTCACATTTGCAGTAGCCAACATGTTCTCTGGATCCACGAGGGTCCGCAGCAGCCCCATTAGCTGCACTGCTCCACCAAGCTCTGGGTCTGTGTCACAGATCATGTGCTCGATGATCAGGTTGATCAAGAGGATGTCCTGAAACGTCAGTATTCATGAGTTTGCATCCAACGGTACGATGAGCCTGTAAATGAACCTCCACTGATTTCAGACTGTTCGGTACAGATCATATACTCACGTCGTCATTCTGCTGAGATTCCTGCATGACAAACTCTCGTACCATGGAGGGGTTGTACTCCACCAGATAGGAGAAGATATCTGTGGCTGCCCCTCGCACCTGAACATCATCCATTCCCTGTTTCAAACACATTTTATTGTCATTTTTTAAATTCTCTTCAAAGATAGTCAATATCAAACAGTGTGATGATTCAAACATTAAATTAAACAGGCTCAATTCACATTTAGTCTCTTGTTAGTTAAAGATGATGAAAAACAGTAGGAACTATTTGATAATTCTCAATTATTTATAGAAAAATCTGCAGACACACCACGTCTATTGAGAACATATCACCATATGCCTGTGAGTGGGTGAGTTAGGCAATTTTAGTGATAGACTGCTTTTCACTGGAAGCTACAATAAAAGAAAAATACAATTTACACAACGCGACCTTGACTAGAGATTGGAAATCCTGTTATCTTTTTGGAGCGCAATGGCTATTTGGGTGTCTGATCTCTCTTCTTGTATCATATTAGCTCTAATTGGTTGTTTCCTACAGATGTTTGTGTAAAAAAAGGAAAAAGAAATATCTTACAAGGACGAGTAAAGACTCAATACAAAAACCGTTCACTTTAAAAAGTTAAAAAATTAGGAAATTTTCAGATATCTCCACATGTCATGACAATATTCTGAGTTTTTTTGTATTTCAGTAAATCACTGTTATGTTTTCATGTGCAATCAGGATAATAGGGAAAAAAGGTCTTCAGTCAAATTATATAACTGCATTATTTATGAATGGACATATGAGAAACACTGCATGTAAAAGCCTCTCCCTTTTTCCAGCAACAGAATCCCTGCCTCATGAGCACAAACACCAAAAAAATAAAATAAAATAAAATAAAAATAAAATAATCCAACTGTCTGAGCATCTTATGTCTTTTCTGTATGTACAGAATGGGCCTGCCACTCACCACCATGACTGAATCTATATAACAGATATTAAGCGTGACAAGGCCAGTTCTGAATGTACACAATAAGTCTAACTGAACCAATACTTGACCTTCAAGGCAAATTATAAAATTCTATCATTAGTTGTTCTTGTTCCAACGTATCTGACAAGACTCAGGAGGAGAATAAGCTGCTCCACAACCTAATAATACACGATGCTGCGCGGTTTACTTAATGACAGAAGCAACACGGTTCTTGTGTGTCCTTGAGCTCTGTGCATGTATTCAATAGTAAATCTTCTGTGCTTCATGCAAGTTCTTTTAAATTTGATTTGTTCATGTAATTCTGAGTCTTTGCACACATGCAAAGCCAAAACAGACAATACTGAAGCACTCTCGACCTAGCATTAAAACATTACATCCCACAAAACAACACAGATGAACAAAGACAAGGCAAGAAATAAAACTGTCATAAATCACAGCTTATTGTAGTGAAAACATTATTTGTATCATAAGCGCCACTCTGCTTCCTCAAGGTGTTCTTGTGGTGTAGTAAAATCCTTGGAAACCAAACAGTGTTGCTCAGCTGAGCTTGGTAATGAATACATAAACTGATAATACTCTCTTGGTTTTAGCCACATGTCTCTTGAATCAGCAAACAGGAGGAACATTTCAGTCTTCACACCATAATCAAAGCAACTGAAACCAAGCGCCAAATGTTTTCTGTGTCTGAGCAAACGCTGACGCCATCTTCTCAGCTCTGCTGTTCGACAGTGTCGCTGCACTCACCAGTATGACCTCCAGTGCAGGTAGAATGCCCATGTTTGACAATGTCTTGAAGAAGGCGTCTCTGTTTTGAGGTTGTAACGTTTGTGAGAATGCACAGAATTCTTTTAGGAAGTTAACCTGCAATACACAAACACACACACAACTCCATGAAACAAGTGCAGCGATGTAAAAAAGAAGTCATTGAATTTCTGAATGAATTGCAACGTACCAGTTCATGCCTTTTGTCATCCTCTGTAGCCTCATCTGTTAACTGTGCAAAGAGGTCTGTCAGGAACTTTTCATCATCCTGACGTCAAAAAGGGGAAGGTGAAACACAAAAAAGAGACGGATGTGACTTAAATCAGTCAATTAGGTGAGCACTGGCCTTCACAATTTCAACTATATGTCCACCGAGTTTGCTGAAGCTGAAAATGTGTAATACAAACTGAAAATGCTAATTTATAAATCTTGATAAGTATGACTCTTCCACATCTATTGATTCAATCTACAACCAGAAGTCAATAGTTAATAGTAATACTAATTCCCTCAGCTTAGTCTGAAGGAGTCTTTGATCACAAAACATATCAATAAAGTTTGTGTATAAAACGTTTGAGTTGCATACTGGGATTCCCAGTGATATCAACTCATAGTCAAAATAAAAAAACAGTAAGTGCAAAGAAAAAAAGTGCGTAAAGGAGTACGAATCCATGGTGTCACAATATAGTCTTTCAGAGTCAACAGCGTGCCCATTTCAGTTTGCCCCGAGTGCGGTCTAACTGATTTACACAACACGTCTCTATCTCTATGGAGACAACCATACATAAACTCTGCTGAGTTGACACAGCACCAAAACACAAAGGTCACATGACCATAAACTACTAACAGTATCAGCCAAGATAAGAGGACAGTCAAACAAAAAGCACAATCAATGCAGATGGCTCACAATTCATTCACTGAATGAAACTGTTATCTTATATGTGTGTGGATTTATTCAGGACACATATGTGCATCTTAATTTAGACAAGAGCATGTCTTTAAAAAAAAAACGACTAATAACATCAACATGTCTGCAGATCATACCTGTAGCATGCCCACAATCTCCACCTTGTTGAAAAAGATGAAGGAGTGCAGGGTGGACAGCATGTTCTCCTCGAAAACAGAGGGTGTGGGCAGCACCATATCCTGAATATACTGCACCCGGTACGTCTGGTGTATTTTCTGACGCAGTTCAGGGTCAGAAATGGGGATCACCTCCTTAAAGCGTGCTGTCTTAGTGAGAAACTCCCGATGCCGCCGTGGCTGAGGGAGCGCTGGATCAAACTCCAGACAGCCGATGATGTCCATGATGCACTCGTCAGAGAACATAACCTCAAACAGTGCAGTACGATTCAGCAGGAAGATGCCTTTAATTATCTCGTACAGGTGGTGTAGTCCCTCTCTGTTCTCCAAATCCTCGCAGACTCGAAACAGTTCCAGGAGCTTGCGGATATAGCCTTCGTTCTCCACTGCCAGTGCAAGTTTCTCACGACGCAGCGGTGATGGGAGTGAAGAGGCCACCAGCTCTGCCAGATCCTCTAAGCGATTCAGTTCACATGGCGGTAACTCCAGACCGGGTGATGACATGTCATCAAAGCGCTCCTCCTCAGACTCGTCCACAACATCCTGAGTGATGTCCACCGAAGGGTCCTTTCCCTGCACCTTAAAAATAACAGCAACACGTAACAGATCAGCATGAAAACAGCAGATAAATGCATGCACGGTTTGAGCAGACAAACACACACCCACACAAATACAAGTTCTATTACCTGGCATATTTTTTCCCAGATTTCATCACAGCCAGCCTTCTCCTGGAAGCTGAGCGCCAGATCATAGTTTTCAGCTTCCGACCAGACTATCAACGTATCCTTTAAGTAAGATAAACAATGTATATTTAAAAGCTGTGCACAATAGAAAGGAAATCCTTTTTCTGCCCGAGCATACTATGGCACGTTATATACAGACCTGTTGTTTCTGGTAGGCGGTGTTTGGGTTGATCTTGGACTCAAGCAGTAGGGAACCTGTCAAGTTGAGGGGAAAAAAAAAAATCACAATTAAGCCAGGTCAAAAAACTACAAAAATATGAACATACAAAGTTGTATTTCCATCGATTGAGCTTTATAATGACAAGTAAACACAGTAGATTATGTTAATATGTCTGTCAATAAAATTGCAAGAATTCCCAGATCACTGGTGTGGGGCTTTGATTGTTTACTTACCATCACTCTCTGCTCGCACCAGTAGAGACGTGCCTTTTAGGCGCTCCACATAGCCTGAGGAGACGTGCCCTGTCCCACGGTCATCCCACTGTCTGTCCTCATTGAGGGTGTAGACTTTGACTCGTCGACGAGTGTCCGTCATCCTGGCAGGTGCTTTCAACCAGTTTCCCCCTCTACCACTGTGCCCTCCTCACCCAGTAACGCTACAAGCGACAATTTACACCTGGTCACTTGTCCTGTATTGACTTAACTTTTTCTTATCAGGTGTGGAGTTTACATCTGGAGAATAACAACTCTTTGAATAAGCTTAAAATCGGAACCTCTAGATGTGCATCCAGTAGGTTCAGCAGTTTATTACGAGCTGCCTCGACACTTAACTACACGGCAATGTAAGCAAAGCGCCACGCAGAATTCGCGTACAGCTCATTGTAGCAAGCTAATGCTAGCCTAATTTACAGAGCGGAGAACGCGACAAAACAAGCGCTGACAGACATCGCAAAGTTGCTGCGTACAGCTGAGGGAGGACTGTACATAATAAGTCCGAGTGTTGGGAGCATTTGGTTAGTTTAACAGTCTCACGGCTTGTTAGTACAGTCTGTACGCAAGCCAAATACGTTCGAACCCAACGAGCCAACCAGCTAGCGGCAAGCTAACTGTCTAAGCGTCACATATCCAAACTCTCGCTATATTTTTAGGCAAATTTACAAGAGTGGTGCACCGATAACATTATTCCACACTTGCGATCGACAGACAACGTTTTCGGCCCTGGAATAATGTTGCTATTATCTTTAAATAATACGTCAGCTACCTAGCTTTAGCTGCTATTTCTTCCCCAAGTGTTCCGCCATGTTCTGGCTCGGGGCCGCGGAGAGACCACTCTCTCCTTAGTCTTATTCATGCATCCCAAAAACAATGCAAACCAACAAACTGGAGTCGTGTATTTACTTCGAGGTTACGGTTCACATTATACTGCTATTCGCCATTCATTCTCGACGTCTTGCTCAGATAACTGCTAAGTGCCCCCCGTGAGTATTCAGCCATCTTGGGTCCCTTCAGAGTCAGTACGGGGTTTCCAGCACGGCAACAACAGGGCAGCCCGCCACATTTAAAGAGACAGTACACCATTACAGCGTGGAGTGGCAGTTTACCGCACAATAAAGGCACTTCAGTAAAGTGGGTTAACCTCAATAATATGGTACGATTAATTATATGGAAGTATACAGATACCGCCTTAAAATTACCATCGCGTGGGGAGCTGTGCTCTCAAAGTTAGCAGAGTTTCAATTTTCTCAGGCAATCCCACAGCCAACAGGTTACCATGGCGACCCCTGACCCCCATCAGGTTAAGTACAGAGGAGGAATTTCCAAGGGGATTAATAGAGTATGTTTTTTTCAGCTTGATAATCTATTTTTTGAGTGGCTATAATACTGAGATGTCTTGATGTACTTTTATCCTGAAAAATTGCTTGATGCCACCAATGTTCCCAAAAATTAAATCATCCCCAAAAATGCTGATGTGAAGAGGCATGGATGCCTAATATGCACAATATATTGTACATATTTCCCAGTAACCTATCTACTGACCACTCTATTCAGTCAGACTTACCCTATATGAGGTTTTTGTCACATGACTATCTATAAACACCAGTCTGGCAGAAAACAATTGGTGCTTTTCCATATCAAACTTTAATGCAAGGGAAGCCAAAAGAAACTAATGTAACTTTTCCATGTGCACAGTTATGCTTTAAATACAAGGAATTGTCATTACAAAAAAGAAAAAAAACTTAAACAGAAATCCTTACCCCAAAGTGTTTCTCTCAAGAAATCAACAGTGGAGATCAGTCAGAAAACAATTCTTTATTGTGTTACCAAAGAAAACAGACCAAAATTGGGAGAATTTCAAAACAAGAATTGACAATCCACATTAAGAAAAGCAGGCAAAATGAAAAATAATAAAATGTGAACTTTTTGGGGTGAATTTAAGGTCTGCAAGATGGAGCAGAAGGCGGTGCTCTTGCCTCGCAGCGATGGTTTGAATACCAGCCAGTCTTTCAGCATTTGTACATTCACCCCATGTGTGTAGATTTCCTAACATGCACGAGAGGCTAATTGGTGACCCCTAAGTGTGAACGTTGTCTACGTTTGCCTTGTGATGGGCTGCAGATGTGTCCAGGGTATATCCTGTCATTTGCCCATAATTAGCTGGAATTGGCTCTTGTGCTCCACAAACCTCAACAGGATAAAGCAATGAGAAGATGGATGGATCGGCATTACTTAAAAAAAAAAAAAAGGAAATATCAGTCTACCCACAGTCACATTCAACAAACACCAGGCTGCAGTCAAAAGGTGAATTCTCAGCAAAAGTACTTTTTAATAGATATATAAAAAGACATCACATAACTTTTAGAGAACCTGAAAACTAACCAACAAAAAGACTGGAGGACTTCTCTAAACAGTGATCTCATACACGCAATCACTCTCAGCTATTTGCCCTCTTCTTGTTTAACCATAACAAATTGGAAACACTCCTTGATAAAGATGTCATTTCTTAATCTCACCAAATTTTCGAAACCCCTGCTTTACCCAAAGATATTACAAAATGAAAAATTCCCCACATGTTGTCTTCAACGTAAATTCTTCTGAACTGCATGTTGCAGGAGAACCTGTTACCAGTCTTTAGGACTTGGAGGCTTGCTGAGCCTGGCGCCGCAACAGCACATATATTTTCTCCTTTATCCAGTCTTTGTTGTATGGTTGGTATGTTTGCGTGTCGGACCTATACCTGAAAGAAAAAGAAAAATAAGTTTTAATTGAAAAGGTTGAAAACATAACTTTGCAGTGCACGGAGGAAAATCTTACACAAGACAGCTCAGATCTGCCAGGTCGTCAATGAAGTCAAACAGTTGACTGATGTCGTAAGTGATGGATGGACTGTTTGGATTCATCCTCTTTAAATGCTCTTCGTACATCTTACAGACACCTGGAACAGAGGTTTACAACATAGTGGCATAAGAAAAAAAAAGCTGAAATGCTACACAAATGATAAACAACTCATTTGGCATGTAAAAGAATGCAACAATCAAACCAAAAAAACAGGACATTTATAAAACGCTGAAAGTTTCTGGTGAATCTGACGAATGACAATCACTTAAGTGACAATTTATTTTGCTAATTACATTTAAAAATAAGAGGAAAAGTATACTGAACTGCAGCAGACTGCAAAAATCATTAGCAATGAAATAGAACATTTTTTTATTTATAGAAAAAAAACGTGGCAATATCCAATGACAATAAAACAATGCCTCAGATGCAACCTTTACCTCATATGATAATTTTTATTTTTTAACTTTTGAGGATGTAATCCATTTCAGAGACATTTAAAAACAACTTTCTTTATTGCACTTTCTCCACTCAAAACGTTAAAGGGAGGAGACATTCAGTTTAAGAAAAACCACGTTTTGGATATATATTGTTAGTTTGTCTTTTTTAGGGTGTTGATTTGGTAATTTATAGATCCTGTTTAAAATACACGAGCACCACGAAACACAGGTTTAAGTGTATATAGTTACATTAGAAATCTGGATCGCCTCACCTTCCATACATTCATTCACCGACTCGTAGTCGGCATACGTGCGGCCCTCGGGTCTCTTGGTTGGCTGGACAAGCAAAATTGTGTGCGACTGCAACGTGACCAATAATGTTTAGTAAACACAATTATGCATTTTAAAGGTGACAAACTACATAAGTAATACGTAACAAAGGGACAGTTGGTGGGATTTTCTTAAACAACTGATGCAAAGCATAAAACGCTGTAGTCAAGAAAAAAACCTTTACATCATGAAAACGTTATTTTAACTATTAATCCTCACTAATGAGTGCTTATTTTATATATATTATGAACGAGAACTATAACTACTGCCTTTGGTAACAGAAAGTGTATGAAATTCGTATTTAGCAGGAGGCGTGAATGCTAACCGAGCAGCCTTGTTAGCTTAGCAATCGATTAATACAAGTTAGCGTGCTTAAAATTGGCTGATATCTCACTTTAAAGAAAAACAAAACACGCTTTACCATGTTTGGGATCACCGGAGACTCCTTAGATGTATCTATGAAGCAAAACTAGCAAATAATTGCCTGCTAAACTCTTCTCGGAGAGCCGTGCGATGAGACTGCCGGAGCTACAACGTTTACCGGAAGTGAAACAACGCCACTTCCGGTTTCCCGAATGTCCTTTAGATTTTTAAGCGTTCCTGCTCTGTGTAAATAATAACTGAATTTCGATAAATATTTGCAAAGATTATTATGGCTGAAATGCTCTGGAATTTAATGATACGAAAATACATTCCAGTTTGAAAAGTCTGTTTTAATAAACTGGAAAAAGTTTTCATCGAAACGCACAACTTTAAAACTTAAAAAAAAAACACACACACACACACACACACACACACACACACACACACACACACACACACACACACACACACACACACACACACACACACACACCTCCAGCAAGACCAAATAAAGAAACTTGACAGCAGTTTTCACAGATCCCAGATAGACATTTTTATTTTTGTGAAGGTACATGTTTTATCAAAATTTAATGAACATATGAAAATTCATAACAGGGTTACTTATTAGATTAAAATACTCAAAAGAATACAACGAACATCAAAAAAGAGATTTGAAAGATCAAATTAGTACACTCAAATTCAAGCCATCAATCATCATGATCTCTATAAGTTTATTGGAAAAGCAGATGCTAAAATAAATCATGTTTATAGGCTATCCCATGTTTTGGAGTTATTAGCAGAAGATATGCTTAGGCTCTTGCTGCCCGGCCTCTCCTTGGTGTCACTCTCCTTGGGGTGCCTCTACTGGGCGTTGCTGCAGGCCGGCCCCTCACCACATCCCCACACTCTGCCTGGCATGCTGTCAGGGTCTCAAAGTTATTGGCATTTCCCTGGCAGCCTCCATACCAGAACTGAGTACATTTCCTAGTGCCTGAGTCATAATAGAACCGGACTTTCCAAGTGTCACAGGGGCCGTCATCGCGCGACAGGGAGCAAACATCCCCGGGAAAGGAGGGTGAGTGAGATGATGTGGATGAGGTAGATGATGGGAGCTGCTGAGTTGGAACAAACAAAAGAGTGAAACAGTAAATATTTGTGGGTGTTTGATAAATCTAGCAGTTGCAATTCCAAGATACTGGACATCTTACTAGTTATAGACAAAAGCAAAAATGCTGAGCATGTATCAAGCTGTTTTTCTGCTTTGATAGCTCAGAAGTATGCAATTTCTTCCAATAATGTATCTCAATAAAGATTCTCACTTACTGGAATGCACACACATCCCTAAAACCCTGCATCTCAATTTATTATTTTGTTTTAATATGTACTGCCGTGACTCACTGTCAATTTGTGTATATTCTAATATGCCGAAGAGCATCTACATGCGTGTAAAATCCATCAGTGATGTATAGGTTTCATCTTTTAATGAATTAAAAATATAGAAGCATTTCACCTACCACAGCTGTCTGAAACTCAGGACATCCAACTCTGCCAAATCCTCGAGCCACTGTCACCCCATCCAAGCAACATCCATACCTAAGAGTGAAAAGAGAATGAGGTAAATCAATGCATGTCTTGAGTTTATTTTAAGCCATTAGATGGGACTGAGTAACAGGTGTAACCTGGTGCGAATGCAATCAGTC
Source organism: Salarias fasciatus (assembly GCF_902148845.1). Taxonomy (NCBI): domain Eukaryota; kingdom Metazoa; phylum Chordata; class Actinopteri; order Blenniiformes; family Blenniidae; genus Salarias; species Salarias fasciatus. The sequence goes on from NC_043759.1 coordinate 16,260,434, forward strand.
TGTGAGCAGCCTTCATTCCTGGGTCCAGTTGCGGAGGTGTGTCCATCAGGGCAGCAGCCATACGTGGACTGTGTGCAGTGAACGTACTGCTCATTTCCATTGTTTGTATCTGGCCTCGACACTAAAGAATATCAAGGTGGGGGTGAGGGGTGGGGGGTTTTGAAAGCATTATTTGTCATTTATTCCTTATAATGCACAAGTGTCAGCACCTGCACCTAACTGCTTAACCATGCATCATTTCTAAAATTACTGGTTTCCGAGTGTTACAGCTGTTTACCTGGCACATGAGGGACATATCCCCTCACTGAGTTCCCAGTTGCTGTTGGGTTCTGCACACTTGGGACCACTAGAGAGAAACAATGTTTAAGATAAAAAATGTGCAAATAGTAAAAGAGCTTGCTGCTTGTTTGGATTATGCTCACATTGTGGTTGAGTGCAGGGCTGTGAATTGCATGCCTCCACAGAAATGGGCCTGTTGGCTGATGCACACTGGGCTTCTGGATAAAGATTCAAATTTGAATCAGAACAGGAAACCCTCCTCTCCCTCACGCCACCGCCACAGCTTCTAGTGCACTGCAGAGACAGGAGAGGACAGTGACGTGGAGATACAGCAGAACGCATTTTTAGCAGTCAAGAGGACTTTCCACTCTTCGCTTACCAGTCCGTACTCCGTCGCATGCCAGGATATGTGCGTGTGACAGGCAGGTCTGCGGCAGGTCTGCACTGAAGCAGGTCGCACCTGTCCGCTGCAGGCGTGGTCAGACAGGCGTTCGCCTCCTGATCCCACACAGAACACCTCCCTGGTCTGCTGCCCTTCCCCACAGGTAACTGAACACTGACCAACACACATGTTTGAATCTCATGAGCTCATAAAATCTTCATAATCTCCTAAAAATGGAACATACTAACTCAACATCTGTATTATTATTATTAAAAATCTCTGGTGTCGGATACAAACCACGCTGAAGCTGGAGACGCTGTACTCTGCAGGACATGCATGCATGTTGCAAGCCTGCTGACTCTGTGGCCTCTGCAGGTGTTGAGAAATGCAGTGCGTCTCATCCACCACGCGGGGGTTGGAGGGGTCCTGCACCCAGCACGTCACGCTGCGATACTGCATGCCCCCGTTGCAAGCGGCAGAGCACTGGCCGTAAACACCGATTTTGTAGAAGTATGTGTGATGCTCTCTGGGGCGAGGAGCGACGGCAACGGGGGCAGGGGACTGCACAGAGTTATTGTCTTCATCCAAACCCATGAATTCAGCATGGGTCAGTGTCTGAAAAGAGACAATGTTGGTATACAGAAGGAAAACAAGACGAGTTTATTCATGAAGCATCCCGATAGGTAATTCAAGGTACTCTACAAGAAGCTAGAAATGCACTGAAATGAAGCACTAACATCACATATATGACATCCTAAAACATAAAAACTAGATTTTGTAAATGCGTAGTATTTAGTGTGAACCCCAGGCCTCACCCTGCAGACGCCGTCCACACAGATATCACTGCGGCCAACGTAGCACTTTGTTCCATCCACTACTGCAGGCCTGTGTCTGTAGAAGAAGTTTTGTCCACTTGGGACGCAGTTCAGCTCACACGGGTTGGTCGCTAAAGAAGTAAAGGCACATAAATCACAGTTTTTATTGAATGAGTAAAGACTGACACCTCTTGCCCATGAAAGTTTATGTCTTCATACAGTCAATCAGTAAACACACCTCCATAATAAGGCACCCACGTTTGGTGTTTTCCTTGAAACAGGACACTGTTAAACTGGGAGCACTGCTCCTCCCTAAAATCCTTCGATCCCGCTGGGCACGCCTACCAGGACAGAAAATAATTATGTGTGTGCAACAAAGGATATGTGAAGAGCATTAAAAAAAAATATTCAAGTGTGTTCTTGCCTGTGTGTTGCAGGTTCGGAAAGATTTGGAGGATCCTAAGCAGTTGTGTCCTCCATCGGTCCTGCAGGACAAAATGAAGAATTCCACTTATATGTGAAAAAGACATTCTGTATTGTTATTGATGCATTTGGTTCCTGATATTTCAGCATCTTTTTGTCTTACCTCGAGGTGATGCATTTCCTGGTTCTCATTGCCACTCCGGTGCCACAGGTGCGACTGCAGGGCCCATAAGCCCCAAACTCCCCCCAGTAGTCATGGGTTGGCAGCGTCTTAAAAATAAAAAAAGGAGAAAAACAGTGTGACATCCGCTGGTTCAGCCCCTGGAACATATAGTTCTCACAGAAAAACCCCATCACAGCCCACCACGAACCACTAACACATACTAAGGGCTTGCTGGAGACGCCAAAATTGGAAGCGGAACATTTAACCGCAAAACCATCTTCCATATGTTGCATAATGTCTGGAAAAGGCTCCTCTGTGATCAACAAACAACTTCTCTTATGGTATATTTCAGACAGCAAATATTTGTTTGGGTGCTTTGCATTTGAAATCGAGTGTGTGTGTGTATCAGTGTGTGTAATTACTAAACAACATATTCAGACATGGATATGGTTCAGTTCCACAAATGAAGTTTAAAGTGAGACTCACGGTAAGAGCAGGTACAGCCAGCAGCTGCAGGAGCCCCAGGAGATGTAGCGAGTTCATGATGATCAGAAGGTAATGCTGAGAAAGTGGAAAGTAACTGAATAATTAGAACATCACTTCTGCTTAATGCAATCAATAAAATTGGAATAATAAGTCAAATCCCGCAGTGGCTTCTCTTTAACATGATGTATTTCATCACGTATACTTGCCAACGCATTCATATAACAGAGGCTTCATTAAAGTCTTACCTTCTCAGAGCTGGTCGTCCTGCAGCCCAGAGGGATCTGCTCCTCAGTGGGAAATGTAGGCGCGAACACCCAGCTTTCTACCTTCTCACCCCCTCTGCTCTCCAACACCACATCCCAGAAAGAGTCAGATTTCAACCACAAAGAAAAACACACAGAGAAAGCTTTCTCTTTTTTTCCCCCTGAAAAAATGCTTTTAATACTCTTCTGTTTTTGACCCTAAATATATTATGGGAATTTTACAGTTTGGGACAGGATGTATAAAAATGGGATGCACACATGTTTAGAACATGAAGTTATTTCCATGGCAAAACTGTTTTCTCACTTAACAGAAAATATCTCATTTCCACTTAGATTAAAAATGTTTGCTGTTGACGATGTTACATCTAAATAAGCTGAGAGGTGAACAATTCTAATGTAACTATATATTTATGAAGATTAAAATAATTCCATTAAATTGAGATTAGGGTGGAAAACTTCTTGTCCTGGTTGATCTTTTCTTGTCACGTTTAAAGCCATATGGTCTGTTTTCACCACAGAATATGGAGCCATAAGTCACCACGGTGGAGGCAACTGAAGGTAAACATTGCTTTAAGGGTCTATTTAGTTTTATTTTGGTAAGAAACCTCAGTGAGACATGGCCGGGACATGGGGGACATTCCAGTAGAAATCAATGAAGAGCAGAGTTTGCGTGCAGGAGCAGGAGGAGCCATCCTGGCTGTCAGGGATGAAATATATACTTACTATCACCACAGAATGCCTGGGCGTAGGAAAAAATAACTGATGTGTATGGTGACTGTATGTCTGTATGTCTGTGTGTGGTAGAGAGAAAATTATGACAGCAGGGGTGATAAATCTGTAGTTAACGCGCTGCATAGGCTGAAGGAAGGCTCCTGTCATCACCTCCGAGACATGCACGTGGAAATTTACATGAAAGAAACGCAGCAAATTACAGCCTTCTTGAGTTCATAATGTTCTAGTTTTATTAGAATGATACCAGCAAGGTGATGATTCAGCTATGCAGTGATTTTATTTAAGACTTGTGCTTTAATGCATGACATTCATTGGTTAAATTTAGGGACACGAGTTCAGTGTTATTACAGGTTTTAAAAGTGGTTGTTTGAAAAAAACACAAGCTGCAGCACAAAAGGTTAACATGATTCCAATGAAAAATCTCAAGAAAACATTTTCATGAAATTCACTCCCATCTTTCATGCAACACTTTTATCTTCATCTGACAATCACACAACCACTCAGTCTTGATTCCATCCCCGATCAGAAGAAAAGTCTGCCGCAAAGTCTTCCTGCTCCTCAAAGCTGCCGGTTCAGTTTCTGCGCCTGCTTCTCTTTGGCTTCAAAAGCACTCTTGGTGTTGAACAGATCGTCCACCGAGTCCATGATCTCCTGCATTTCCCGGGAGAGCTCGCTGAAGCTCTCCTTCAGACCCTCCTGCTGCTGCCTCAGCTCCACGGCCGCCCGCATCAGCTCGGTGGCCTGGTGGCTGCAGTGGCCCCGCAGCTCCTCCACGTCCGACAGCAGCACCTGCATGCTTTTCATGAGCTGGTCCAACCTGTCCGCGGTCACCTCGAACCCCGACTCGTTCCTGTTGCTGTCCCGGTTGTTGTCGGGCTCCTGAGCCTCGGCCTCCGGCTTTAGATGTGTCTCCATCCTGCTGACAGCCACCTAATGCTCAGAGTTCAGTCAGACAAATATCTGGAAGGAAGCACAGTCATTTAGCCGTGATCAAAGAATGTAAAAAAAATCCAAGGGATGAGAAGGAACAGAGAAATGACTGATAGAAATCGCAGGTATGGAGCTGCTCCTGCACGCTTTCAGCTGGTAAAGAGTTTAAGCTCCTTGCAGCGGGGAGGAAAATGCACTTCTGACTAATCTGCTTTTCTTGTGTACCTGAGTTGTGAACTGTCTGTGTGTGCAGGTGCCCTTTCACTGACATGTGCAGTCTTGTAATCCAGTTAGGGCATCTATTGCAAGCAGCACCCTCCCCGGTCCAGACCGAGCAGCAGGCGGGACACCAGATTACATGGCTCCTTCCCTCCTCCAAAACACTGCCCTGTCTGAGTAGACGGATTACCGTAACCTTGTCTCTGTAACCTCTGTTGGTGGCCTTTACGCGTACGCGCACAGCCGCACACACACTCATATAGGCCCACTATAATCTCTCCTCTCCTGTGTGCAGAGGTGAGTGTGTGGAGGAATTATGTACGATGGCACCAGTGGGTTTTAGTGTGGTGTTTGAACGAAAAGCTCATGTCCAGGTCTGACCCCACGTCCAGTCGCAGCTATCATCAACTTAAAGAAAAGCCCAAAGCATTTAAACTGAACCAGTAACCTCCGCCTGGTGAATGTGGAGTGAGTTTTAGGAAAATATTCTAAGCTGACGCCCGCCAACAGCTGTAAAGCATCCTCTTTCAGTGAGAAAACACAGTGAAACAAGGAAATATCACAGTTAAGAACAGAGCGATGCTCTGTTGTTATGTTGTATATTGACTTATGCGATAAAAGATGGAAACTCGTCAATAAAACATTGATTCAATAAAGAAAATTGACTGCTTGTTGAACGTATTTTATATGGATTGATGGGTTACAAGTTGAATGGGTGGAATAATGGTTTGTAATGTTGCATCAAATTATTTGGGTTTTAATGAGTTTTTGTCTCTCCAATAGCCAGCACTACACAAATTAAGCAGTCGCTCTAAATAGATTGTGAATGTGAATCCATGTGTGAGTTGTTAATTTGCTCCTTTGTTTAGGAATTGAAAAAGACTGACAACATGTCCAGGATGTGTTCCGTCTGGCATCTGCTGATAGGTGGACTACTGCTCCTCTGTGTTCGATAAAATCATGTTTAGAAAGTGGATGACAGTGGAGTAATGTATCATCATGTAGCCAGCGTTCACTTCTTTTGCCATTTATTTGACATGTGGTCATTTTTTCTAGAATCTCCCAAACCAACAGCAACATGATGACAGATGCAAAACACATTGAAACCAGTCAGCATTAAACCCGAGACTGGTGCCTCTCCTACCCTTGATACATCTGTAACTCCAGACTTAATCATAAAGATACTGCAGACATACAGCTGGAGACCACAATGTATATATATTTTTAAAGATTTCCATCAGTGTCCTTTATATTCTCACAGCAGAGAGACAAAAAACTGAGAAAACAATAACAAAAGCGATAAAACGCCACGTGGCTCAGAGCCGGCGAGGCACCAGCCCTTTAAATGGCTGTGAAGATAAGGGAGCTGACGGGGTGACCTCAACACCCATCATCGCTTATCTGAACCAGACAACTTGTTTCATGGAGGCCAATGTCAAGGGGAAGCTCATCTCACTCCGAGACAGGCTTCAAATGCTGCGATGCAAATGTGAGAAACTGAGAGGAAATATTCACTTTGGGCTTATGGAGCCGAGCTGCAAACATAAAACCTGCTAGAAAAGCAGATGGGTTAATCAGATGCACTGTCAATGCTGTTTTATATTTCATTATGTGAAAATATGAATGTAGTTTTTTTTTCCATCTCATAACAACAACCTATACTGTACATCACTATCAGCAATTAATTATGTGTTTTAAAATATTTTCAAAGTGTAAAAAAATAAAAGCTTTAAACAAAATAAAATGCCATAAAAAGCTGCCATGTTTTTTAAATTAGTAAAAAAAAAAAAAAAAAAAAAACTTTCCTGGAGAGAAATTTTGCCTCACATTAGATAATTTTGAAAATAAAAGTATACAGTTGATTAAGACCAAAACTGAAACAAAAGAGAAACCCAGAACAGTTAATTTATAGCTAAAAAAACAAAACAAAAAAAACATATTCTGAACTCCTTCCATAGCTGTTATATCACAATAATCAACACATGAACTGTTCCTGATAAAATAGCAAAAGTTATTATTAAAAGAAGACTGTCTTACGTGTTTGTTTCTTATTTGTTGTGGTAATTCTGTCTGATCATCCGGGAAGTTTCACCATGCAAGCTGAAGATGAGCAGGACCGTGTGAGACGCCTGCCTGCTGTCAGAGCTCGGTGGGTCTGCCCTCCTCACTGCAGTCATGCCCACTGAGGTGGAGGTCTGCTCTGTCAGCAAGTTAACTTATAAATCAAACTGCTGCTTTGTAGGAAGACATATACACATGCATTCAAATTGTTTTGCTGTACTTTATATTTTGGAATAAAATAATTTTCATGTGTAGATTTTTTTTTTTTTTTTTTTTTTTTTTTTGCTAAAGCTAATTTGTGGTTTGACCTTCACAAACCCAAAATCACTAAACAATGAGAAGTTACAAATGAATTGCCTCTTGTAGGATAGATGAAGTTGTCGAAACGGAACTGAAATATATATTAAAACAAAGATTTTTTTTTTAAAGTTGAATGAAAAAAATCCTTATACTTTGAAATGTTTCACTTTTATAGAAATTGGTAGTAAAATCTTTCTGGTTCCGGTTGTGATGAAACACGTTGTTGGAGTTTCAGCCAATATCTTGCTTCTATTTTAACTCTGGGTGGTATCGTACACCAGAGGGCAGCATGATGCTTCCTGTGTGGAATATGCAGGGATCCTGGGCTTTTCTTCAGGTGGAGGGTGTATAGATGAATGTGTTCCAGGACTAACAGCGATCAAGAAGGACACCTGTATATACCGATATTCTTCTGCCTGTTGCTGCTGTTCACAGTTACACAAGTTAGACTTGTACAGCTTGGTTGAGTTTGTTTACCAATTGGCAGAGTGAGATGAAACGTTGATAAATGTTTGTTGGCAATATTTTTTGGGTGTTACAAAAGGGAAGTGGTGCCACACTGTACTGTACATGTCTGTCATTTTCTTTGTGTGTATAGAGTATTCTTGATGAGCTCCCTTTCAGGATGGTTCGGGCTGCAGCTATAAGGGCATCCTACCATGCTTCATGTAAGACTGAAGCCAAATGTCTTGATTTTCTTAATTCTTTTTTGGTGATAGTTTGTGGAGTGTTGGATAAAGTTTGTGTATTTCTCAAATGCCTCCACGTGGGGGCAGCATCACAATTCCAAGTTTTCAGCCGTCTTGGGGGACCCATTCAGCTTCTGTGTCCCCTTTAGGTATGGATCCCTTTCCCTGCGGCTGTCTTTGCTTTTGTATTCTATATGTTTCTTTTAAGCATGTCATTTATCACCATTCAGTTCAGGTCTAGTAGCTGCAAGTTGTGAATTCTGCTGAGATGTCGTGTGTGTGTCTGTGAGTGTGTGTTTCAGTGAAATCCAACATGTGTGAGTATTTAAGTGGCAACATGTGTATTCATGTGAGTTTCTGTGTGTGTGTGTGTGTGTGTGTGTGTGTGTGTGTGTGCCGGGTGGGGGTTCAGAGGTATGGATTATTTCACCCTGGGCCGTATTCAGAGAGGTCAGCCGAGCGTGAGGCGGAGAGGAGAAAGGCAGCATTGTTGCGGTCCAGATGAGTGTCAGAGGTGCCTCGGAAAAGAGATTCACTCGCAGAGGGTTAAGCAGAGACAGGCCAGCCGGGCCCTTCAGACGATACTGCCGTGCTGGAACCCGTCTTACAACAGTGAATAAATGTATCAGTTCGCTTGGCCTGGCAGTTATATTGGTGCACTAATTAGCAGGGTTGCAACGTAAAATAAAAGAGAAGAACATGTAGCTCATGAAGGCTGATTTAGTTTTATTTAAAGCAACAGTCGGTTTATTAAATGAAGTTTCACTCCTTGTTTCTCTCACCTTCTCAATCCCACAATACAGACCAATGCTTGACCACTTTTCTGGTCTTGCTGGTTTGTGTAAACGGACAATAACTTGAAAGTTCATCTGTGTTCTTATCTGGGTTCTTCTTTTTTTTTTTTTTGACTCACACAAACAAGCTCCACCCAAACATGGTTTTTGTCAGACAACCCAGCAATGCTGCAGCTCATAACTGAAGAAAAAAGTTCACGGCACTGTTTCTCTTTCATGATTTACTCTCAGTGAGCGCATAATGAAGCTCTGTGTCACTGTAGGAACGGGAGAGTTATGGACCAGCGGCTCACATGCCGCCCGGGTCCCCGGGCCCTCGGGGGACCGGGGGGACCTGCCACAACGTTGTTACTCTCAGAACTGTTTGACTATTTATGGACTCTCCTGGGTGCACATGGGCTCGAGATTTATCGCTCTTCATCTGGGGTTGCGGGGGCATTGTTGTTGACACTTGAGACGCAGAGCTTTACATGGAGTCTTTCTGGTCATGGGAGGAATCATGGGGGATCCGCAGGCGGTTAAAGGGAGCAGAATGTATGAGGGATACAAAAAGGGGATTATGAGTTTGAATATTGAAGCAGTGCATTGAATCGAAGGACATGTGTGAGAAAAAAAACTCTTTTTTTAACGAAATTAATATATTTATATATGTATGCATGGATATATTTAACCATCAGTTATTATGTAAAGTAGTAATTTCATTGTTTTTGTCTATTACTACGAGTTGCAGAAATAGACTCACATCCATTTGAAGCCTCAGTTAATCTTGAACTTGTTTTTTTTTCAATGAAAATTATTGCTTGAAGAACCCATTGCTTCTGGAAAATACCAATTCATGCATAGGAAGAACATGCAAACACAACAAAATCCCACTCAACTGCAGTCAACCTGAAGATATTTTTTGCTTACTGCGAAGCCGCAATAACCCAGACTCATGTTAGGCTATATTAACAAACTATAAAGTCATATTTAGTTATTTTTAGCCATAAGGGAACCGAGTAAAACAAAAACCCATTCTTCAAATTCTATTTTCTCTTCTTCTTGCTGCCTCAAAGGAACATGTCTTTCAGAGGAAAGCATTGAAGAGATATCCCCACAGGTACTCACTTTTATAAAAAAAAGATAGAGAAAGTGAAGGAGCTGAGCGGAGCTCCACCCAGATCACTCAGATCTGGATCAGTTTCAGTAAGCTGTTGCCTTTTCTGGTAAATAGGTGGGATTCCCTGTCCCGTCCCTCCAGGGGAGTCCAAGTTGCATGAATAGCTAATGTTCCAATCAAAGCGCCCCCACTTTCATTCCTTTCCAGAGAATTTCCTCTCCCGCTGTCAGTAAAACAACAATGCGATGTCTCTCCTGTGTATCATTCAGAAACCTGATACTTAAAAGCTGTCTGAGTGCAGAACCTTTAAGTATGTTTCCAGAACAGACCCAGGTTGTGGAAAATGGGCGATTTCTGCTAAAACTGGCAGCTCTTGAAGTGGATGAAAAATGAGTCATCTCACCGGTATGTTGTCGGTTGTTGCAGCGGGACGGTTTGCCATAAATAGGAGCCATAAAACTGCCTCCCGCCATGTGACTCGATCAGTGGACCGTGCCAGAAGAAATCAGGCCAAACGGTGGTGATCCTGATCGGAGACCTTGGAAGATAAACAGGAGTATCCTTGTCAAATTGCAGGGATGTAATTTAAAGTGGAATGCATCAAGTTGACCTTCTCGTGACACGCGGCCATTATGCATGTCTAATGTGTCCAGAGTGTCTGTCGAGTGAAGCATTTGGGCCTGTTTCATGATAAGTGATACATCTGACACTGATCTGCTCACCGGCCCAGAGCACTCCATTGTTGGACTCTGCTGCACCTGATGTGAAATGCCTGCCAGCACTGCACTCCCCTAAACAAAGCTTTTATTGTTTTATATTCCTTCCACATTCTTGGAGTCTCGGTCTTGCCTCAGCGTACACTCACACACACACACACACACACACACACACACACACACACACACACACACACACACACACGTGTTCACAAACACAGTTACACACTGAACACAGACCACTCATCCTATTTGATGTTCTTCTTCTGTCGATGAAGTGTTACGCTTGGCTGACATTACTGAAAAATACAAGTGTGTGGGAATGTGGCTTTTCCACAGACCTTTAAGTTGATCCATGTTTAATCTGAGAAAAGTTGAGCTAAAAGGTTGGTTTAGGAAACAGATCTGATCTAAAACGCCAGTTCACTTGAATCTAATGAGACAAATTTCCAATCACACAGCGAGCTTTGGTTTTTTACAGACAGACTAGTGCAAAAAGTGCAAAGGTTGCAGAGCTATAAAGATTTATCTGACTTTTAACTGCGACAGGCTCGAGCAGGGATTTCACAGCTCATCATTTTATCTCAACAGATTTTACACCTACAGTAAAAACAAAGGTGTTCCACAGCCAAGCACGGTCTAACTTTGCCAATTTTTTAGCTCATCAATTTATTCCACAAAGCCTCGATTCAGACATTATCCACCAATATGCAGGAAAATATAAACAAAAAAAAACAACTGAAAAAAGTCATTTAAAGAAACAAATAAATACCTTTTATTGTCAAAACAATTATTCAATTTGCCACTGACTAGGTGCTATGATATATTTTTATCTCATCAGAAATAAGTTCAAATTTCCAACAACATTACTCGTGACTAAAGCACAGTTGCACATTCCTCTCTCTTTCTATTTTATTTCTTGTTACATGACGCCGTCTCTGCCAGGACCTCATTTACTTTTATCCAGGCTGGGAAACGGGTTTTGGTCACCGGGGAAATCTGGAGTGCCTCTGCTCCGCTCCGCTCGCTGCTAATTAGCGTCTGAACTAATTGCGCGGCTAACTTTAGCAAGGCGACAGCCTAGTTCCGTCTGTCCGCTCTCGATAAAGGAGGGACGCGGATTCAGTCGGGCCTACTGGTGACACCTTGGTGTCTTTTAGCATTTTCTAACCAGAAGTTTCTAAAATATTAGCAGCTTCTGAGATCCATAGGCAATCGGAAACATTATAATATGTTGTGTCTAGTAGGTCCTTGTATATAGTCTGCTACTGTTGTTACACTGACTTTTTAATGCATCTTTTATAACTTTATGTAAACTTTAATTAAACTTACAATAAACTAGGTGGTAAAACACTGGGAGGGCATCGCCTTGACTGCTGTATTTCCTCTGCCACTTCTGATCATCAGATCACACATTCTTATTTCACCAGTCTGATAATAACTCTTCCTGTTCAAATCAACAGATACTACTTTCTTTGTTGCGAACAAAACCCCAAGTTTATGTGAGATTCTTGCAGTTTGACGACAACAGACGCCAAATTCTGACAGACCGCCCCCCCCTCCCCCTCACCTGCCGCTCTCCCTCCTGCTGCTGAGAGGGTCTTGACAGCCAGAGTGCATGTGTTGAAGTCCGGAGGTGTGCTGGACTGACGACCATGATCTGCAATGCAACCAACATGAAGGGGGATGACAGGGGAGGGACAGGTGAAGCAGTGTTGTGAGTGATAGATGTAAAGTCAAGGTTTACAGGGTCCAGTGGATCAGATTTCTGACAACTGGACCACCAGGCCATTTAAAGGGTGGTTACTTGAAAAAAGACGAAAAGAACTACAGTGGGCTCCCGGATTGAACTACTTAGTCTATTAAAGTGAACATGGGAGTATAGAAGGAGAAAGTTGGCTGAAATATCCAAACCAAGTGTTAATAATGGCTTTTAAAGGAAGATCAGATGAGAAAAAATGTTGTTATTAATGAGACAAAGAGACAAACGGAACAAAAGATAAATTGCAGGACTCTCCAGAACTTTGTCTTTAAAAGCTCCTAATGGTGAACGAAGAGTCACAACAGGATGTCACTTTCAGAATCAATGACAAAATGTGCAGCAGCGTTTTGCTGTAAATGTTTTCTGTTGAATCGTCTTAGCAGTTATTGAATTTGTTTTTATATTTTGGTAAGTCTTAGATTTGATCTTTTCAGTGCCATACATGACTTTACCCACATGACTTCATCAGCTCCGGACAATTTGACACCAGGTAGTGAAGTAATGAAAAAGACAAAAATAAAAGACAGGGAGGGACACCTCACTTGATCCACTTCCCCTCTGTGAGCCGGCAGTGATTTATAGAAAAGGTGTTCTTGTGAAGGTCAGACGCTGAGGGATTGTGTGACTGCGGGTGTGTCCCTGCTCCCGTCATCCGGACAACCTTTACATAACATCCCACCAACCACAATCCAGTTTTCCTGATACAACCGGCACAAAAATATAATTAACACCTGATTGAATGAAAATGTGATGGAAAGTTCTGGATCATCAGGAAGGAAAAACTGACTAGAGAAATTGCTAAAACATGTTTTGAGTATTATCTGATCTACAGTGAAATCCAGTTCATCACGGGGTGGAGTGTTTCCTCAAACACCTGCCTCTCCACTGACTGGAGCCTTTCACAGTTTGCCTACCATGAAGAAAATACGTCTATTTCCATTCAGTGAACTTCATAAGATAATAAAATGTAGATAGGAAGAACTTCCTGAGAATTTTGTAGGAGCTCAAAGGTGGCAATGAGAGATGAGCCTACATTTATTCACTGGCTGATTAGATAAGAACGTGATGAGTTCTGCTCACGGTATTCATTTTGCTGATGAGTTCAAGTGGCAGGGTCAGACTGTAAGGAGCTATTAAAACGCATGAAATTGGGACTTAATAAAACCAATACTTCAAACGCATATTTTGGGATTTTGGAGTACCCATGGAGAACTCATGACGGCCCAGTTAGAACATGCAAACTCCAAACAAGAAAGGCCCCTAAGCCCAAAAATAATTCAGCTGGCTGTCTTAAATTAGCAACAATGCATTTTCTGAAATATCTCACATTTCTCAGTATATTTAGCATCCCTTTTATGTAGCAAAAGCACAAAAGCCCCCCAGTATTTTCCCACTGCATAATGAGCGTGCCACACGGGCAGCGATCAGAGATGGCATTACACACCCTCTGAGGCATTTCCTGCGGCGCTTCCTGTTCTCTTCATGACTTCATGTGCTAATGTCCATTAATCCTGGCAACTCGACAGCTTTTTCTGTCTCAGCGTCTAATATCACAAAAGGCGCTTTCTCTCTTTCTCGCGTTCCCACTTTCTTTCCGTCTCACAGCCGCCTGTGTGAGCACAGAGCGGCAGAGCGGGGCTCCTGGCATTTCACAGCCGATGGTGGAGATAAGATTTCTCCTGTGTGTGTGTGTGTGTGTAGGTGTACATGCACCCATGGCCTGTGTGTGCATGCGTGACAGGAAAAACAGTGTATACAGCTTGGCCCTGGGGAAAAACATCGTCTGGGAACTGTAAAACTGAGGCCGGGCCGTCTTGCCTCGGTGTCAAAAATGTGTGCAAAAAAGTAGTAATCAAATAGGAAGTAATAAAGTTTAAGATACAGGGTGTTGATCTGAGTACAGTGCTGAAACATGGGACTTATACTTAGTGTATTGTTGTGTCTAACACTGGATGAAAAGTTTTTTTGTTGAGCTATTGGATGTGTCATCTAATCACACAGCCTCAGAATGATCCATTATGGGTTTTATTATGACTGCTCTCATCTTTCTTTTAGTTACAGCCGCTATTGTCTGTGGGAGAGAAAAATCATCAAACCTATTTTTGGCTCCTCATCTGTCATATTGGCCTCCGACACCATAAACATCAGACATCATTTATCTCAGCGTGACTCAGATCGACAGCAGTTCTCGCCACAGTTCCTCCACAGTCTGCCGCAGATAAGCTTTAGCTAAACCTTCTCACGACAGACAGCAAGGGCGGGCAAATCGTTTTCTTGAGGGCGGCCATATGAGAAACTTTACTCAAGCCTGTTGATATGAATGTATTGTATGACATTGAAGTAAAAAGGAATATGTGTCATGATTGATCATTTCTAGCTTCTCGTCTGGTTCAGTCAAGGGATTTGAATTGTAATCTTTCTAAACAGTTCAGAGGGGGACAGAAAACTAAGTGCACATGGCCTGCAGGCATTGCTTTGGTCTTATTCAGAAAATTACATGAGTGAGCGGCAGCCGTGTGCGCAGTGGCTGAAACTCTTTAGTCATACAAAGAATTTATTCTTTTGAAGAACAAAAATCTGACAGTAAATGGCATATATTACACTGAGCTCAAACTTTCACCACTTCCTTTGGAGCAGTTTCGATCGAACGTGATTCATGCTTTTGTGTGTTTTTGTCTTCAGCAGAACATTCTAAGTGAAGAATTTACAAGAAGTCGTAAAAAAACTGCAAAAATAAAAAAAAATACAATGAACACTATTTCTGGAAATGATTTTAAAGTAAAAGTAATATATGCACATAATGGGACCTGCATAAACATAGTTAAACGCAGGAAATCTTTATCTGCAGGACAGGAAGTTATTTTGAGCACGGCCCGAGTCATCTGAGATAAATTGGTCATTTTGAAAAGCACAAAATTTCCTGGCACAGCAGACAGGCACATGATACCTCTGAAAACTCTAAGATGGCACAAAATAGGAAGTAATTTCATTTAATCAGACCCCACAATCTACTCTTAAAACCTTTTTTGTTTCCCCAAACTTTAGTAAACACCGTTGGTTTAAATTGTTTTCAGGTTTTTGCAGTAGTTGACTTCATGATGGAAAACTATTGGGACTATGGGCCTTCCACCACACTGACAGTGGTCCGGCAGGCCTCAACACGCACAGGGAAAAACTGTTATTAGCCAACAATAATTTCTTTCTCTGAAAACTCGGCTCTGACATGTTGAGAGGACAACGACAGCTCGGGCATTGTTTGTCTGTTGGGCTGCTACCTGAGGGGAAATCGTTATCGCTCTCAGGATTTCAGGGGTTTCGGTTGACAATGAAGTCATCCCACTGCGAGAAAGATGATATTATATAGAGAGGCTCTGAGGCTCAGCCGATCCCCTGTGGGATAATCAGTCAGCCCATGAGCTCATCGGCACGGAAGGCATAAATCGAAATGTGAAGGAAGGATTATTTCTAATCACAATAATGGTGCTTGGCTCTGAGTAAAACACAGCTACAAAACAGTGAGTGACATCCTCATTACTGTCTTCTTTGAAAAGAAAAAAGATGAACTATTCAACCCTGAGTATTGTATGGAGACAGTTTGACTATGGAGAAGAAAGAAACTAAAACAGCATCCATTCAGTCATCACAGACACGTCCTTCCCCTTCACTCTATTTTTATGGCCACATATTAAAGTTTTAATGCAGGAGAGAGGACAGGGGTTGGTTTAGGGTTTCCTTTACACTGGCTTTGCAGACACGGAGGTTATGGAGTCACGCAGGTCAAACTAACTGTAACTGAGAGAGTTCAAACTGTCGGGCAAGGTCTTCAATGACATTTAAAGCAGTAATATGGATGCATTTTTTTTTTCAACTTAACATTTCTGTGTTGTGTGATTTCTGGGACACATCATGGCTTAAAATGTGCAAACAAAACAAACCGTTTGATTTCCATGAAACTTCAAACCATGGGTCTCTATAGGTTTTAAAAAGTTACACACAATAAACCAAAATAGTGAAAAATTATTATATTGTGCACATTTCCTTCAAGGTCAAACCGGTGACCTTTCATAAATGAGAACAACAAGATCTCACCTTCGTATCACAGCTAATAAAAGTTCCTTCAGGGTTGTGAATTCCTCAAACTTTACCGGGAACACTTCAGGGAAGGTAAAGTTTTCTTACTCTGCAGAAAAAGTAAACAGTGAAGATGAAAGATTGTTAAACACATTAAATCATTGTTTGACAGAGTCTAAATAAATTCAGTCTCCGTCATCTTGCCAGTGTTGTGGTTTCTCTTCAAATTGCACAGCCAATTTTGGATTTTGATTTTGATTTTACATCAAGGGTCATTTATGTACATTATAATATGGTTGCGATATCGTAGGGGTCTAATAACACATAGTAGAGATTAAGTATGGGAGAAATGAAGTATTTGCCATTTTAGTCACTTCAATGCTTTTCCAAACTTTAATTGCACATGAGTGACACTTAAGTGCATTGATGACATTGTTTCAATACTCCAGGGTTTGAATTTGCAATTTTTCAGCCCAGTATATAAACCAGTGCCTTATAAAGGCTTAAAGGAATTAAAATAAATAGAAGAAGAAAAATCAACTGAACTCAATAAAGGTGTTTGCTGTGCTGAAACGCAAAGGTCTCACTTTCCAATTACCCCTGAACGCACCACATAAAAAATAATTGGATTAAATTATCGAATATTTATATTGAACGTTTTATGGCGGGTGTTTAATGCGAAATAACAGAGAACCACAATAGATGGATTATAATTAAAAAAAAACTTCACAAAACAAATTAGCTCAGGTGAGCTGAGAAAGAAGGTGAAATAAATCACCTGTGATGTCGCGGAGGTTTCTTCTTCAGTCGCGTGAACTACGGCGGAGCGAACGAACGTGATATCAATCACATCACGTGTTTAACTTATCCAAGAAGATTATTTGCAGCGTTGTGGAATTGGAGAGAGTCGACCCCTCCTGGTTTCTGCAGTTCCATCTTCAAAGAAAAACCGTGAGTGGAAAGTGCGTAATTGCGCGTTTTGGAGCAGGCCTCTGCTGATCCTCTTCTGCTTGGATTGTTAATTTGCGTTTCGGCAGAGTTTTTCCTCCTTTTTTTCCAGGTTCTCTCTGCCTGATAGTGTTCCTAGAAATAGGTGCGCTGTGCGGGTTTACTGTTAAATTGATGACAAATGGTTAAATGGAGAAAGTGATGGTGGAGCAGGTTGCGTCAGGGACGCTCACTCTTCACTCCTGATGGGTTTTGATGGACAGAAAGAACATGCGGTCACGCTTTCATTGGTGTTGTGCTACCGTGAGGAAACATGATTAACTCCGACACCAGGCCTCGTGAAATTGAGATTATATAACTGGAAATTTACGCACAAACTGACGGGTGTCTCTCTTTTTCTCTTCACCCAGTTATTATTTCTTTTCAAGTGGACCCAGACTGGAGACTTTTAGAAAGCAGCAGCAGATGGATGAGGATAGGTCTGCAGTGTTTTCACACTGACTCACATTATAAGTAATGATTTCTACTGAGCGTCACCTCCATTCACATATTAGTTTGATTTACAAGGTCCTTCCATCATCTTTCCAACCTGTTCTGCTGCAGCACGCCGAGCTAAACTGATGGTTAGATAAGAAAAACTGCTCCTGCTGCTGACATGTGTGGTTATGCCAGCACAGCCAGTTTTATTTTACAACAAAAAATGGCAATATGTGAGCAGCCAGAGGAGAATCCAGTGAGAAATGAGCCTAAAATATTGCTTTTATAAAAGAAGTAGTTGCATCTAAAAGAAATGGAATATCATGAAAGTGTTTGTTTTGTCATACTTGAGAGGCAAATTTCAACCATATTGGGTTAGAAAAGCTGAGAGGTCTGTCAAAAACATGCACAGGGAGGACATGCAAACTCTGCAAAGGAAAAACTCCCACATCTGGACTTGGACCAGTGTTATTCATCCAGTAAACTGAGAATATCTCTCATCAATATTGAAATAAAAAAATTAAACGTTTGAGCATTTTCAAATATTTCTTATATATTTTACAATATGGTAGATTGGATTTGCAGGACTTGTGAGCTAAAATGATTAAGAAAGAAACAAACTAGACATAATTATGAAAAACATGGAAAATATTGCTGTTTGACGTCGCTGTCTTGTGATTGACAAACATTCAGGGTCAAACTGATTCAAATTTGGTTCCTCCTCTCTTAAACTAATCTCTGCACTTTGTGCATGAATTTCAGGACATGAAGTCATTTGTAGTGTGGTTCTAGAAGAAGGTGTAGATTAGAACTAGATCTTTTATAATTATGGTGTATGGAAAATGTTTTTAAAGATCAACAGGGACAATTTGGCAGCAAAGCGTAATGTACCGTTTAACTTCAGTGTTGATTTAGCAATATTAAGATTAGAGATGTGTTTCTGGAGGTGAGTTATGTCCCATGAAGTCTTTCAAAGCTCACCGACTGCAGATGTATGCCTGCCAAATGGAACGATTTCACTCTTTAAATTCCACCGCTTAGTTTTGCATAGTCATGTTTAAATATTAGGCCAAGCTTTGTGTGTTGACCCTTTCTCACAGTTGGAGGAGACCGGCAGGTGCTGCGCTATTCTAAATCTCGTGAGAATGTAATCTGAGCTTGGACGACCTCGGTGCCTTCGCTGCCCCCCCTCGTGTGCCACTGTGTAATGTTAAACTGGGGACTGATCAGACGCCGTCTTCTCGTGTCCTGTCAGTAGTTTGGTCCCGGTGATTTACTGTCTTCCGCTTGTCTCCTGCGCACATTCTGACTTTGGGATTATATAGAGCAAAGTCAGTAAAGGCTCTGGTCACACTGGGGAGCGTTTTACTTGAAATAAACTGTGTATGCGCTAATTGGCAGAAAACTGCAATCAGAATCAGAAATTTTATAAAAGAAGAAAGTAGATGATGTACAGAATTTCATTTACATTGAATCCTGTTGAATTTCAGGTGCATTTCTCCCACGGTCATCTTTTTCTCGCAGCGTTTTTGTGGTTCTCCTGTGCGTCTGTTTGTCACGTGGAAACAAAACTCAAGCAGTGACTGTTGCAAAGTCACGTTTATTATGAGCCGCACCTGTCAAGTTTCTGCATCCGTGCTTGTCCTGATTGATGTTTTCAGTGGAGGAGCGTTCAGACAGATGGCTCCACAGGATGCCTTTGGTCTCAGGCCGTATCGCATTTCCCTCTCCTGGAGAATATCTTAAATCACTCCTCAACTTGTCCTTTTCATATTGAGGTCCAGGTGGCATGTGCCTGTTTGCAATGACCAATAGTTTATTGGACCAAAACCAGTTATTTTTCATTTTGTGTGTGTTTCCATGTCGGTGTTGAATGAAAACATGCACGTCTCCTTGATGTCCGCTGTAATGCTGCACTTTTATCTCCCGATATAGCATATAGAGTTCAAACACACTGCATGAGGAAAAAGCCCCGACTGTGCCTGCCTTGATAGCAGGCCTGGCCCATATTTAGAGTTTTTTTTTTTTTTTTTTTTTTTTTTTTTGAAGATAAAGCACTTTTTGGGAAGCTGATGCTGCAAACTGTGGATCGGAGTCGATAAGAAAATCCTGAATTATCAGATTTATTTTTAGAGAGGAACAGGAAATGTCCTGTTTTGGCCACTGTTTCCACGTCGCTTCCTCTGCTGCAGTTCACGGCAGGCTTGACATTAAAAGCACTTTCAGCAGTCAAAATTGCTGAGTTGTATTTGTGTTCTCAAGGCGATCTTTGTTAGTATTCTAAAATCTTTCCTGCTAAACCCTCCCGTCGGTGTAACCTCTGCTGCAGGCTGAGCTGGAGCCGAGGAGGACAGCCAGTCTTTGTGTTGAGGGGTCAGGATCTTTCACCTGTCGGTGGCGGCCCTCCCTGCCGAGAGGTCACATTTAGGCGCTCAGGCGTGAAGGAGCTGACAAGAGAGGGAGGAGCAGGGATGATGGGCAATAGGAGGCGGGGAAACAAAGATGGCAGAGGTTGAAGTTGACGGAAAAAGACAAAGAGTTCACCTCGGTTGCTCTTTCGCTGTGTTCCCTGTCAGGTCATGGATACATTTAGTTGTTTACCGTTCGGTGCATGGGTGGGTCAGTGCTGGCCCATAAGTTAGGGAAGCAAGGTTGTGACCAGAAGTTCATTGTTTGAACCGGGGTCACCGCTGTGTGATCCTGAGACATGTCCTTAACCCCGACTGCTCCGGCCGCCTCAGGAAGAGCATCCGGCGTGAAAGTAGCGCCAGAGTTGTGCAGCTCACGAACGTGAAAAGATGTCGCTGAAAAATAAAGATTTGCTACTTTTAGCATGTTTATGTTCCATACGCTGTCATATAAGTTGGACTTTTCACCCGAAATGGAAGCAGATGTGTTTATCAGCAGTGCAAGCCAAAGAAGACATTTCCTGCTTCCATCGTCACGTTGCTTTGTCTGGCACAACGAACCTCGGCTGCGCAGCTGAGTGACCTTTCTTGCTTGTCGCACAGGAAAAGGAAGAGAGCTGTGCTAACAAGCATCCCGATTTAAATTTAGCTTTTTCACAGATACACACTGCAAACCCCCTGCTCAAAATCCTGACGCTGTGCAAAGACTTTTTATTGAATGTTGTGACCTTTGGTGATGAAGCTTTAACTGCACTGCTGTTGTAAGCGTTTCATTTTATGGTGCTTAATGACGGGTAATGCAAAAAGTGTGTGGAAGCCACACATCTACTGGCTGGCACAGGCAGAATGATGCTCAATCTGTGAAAAGAGCTTTTAATACAGCAGGCATCTTGTGGTCTCCAGGCATGCTGGTTTATTTAGGTTATGATTACCTCTGTGCACATTTGTTTGATGAAATCTTAGTTGCCCTGAATGCTGCTTCCTGTTATATTTTTCAACATGTCTGTCGTTGCTTGTACGTCTGTGTGAATACTTGTCAGAGCACAAAAGCCTGATGGATATCGCCATGTGTTATCTGTTGGACTCAGGTGTGTAAATGTGTGTGCGTGTGTCTTTGCGGTTGCCGATTTGTCTCCACACACACAGCCCCTGTTTCTGCAGAGCGAAACTGGAGCAGCGGCCGGTAGCTACATGTAGAGACCTGCTTTCTGCTGAACGGGGATATTTTTGGACTGTTGTGCGTTACCGTGCGACAGGCTGCCAAGAAACTTCCTTTTCAAAAGCAAATGATTTTTTTTTCCCAGCTGTGGGTGGCTGGACTTTCTGTTTACTACCAGATTGATAACGTCTTTCTATTCACAATGGCGGACTTTGCATATTGCACACGTTGAGGGGAATAAGAATGACAAGGTGTTTACATGCAACACCTGCAGGAAGAGCGATCACGCCACACTGGAGATTGGATGATGGAAAATACTCTGGAATGAAAAGGACACTGGCCTCTGTCGAGGCACGATCCAGATTTATGGCTTGACCTAAACTTCTTATGTTCTCGCTAAATACAGATCACCCACATACACAACTATGCAATGTATAGAGCACAAACACACTCAGATCAAGCGCTCACTTTCCCAAGAGGCCATCAATTGAGTCATGTGTTTCGCACATTTAAAGACTTTTATTCATTGTAAGAAGAACAGAATGGTGTTGTCCGCACACGGCGTGCTTCCTCAGCACATGCTGAATGAAATGTTTGCAGGCATATTGACATGCACGCAGTGTGTCACAACCCACTCTGCGCATCAGATGACACACACCGGTGTCTATATTTGCTTAGTAGGAGAAGACATTCCAGGAGACATACCTCCAGGCTGTGATTTAAGTGCATGTGTCTGCTTGAAGGTTTTTTTTTTTTCTATACTGCAAACCACTATTTAAAGTACTTTACAGATCTGCTGTAAAAACATGTTTCACCTAATTACAAGGTTAGTGGCAGGGAGAGGGAAAGTTCAGCCCTCTGACATTCACATTGGGTGTCAGGTACACACACGGTAACCTGGGAAAAGTCTTTAATGTGCGCCTTCAGCGCTGCTCACAGGAGCTGCTCTTCACAGACAGATTACCAGGAATGTTGTTACACATGTAGTCGGAGGCCAGACGTCAGTGTTTTACACAGTGTCAGAATTCCCAGAATGTGGCTGGAATAATGTTTGTAGATATTAGGGCTGAACCCGAATATCCGAGCAGCGCTCCTCTCACTTCTTAACTTTCACTTTACTCTGAAATGGACCTGCTGCCTCTCCAGGGTGGAAACAAAACTATGACAGCCTCTCTGAACTTGGTGTTCCAAAGATATTCGATTAAATACCACAGACAAGGCAAAAAGTGTATCATTTATGACAGACTGCCTTCAGAATGATTCATAGTCACATATTCAGTAACTACATCCTCACATGATACACTTTGAATGACATGCTAGTGTGTGTGAAAAGTCCCTGGTTCCTGAAAACGCACAGACAGCAGTGGTTTGCCCATGCACTTGTCCGCCCCAGCCTGCTGCTCCCTGCAGGTCCTCGCTGTGTAATCTAAAGGCTAAAAGGTTACAGGTCAGGTGCAGGGTGAGACTGAAATACTTCGGGTCTAAAAGCAGTCGGCTAATTCCAGATTGCATGAAAGGAATCCTAACAGTAGTGTCTATATATGGGAATGCAGCTCTGTCGACCTGTTGGCTCATTGTACCGTGGTTTCAACCCACTCGGGGTCAATAAATATGATCGAGGGCTGAAATTGGTGCAATGCGTTTTGATGAGGCTGTCAATTGGTATCGGTGACCTCGTCTGCTCTCAATATGCGATTATGGAGAGTTAATGGTGCCTGATGACATATAAACGGGGAGAGAGAGACGGCACTTTGTTCTCTGTGTTCTTTACCCTGTTTGTTCAAGGTCCGTTTTATTTCCTGATACCAATGTGGAAACTACGTCATTGATATGATTTACCAACACATTGCACAACAGGTGTTTCAGATTAATATGCATCAATAAAAGATGTTCCACAATTAGGGCAGTTGTACTTTCACTGTGAACCAATTTGTTTTTATGAGAATTATCATATTGAAAAGTTCATTATCTTCAGTTGAATAGAGGTTGTCCAAAGGAAAAGTCATCCTTATGTAAAGTACAGATAAATTTATAAACAAAAGATGTTGTTATTGACTATGTTTTATCATTTACTCATTCCTAGCGTTGTTTTTTTTATGTGATATTATCCTACAATTTGAAAAAAAGAATTCAATGAAGTGATATTTTGGACCAAAATACTGGTGATTGCATGTAGAATTTAGTATTTTAAGGTTGTAACATCCCTTCATTCGAGATTAAAAAAAATTCTACATAAGTGACAGAATTATCTTTAATGTCCCTGCCTGTATTGATTTTGGACATTAGAAACTAATGTTGTGAACTCCTTGCTGGGAGTGGGTGTAACGAATGACCGCCTACCTTAGTATTCCTCCAGACTTCTTTCTGAGCTTTTTCATTCCAATGCCAACATTTTTGATTCGGTGAAATCAACAGTTTGTGTGACGGAACAGCGTTCGGCCAAGTTCCCATGCTCCACAGTGAGAAGACACCCTCATGGGGCTTTATCCTCTTACTTCATCAAGTTCATCTGTAAAGCGGTCCTGTAACCATCCATCGGATGTTTCCTGCTGGGGCAGACACAGAAGGGAGAGAGGGAGAGAATGCCCCGATGGGTCAGAGGTCGCCGGCCCACCAGACCCACAGAAAGTCCCATGACAGCCCGTTTTTATGCCAGTAACGCAGAGTCTTTGCTGAACTATCAGCTTGGCAAACTCTGAGGTGGGAAACTATTTGGTGATTAATCATGCGGTAGAAAATAAATCCTGTAGTTTTATTTAAATGCCCCCTGAGCCCCGGATTGGCAGTGAGAACCCGTTTATGAGGGATAAGCTGGAGAGGAAGGGAAGACCGACTCCCCTGAGGTCCGAGTTTTTGGTTTCGTGAAACCAAGTAACAGCGGACGTGATCAAGTTAAGCATGCAAAGAAATGTGCAACATGCAGCCATCAGCCTCGCTCTTACAATGTGAACTCAGATCCTTAAGATTGACCTGAAAATGCAACAGTTGGCAATAATTTTGTGGTTAATAGCTGTAAATTAGACATTTATGTCTTTCGGAATTATTTTCTCTTCTTTACTTCCTCATCTTTAACTGTAGGACTCAGTTTTCCTCTAATTTGCTGTCGTCTTTTTACACCTTCTACCTGAAAATAATAGAATTACTTGTTAATTCCCACAACTTCCCAGCGCTGAGGGCCGATCAGTCGGTGTTTTGCTTCTGAGCTCAGATGTCATCAGGTAAGAATTAAAAAGATTGCTATGCGATGACAGGATGTAAAACTATGCACGCTCCAGAGAGCGTTTCGATGAGAAAATTATGCTTTCTGTTTCACTAGTTTCCAACTGTCAAAATGAAAACTGGTCTTTTCTTGTAATTCATGATGTAACACAGTGATTAGATTTCCCAGAAGCACGCCACTCATTACATTAACTGCTTTTACTCGAGCCCAGATCCAAGAACTCGGCCGTTTAATTGCAAATAAATCACAAGAATATTTATCTGATCATTTTTATGAGAACATCAGTCTTCATGTAAATGGTATATTTACAGTAATTAAATACTGTATTGATATTTTTCTCCGATCCATTCATGAATGATGAAGTGTCTGATCATCAGGAAAAAATCTGATGTGTGAAAACGTGTGTGGCACTGGTAAAGGATGCAAGATAAACTTTGAAAAAATATTCAGACTGCTTATTCTCAGAATTGAGAAGTAATTATGGTAATTTAGAAGTAGGTGCAAGGATTAAGAGAAGAAAAAACTACATGACATTCAATAAATGAGTCGCCCATTAGGTGTTTATTGGATGTAACACGGTCTATTTAAAGGAGCTTTTTGAATTCAGGTTTTGGAGAAAAAGTATTTTATGTATTGGTTCCTTTTTCTTCCTTTTTGAGCCACACTGAAATCTTCATACCAGACTTTTTTTCCCCTTACATCTGCACAGTAATGAGGCCTCCTAAAAGGTGCAGGTTGAACCAGAATGTGAATATGTGCCATTGTTGGCCCGCGTGCTGTATTGCCCGAGGCGCTTTATATGTGGCTGCCTTCTTTCCTCTCTAATTTTGTTATGTCTAAACCCCCCCCAAAAAAAAAAAACAAAAAAAAAACTGCACTATTTCTGTCCTCATTCATTTGAATGTACTAGAGAAAAGCCCTGTCCAGGAAACAGGCCTGAGATCTGATCCGAGCAGCTTGTTAACAAGGACAAACACTTATAGCGATGAGGGTGTTGGACAATCAACAGTCTTTTTTTTGGGGGGGGGTGGGGGGGGGTTTGGAAGTAAAAGACATGACAGAAGGATGATTTTGCTTTTCCTAATCTATTCCTGAGAGTTGTTCTTTAGTAGTTGTTATAGCACCTGCTATCGAAAAGGGTAAAGGGCGACTGCTGACGGCAGCAGAAGAACCAAATAATCAGTAAATACAATGCAATAAATGTTTTATGTAATTTTATTAAGGGGTTGCTTAATTAATTTTTTTTAATGCAGTGGTAGTAGCAGGGTGAATAACAGGGTGCTTGATAAAATGTTTAAAAATCAAAAGCAATCTTCCTTATAGAAGGCAAAATTGAAATTTTGTTGTGTAGTGTTATCTTTATATGTGGAAGCCACCGAATAGTCTCGTAAAGGATTCATAGTTAATGAATTTTTATGATGGCACAGGAAAAGTTTCATCAGCGGTGTGGAAAAATCTCAGAAAAAGAAATATAACATATAATGTGAGTCCTTTTAACGTGTGGAATTGAACCAATCAATAAGTAGAAGGTTGTGGAAAATATTCCCACACTTTGATCTGCAAACCTCCAACCTCCCATGTGAGGGTGGAGAATGATCACTCTAGATTTTATTCACTGCAGCTGCTTGTTTCAGGTTTACAGTAATTAAAGGTTAAGCTGTGGTTCCATAATCGGCTTATTGCATCATTATTGACAATCTGTATCGGTTCGTTGGTCGATTCCATTGATTGAAACTCTTGGAAATCAAAATGATGAAACTGAGTCAAAAGATGATTAAAAACTTTTAAAGTTATAAATGTACAGTTACACATGCAGTTTAAGTCTGTGCTCTTCAATAATTTATCCTTGATATAAAACAAGGTGAAAGTTTTAATCCTGCCCTGTTGAGCCTTGTCCTGCACGCAACGAACACACACCTGGTCAACCTCCGGTTCTCAGCTTCACAGCAGCTTCTAGTCGTCGCCTCCATCGCTGTTTTTAGCAGGTCTGTCACCGCTTTACAAGTTCCACCACAGAACCTCCCAGAGACGGAGGTACGAGGGCGCCGCTGTGAAGCGGAACAGGAGCCGGCGCCCACTCCCAAGGCCGAGATG
The DNA here is from genome assembly GCF_902148845.1 of Salarias fasciatus. Classification (NCBI taxonomy): domain Eukaryota; kingdom Metazoa; phylum Chordata; class Actinopteri; order Blenniiformes; family Blenniidae; genus Salarias; species Salarias fasciatus. Next base: position 16,286,924 of record NC_043759.1, read on the forward strand.
CATCTGTTAATACGCTGGACTTTTCATGCTGATTCAGTGTTCTGGGGGGAACAGTGTAGCTATACACTTTGGTCTTTGTGTACTTGTCAATTTGTGTATGTATGAAGAGAGCTGAGGGGGGCCGTGAAGTGTAGGGTGAAGGCGGGGGGGCCTCGCCCTAACGATAGCATGGCCTGAACAGGCTGCACACATAAAAGTAATTTATTTCACTGACAGAGAAAAGAGAGAAGTCCACCCCCCTTCCTCCAGCTTTCTTTTTCTCCTGTGCTCCCCCTCCATCCTGCTCACCCACTCAGCAGCTGTTCCTCTCACTTTCCGCCCTCCCTCCTCGCCACCCCCCCCCATCCCCTCGTCCTTGCCCCCCTCTCCTGCCGCAGTGTGATGGCTTTGTTTTATTGTTGAGCGGCGTTTGGCAGGGAAACCCCCGTCTGGCGGTGGGGCAGGGGTCCGACTCCCCGCGAGCGCCGGGGTGCCGCTGTGTGGATGCCCAGATCAGCAGAGGATTAGAGGGGACCGTTGGGCATTTGCTTTCTAAATGAGCTTTTTGATGATTTTAAGCTGTTAGTTTTGGCTCTTGCCTTTGTAACACCTGTTTCAGATCTGAAGTTAAACCCAAAGCTCATCTCAAGTGCGTTTTCTTTGGTTACAATGCGGATCTGCTGGTTTTCAATGCTTCCATTTGAATGTAGAGCTTCCGTGTTGATATATTTGAACTATACTCTTTAATACTCTGATGTTTAGCACTTCAGTATCTTCCGGACTGGTTGGTTTCTGCTGCTGATGGAGCATGTTGGGCATTTCCTCTAAATAAAAGCACTTTTCTCTGTTTTTATGGTTTCTTTGTTTAGAAAACCACATATTGTGCCAGCTGTGCTCCAGGATCCAACATATATAAAATAGTCTCCAAACAGACCAAAACCCCCCTGTCAACGACAGGAAGCAAACGGCGTTTATTTGCAGTGTTGACAAACGAGTTTCCTGTATGGAGGAGAAAATTAGGTAGACCAAGCCAAGAAAACAAACCAAGAAGAAGAAAAAAAATCTGCTCCTGTTGTGCGAGCTGTAAAGAACAGCATGAAAACATGTAGGATGTGTTTATTCTCTAACCCCCAATCATCCAGACTGCTGTCCTCTGGGACCAGGAAGAGCCCAAGGGTGTGTTTATGTGTATGTGAATGTTGTTGTTTTTGGGGTTTTTTTCTGACAGCCATTTGATTCGTATCTGTGTTTTGCTGCTGTTGTAAATCAGAGATTGATTGTCTTACATTAACTTCTTCGGTAATGTTTGAGTATATATTTGAAGATGATGGTCTTGTTTGTTTTCTAATAATTTTTTTCCCTTCACATTTCAGTAAATCATTTTAGAAGCACACTTCTAATTCCTGTTTCAGTGATCAAATATGCAAACCGTGTGAATTACCTTGGATTCCAGGTTTTTACTGTGTCCCTGGATCATGGTCCCTGGTGGGATGGTCGGTTTGTGGTTTGGACGTCGGCCCATCGTGGTTTCCTGAACCCCTGCTCCCTCCGACCGCGCTACCCCTGTGACTTGCTTGTTGGAGAGTCTTGGAGATAATGATCTGAGCTGTTTGTCCTACAGAGGCCAACTTAGGAAATAACCCACTGAAAGAGACTGCCAGGATTTTATAATTATTACACACGTGATGTATTTCCTCTTCTTTTGGAGCCTCTGTATTAATCCTCGACCAGATCTGTGCAGCTCCCAGACTTGCTGTCTGTCTGTGCATGTGGTTCTCTGTTTGACTCTTCAGCTGCTGTTATGAGTTGACAGCCTCTGGGCTGGAGAGGTTATGAGCTGTCCAGTGGGTTTTTTTTTTTTAAAGCCTGTGACTGACTTCCTGTTGTATTAAAGCTGACATGAAACAGACAGACTGTAATGAGCTGTCATCTCCAGCACTTAGCCAAATGTCCAACTGTGCCAGTAGGACTCACGGGCCGCGTGTGCCTGGTTTGCGCGCTGGAATGTGTGAATTAATGCAATGTTCGGATGTGACTTTGTTGGTTTGCGAGCTCGTGCGTGTATTTGTATGTGTGAGTGCAGGAATGTCTGCCTAACAGGTGGCATCGGCTTCTGCAGTTTGTCACTCGAATGCAGAACAAAAGCTGTAGATAACTCTGAATGCTGCCCTGTGTCTGGCTGCTGCCTTGCTCTTTGTGCTCCGTGTGCGCGAGCGTGCGCGAGCGTGTGTTTGTGTGTGTGCGTGCGTGCATGTATGTGTGTGGTCAGCTACATATATGGACTGCCCATTGTGCCCTTGGACCTCAGCAGATGTGGTCTGAACAATGAGCTGGGTAAATAAAAGGAAGTGGTGTATAAATAGGCTCTTACGTCTGCATGAGTGGAGATCATGAGTGTGTGTGTGTGTGTGTGTGTGTGTGTGATCCTGTTTGATGTGAAAGAATTGTACTTTAGGAAGTTACACTGTCTAACATTGTGTACTGTAAGAAAAAAAAATTAAAACCTTCTCAGTCCTTCAGAAGCACCTGCAGGCAGCTCTTAATGAGCCGAGCAGCTCGGTTTGAAACCCGTCTCTAAATCACATCCCTGTGATGAGTGCTCATGGGGACCACTGCTAAAAATAAAGGCGCCTCCTCCCGCTTCCATCTCTTTCTCTCCTTGGTGGCTCTCTTGTATCCAGGCCACACGGAGACCAGCGCTACTCTGGAGGTCATCTCACATATGTGCATACAACCTCTGTTTTCTTGCTCAGTCATTTTTCTTCCTTCTCATATCTGCCATGTGAGGATCGACTCGGCCACTGATGTGATTTAACTGTGCCCAGTAATAATGTGTCTTCCTGCAGATGTTATTTTCCTGTTTATTTATTTGCCTTGCATGTAATGCAGAGGGGTAAATGATTAAAAACAGCTGTATTTGGAAGAATTTTGAGAAAATAAAATTTACTGTAACATCACCTGAAAACAGGTTTGTTAGTGTATTTTAAGTAGGTCCAATAATCTGAAAGGTTTGTTAGTCAACAAAGACATAATGTTCTCATGTAATGCTATTTTAGACATGATGCTGCATTTTGAAATGTCAGTTTTCATGTAATTTCTTTCTGATGATTTCAGTTCAGCCATTCTCTCTCTCTCGCTCTCGTCCTAGATCCTCAGTTCTGTTACAGCTCCACAGGGATGTGTTTGTGGGTGTGTTTCTTGCAGACGGGGGCTCCGGCCTGGACTCGGGTGGCTGGGTGTTGTCATTGAAGTCGCTGATGGCCTATATTAGCAGCACACTTCACCGAAACACAATCCAGGTGGAGACCGCCGCAGCGAACCTCGAGACTGATAACAACAGAAAGAGGGCTGCGGAGAATTAAAGGTCGAGTTACAGCGACAAACCGAGACAAAACGGGGTGAAATCTCTTCAAGTATCTCACTGCAAGTTTATCATCATAATCTGTGACCTGGGTTTGAATACTGCTATGAGATAGCATCACATTTTTGGCATCAATTCGTAGAATTGTCTTTTTTTTTTTTCCAGTAAGTTTTCCCTTTTAATGTAGCGCAGACATATTATTTTCCAGTGTGTTGGCACAGAGGGAGTACTTGTGTATATCAGGTTCGGCTGCTTGCTCTGACCTCATGATAGCATCTTTCTGGATTTTATTGTGAACTCTCACAATACCAGTAAAACATAGGAGTTCCTCATGCAAGTTGATAAAAACCGGTAATGGAGTTTAACCTTTTCACTTGGTTAAGTTCCAGGTGTGCTCTCGCACTAAACATACACTCTAAATGGAAACGCTTTACAATACTGGACAGCATATGATTAGTGTAAGAGAAATTCCACACAGTGTCAGTCACATCTCCTGACCTCACCTGAAAACATGTTCAGCGAATGCTCCTTCGTATTTGTTTTGGGGGAAAAAAAACAAATCCTTTTTGTGCACTTTCTCAAGCTTAAAACCACAATTTTTCCTGTTTATTTGTGACTGTCTGCTGTGACATTTAAAAAACGCTCCAGTCATTATTGAAGTGGCCACGTCTGTCCTCAGCCGCTCGTCTCCCTCGTTTCTTCAGGGTGCAGAAAGTGCTGCGTGAGGATGTGTGTGGGTGCCGCCGTGTTTATGCGGCCCATCTTCCTTTCAGCCACATCTGGCTCCAGTTAAGACATGTCACTAAACATCTGTCCTCACTGTAAACACGCGGATTTTTCTGGCTCGCCAGCACTTTGAAAGCATTTTTCTCCACTGAACTGTGTGACACAGTTCTGGCCCGAGCGTTGAGCTGTTATTAGAGCCACACGTGAGCTCGTATTTCTTCATGTCAGCATGACGGCCGGTGACATTAAACTATCAGCTGGACTGTAATTTACAGCTCATACAGTAGTTTACAATAAACAGACTACAGCCACTTGGATGCCATAGCTATTGTTGCTGATCTTGAAATTTATTGTTATCTATCTCATGGTTAAAGTGCCACATTTCCTGCAGCATCTTTTTGAATGTTTTCACAGTTGTAGATGAGTTTTGGTAAGAGGCTGTCATGAAAGGCTTGTATTCATTTTTACCCAAGTTTCTCCTCTTAGAGGGACTTATTTGATCTGCATGGATTTTTTTCTGTCTGTTTTGAATGGCTCAGTAAAGATTGGCGAGGCCTTGGTTTGGGGCTTATCCCTAATTTTGGACTTACTGGTATCAGAACCCCACAATTTACGTCAGTCTGGTGGGAGGCAGGAGGGTCATGAAGAGGGAGCGACGGACATGGCTGAGTAAAGTTAAGGCAGTGAAAGAGAAAATTAAAGAAACGGAGTGGGAAAGGGTCAAACAGGGGAAGCATTACAAGGAAGCAGACGGCTGACGCTCGGAGTAGGGAAGGGGGGGGGGTTTCTGTTCAGGAGAAGAGCGATTTTCTTTTGGTACTGTAAATAATAGCCCCTGCTTGAGTTGGACGGCTTTCATGGCTCCTTTTGTGCATGGTGACATCTTAGGTTCCCTAAGAGAGGCGAGGGCTGGAGAGGGCTCGGCTTCCAGGGTTTTCACTGGCATGGGAAAGGCAGAGTATTAGCACAATATGAATATGAGGGAAAATAAAGCCTCCGCAGGTCAAAGGGAACCTGCCAACACGCACTCCTGGATCTTTATCCCCCTCAGACCCACATAAGCACACATGCAGGCACACACACACACATAGCCATAGAGTGTGAGGCGCCTGCACACACACCAGCACTTCCCCATCTAGTAGAGTCGAATGCAGACAGCATTACTCCCTCACTTTATCTCCGTCCGAGCAGTAATGCGCTTTGGCTCCTGCTTCTGAGGAGAGCAGTCCATGCAGCCTCTTCTTCTCCTGGTCTTACTGTAAAGGTTTCAATCCCGATGCCAGGCACATGCACTAAACCGCTCCATTCATGTTTATAGCAGGGCTGCTCGTATCAGTTACATGTTTTAAAGCTGCACCAAGAAATCATTTTTCAATCAAAGTGGTTCAGAACATTTCTTTGAAGCTGATAAGATTTTGTTTCTTCATTGATATTCCAACATTTTGATGTTTGCAGACAGCCGGGCATGCCAAGTATAACCTTCAATTGTAGGTAATCACTTTTCTAGAATGAGTGTTCGTTATATGTGATGAGCCAGTCTCTCAGGTCTAACAAATATTTTTGTGGAATTATGTCTTCGCGAGCCGGTGCATCTGGTTACCATGGTACCGGCCGGGGGGTCATGTGATGAGCGCTGAGGAAAAAAGTAGGGAACTGCGTGTCTGAATCGCCAGCAGATTCAGGGCACTATAAAGTTTAGCACTTTATAGGGCATAGTGTGGACATTTGGACACGCCCATGTCTCTCTGCTTCAACACACCTGAATCTCATGAAGATTAATGGCCAAGTCCAGCAGAAAGCCTGATAACGAGCCTCGTTGCAGTCAGCTGTCATGAGAAAAAAGCATCGTCATTGCAACAGATGAAATGGTGGATTAATGACATATTGTAAATAAACAATACAAAAAATATAGTCTATAAGTCTATACAGTCTATTTTTTTTATCATGTGAGAGCATTTACAGAATTTAAATGCTTCAAAACATCAAAAAGAATTAACCATGACAGCAGTTCTGATATAAATTCTTTCTTTAGTCTTTACAAAAACATTTGATTATGTCAACATAATGAAAGATGTATTATTTTTGACTGTTTATTTTTGGTGTTGCAATATGAAGTTGACTGCATGAAATACAGTTTCTCGTAATCTATCTGACCCTCTCATGTAAATTCAGTGCCCAGAATACGACGGCATTTTTGAACAACAGGTTGTACAAGTGCACGTTAAATTAGTTGGTGGAACTTTACTTTAAACCACAATGCTAATGATTTGTTTTAAACAAATCATGATTGAGACCCTGAAGGTGTTTCAAGGCGACTTTGGCAGAACCTCAAAATTACATCAACGTCTGGTATATGATCCACTCATGAACATTTCCTCCATCAGTGAGTCAACCTCAGGAAATATCTGTATCACGGAGATAAAAGCGTAATTTTCAGTCACGCTGGTATGACAGATCCGTCACATGAGCATGATTCACCTTCAACCTGACATCACTTCCTGTTTGGTCCCGCGATTCGTAAACAAGTCTGTGTAGATAGACAGGAAATGATGCTGCGTCAAAAAAGGTGGGGTCTTTCCTGTTGTTCCACTTGTTCTGTCGTTTCCCTTCCAAACTTTTATTCGGCCGTTCTTTGCTTTGATGCCGAGGAGAACATCACGTCTGTCAACACTTAAATGACCTCTTTCCATTTCCAAGGCACTGCAGACCAAAACACGCTGGCTCTGAGCATTTCCGCATTGCACGCAGCCTTTTAGTTCAGTTATTTTGGCCTTTGTGGCCCACCACTCTCATTTATTTGGAAGGGGATGTGACTGGTTTCCTTTCAATAATCATACTGATGAATGTGGTTGACGTCAGAACTGGCTTTGACTTCACCTACATCCTTTGACAAATGTGTGGGACTCATTATTGTCATTGGTTGTTTATGCTTACTTTTGCATGAATTGCTGTTGTGTAGAACATTAAAGAAAATAGAGCTCGGATAACTATTACAAAAAATGTAATTTCAGTTAAATTAGTAATTTCAGTTAAATTAGAATAAAGAAATTTTTATATATATTTTTATATTTTTATATAAATATTGTGTATGTATGTATATATGTATTCATTTTCAGATATTAAGTTTAACATAGTCAGCAGCCACTTTGGGTTGGACCTCTTTTGAATTCAGACATCCTTCTTTTTTTTTGTGGTTTAAACAAAGTGCTGAAATATTCCTCAGATTTTACTCCAAGTCAACATTCCACATCGCTGCAGGTTTGCCAGGTATGCATCCATGATGTTATTGTGCTATTCCACGGTACTCCACAGGTCCTTTATTGGATTTATATTGAATTACTATGGAGGCCATTGGAGTAATGAGAGATGTTTTAGTTTTGTGACATGTTGCTTTATACTTCTGAAAGTATAGAAGTTCTGAAATCAGATACGCTATGGTCCAAAAGGATTGATCTCCAACAGTACTCGGGTCAGCCATAGCATTTAATCAATACTCCCAAATTATGCTAATAAAGTAGCTTTGATATTACACCACCATCAGCAGCCTCAAAGGCTGATACAAGATAGAATGGATCTAAACTGTCTTGTTGTTTACTCCAAATTCTGTCTCTCCCGTCTGAATATTGCAGCAGAACTCAGAACCCATCAGACCAGGCATCATTTTCCTCATCTTATAGTGTTGAATTCTGGTGAGCCTGTGTGAACTGGAGTCTGTTTCCTCTTCTTATCTGACAGCAGTGGCATACAGTGACCCTCAGATACTGCAGGCCATCAGCCTCAAGGTTCAACATTGTTGTTACTGCAGCCTTTCTATTGTTTCAAATCGGTATAGCCGTTCTCCTCTGACCTGTGGCATCAACGAGGCGTTTTCACCTAGAGAACCGCCGCTCATTGGATAATTTCTCTTTCTCAGACCACAGAGAGGATTGAAAGGAGGAAAATCCCAGAAGATCAGTAGTTAAAGAAATATTCAGACGAGCCTGCCAATGACGAAGAACCATGCCACGTTCAAGAAAGAAAAAATACTTAGAGAAATGTTTCTTTCTGCATTAAGTATCCTATTTCTAGAATGCGATGAGCTGCCGTGTTGTTGCTCCTGATGACGAGGGGTCAAGGGTCTTGGGAACCACCTGTCTATTGTGGGATTCAAACCTGAAAGCTTTCAGTCCAAAGTCCTTGGTTCAAGTTCTTGAACCTTTAGGCCACCACCACTGTCCCCCAAATTCACCCACTTTATTTCTCATTCCCATGATCAGTTTAGTGTTCAGCAGGTCATCCTGCACATAGTCGTAATATATCGAGTTTCTGGCATCTCATTGGCTGATGAGATGGTTGAATTGATAGACATACCTAATTTTATTTGTTCTCATTGATACTTGAACAATAAAATGAAACATTGTTTGGTTCTTAATTGCTTTTATTTTTTTTAATGCTTATGCAGATTCAATTCAGGAATATTTGAACCGACTCAATATTTCCCTCAAGTTGATGGTTTTTTCCTCATTTTCAATGAAGACAAAGCCGTAAAAGAACATTTAAAGCTGTCAGATTTTAGCAAGTTTACTCTTGACTCGACTCTGTTGACACTATTGCAGTGTTTCACCAGCTACCTGACACTTGGAGTAAACTCCACCCATCTTATCCTCCAACTAGAATAAGAACAGTGATAACAGTGAGCAGTTGGCAGGAGGTTATCAGCTCGTGTTTTTCTCAGACACTGCGCTATTGTCTGTCACCGGCTCTGCATGTTTTGAAGTGCAAAGTGTGGTGTTTGGTTACAAAGACCCAGCAGTGTGTGTGTAGGGTTTTCAGCTTTTGCACATTCGCAGCCCGTCACTGACCCGAATCAGCCCTGTGTGTGTGTGTGTGTGTGTGGTCACTGCTGCAGTGGGTCACAGACGGCCGAGAGTCGATTCCTGCATCAGAAAAATCTTTGCATGCTTTCTTGTGCGTTCACAAATCATGCGTGTGTTTAGGATGTGGGTCATTGGAGTTAAGTGTGTTTTAGTTGGTCGCTTATCAAAGGTCAGTGTTTGCCACTTTTGGTGCCATTACTCCAGGACCGCGTGCAGATGTGTTTTCCCTGGAAAAACGTCAAACCGGCCAAAACGTGGAAGTGAGAAAGTGTGTGTGCGCGCTGAAAGGGGTCATGAGCCGCTTTATCAATCCCAGGAAGTCTTGCTACCGGGAGGCAGGAACAGCAGCCACTGGCTCCGAGAGCCGGGACTTTCCTCCATCCTGCTCGCTTAGGATGCAGAACAATGACCGAACTGCTTACACAAAGTCAGTGAGCAATGGCTTGGATATTTGCAGCGTGCGCTCAAACGGAGCGGTTCGCAGCAGGTTGCACTCGGAGCTCCAGGACTTGAAATTACTGATGTCTTGAAAGGCCAGAGCTCTCACCAGCACCTCTGACATTATGAGCGACGCTCGGGAGTCGGGAGCAAAAGCAGAGGCGATGTGACCCACTTGCTGGTGTGTTTTTTGGGGTTAGATGGAGCTGCTCTCCTCCTGCTGTCCTCTTTCTTCATCTATATCGGCCCGTCACTTTATCTCTGACCCGCCCACACACTCCTTTCTCAGCTGTTTACCGTAAATCTGACACTCGGTATTGATCACTGTCGCTCTTCTCCTGTTCAGACTCAGTGACGGATCCTCTTGGCTTTTTTTTTTTTTTTTTTTTCCCCTCTCCATTGTAATTTCTGTCACTTGTGTCATCTGCAGCGCTGGCCGCTCTCCAGCTGCGAGTCCGCCCGGCAAAGTGAGCGAGGGCCCAGCGGAGAGAGGGAGAGAGACTAGTCTTGCAGCAGTAATTGGTCAGGAAGTGGGCTGCTTACTTGATGTGCGAGCGCTTCTCTGGCTGTCTCTCTCCCCTCACCCTCCCTCCCCTCCCCTCCCCTCCCACTGGGCAGTCAGTTCCGTTGCGTTTGGCTTCCATCTGTTCCCCGTTTGCCTTCTCCCTCGCCTGTCTCAGTGCCTCTTCCTCTCTGAACTGACCTCGCACCGCGGAGGTGTGGACCGCGGACCAAGGCCATCAAGCCGTCTCTCTTTTTCCAAGAGAGTGTGAAACTCTCTCCGATCGCCTGGACATGGATCTAACCTGTAAAAGAAGGATATTGGGAAAGCGGGAGCTGAGGAAAGGCTGATCGTGGGAATGGTCTCTCGGAGGTGAGTGACAGGTTGTCATTGTCTTTGTGTGAAGCTGGAAGCTGCCAGAAGCCGGACCGTGGCCTCAATACAAACTACTGTAAAGGGGGGATTACCTCGGAGTGTCTGCTCTCACTGAACGCTCCTACATTACAGTGCAGACATTTTTTTTTCCCCCTCTTTAAAGACCAGGTCTTTATTTAATCGTAATTGCAGAGGTGGCTCCCGCCAAACCGAGTGCGACCCACAATTACGCCGCCCAGAGTTTCAATTCAGCGTGACTCTAATGGCAACTTTGCCCACTTGTCTCATCAGACAGTGTGACAGTCTGCTCTGGTTCGTTTCTCTTTAAGCTGGGAGACGCTGACGACTTCTTTTAGTTGATTACTGTGTGTGTTGTTTAAGTGTGTGTGTGTCTGTGGTGAATAGTGGACATCAGAGTAATTATGCTTTCACCTTGTGCGTCTTTTAAAAGCCTGTAGGTATGGATATATATAATTCGAAGATGATGGCTGAAAATACATGATTTTGACTTTGCGACAGCTCAATGGACATAGACTCGGTTTCATTTTAGGCCTAACATAGAAGACATTTTTCATTTCACACCTAAATCACTTTAGGAGTAGCTCTAATAAACACAAGCTGACTCTCATACCAAAGTCTGTCTCTGTGTATTTACACACACACACACACATGCACACACACACATGCACGGGTTGTCCTTTGTGGTGTGTCCTCGTTCGAGTGCTCCTAAGTGGAGCACCCAGCTTCAGAGGGGACACGGATATATAGATAATTATGGGATAGCCCTCCCAGGTTTATCATTGTGACTTTGCTTTTCTGACATGTTTTTTTTTTTTTTTGTGAATTAATGACGCATTGTTTATTTTCACTGAAGAGTTTGCTGCTTGAAATTCGTCTATGGTGTCTGTTTTTAGTTTGATGTCTATTTTTTTAATGTTTGAGTCATTCCTTAAGAAACCACAACCCAGAGTGTAAACTCAGGATGTTTCACTGCTTTAAAATCAGTGTAAAACACACCAGCATGCCAAATACTGAGGTCACACACATTTTTAACATCTCTATTTAAAAAAATTCTAAATTGAACTTTTTTTTCCACAACATTTGTGTAAAATATCAACTACATGCTCGTGAGTACCACTATCGGACCATATAATGTGTAAATAAACCCAAAAAGGGGATTTTTCTCTAGTTCACTCAGATTCCAATTGGAGATATTAAGCAAGAATGGAGCTTGAAAAATCTTTAAAAACTTGTTTTTCATGTTTTACCTTGATCTTATTGTATTGGATGCAAATGATCTGTCGAAAGCTGATTCTTGTTTTTCTCTACTTTGAAAAAGCCCTTGTGTCTCCAACTCCCTGCATTAATGAATTGTCATTAAAAGCAATAATTACTCTTAAAAAAAAAAAAAAAAACTTGTCAAACTTAGCTATGAAAGCATCAGGCAAGTCTTCAAAAACTTTAACTACTTTTGAGTATATAAAATGTTTTGGCAGGCGCATTTTTGTTGAGTTCATTTACTGCATTCTCAAGTTAAATGACGGGAAGGAAAAGACGCTTTGCCAGAACAAGAGTGCAAAACCTTGCAGAGGCAGATTAATCATGTGTAATACGGCTGTCATCACTGACAATTATTAGTCTGAAAGAAACATGAAAACACATGTACAGATGGCCAAATATGGCCGCAGGCCTGATGGAGGGTTTAAAAGGTGTTGATGAGACTGGAAGACAGTTCTGTAATAATTATAAGGGTCCAGTTATGAAACATGACTTTACTCAATCATGCAATCAGCTTTCACTTCTTGGATCAAGTGTTTTTATGGATATTTCATGTTAGGAAACCAAGTTTTGGCTATCAAACTGAATATATGAAAAGAATCAGTGTATTTTTTATGGGGTGTACGATCTGATAAGCGTGGTGTTTCTTTAATGGGGGAAAAAAGTCCCCGTCTCGTCTGTCTTCCTGGAGCGGGACCCCTGTCTTGCATTTTAATCTGAGGCCAAACACAGCTTCCTCCACACATCCGCCACTCAAGCTCGCATACTCACTCAGCACACAATGACCCCGTATGGATTCACTCACACACACACACACACACACACACACACATTAAAGCCCTGCGGGATGCCTTCTTTTTCAGCTTCGGAGCTTCGGTAATGTAACAGTTTGTTTTTTTTTCGGCGGCTGACATTTGCGACGTAATACCGGTACATCAAGTAGCGTTTAAACATTAAAAGAAAAAAAAAAAAAGAACTGGTCTGTTCACCACTCAACGCAAAATATTCAGTTATATAAAATGATAGTTACAAAACCTGAAGGCCACCTGTTTTTCTGCTCCTTCACAGCCTCTCCTCCTCCTCCTCCTCCTCCTCCTCAGCTGGCTTCTCGTCAGTATGCCGCCTCTGTCAATGTTGGAATCAGAAACTGACATTCTCTCCTACAGTAAATACTCTCGAAGACCTGCAGTGGCTCCAGCAGCATCTTTATCTGCGCTGGTCGGCATGAGCGTTGTTGATGCAGCAGCTGTGATTATTTTTCGTGCCGCCGCTGTTGTTTAAACTCCTGGAGAGGCGAGGACGCTCTCTCCAGCTCCTGTGGCCTGTTCTGAGGGAATCCTGTTCTTATATAAGCTTGAACCAGTGCCTCAGTCAGATTTCCTGGCCGCCAACACTCTGAAATTCCTGGACTTGTCCTGGCACTGCTGCGGCCCGAGGGAATATCGTCCGGGAATCTGGAAAACTCATAAATCTCTTGAAAGCTGGAGAAATCAATATAACATAATGAAGTTCATCAGGATTTTAGATTTAACTCCAGCACTTTGTGAAATGAGTCTCTGTGCTGTGGAGGTAAGAAATCTCCTGTCAAAGGTCTGCTGATGAATTATGGACTTTAATGAAGAAAAGGACAGACGGGGACTGTTTCTCCAGGTGCTGCACTGCATCACTTATATAGATGTGGATATTGGCTCCTTGTTTGTGTGACATGAGTCTCAGTCACCTGCAGGCGGCTCAGTTAAAATGCAAACTCATGTGTTTCAGCCACTTTTTAACTTTTAAATCAGTCGAAGAGGTGACCTCTATTTAATGAAACTTTAACTCAGTAATATTTAAAAGTGTGCAGTTTGTATTGTGTAGAATATTGATTGTCATCAACAATTGAAAATACAGTTGACCAGTCAGTGCTTTAAGGTGGAATTCAAAGTACTGCCTTTTTTCCACAGATGGCTCCAGAAAATAACACGTCAACAGAATTGTAAATATGTATGAAAATGATGCAGCGGTTCAAGTTGCCTGTAGTTGATTGACAGCTGGACAGTTCTGAACCCTGTGTGAGCTTCTGTTCATTCATGGGCCGATATGACTGTTGTTGGTTATATGTGACTCTTATTTTGCTCATATGTGTGAACGTGAATAAGTGTCATGACCTATTTCAGGTTTATCCTGCCAACAGCCAGACACAAGTTTCCAGACTGAGATGGAAAACTCTAAAATCGCTGTATGTGCAGGGAATAACTGCAACCTCCAAACAGAAAGGTCACAGAGCCCTGTGACATTCTAACCAGGATGAGACAGGAGCGCTAACTATTTAATTTTTTATGTTTTTATTTTAAATTTGCAATTAATAAATCAAAAATGATTTCAGCAGACTTCAAAAGTTGGGTGATAAAATGCAGAAAAATCAACTTTTGCTTTGTTTTAGACAAAATGTACTACAGTGATTTTGTAACAGTTGCTACTTTGGCCAGGACTGTCTTGCAGATTACCTTAATTATAACTGTCTTAAAGAAGTTAAACTTGGATTTAAATGCCTGCAACACTAGGTGAGGGAGCATGGAAAGTGGAGAACTGGCCAAATTTAATTTATCACAACATCAGCATACTCTGCTTGGGTAGCTTGAATACTCACATCATTTTCATGGTCATTAACAATTGTAGCTACAATCTCACACACACACGTTCACACACACACACACACACGCGTTTACATCTACAAACCATTTAGAACCACAAGTTGGGCTCAAATGTCATGTTTTTGGGCAGTGGAAAGAGACCAGAGTGCTTGGAGAAAGTCAATACATGCACTGAGCGAAGTGTAAACTCTGCACAGAAAGGCTGGAGATTCTTTCTGTGCAGAGCTGCAGGTTCAAAAACCCGGCAGTGCGGTGCAACACACCGCTTTGGGGCCTCCTGTATTTATTGCCAATAGGGAATTTCGAAGCCGAAGATGGAAAAAGTTGCATATGTAGCTTTACAATAAGACACAACAGTCAGTGCTTTATGACGACAATTGGAAGTTTCAGTTTTGACAACAGATTAGAGAAGAGAGACGTATCGTCAAACATTTAATTCCAAATTTTAGTTTAAGGTGTCACTTCTAATGAACAAATTCATTCCTTTAACGCTGCTTTCACACAACAAGGACCGTCTTATTTTCTAAGCTGTGGTATGCAGTAGTTTTGTGAAAGCTGTGACAAATGATGTGCTAAAGGGAGTATCGGATGAAGGCCGTTTCAAAGGCTGTCTGACAGCGTATGGGGCTTTCTCAACGTTCAGCCGGGAAATAGAGATCAAGCTGTCTGTTAAGGGGTTAATGAAGAGCTCAGGCGGGAAGAACAAAAGGTTTGAGTGTTGGTAACGCTGAATCTGTGTGAGGAGCGAGAGAGTCTGTATATCTGTATATCCATCTCAGCAGTGACAAAGACGGACTGGGTCACAGAGGGAGGGGGAAACTGTATATGAATGACCCCTCCACCCCACAAACTCCTGTCATTAGTCACACTCTCACTCTCTCTGAGTCCGTTTCTCTCCATATTCTCAGTTTACTCTGGTGTGTTACCACAGAAACACTCTGTCTTCTGCTGAAACTCTCAACAGCTGAGAAAATGAAGAAGCTGTCAGGCTGTCTGAGGTCTAGATGAGTCCTGATTTTACACACACACACACACACACACACACACACACACACACACACTCACTGACTGTCCCGCTGCAATAACAACCATTAAATTAGCTCTCCACCTCTTTCCGATCGCAACTCAACTCTTTGTAGAGCGACTTCAAGTGGTTTGTATTTCTGATTACACACACTCTTAACACACCAAAACATTCTCAAGAGGCTGCCGCCTATTATATTTGGAGTTTACGATGCCGTTGGAAAGCAAACGATTGTGTGTCTGCGTGTGCGTACGCGCTAGTAAACGTTGGGGAAAAAGCGTGCGTGAACTCCGTGACCCTCCCTCGCTGTTTGCACTGGCCGAGTGTTATGAGGAGTGGAGTGCTTTATTGACAATAAGCGTTTTCTTCCCCGGCTCGCTCCGTCTCCTCCGCTGCCTTTCCACATGCCACTTGGCCATGGAGATAAATGCCTCGCCGTTGTCATAGTGACCACTCGACCGCTGGCAAACTCACAAGCCATCAATTTTAACTCTTGGGCCAGTAGCGGGACGTTTGGGATGGGGTTTGTTTTTGCGTACCGTCCCGACTTTCACTGCTTGTCGTCAGCTTGGAAATCACTGAGAGGAGCGAGGATGGCCTGCTCAGAGGAAATGGTACTGGAGCTCAGCCAAGTGAGGGCCGCAGTGTGGAGAATGGAATCAGATATGCAGTGTTGACTGCTTTAACAACAGAGGAAAGTATTTAAATGATAGTAAATGAGCTAATTTTAATTTCTCTCAGATGAAATTTACTTTTACTCATCACAAAGTTTTTTTGTAAACTCAGTTTGAATATTTTCTAACTCACATCTGCATGTAGTGGAAATCACACCTAGTTGAAGAAGTCCAGTGTTGGTCGTGTCCTGCAGCGGTGGACCTGGAGGTCTGGGAGCACGCCGGGGCCATCAGATAAAAACCAACTGCTGCTGTAAGTTTCTGTCAACAGGTTGTGCTTGACTGATCCCACGAGTTTAGATGCTCCCTGTGTTTGCCAAGCTGGAGGCGCTCGTTACCGTGTGTGTGTTTGAAGGTTGGGGTGGCGGGTGGGCAGTTAGGAGTCAGAGTAGCCCCCAGAGGGGGCTTCATGGGTCAGTGGGCCCTCCGACCATTAGAGAGAGGGGCAGTGCTTCTCGGGCCTTATGTTGTCCAGGGGGTCTCTATTATTGCAGCATTGGGGGGGGGGGGCTGCATTAGCTGGACCTCATGCTGCTGGGACCAGTCCTTGTCTTTAAAGAACGACGACAAATAGTCGACACCTTGGCTTTAGTGCGTGAAACTGCGGGTTCACTGTGTCACGTGTTCTGCGCTGATGGGATTCGTGCTCTGTGATTATACTTATAATTATATGATGTGAATATGAGGCTCACTAAGAAGGCTTTAAAAGGAAAAAGTCTTTTTGTGTTCATTCAGCCTTCAAGTTAGCGTTCAATTAATCCTCATTACTATTTATACAGGTCACCTGAGTTTATTTTGATATTTTAGCTGCATCTTTTTTTTTTATAAATGTATGATTAGTGAGCTTATCAGCCTCTTTTCCAACCTTCTTTTTACTGTCAGTATCCGGCAGTTCTGTAGATCAATTTTTTCCTTTCACGTCCCTAAAATGTGTCTTGACTGATCATATGGTCAGTCTGCAGTAATCCTTGGGGCCACCATAATGACTAGTAGTGTATGAACACAATCGCACAAAGCTCGTCTCCTCCGCCTAGTCGAGTTTAAATGTTTGATGGACAACCTCATGAAATGAATTCACTAATTTTAAAGGATCCAAATACAAACACACACAACACAAGACATACAAACATTTGAAGGTAAATGTGTCACTTTAATTGTCAGGATAATGAAATAATTATCACATCTCTTGATTACTTTGGTCTTTTGGACGCGTTGCATTTGGGATGTCAAATATGGATCGATCCAGTCCAGCCGCTGGATTACCAAAAATGACAAAGAAAATGTTAACATGAAATTTGAAAGAGTATCTTCCATTTGACATTTGGTTTGAAAGAATTCACAGTAGACTGCAAGTATCCTGGACTTGTCTCAGGTCTGAGCTGAGAAGTCTCCTGTAGTCTGATGAGCAACGCAGATGACTTTATAGCAGCACGGCCGTCCACAACACAACAGGATTGTAGGGTGTATGCTGTGTTCAGTAAACTCGGTAAAAGAGGTTTTAATTGTGGCAAATAACAATCCAGCATTAATACGAAACCATTTTAGGTCTGTAACCACGTCACAAAGACACTTCGTGGGTCCTTATATCCAGAAATCATAGAAAAATGATGCTTGTATTACACACAAAAAAAAAGATAATTAAGGTTTCATCGGTTATATATAAAAAGAAACTAACATTTTTAAAACTGTATTCATAGTTTGTTGCACAGATCAACGCAAAGGACCATGAAGACGATGTAAACTTACTGAAGGTTTGGATTGATCAATAAAAAGAGACATTGACAAGCGATCTTTGCCACTTTGAGGAGAAATTTTAGTATCACCGTCTTCAATGCTGGTCATATAACGGCATGTAGCGGCATCTCTGTAGCAGCATGACGCTCCTCATCTGGATCATAACTTTACTAAATTTAGCCCGTCTTTATGAGTCCCTGTTTAGTGGTTTAGTAGAAACAAGGCTGTTTATATAATGGTGCTTCCATAAAACTGGAAAGCTTATTAGTGGCCAAGAAAAAAAACAAAGAGCATCATACAAATCAAAGCAAACAAACATTGTTACCGCAGCAAATCCTTGTTAATGAACCCCAAAAAGAGTTTTGTTTTGGAAAAGCTCCCCGAGAGACATGCTAGTAAAAGTTCTGTATTAAGAGTTTTAACTTTCCTGCACTGTTTTAATAAATATACACATAAGTTTGAGGCAGCGTTCCAAATTAGATACAGTAATGGTGCCAACCGATAAATCTGAAGCGCCGTCTCTAAATGCTTCTAAAATTTCATCCCTCTTTCATGTTCACTCAATTCTTTGCACTTTGCATTCTTTTTTCCTTTCTTTTTGCATGTTCAGCCTGTCTCTAATCTGGGACACAATGGGCTGTGCAGTGTCTCGCAGTGGACGAGGAGCTTTTGTCTGAGTCGGCTCGCGGCCTATTGATCAGCTGTAACCCCCCTCTCCTCCTTGTAAAGTATGCGAGTGTGTGTGTGTGTGATCTCTGGAGCTGTGCGCTGCCAGCAGCGGTTCAGCTGCATGCTGAGCGTGCAGCAGACGCACACACACAAAAGGTGTCGCCTGTCCCGTGAAGCGTCGCACACCAACTCAGAACGTTTGATTTTGGAGTGTAAGACTGAGCCAAGAGAGGAGAGTAAAAGCAGAAAAAGCAGAAAAAGACGGAGGGGGAAAAAATTGGAGAAGAAGTTTTTTAATGTGGAACTCCCTGTGTCTTGTAATTTGCTGCTGGAGAGAGGGAGGAGGAGTCAGGGGGAGGGGAATACTCAGCAGGGAGGGAGCAGGACCGAGCAGAGGCCATTCAGTCTGAATCACACACACATATACACACACACTCTCGTGCAAAACACACACATGAACACTATAGACACACACACACGCACACAGTGGATGTGTTGCCTCTGGAGCAAACGAGCGAGAGGCGTTCACAGAGCGGAGCAGATCCTCAGCAATCTGAAGTGAGAGAAAGAAAAGAGCAGATCAGAGGGAGGCAGAGTGTTTTCATCAGCATGTTTTGAAGAAGCAGACTTCACTACATCTCCGAAGAGAGAACATTCAGAATGACTAGAAGACTCTGAATTTAATGGACTTTATTTTTTTGTATTCTTGACTTTGCTGGGACTGCTGCTGGGAATACTCTGGATATGTGACTCTCTGGAAAGCTTTGTTTCAAACCTGCTCGCCACTTTTTAAAGCTGTTATTTCCTTGTACTGAAGAGGATCCCAGCTGCAATGCCTACTGGTAAGCTTTCATTCATTGAACTGTTTCTCCAAACTTTTCAGTGATGCTTCACAGAATGTAAAGATTCCACTTAAAGCTGCTGCATGAGAGAAAATAAATCCATAACTTCAGTGGAGTGGAATAATAGCTTTACAGAGTATTTTTGGTCTTGGAAATTGATCCTAACAGAGATTTAATTTATTAATCATTTCCAAAATGATCGAGAAAAAAAAAAAAAACTCAGTTGTTTTCAAGTGGCAACTGGTCAAACATCAGACAGCTCACTCGTCTTTCATGGTTTAGCTGTTTACCCTGTCGGCTCTTTTGTACGGCGTGTGATATTTTTTTTCCTCAGCTGACAGCGCCGTGTGAAGTGGCTTGGCTGCGTCCGTCTCTCGGCACTGCCGTTGTATGAACAGCGTCCCTCTGCTTGTTTTCTCACCCCCGGAGCTGAATGGGGTGTGTTTGCTTTCTCGTGGACGGTCCCGGGTTAAATTCCCAGTGATGCCGAGCTGATGGTGCGCTCAGCCCATTGCTGCCCTTTTACAGTGGATATAAATCTGACTTTGTTGGCGGTTGCAGACTCTGGAGCGTGGTGATAAAAGCAGGCGATGCATGAAGACTACCAAACTTAAGACATGTGTCTGTGTTTATTCAGTGATTTAAACTGTGTTGCTTTTCAAAATCTTTGCTTTAGATCAGATTCTTATTTATATGAATCCAGGAAATATTGGCTTTTACATATTTTAAGAAATTTCTCCTCTGTTTTTCTTGACTTTTCACTTGTACTTCATGAATTCCAGACATGTGTCAGTTACCTCTGTCTGGGGGTGGGTTCCGCTGAGTGTTGGGATGCCATTCTGCAGGCTGTGACCCAAATTAGAACCTGGAGGGCAGCAGTTGGGGGGGGCTGGCTACAAATGGGAATAGAGGAGAGAAGAGTGGAGGTGGAGGGGGGGAATAATTACTGTTTAGAGCAAACTCTTTGGTTAAGAGGTGCAGGAGACAATAGATCCCTCCGTCTTCCTCCTCCCACCCAGCTTGTCCAGTCTTATGGGAGGACATCTGCCCCCCGTCCCGAGCGCTCACGTGCGAGAAACTGCAGCCGCACAGAGGCTGCATGGATAGAAGGAGGGTGGGGGAGGTTCTTGCAGAGACTCTTTGACAAATTAAAAAAAACAAAAAAGTCCATTTCAGGGTTACACCTCATCTGGTGTTGGGTGTTTCTGGACCAGGAAGAAGCCCTCAGACAGTGAACCTTTCCAGAAAGTGACCGAGATGCATGCAGATAGTTCAGCAGTGAAGTTTTTCTGCGGGCTGAAATCCAGGCAGGTCAGAGAACGAGGCTAGTGTGTCACGCTGCGAGGAGGAGGCAGGGGTGTGTGCACGGCAAGGGCTGCACGGGTCTCCCAGGGGTGGGAGCCGGACTGTGTCTGAAAATAGGGACGTTTGCGTGGTGGACGCTTAACGCCGGTGCTGTCGGCTGCAAGCGTGCTGCTCATTCACACGTGCACGAATGGAAAAACCTCTGCTATGGAATTGGCTGCGGTCTCCATTTATAAACTCAACTGAAAGATAAGAGGTGTTAATCTGAACACACATGGGTGAATTGTGTCTTATTGAGTGAGTAAAGCCATTAGTTGGTAATTAGCCTTCCATCCGTGTGAGTTTATTTGCCCGTGCTTCGTGAGGCCATGATCACCCAGCAGAGATGTTTGGAGACATGCAGCTCGTTCTGCAACGGCACGTTCGCGAAGGAAGACTTGCCTTCTCTTTCCCGTCTTCTGAAGCCATTCATCCATCTGAATGTGTGCATTATGATGTTATGGGGCCGTGAAAGCGCTACGCTGGACAGTTGTTGAGAGGAAGCCGCTCTGTCTCCCCTGCTTCGCCCCCGACTACCCCACCTCTGCCCCCTCTCTTCTTCTTCTTCTTCTTCTGCTGCTGCTCTCCATGTGTGTTGGGCCGCACTGTGAAATCCAGAGTGACACTCGGAGGTCCTTAGCGTCAGTTGAGATCAGGCCTGTGTCTCTATCAGAAGCAGGAACTGACCTGAAGTGGACACAGTGGAAGACGATGGTGGACTTTGCAGCCCTGTGTTCAGTCCACCTGCAGGAAAGAGTCACTGTAAAAACAAAAGTGATGTTTTTCAAGCTCAAGCCCAAGGTTTGATGGGAGAGTTTGATATTAGGAGAATTGTAAGTGGTGAAATGGTACAAAAGACTGAATTTCAAATGAGACAGACCGAGCGGGAATTGGAAAAGAGAGAGGGGGAAAAAAAAAAAGCAAAAGGAGTGGGTGGTGTTTGACCTTTAGCCTTGCTTCTCATCTTTTCTTCCTACTTTCATTCCTCTGGGGTCTCTCCTCCTCATTTCTCACTCTCCCACTGACACGCACGTCCCTTCCAGCTTCAAATGTTTGCAAAGATGCCTGGGCTGTAAGTCACGGGCTGCTCTCGCTTCTGTTTCGCACTCGGATGAAAACAATGCATCCTCACTTATGTCACTCTCATGGAAACACACCCTGGCCGCAACCTGCGCGGCGCTGCGCTCAGTTGCTTATTGCAGGATCAACGAGAACACACATGTACAAAACAGCTTTGTCTTCTGGATCATGGATCATCCCCACGAGGAACGCTGCGAGCAGTTGAGCAGCAGTTGGTGTTTCCAACATGTTCACTGTATAGTGAACATTATGAACTGAACATGCACTCCATCCCTGCTAATGTGGGCCCCGGTGGTCCGACCATACGCCGTATACAGGCTGGTCAGTGTGTATTTTTATATAGTAAAGTATATGCTTGCGGAGGAACAGACTGAGCCCAAAGGAATGTCCTGTGGAGCTCATATATACACACAGGGATGTTGGCAGAGATACTTTTGCCAAATGTACGTTTATGAGAGTTGGATGCAAAATAGGAAGAGGAGGGAGAGAAAGAATGACAGGAAGGGAGGAAAGAAAAAAGGCCGGAAACATTTCAGTGGCAGGAACATTGTGAGAATTTGATGGAATTGACATTGATTTAAAAAAAATAAAGAAACGAATGGTGAGGTAGTGGAAGTTATAAAAACTGAATAGAAGAGGAAGAAAATATGTTGATGAAAGAAAGACAGGAAGAGAAATGATGGAAAGGTTTCGGTCTTCCATCTTAAAAAAATAAACCCTTTCCCCATATACTTAGTCTACTCCTGCTTTTAACCTTTGTCTTTGTGACATTTTTGCTGTTTATACAATATATTGGCAATTTCTTGGCGGCTACAGCTCAAACACAGTTGTGATCTTTTTGGGGGAAACCAATGTACCCTGCAGGGGGAAATAATAACATTCCTGCACAGGGAGAACATGCAAACTCCTCATAGAAAGTGTTTTCAAAACCGTCTCACCAGTTGTCGGCAAATTACTTTCTAATCTGTTTGCTTTGTTCTTGACGTATTGTTTCAGAATGTGCCCGTTTTTGTATCGCTTTTTGTTGCCTGAAGTCATACGAACCTGTTAGTCACATCCATGCAAGTCAGTACGAGGTATTGGAGATTTTTTTAAATCAATAGCCAAAAGTTACATATCAAGTCAAAATATGGCTCAGAATTCACGTCACCTTGTTTTTAATTCATGGAAAATAAAGATTATATTGATCAAATGAAACCTTGTTTTGAAGAGATAAGATTAAAAAACCGTGAGGTGTTTTTACTTAAGGTAATTACACCTGTGCGCCTATACATGAGGCCAGTTTTTCTTTTTTCATATTTATGTTTCTGTGAGAAGGATCACAGAGGATCAGTGCTTCAGAGGATCAGGGTTTTTTCCTAAAGCCCTGCTTCAAACCTGCGTTTCTTTTTAGAGATTCTTGTCCCTGTATCTGTTTGTTTAAATTGTGCATAAAACCCATACAGAAGATGAATGACTGGCTTTTGTCTTCATATGCTCGAAGGTGACTGATTTCTATGAAGCTTAAAATTATCGATCTGTACAATACAGACATTTAATGTGCATAAAGATACTGTAAAACATAAAGTAAGTGGATGGATTGATGTTCGATGCCAGTGTGGCCTAATTAATCATGTCTGCATCTTCACTGGTTATTCATTGCTCCTCTCTACCCTGCTCCATAAATAATTCCTCCCTGTACACCCCAGTCCTCTTCATGAGGGCAAAAAGCCTTTTAAAGTTCAGCCAAGTCTAATACCAGCCTGGGCAAGCCAGACCAAGTGGGTATTTTCCAGCTTTTTCCAGGATGAAATTCTGTTCTGATATTCTCAGCTTGGCGGTTTGCTGCTGAGGGATACTCCCTGGAAGCCGAATGTCGGTTTCATTGCTTAAACCACCGTCCTACACATTGTCAGTTTATTGCCCTTGTTCAAACCCAGTGATTAAGTACGCCACTCTGCTTAAAATAAACAGGATTGTTTTGCAGCTGTTCAACATGCAACAACTGCAGTGACATAACTTTTTGAAATATTTTGAACATGTTCGACGTTTGAATGTCTGCTTGGGGATTGCCACATGTCGATTACAGAGCTCCTTGTGAGGATCTCCAGGCCCGTTTAAAAAAAAAAAAAAAAAAAAAGACGAGGGTGCTCACGGCTGTTTGCTGACCACTCCACAGCAAAGTGCACTTCAGGTGGTCATAAAGTGAGGAACTGAAGTGGACCGACTGAGTTAGCATGAGTCATTAAGCCTGGCCCGTCTGGTGTTTGAGCTTATCGGACTGAGGGCATCAGTGGAGCTGAATCACCAAACCATGCAGGCCGTGACGTTCACGGTGATTTATGCTGCCCGTTAAAAGAAGCTCACACCGAAAACTGTGACCTTAATGGAGATTGAATGGTCTACATGGCTGTCGTGTCCCCGTCATTCTCATGTAGATCTTTAACTTTTTTTCAGTTATCAGTGAAGCACAGTTACTTTTCTGCTTTGTGATCAATACATCAGTGCGAGTTACTATGAAGAGTGGCCTGCTCTGAAAATGTTTCTTGTTTGAAGTGAAGAGAAAAATGTAAATATGATCCAGATGAACCGCTCTGCATCAGAAACCATGTTTAAAGCACAGATTGTTTTAATATTGACTTTGTCATCCTTGTATTTTTTTTTCTTTGAAACCCAATACTTAATAATTCCAAAGAAAACCCACATGTAGTGTTCTTTAGTCTAAAAATGAAGCGGAAGAAGTGTGTTTACTTACCATAACCACTACACAGCGCTGGACTTACAGGACTGCACCAGGGTTTTGCATTGTTTTCTTTCTATGCCCAGCCTCTAGCCTGGTTTCTCTTTGTGATTTCCAGACAGGCCTGATGTTCAACATATTAAACTGGGCCGAATAGCAAAGTAGCCCGGCTCTTTGTCTTTTTCCTGTTAAATGAAAGCCAGAGATTGAAGCCAGGTTGCTCAGGCACTCGCTGAATCACTGCCTCTTTCTCTCCCCACTGGCAGGACACACAGCGCTCACACACTATCCTAATCCTCTCTCACGCATGTGCATGTGTGCGTACACGCACGTGCACGCACATGCAAGAAACAGTCTCAACCTGCATGCTCGGGACCATAATTAGAGATAATTTACAAGGATCAAGTTGAACATAATCTGGAGAGGAGGTAACTAAAGTCTGGACATCGCTGCTTTCTATCAGCGTGTGTTGAAATGGGGGCTGGTAGTGTGTATTGTCTGTGTGTTTGTATTTGTGTGCATGAAAGAAATAGAGGGGGTTAAAAAAAAAAAAGGCCTGTTCACCCAGGAAACAGGCAGGGTGTGCCCAAAACATGAGTCTGGAAGGAAGGGCTTGGCAAACACAAGATGGGGCAATCCTTCCGTGGTGTTTGGGTTTCACTGCAGGCATGCCGTCTATGTGTTTACTCTCCTTGTAACTGTGTATGTATGTATGTGTGTGTGTGTGTGTGTGTGTGTGTGTGTGTGTGTGCACTTGTGTGTATCTGATTGTGAGTCAACCATTAGGTTATTAGCAGTTATTCCTATCTGCACAGTGACAAACCCCAATGAAGTTTGTTTGAAGCTACTACACGACAGATATATACATGAATCACCTGCAGATGGACGTCATAAATTTGACAAAAAGCATATAAAATGGCCAGTCAGCCATTAATGTCAAGATCTGCATTAGACAACGCTTTATACATGTGCACAGTTGCTTAAAAGCGGCATGTTGCTTATGAAAAAGCCAGTGTGTTGTTTTTGCACGGCAGATCCGTCCTCCTTTCTGATCTTTAATTAGTTAAAAGTGGGTCAGCCCAGGAGAGCAGACATTGGGACGATCAGACGCTTGATGAATCGGTTCCAAACTTGTCTGAGGAAAATTCACTTTCGTGCCACATCAGTCTCTGGATGCTCTTCTTCCTTCATGTTCGTCTTGGCTCGGCGTTGAAGCAAAAATAAGCGATTCACCCACTGTGTTCATGCTTGTTGTTCACAGTTCGCTTTATCTTATGAGTAACGGTAAACAAGGGCTCCGTTGGCGTGCATGCTCTTCTAAAAGCCATGGTTTTGAATGGTGATAAGGAATAAACACGACAATCTGATGTTTCTGAAAGTCTGCATTTCACTTTGAGTTAATGGCTGAATCGATCAAAGGAAAATACCACATTTCAGTTCTGTTGGTCAAACAGACCTGAAAGGCCTCTTTCTTGGCTCAGTTGGTTTTTTGTTTTGTTTTTTTTTCCTCTCTCTGTAATGTTTGTTTTTAGACTGGGAAAGCAGCAGATTTCTCAAAAACAAGTGTGGATAAACAGGCAAAATGCAAGCTAGAAAGCAACAGTAATTGTAGAAGTGAATTTAACAGTTGAAGGTCCCCATCCCTTCATTGCTTAATCTAATTCTTGATTGTGGCTATGAGCAAAGGCAGGGTACATCCTGGACAAGCCGTCAGTCAATCCCAGCATTCATGCAGCTATTCTTCCTCTTTCTTGCAAAGCCAAACACGTCCCAGGATCAGCACATCACTTACAGTGTTGAGGCCAGCGCCATGTCAAATTTACCTTTACAGATAGTGACAGACAAGTTTCTAAGACTTGAACAGAAACAGAATAGATGGATAGTCCACAAAATTTTCAAGAAAAACAAAACAAAGAAAAAATGTCTGGAAGCCTACTGTCTGTTGTTGCTGCAAGATGTTAGAACATTTGCAGCGAATAAGGTTTTTGGTGGGCTGAAAACAGCCAGAGAATGAGAGCTTATATGATGCCATTTCCAGCCTCATGACTTTGGACCTGTTTTTTTTTTTTTTGTTTTTTATACATTCTGGGGGTGAAAAGAAACAGAATGAAACACAAGACACTCATATGGCAATTCATAAAATGATGTGGAAATGCAAAATGTGTTCACTGGAGCTAAAAAAAAGAACTTAAAAAACAAAAATTCAAAGAATGAACATGCAGTCTGAGTATCTGAATTTGGTATCGATGTAGTCGTACTATCCCAAGCTGCTGGGTTGCGCCTTTACCAAAAAAAAAAAAAAAAGATCTCCAAGGTCCCCGTTTGAAAGGAGAGAGAGAGTGGGCATGTACCTGGATTCTTTGAGTTTGTTCTCAGTTTCACGTTTCATGCTTTTGAACCTGAACCTGTGATCTCTAAATGCTTTGAAGTGAGACGGTCCTGGGCTGTGCTGGCGCTGCTGGCAGTGAGAGAGCCACGCTGTTATAGGGCACTGAATATCGGTGTTGCCACAACATGGCAGCTACCGGTTCACTGATGCGTCCTGCTTTGATGGTGAAGATTCTTGTCGAACTCCCACTGAGCTGGTATGGGGCTCTCTCTCATGTTGTCCTTCCTTTGCTTCATCACTCTGTTGTTCCCATCAAAGCGTTTCTGTGAGGGCAAGACCTTGAGAAGTCTTGAGGGAGACCAGCGATATGCAGCATATGTGTGGCTGTGGCTTCAGCTGGTCTGACTGTGGGGTCTCAGGAGCCAGTAATCATATGCTAACAAGGTTTTGAGTCAGTCGGGCCTGGGCCGGACGCCAGATAAACTCCACTAGGTGCATGCACACACTGTCTCCTGCAGAAATAGACCTCTCATTCATAACAGTCTGAAACTACGTATTTAATCTTATTATAATGGGGCTTGAATGTCCTCACACACTAAATTGCAGGAATTGATGCCACTGTGCTTTGAGAGGTTTTTGGTGGAGGTAAATACTGCTGCATCTTTTTGGACAGAAGCTGAAAATGAGTGCGGAGGCGCGGGTGGTCAGTTAGACTGTGGCCAGCAGGAATGTCAGGAATCGGTATGACGAACAGATACAGACTGTAAGGATATGAAAGTGGTGTTGTAAGTGCGAGGAGGCGGACACAGAGAGGCTTTTTACGTCTCAAGAGGAAAGCAGAGAGTGGCTGGATGTGTCAGTTGCTTAATGGTGTTTTCAGTGTCAATCTCGGTCGTTACTATTAAAGTTTTAGATTCCTTACAAAAGTCAAGCTATGATTCCTTGTTTATATAATGTTATAGTTTCAAAAAGGGCCGTTTCATTCCGTTAAGTGCATGCCATTCCTCTTGATTATGTTTTTTGGATTCTGTTCCTACACTACAGTATTTTGAAGAAAGGTCCTGATTCCAGTTTATGGTTTCACCAGTTTGTCTTACACTAAGTCCTTCAGTTAATTTTATTCAATTGAGTGTTTAAGAAAACATAATTTGACAATGATCACGAAACTCTTTACATTTCATGCTAGACTTTATTCAGTTGGTTCATGAGTACGAAGAAACCTGATTTATTTAAAATGGGGAGAGGTCTTTATGTTCAATTAAATCCAAATCTTGATGACCTTTATTCCATAGTTTGACAGGAAAACACTCATCAGTTGCAAAATCACAGCATTTTAAATCCTTTTATTGTGTTTGGAGTCATTTAACTGAGGCGACAGCAGTAGCATGAGCCTGATGGTAGTGCAGGAGGCCCGGTCGTCCTGCTGTTGTGGTGACCTGCTGCTGCAGATGAGTCAAAGTTGAAATGATTGAGCTTGAATATGTCAAAGGAAGTTCTCGTTTGACCCAGAATAAATTGTGAGTACAGTGGTTAAGCAACATATGCTGGGATTTTTCAACTTTGGAAGGTTGTTTTGGCAACAACCAAACGTTAATATCTGAATCCCTCTAAAGTAAACAGAAAGTCAGACCAATACTTAGAGGTTCGTTCTCTCTCTCTCTTTTTTGTAATGAGGCATTCCACCATTTGCCGCACCATGTTGGCCAACACACTGCAACTCAACTAGAGCCATGAATTCCTCCTTGCTAGACTCTTTGGAGCCCTCTGCAGCCGTCCAAACCAGAGTTCGTGTGTCTGTGTTCAATGCTGGAAATCTGACAACCCCTGCAAAATCTGAAAGCTTTAATATATGCTGGAAAAGAAAAAAGCTAAATGAAAATAAAATGATTGGTAATTTTCTTTCATCACTGTTTTTCTCTCTTCAGACGATTATAGCTACCTGCCGGATGCGCTGCCTCCTCTTCCTGAAGTCCCGGACTCCGGCCCTGTCCTGAGCTCCGTTGACCTTCCGGCTCGCTGTCTCCGCAACCCGGCCTTCCGTCACGCCTCGTCGCGCTACTGCTCCGCCATCAGCATGGACTCCTCTCCGGACAGCGCCGAGAGGCCCATCAGCTACAGCTCCACGTCCTCCTCCGCCTCCTCCCGGGACAGCCACTGCTCGCTGGGCAGCCGCTCCACCCTCGTCGCCGCCCCTCACTGTAACGCCGTGACCCCGGACCGGGACTCTGGGGCGATCCGGCTGGAGCTCGTCCCCGCCAGGCAGCTGGGGTGTGGAGAGGAGGAAGACGGGAAAGACGAAGGGATCCATCTGGGGAGGGGGCAGAACAGCGGACAGACCGCAGCAGAACACTCGGAGGCCGAGCTGACCCCCGACGGAGGGCAGAGGATGAGTGAGGGGCAGGGACCCCGGACGTACGTGGACCGGGTGGTGCAGGAAATACTGGACACGGAGAGAACCTACGTGCAGGATTTGCGCAGCATTGTGGAGGTAAGGAAAAGTGATCTCTCCTGCATAATGCAGCTGTATCATTTAAGACAATGTGAGGAAGAAGTTGAGAGTAGAAGGATTCCACGTATGTCCTGGACTTCAAAGATGTATGAACGCATGAGCAGAGGGTGTCCTTGAAGTAATCTTTGTTCTGCTGCTGTGCGACTTCTCACTTTTCATTTCAGACATGTGCGTTAAAATAGAATGTATAAAGACTCAAGGCAGGATTATCTTTTCACTAATAACCTCCAAGTTGTCAGTTCAGTGAGTGCAGGTGAATGCAAAACTTTAACCCACGAGCGAACACACCCTTTATTTCCTGGTGGTTTTTTTCTCACACGTGATGTTCAGTGCCTGCTGCTTTTAATACAATAAGGTCACCTGCACTTGTTGCAGGCAAGGGTTTGGCCAGGTTACACGACACCCAGTGCCTTTGTGCTGACATACACACACACAGACACACACACACACAGACACACACACACACACACTGTTTTGTGATATTGGCTTTGAACTCTGAAGACACACATTGCCTGTCGTCGGTGTTTGAGTGGCTTTGTTAAGGATTGGGTGTAGTGGTTTGTATCAAAGGTTAACCTGCTTTCTCTGTCTGTTCTCTAATCAGCTCTTTCAACGTGTGTTTGGGGAAGTTTAAGATGCATTGTGCTAACATACACTGGATCAGGTGTGGTGTGATTTGCATATTTCAAGTTGATTTCAATTGATGATGTTGTGAAACGATTGAATATTATTATATGGAAACTTGTATTTGCATGTTTTGGAGGTTGGGCTACCTTTCCCACATCCTCATCATTAACATTGTTTCCTTCCTCACTCCAGGCTATTGCATTATGACCCATGTCAGTGTGTTTTGTTCTGTTATTTAGGGCCAACATTCATGGTAAAAAAAGGCAAAAGAGAATAACAGTGGCTGTGGTGGAAAAAAGATAAGGTTTTTGACATGTAATTGCTCTTCATCAGTGCACCGTCCCTCTCCTGAACCTCCTTCCTGACCTTCCACGCATTATGTAGGTGAGAAAAATAGCACAGAAGAAGAAAAGTAGGACAAGGGATTTAGTTAAAATAACAGTGTCCAGAGTAAATAAGGAGAACACTGAACAGAGCTTAGGAGCTGCACTTAATGAGCTCTGTTCTTCATCTGCTGAGCAGATCGCCCATTGCCATCAGTGGATCGGACCACCCAGCCCTGGACAGCACTCGCTGCAGAATGGCTCATTCTTCATGAGCACTTTGGGAAAGACACATGCACTTAGCTTTTCTTCACCCTCTTTAATGACAGTTGGGGTGAGTGCATGGATTCGGATGGATTGCACTGATTGTACCTGTGTGAATGGAGCTTTGAACAGGACAGTTTGCCTATTGAGGAAACCACAGGGGACGGGAGCACAGGCGCAGCATCGACTCATCTATTACCAGTACTGTCCCATGCAAGCTGTCCTGCAACCCCGTTTCACTAATCCCTCGGCCTATGCTGCTTCCTGCAAGAGAGCAGGGTGTGACAACATTTGCCCAAATATTTACCCAGACTCCCGTGGCCTCACCTGTGTTTCATCTGTCAGCAAGAGCATTGTGGGGGTTTTTTCTCACTTTGCAATATCTGTTTTTTTTTCTAAATTCCACACATTTGTGGGTAAAAACTTCAGTTTTCTGTATTTGCAACACTTCTGAGCTTTCAGAGCCACCATACATTTCTGTACTTGAACGTTATTTGATGTTTATTGGTTTTGCGCGGCCATCCCTTCTTGGCTTGATCAGTGTGTGTAATGAGCCCAATCCGTCATCTGAAAAAACAATGTCAAAAAGAAAGCTCTGATCTTGCTTTTCGCTTGTGCTTTATTTTATTTTTTTCCCCCTCAGACCTGGAACGCATGACCAGGCCATTTGAAGTCGGGCAAGAATTTGGAAATAACGAGAAAACATCACTTGGCGTGCAGCAATGCTCTCGCACACAGATTTGATTGTTTGCACTATGCATTGTCTGGAGTAATGGCTTCCTGCTGCGGGGCACGGCGAGGGTAGTGTTTAGTGTTTTGGAGAGAAGTGTGCACTCGAGGAGGCTAATGGTTAAACAAGAAAGTATCAAGTTTGTACATGTTATGTCTGACGCTTGGTAGGGAGTGAATCTTCTCCTGTGTGTGTGTGTGTGTGTGTGTGCGCGCTGATCTGAACGCTCCCCTTTGTTGAGCTCGCTGAGGCTTTCATGATGAGTGAACAGGTCAGATCTTTGACCCTGTAGCTAATAAAGCATCACCTTACATATTACTGCTGATAGTCCACAGAATCTAAACATGACCTCCTGATGTGACCCTCAACACATGCCCATGAGCAGGATTTCTATTATTTCCTCCTGTAACTCAAATCCTTTAAACAAAACATTTGCCCGAAGCTCGTCTTTAACCTTTGAACTTTTTACACCTTTTCAATCTAATCTGCCTGACATCCCATCCATATTCCAGGCTAACCAGTTTCTTCTGTTTTCCTTTCTTTTCTTGACCAAACACAATTTAATAGACCGCTACTCAGGCTCAGCTATTATCCCAACAATAACAATGACTGATCACATAAAATGGTATGTTTAAACAGAAATTGAGGCAGCTGACTGGAAATGACACAAACAGACTGAAGGGAGTGAACAGAGATACTCGTCCTCCCGCCCTCTCCTTTTGGCTCTTAAAAACTGGTGCATGCACTGAAATGATCATTGGGTGTGTTTGTGCATGTCGAGGGCAGCCTGGTACTTTTGTTGGTGTTGTAAAGTCTTAATTGCTCAGTTTTAGACCGTGGTAGACTTTAAATGGCGTTACCAAATCCAACACAAGAGAACTTTCTCCTTCCAGAACATTTGTCCCTCATGACTGAAGATCTCGGCATGCGTGGCTGCCGTCGTCGATGCGCTCCTCTGCTGTGTGTTGGGTTGCTGTCAGGTTGGCAACATTTACCTGCCCGCAGGAGCAGA
This sequence comes from Salarias fasciatus, assembly GCF_902148845.1. NCBI lineage: Eukaryota > Metazoa > Chordata > Actinopteri > Blenniiformes > Blenniidae > Salarias > Salarias fasciatus. The sequence goes on from NC_043759.1 coordinate 16,318,952, forward strand.
TACTATCAGAGCTGAACTCATCTGTGCAGAAGATGCGTCAGAGCCAGGAGGGTGTGTCTTTCATGTCTCGGGTATATATTTTTCTTATCAACCTGCAGTGGTAGATTTACAGTCTCGTCTGTCTCATGACAGTTGTTGAGCAATACTGCAGGGGTTATTAATTTACAGAGAAATTCAGTCTCTTCATCCAACTCAAACTTGGAGATGGCTGAAGCTGATCTCAGCTGATTATTGGTCAAAGTAGAGAAACTTTGCACAGGGCACCAGTCCATGATGGGGCAAGCAAATAACGGAGTATGCACTCATGAAGTAGAGTAGAAGTAAAATAATCCCCACTGGGATTCTAACTGGAGCCCTTCTCTCCACAACTCTGTTTACACCACAACATTTCAAGTGAAAATCCATCGGTTTTGCACTTTTTGTTTCAGAAAAGGTTCTTGTTTACATTCTGAAACCAATGCAATTTTCATGTTTGTCCATTAGTGGGTGCCGTTTGTTTTTAAAGAAACACACATGTGGGCAGACAACAATACTATAAACATTAACGGTGTCAAGTACACTTGACATTTGTATGGAGAGATGATGACGTTGCATCGCAATTACAGGTGACTCAGCTATAAAACTACCAAGTCCCAGGAGAACGTGGACTGGGCGTCGTGCTGCACTGGAGTCCGCCGTGTTTATTGTCCCTCTACTCGCACATGTGCTGGACTATTTACTATGGCCATGGGCCTGAACATTTCCAGAAAGTTGAATTTTCCTCTGTTTACAAAACGTTTTGAAAAGTTCCACCTTGGGGGTCATTCATTCGCCAAATCTTGAGTTGCCAGTGGCTCCAAACACCGTTGTCGTGTATTCAGACATCCAAAATGTAATGAAATGGGACCTATGGGTGCTTACTGTTCCACCACTGTGGGTATAAAGGAAAAATTAAAATAAACTTTATTCAAAAATGATAGTCGATGATACATCTACAGTTTCTCCAACAGATTAACAAGAGGATCCTCAGTCCTCTCCTGTTGGATTCTGCCACAAACTGCTCGATCCGTCCTTTCAATTTCACTACGCCTCTGACTTTGTTTGTACAGGACGGACGAGAAACAGGCCTTTAATTACAGTCTTATCAGCAGTCGTCACTCACAGCGATGATGGAAGCAGCGATAAAAGCCACAGGGTTGAATCATCCTGAGAACATCCTGTAGATATGCCTGCTTCTTGACAAGGACTCTCTGTTAAACCCGTTTTCTCACAACAGTCTGGGTTTTTTTTTTTAATGACAAACCTGATGAGCTGCAGTATAATCTTCTCACGCTGTTTACACTAAACAACAGTTCTGTGTCTGGTGTTCAGAGCAGGGACTTACAGGAGAAACACAGTAAAACCTCTACATGATGGTTTGATCCATTTTAGAGATGCTGTATTTGTAGTTGGGTTGATCACGGTTTTATATTGTGACTCATCATTGTTGGTATCTACTAAAGTATTATGATATAAAGTTTTCCTTCTGGGCTTTTCAGTGTTTGGGTATCTGAAGTGTTAATCGGTAGTAGCGTGTTTCTGTTTAGTCCTGAATTGGAAACGTATTTGACATTTTCAACAATTTCTTTGATTTTACAGTGTCTGACTTATTTAGTGAGGGTGTTTGAAAGCTACAGTAACCAAGTCTTTTGAAGTATCCATTCTTGGCCTGCATACAGTAAATTATGCTGATAAACTACCACTGTAATGACCCTCTAACATGAGCAGTCTTTCTCTTTGCAGGACTACTTGGAGTGCATCAGCAACCAGTCTCGACTGGCCTTGAGCTCTGAGGATAAAGGCTCGCTGTTCGGCAACATCAAGGACATCTACCACTTTAACAGGTACACACATCTCAAACACAGCTCAGCGAGTGCAGGCGTAGGGAGTGGTTCTCTGGTCCAGATCAAAGTTTTTAAAAAAAGAAAGGCTCATACTCGAATGTCAACAAACACATGCTGGAATTTTGATGTATTTTCTATCACTTAAATTCCCAGACAATCCTCTGTGCTGAGCTAAATGCAATAGTTTTTTTTTTTTAACTAGCTATGTACTCGCTGACAAAAGTTAACATCATTACAATACAATAGACGTAACCACAGAAAGTATCCACACTTCCAGTGAGTGAGGATATTTTAGGGGGAGGTGAAGGACTTTAAACTTGAGCCATAAATGAAAAAGCATTCCAAATATTCTCGGTCACCTACAAATACACGGACGTGTTATTGTCTCTCCTGGCTCCACAAACAAAGTCCGGCTAACATTGACACCGGGCTCAGCCACCTGTTTATTCCTGGGAAGGGCGTTGCTGCGACAGACAGGTGTGTGTGTGTGAGTGTTTGGGAGTGTGTGCAATTAATTTCCGTCTGCATATTTGTCTCCTCCAACACTGCTCAGAACTATGTGTGTGTGCGTGTGAGTTCCGTGTCCAGACGAAATGGCCGGGTGAGCATCAGCCGTGGTGGTCTGGAGACACAAACAAGCTCTCCCACCTATTCATTTCTCAGCTGCCGCACACAGACGAGTCGGCCAGTAAAAGGAAGCCTGAGAGCGGTTTAAAGTGGTCGTGGTGACCTCATCCTGCAACCACGAAACAATAACTTCAGCAGTGACCATTTCTTTTTTTCCCCCCCTAAAGTGGTTGCTCACACAGCCGCACACAGGAGCCCGGTGTTTGAATTCATGGAAGTTTATTTGTTCAGAGTTGGATGACCTTAGGCCTAATTCCAGTGCTAAAGAGGTCACTCTTTCTTCTGAAAATCACTGCAGTTGTTCGCAACAATAAATCTCATGAGTAATTTATGTTTAAGTGTGTTGGGAGTAATGGGAAGAGAGTACATGTATGTTGAAAATCTCAGAAAATGGCTGATAATTTTGTTTCAGGGACCTCCTTCATGATCTGGAGAAGTGTAATGCAGACCCTGTGGCCATTGCGGAGTGCTTCGTATCAAAGGTAAAAGTGGTCACTCTCCTTCCCTTACTTCTTCTGTAACTTCTCACACTGTCCATTTCACCATCTTCAGACAAAATTCACACACACACAGACACACCGACATGCGCAGCACACATTTTGACTTCTGACATGACTTGTTGAGTGCAAACAGGTCACTTCAGGCCACAGACTGCTCACACTGGAGTCTGAAGGCAGCTGTGTTGAAATGATAATTTGAACAACCGCCTTCAGAACCTGGCATGTTGGATCATGTGAGGTTATATAAGTGCCTGTGAGAAGTGAGCAGCTCACGCCAGGAAAGATATCATTAATGTTGAAAAATAAACACACAGGTTAATGAGCTGGATATGTGAGGTTTGTTTACTGCTGTGCAAAAAAAATACTTGTACTGTTTAAAGTTTTCAGTATTTATTCTGCAGTGTGTATCTTTTCTCTACCTCTGCCTCTTGAAAAGGAAATATAAGCGATACTCTGTAATGCTGACAGCATCCAAAGATCAGATGAGGACGCTAAAGTAAACTCCTTTGGACGTTTATTGATGTTAGTCGTGTTGTTTTGGTCGTGGGAATGTCAGTTTTAGCTGTGCAATACGGGCATGGTGGAGCATAAACAGTGTCCAAATGTGCAACCGCGTATTTACAGATGGGAGATAATAGCTGTGCCTCATCAAGAAAAACTGGACTCAGCAGCTTGGCTCAAAGCATCAGTGCCCATCAGGCTGTGCGGTTTAGCTCCTGCCCTTCGCCCATCTATGCCTCTCGAAATGCATGCATGATTATGCCCCTGCGATAACGTGCTTGCATTCCAGCACTTCCTCTAAAACACTTTACATTCCCTCCCTACCCAGATGTAATTACACACACTACCACAGAGCAACTGTCTGACCATGTATATAAACAGAAAAAAAAAAGTTAGTCAGCGTCACAGACTCTCTAAATACAGCAGCTGTTGTTGAGGGGAATTGGTTTTATGGCAGCCCGCAGCATCGCTCCGCTTAATTAAGTGAGATCTATAAATGACCCAGCATGGCAGCGCCTTGTAACAGACTGATAAATGCTGTGGAAAATATCTGTCGTATGAAAAAGAGGCTTGTGGCTGATATTTTGGTTTCATGGACGGAGTACAATGTGGCAGTGACATATTGTCTGCAGTGAGTGTGATATTGATCATAAAAGCAGTGAGGAATCCTTTTGGTATTGACTGTGTGGTTTGGCAGGGGGTGAGACTGGGACGGAGCCAGCTGAATGTAAAGGGTCCGCTCGCTCAGAACACGTCCTGTCTGGAGATTCCTTCCTCTGATAGCTTCTGTCTGATGAGGCTTGTACAGCACATGTAGATTAAAACAAACAAAGTCCTCTTTTTTTTTTCTTCTTTTTGTACTGCTGGTGCGATGCGGTTGATTGCTCATGCAGTTTGTCAAATTTTTCTTGGCTACTATCCTGCATGTTTTCTTGCTCCTGCACACCTGAATGCATCATAATCAAGCTCTGCAGGAAACCTGTTAACCTGTCTGTGTTAGTCAGATGTATTTGACACCAATGAGTTGGTGCATAAGGGAGTCAAGAGTTCCCCCCCCCCCCACCCCCACCCCCCCCACCCATAAAACCCCAAGTGAGGCTTGAGTGCAGCCCAGGAGGCAGACCAGTACCTGGAAGGCTTCCTCAGCTTTTGACCTGTGTGTCTGCATTTATTGCTGTTTTAGGGGCCTCATCTGTTTTCACCCACGCATTGCAGGGATTTGTCATCCTCACAGGGGCAAAAATCAAGTTTATAATCGGAGTTTTACTTTGGTTAAGGTCAAGGGAAGTGTAAAAAGGAAGTAAGTTGTGTGGTTAAAGATGGCGAGTTTAAATGGTGTGTGTAGCTTCATGATTTCACAGGCTGACTTCTGGCAAAAGGGTAATATCCAGAGTTCCTTTGTGCTGCAGAGGGTTTAGTCATGGTTGCTAAGAAGTGGAATACCACAAAACATCTCTTTCACTATCTCTCTCTCTCTCTCACACACACACACACACACACACACACACACACACACACACACACACACACACACACACACACACACACACTTGTTACCAATGCTCATCTAGCCTTGTCAGCCAAGAATCCCAGCCTGGCACAGAGTGTTGATAGGAGATGGATGTTATTGTAAATCTCTATTCCTCCCTCAGATAATTGGCGATCATTCCTCTGCTCTAAATCACTTCTTTTTGTTGGGTAAGATGGGAAAGCATTTTATGAGTTGCTGCTTGCTGAGTTCAGCACAAAAAGCATTATGACACCAGAATTTAACTTTCTTTTCCCTTTTTCACTGTAACACCTTATGATCTTTTATAACTATCAGCCATATTGTTATGGCCACCTGACCAATAACCTCTTTTCTAAACAGCCTTGCCCACTGAAAAAAGGATTCTGCTAGCCTTCTATTGAAGCCAACATTAATTTATTAACCATTTGAGTAAGTCGGCCTATTTTCAGAGCCACCTTTGCTTACATTTCAATTTTGATAGGTACTGAACACTGCAGATATGAAACATCCCACAGCAGCTGCAGTTATGGAAATAATGTTCTAAACTTCAAATCAGCTCTAATACTGAGTGACGCTTGTTCACTTGCAGCCACAAATACGACACCTGCTCACGAGCGCAATGATGGTTAACCTGAGTTACTCACTCCGCCGGTCAGTGGTCACAATGTAATGGCTGATTGATGTTTGTTCACTGCCGTCCTGCTCAGTCACTGTGACCAGCTCATATTCATGGATCATGGAACAACAAAACTGCCTGATTGCTTTGTCATTAAAGTGATGAGAGGCTGCAGAGCCATCTTGAATCTTGTTTTTTAGTCTGTAGTGATTAGTGGCCAGAACTCAAATCTTTCCGTATAATTTGTGTCTTGATACGACGGAACGGGATATTTAAAATTTTCATCACATATAGCTTCCAGCTGCTCAAAGTCCCAAACTCTCAGAAGCAGGATGGGGATACGATGATTATATGATCGAGCTTGTATATATTTCCAGAAGGGATGTGTATTATGGATGTGAGTTGTTTTAAGGTCTGCTGGTTTCCTGGGGAGGTTCAAAGAGCGTGCACAGCACTGTGTGTGTGTGTGTGTGTGTGTGTGTGTGTGTCTGTGTGTGTGTGTGTCTGTGTGTGTGTCTGTGTGTGTGTCTGTGTGTATGTCTGTGTCTGTGTGTGTGTGTCTGTGTGTGTGTGTCTGTGTGTGCATGTACTCATGCTCGCTCTGCAAAATTTGTATTCCATAGAAGCCTTTATGTACTTTGTGGTCTTGTGCTCGTGGAGCAGAGGGATATTAAGAGTGTGTATTAGGGCTCGCGCTGGCGTGTGTCATCAGAAATCGACGGTGGCACATCTGGTAGCGTTTAGGCCTGGTCTGTGGCAGCAGACTGCTGGAGACGAGGAGGAGAGCTCTGCTCTTCAATTTAGGAAGGTTCCCACGGAGCACCTCAGGCTAACAAATCATCACCGTCTGCCTGCGTCTGCCTTTGTGTGTGTTCTTATTCTCAGTATATTTTGCTGGGACACGTTGTTTGTAGGATGCCGGCCGAACTGTTTGCTTTGGGCTGAGTTGAAGTTATATTTACGTGCAGGAAAAACTCATGGCTTTCAGACACGATCTGTCAGTGAATGCTGGGAGTTTAACGTGAGTCACATGTTAACGTCCGCCTCGCTCTGCCTGTATACACTGGTGTATGTACGCAAATGTGTGTGTGTACATTATGACCCGGTACACACTTCTGTCCTCATTTGCTTCCTGAAAACTGAATGCATCCTGCAACTCCAGTGGTGTTTATGGACACAAATCAAGTTTAACCAAACTCATATTATGCAACAGCAGAGGGGTTCAAGTCGGGGTCTTGAGGAGAGCATGATATGGAGAGTGATGCAAAGAAAGGCTTGCAGGAAGGAAGCCTGTATTTGAATTATATCAAAGTGTTTATCAACAATTCATTAAAAAAATATACATTACCAGAAATCAGAAATAGCTTTTCTCTTTAGACATTATTTTGTCTGCATCTCTTTTTTTCCTTTAATCCAAAAAATGTTCTGTATTGGCCATTTTTCCTCATCTTTACATAATAGGACATCTGCGAGCTTTATGGAAATTAGCTGCTTAACATTTAGTACTGTTTTTTTACTCCAATGTAAATCCGTTCATATATTTATACATTCCATTCTTATAGATTGAAGCGTTCATCCAGATTATCAGAGCTTTTCCTTTAGCTTTGATAATTTGTGCTCTCTCTCCGGCGGCTTTGATGTTCAGAGAGGTATGCAAGGTGGGAAAAGTCTTAGTTAAAGGGGCGGCGAAGGGCTATGAGGGGATATTTCATCTGAGTGCTCAGATGTTTGGGATAAACAGAGAATTAGAGGCCGGGACTCGGGCTAATCACAAGCTACAGGGATGAGGTTCAATCGGGATCAGCGAGCGAAGGAGAGTGGATGCTTTGTGTGTGTGTTCAGGGCTTGTAGATCCATCAACACGAAATTAAAGCAAGCGAATAATGATGTGGACACATCTTGACCTTTTGAGGGATATAAAATACCTGTTCTGCAAGATTTGTGTACTTTTGATTAAAATTGGACTAATAGGCTGATAGTAGTGGTATTTAAAATGACTTTTTGTTTCATTTCTTATAATCCCAAGCTTAATAAATGCATCAATGGATTTGTCCTTGTGTTTGTTTACAGAGCGAAGACTTCCACATTTACACCCAGTACTGTACGAACTACCCGAGGTAAGAAAGCCCTCTTTTGTGTGTGAGCGCTCGCGTCTGAGACGGTCCTGTTCAGCAGCGTACTGTACTGTTATCCCATCCCGATCTCACCTCCGCATGCCGTCTTCCCAGCGTCTCACATGGCTCCATTGTGCATGTCGCTCAATGCTTTACCTTTTCTCCCCGCCTGATGGACTGACACGCTCTATAGACGTCTCCTCGGCAGGAGTCAAAGTGTCTACCGTCAGCCGCGCCTCAGGCTCTCTCAACCGCCCTCCCTGCTTCGTGTGTCTGGTTTTTTTTTTCTTTCTTCTTTCATTCTTTTATTTGTGACCCAATGACAGAGTTACAGCTTCCACCCTGACGGACGGGGTATTAAGGTTGTCACCTTATCATGCGGAACACTTGATAATGTTTTTATTCCTCTCTGTGTGTGTCCTGTGCTGCCATGGGACACCTGTGTGGAGTTATGTGCAGTATTTCCTTATTGTGTTTGAGTTTATCCTCTGAAACGTGAGGCAATTCTTCATCCTGCGGTTCTCTTCACCTTCGCAAACACACCTTCTCCTTTGCATATCATTTTTCTTCCGTAGTGTTTGATAAGAAATGCACGTGAGGAAGAAAGTATTTACAAGCTCGTGATGATTAATTGAAGGCTTATTATGTGTATATATTTGTATAAGTGTGTGTGTGTGTGTGTGTGTGTGCGCGCCACGCTGCTGGTCAGCTGTTTGAAATAGTTCTTCTCCCACATCCGCATCACAGCTGGTGACCCCCACCAAGGTCACACACGACACACACACACACAGAGGGACACTTCCACACAGATGCAAGCAGGCGTGCGCACACACACACACACACACACACACACACAGGCTGGAGATATATCATGGTTATACTGAGCTCTAAGGTCGGGTTTCCTCCAGAACAATGTGAGGCCTGTGTGGAGCTGCGCTGGAATTTAGATATGCAGACATCCACATGCAAGCGAACACACACACACACACACACTTACACACGCACACGCATGACACAGAAGAAAGAGACAAGTTCACAACTGTCTCTCTCTTTTTCCACCGTGCACGTGTGCACGCGCACAGACATTCGGCCTCTGTTTGGTAGTGAAAAGCTCTTTATTCCTCACTGGGTCACACAGCAAGTAGACGTTCAACAGTTGCTTTGGTTCTTTAACTTATTTAGTTCTGCATTTTTTTTCATGAAACATTTAAAATACACACCTGACTCTGAAATAGTGCAATATGATTGGTTAAATGATTTGCTTTGTAGGCCAAGTTTTGGTTCTATAAATGTAATTTAAAAATGGGATGTTTGTCAGAGGATTAAACTTACACAAACGAAAGTGACTAAGACATGTGATGTTATGCACAATGACAAAACTGATGATAAATGTGCGTGTGCACAGTTCATATGACGTACAGGCTGAAATCTTTCACGTGTGGCTGAGTAAAAAGCTTGCTTATTATAAAAGGACCATCATACTAACGCTTGTCATTGCTGTCAGATGATGGTTTACTGCTCGTCCCTGACGTCCCGTTTGCTGTGTTTCGTCTCCACAGGTCGGTGGCTGTGCTCACCGAATGCATGAGGAACAAGGTGTTGGCAAAGTTCTTCCGCGAGCGCCAGGAATCTCTGAAGCACTCGTTGCCTCTGGGCTCCTACCTGCTCAAGCCGGTGCAGAGGATCCTCAAGTACCACTTACTGTTGCACGTATGTCTACCGTCGATATTACAAGATATTCAAACAGTTATCCTTCATCCACAGAATTGTGCAGGTCCAGTTGTATCACCGTGCACTGTTTTCATTTCTACAAATGCAAACGCATGTGTTTGGTTAGGCGTCATTTTGATCCAGCAGAGTTCTGCTGGAGACGCCAAATGTTTGAACATATGGTGCTTAGCATGCATGTTTCTGTGCCAGCGTTAGAACAAGTATTGTTTTTGCACATACTTAATCATGATGGATTTTCTGTGTGTGTGCAGGAGATAGCCAATCACATGGAGAAAGACACAGAAACGTACGAGGTTGTGCAGGAGGCCATAGACACCATGCAGAGAGTGGCCTGGCACATCAATGACATGAAGAGGAAGCATGAGCATGCTGTGAGATTGCAGGTATGAGAAGCACGCAGACACACACACACACACACACACACACACACACACACACACACACACACACACACACACACACACACACACACACACACACACACACACACACACACACACACACACACACACACACACACACAGAAAGCAGTTCCAAGTCTATCTAGGTGCTCATTCTTTTGTTCTGCAGCACAGTTATGTGAACTCGAGGTTTGAACTAGCCAAGGCCTCCATCCTGCCCACATCTTACACAAATCACTGCATTTTCCACTGGACTAATGATGGCCTTGCATCAGGAACACACATAAAAGAGGAGCTTTTTTCTTTTATCTGCCGGGAGACGGAGTGGTCATATGAATGCAGGATTGCGTGGAAACATTCGCTCAGACGCTGGAGAACATTTTGGCTCGATAACAAAATGCTCAGTCTTCAGTTGTTTTTCATTTTATCCCCTCTTGACCATAATGCATTAAAATTTTATTCAAATGCAGCCATAAATCTGTTCTTTTATTCCCTAATGAAACAGACATCCTCTACTCTGGTCTGTCACATTTCCAATTTAAGATTTACTTCAAGCAGCTTTTAACTGGATAAGTGTTCACTTGGATGTTTAGTCGTTATTAGGTATATTTAATTTTATTGTACTTAACTTGACGTTAAGTCAGACTTTTTATCTTTTGTTTATTTAAACCTCCCCTTGTCACTGCGGTGTTATGATTGTTGCTGTTCAGTTATCCTGCTCCCCTCATGCAGTGATTCTGTGCTTGCTTCAGGAAATCCAGAGTCTTCTGACTAACTGGAAAGGCCCTGATCTGATCGGTTACGGAGAGTTGGTCCTTGAAGGAACGTTTCGTCTGCAGCGTGCCAAAAATGAGAGAACACTCTTTTTGTTTGACAAACTGCTGCTGATTTCCAAGAAACGCGAAGAGTCCTACACATACAAGGCTCACATCCTGGTTAGTCGTACAAATTGATTGCATGCCCTTAAAAAAAAAAGTACACTTAACATGTGAGTGTTTCTGCTCACCGCTGGTATATTTTTACTTGTCTCCTGCAGTGCTGCAACCTGATGCTGGTGGAAGTTATTCCAAAAGAGCCACTGAGTTTCAGTGTGTTTCACTACAAGAATCCCAAACTACAGCACACAGTCCAGGTATAGCCTCTTATTGCATAAGAGGGCGCACCTTTTTTCTTTTTTTTTTTTTGGAACATAATCACATGTTTGAAAATATAGATAACTCATAGAATTGTGCAAGATAACATGTGAAAAGCGTGACAATTATCTACAGGTGCCTACTTCTTTTGTAGAGCATCCAGGCTGAGCTCAGTGAGCTGCTCAGACACGTTTAAGGTTTAACAGCTAATGCCGCTCACTGTTGTTATCTAACAACCGCATGCTGTGAAAAAGAGAAACTGTCGTGCGTGATGCAAGAAAGGATTTATCTCTGCATCTCTGTCAGCTGCCCTGAGGGCATACATGACATTATGTTCCCTCTGATGTTTTGTGCTCTGTCTTTAGGCCAAATCGCAGCAAGACAAGCGCATGTGGATCTTACACCTGAAGAGGCTTATACTGGAAAACCATCCTGCCAAAATCCCTGCGAAGGTAAGAGCTGCTCCTCTCTGACAGCTCACTCAGTGATCACAGAAAGTGCAAATAGACTTTGTGTGGAAAGTCTTTAAAATGTCATCCCACTTGACAGCTTTTCCTTCTATCCTTGTTTTCCTCAGCCTTTCTATTTTATCCTTGCGTTCATGCATCTTTTAAAAAGGACTGTAGTGTGGCGCCACCTAGTGTAAAACCATTCATCCGTGATGTGCACAGTACAACTTTTTTTATTTTCAGAATAGTAAATGTATTTTTATAGTGTGCTCAGTTTATCATCAGTCAAATAATTTGTGTGCATACATTTTAAAAAGTGACTAAACACTGTCTTATCAATTTAATACGTCATATATTCCTATTTAGCAGATTTCAGTAGTTATGGCCGAGCCCCCAGAGTAGTATTTGCTTTTAATTTGCCCACTCCTGAACTAATCTGTGAAATTCACCTTCTTTTTGTCAATTTGGTTCTAGGCTAAACAAGCTATTTTGGAGATGGATGCCATGCGTAAGTGCATTATTTTATCCCTGTTTTAAAAATGATGCAGTTCGATTGCTCTGATGATTAGATTCATAACTGGTTATAAGTTTGAATTTTACTTTAGTGACTGTATAGCAAATTGGATGAAATGAATTATCATATTAATGTTATGTGTTATGTTTTTTGTCATTTACTTTCCTATCTCCAGATCATCCTGGGTTTCATTACAGCCCTGACGGTGAGAAGAAGGATTCCCCTCAAACCAAGGAAGGTCCCACTCCTCGCAGAGGACGCAGAAAAGGTGTGAATCCTTTGACTCAAATTGCAAGAAATCGACCCCCAGTTGCTATTTACCTAACTCGGAATGTATTAAAATGTCATAAATACAGAAAGTGATCCCGATTTGTTTCATTCCTCAGAACCCCTTTCCAAATTACTGAAGAATGCAAAGCAAAATATTGCTCACACTGACGGTGAAAAGGTGAACCTTTAATGTCTGTATGAAGCCCACAAGAACAGAGAGACTTGCTCTTCGTTCCAGGACTGAGAGAAATTGAGTCTTGACATGGATGTTATGTTGCGTTATGGCTCAAACGTCCTGCATTTGAGTTTCTATGAACTTTGAAATGTTGTATCTTGAACAGAATTCACTTTCACTTACAATCTCAAAAAAAATAAAAAGCAAGCAAGTCTCTCAGTTCTTGTGGACAATGTATTTCAACAAGTACCCAGTCATAAATACAGATCTTGTTGTATTTAACCTCTAACTTGCTCCTCTTTCTCCTTTCAGAGAACAAGCCTGGGTGCCACATTGCTTTCTCCAGTGTCCCAGCTGGCTCTGGGCACAATCGGTCGCAGTCGCAGTCTCATCAACCAGTCACAAGAGTCCCTGGATCCTGGCGATCACTATGACCACAGTGACAGAGAGGAAGGCGAAGAGTCGCATCAACAGGATGCTGACGATGAGGACGACAGCGGTCTGGTGAGTTACTGCAGGAAATGAACTGCTGTGATCATTCTGTGTTCACCTCTAGTTCTTCCAACATGCTGTTAATGCTGAAATCTCTGCACTCAGGGAGGGGGAAAGAGACTGCGAGTTCCTGGCAAGAGCAGTAGGAAGAGGCTGAACCCCCAAGCGTCTGTTGACAGCATAGAACAGTGGAAAACCTTTAACATGAGCCCCTCTGACCTGCAGGTATGAGTTTGTTGCTGCTTTCAATTCACACAGGATGGGAATGAGTTGGCGTAACATCTTAAGTTTAATCGAAGCCACATGTCAAACAGATATTTTCTGCTTTTTCTTCAAACCAGAGAGCCAGAGAATCCTTGGTAAGAGAAGGAAGTCACCACCCGCCTCTGCTCAGGACGCCACATGTGACAGAGGAACCGCCAGACTCCCCCATTCCCTCGGTCATCGTCACAGACAGTGAGCCCTCTGTCAGAAACATTTGGGCAGACCATTGGGCTCGCAGGGCCATGTTCCCCACCCGCCAGAGGACCATGCAGCCCGATGACGAGGACGAGGACATCTACCAGATGTTTGTTCCCACGGAGCCGAGCGGTCCAGAGCCGGAGGCGCCCACGGAGCGGCCCGAGGTGCCCTCGTCACCCAGAGCAGCTCGGCCCTGCAGCTGGCATGTTGAAAAGGTGCCGACGGTGCAGGTCGATCCTCCGCCTGATGGGAGCAGGGTTCTGCGGAGGGCGAGCAGTGCAGGAGAGAAAGTCACGGAGGCCCGGGAGAGTCCTGAAGATGAGCAAGGAGGACACACCGGCCTGGAAGTGATCCACACCGAATCCTCCAGCAATGATTTGTCTGGATCGTCCTCGGCTGAGCAGCTGACGATAGACGATATTGAAAATGTGTATGACAACATCAGCTACGAGGACCTGAAGAGTATGGGCCTCATCAGAAGGGACCCCGAAGAAAGCCAATCAAAGAAAGCCACTCCCACAGGCGTGCAGGGCTCCCAGGGTCAGGCAGCAAATGCTTTGGGTGCTCCCGGGGTCGTAGGGACTATAATTGAACCGGACGATTCGTCAGAGAGCAACCGCTCCTCCACACAGGAGGGGAAGTCGTTTGGGACCTGTGAGCTCAAGATAGTGGAGGAAAACATCTATGACACCATCGTTTTTAGAGAGCCTCCATCCACCGAACAGAAAGAAATGAGTGACGACAGTAAACTGAAACAAGAGAGGGACAGTCTGCTGGCTTCAGAGCAGGACCTGGCCGAAAGTCTGGGAGGGTTTGTCTCTGAAGAGAGCCTCCACTTTGGAGATGAAGGTCCAGAGGCCTCCTCCTCTCTTGTCCGGTGTTCTTCTGAGCCAGATTATTCATCGTCTTCTGCTTCCGAGACATTTTCCCAGCGCTCGCAGAAAGGAGACAAGATGTCGGAACATGTTGATGAGATCTGGAACGACTTGGAAAACTACATCAAAAACAACGAGAAGAAGGCTGACAGACTCCCCGCTGCGTTCCCAGTGAGTGCCAACGAGTCGCCGAAGAAAACATCGTCTGTCAAAAACAGTCCCACGAAGAGCTGCCCTGTAATTAGCTCCCAACCCGCCGGCAGTCCCACCAAGACTCCTCCAGCACATCAGTCGAAGCCCCCACCCATTACCTCCACACCATCATTTACCATCCCAGTTATCAACCTCCCTGATCTTCAAAGTGAAGGAACCGCTGAAGAAGAAAACCACAGCTCTGTTCCCACATCTCGCCCCCTACCTGTCACCCCGGAGCCCCTCCCTGGCACAGTGAGGAGCATCCGCAACAGACTGGCGCGTCTCAGCAGTGGCAGTTTCCGCTTGGAGGACGACGACCTGATTGAGCTTCCTCAGCGAAACGCCCCTCAGAGGGACGACGCCCTCAAAGACTTGCATAGTTTGTTCCCAGGGGAGCTGGCGGGTCTGGACTCACCCCTGGCTTCCTCCTCCCTCCTCCTGGGCGAGTCTGTGGACTTTCCGCTGGAGCTGATGGACAAGACGAAGAGCCGCGTTTTCCTAATGGCACGGCAATACAGCCAGAAGATCAAAAAAGCCAACCAGCTGCTGCGCATGAGGAGCATGGACCCTGGAGACTGTTCTCGGGCCAGAGCAGAGAGGAAACAGAAGGACCTTGCTGCCATCTTAGAAGAGAAAAAGCAAGGCGGAGCCGCCATAGGTAAAATATACACGTTAACTATCAAGGCCTTGGGTAATTAATTTAAGATGATCAGAACACTGTTCTGTACTTGAGGCTGCTTTGTGCCTTGTGTAAAGTTATAAACTGTCTCCTTGTAGATATAGATTATTTTACATGCTCTTATTTAGCCATGTGGATCAGGCAGCTCCTGTTTTTCAATGTAAATGAGCAAATTCTTCACCTAAAACGTTAAAAATTTGAGATGGAAAATTCAAACTTCCTGTTATGAAACAGTTAAATTGTAATTTCTCTGTGTCTCCACCAGGTGCACGGATAGCAGAGTACTCCCAGCTCTACGACCAGGTGATGTTCAGGGATCCTCCAGGTCAGACGTCTGCTGCTCCCCATCACACCCACCCAGGGCTGTCGTCCTCGCCGTCCATGCCCGAGACCTCGCTGGAGGAAGACTGGCTGCACTCCACCTACAGTAACGGAGAGCTGGCCAGCTTTGTGTCTTCATCCAAGGAGGCGGGGGGCACTCGGGCATCTTCTACCCCTCAGCACAGGCTCACCTCTGCGTGCTCCATCCCATCCCTCAAAACGTCCCCTTCCTCTCCAACCACTCCACCGACACAGAGGTGGAGCTCGTGCATATCGGCGCCAAGCGAGGAGGAGGAGCACGTGTACAGTTCCATCAAGAGACGTCCTTCCTTCAAGTCCTCGACGTCTGCCCCCTCTGGCCACTGCCAGTCAGCCGGCTCTCTGACCAATCCGCCGCAGGAGATGACTCACCAGTCGGGTCTCAGGTGTAACGGACCTGCAGCGGACCGATCCGCTGACAGACTGCATGGCTCCGGCCTGGCCCGGGTGGGTCGGCAGAGCAGTCTTCCCGAGCGACCCACGCAGGCGCAGTCGGACCTCACTCTGCACGACGGCCAGCAGGTGGTGGTGCTGAATCGGGCTTCCGCACTGAGCATACTCACCGCCACCCAGAACTACCTGGCGAACTTTAAGGACAACGAGGACGATGACGATGACTATGTGGAGATCCGCTCAGAGGACGAAAGCGAGCACGAGCGGGACAGGTTAACGCAGAGAAATGGCAGCTCGGCGGCCCTCTCCGGTCAGAACCGAGTCCTTGTCCAGTCTCAGAGTCTGCCCTCCACTCCACTTCACTCCTGTCACCCGCTGAGGTCTCTCGACCAAGAGCATCTGGAAAAGTACCTGTGGAGCGAGCCGCAGCAGAACCAACCCAACATCGTCCAGTCTCTGAGGGAAAAGTTTCAGTGTCTGAGCTCCAGCAGCTTCGCCTGAAGCTGGCTGACTGACGACTAAAAGCCAAAAATATACCGAGACACAGCATATAGCAACAAAAGGGACACTGCTGCTTTGCCTTGAATGCCGTACATCTACATGATGAACCACAACCAAAAGCAAATATTACACAAGTTTTGCATCAGAAGCAGTTTATTTGCAGCCAGATGTGCAGTGACATGTGAATGCCTATGCTTTCTGTTACAGTGCTTCACACTATAGGTTACTGTTGTTAATGGTTCACATTTTGCATCAATTCCTGTCTGTGAGCTGCCTCAGTACTTCCAGGGATGTTGTCAAATGAAACTTTCCAGTTCATGGAAGGGATTCAGGGTGACTGAACGGATTTTAACACCAACAGAAGTTCAGACCTCTTGATTGCTTTGAATAGAGGTAGTTTGGATTGTTTTTGCAGGACTGCTGCCAGTAAACTGTTGCACAGATATAGTCATCTTACTGATAAAACAGTCCTTTTCTGTGCTCAGTATCTCACAACCAAGTATCAAACATCTGATCTTTAGCAGGACCAGTCTCCACATTTCAGAATTACATCTCAAGTTAACAAACTCTGCCTTTTATTGTAGTCCTTAAGGTTATTTCACCTGCACTTTCAGCTCCAGTTCATCTTAACCTGGTAAGAGGAACAGCCATCATTAGTGTTATTAATTGTGCTTTCTCTATCAAATTCTTGTGAACAAAGATTTACAACATCGAATTTACTTTCTTCGGAGTTGCTTCTCAGGCTCGTCTGTCACCTATAGGAGTGAATTATAACAAACTGTTGGCTTGTACAAGATCTAATAGGTAAGTGCTGAAGTTGCTGTGCGTGATGCTACCTGCCACATGTGTCACCTTCAGGGTGCCGTGCTTTAAAAACCAAGGAATCGCTGAAATTTTAGTTTGTAAGAAACCATAGGATTTGGTATTTATTTTGATTCTGTGAGCAAATCACAATGTTTTGAGTAATAGTATGGGGGCATCAATCTCGTACATGAAAATGTTCATCTTAAATAGATGGTTTTCTTTTTATTTCTTTTATTTTTTTAAGTCATGCTCATTTTAACCTTTGTTTATAAGAGGGACCACAAAGGAGAGCATTAAGGAGAGTTAAGTACAAGACTCAAGTACTGTATTTGGTGTACATTTCATTTTTGTTTGTTTTGTTTTGTTCTTTACTCAAATTAATAGTCAACTGTTTGTTTACAAAACTACTGATGTTACATCGATGCTCACATAAAGAATCACTCCATACAGGTTCATACAACACATTTGGATTTTTTTTTTTAATCCCATAAACCAAATCAGATACGTCCTACACACTTGTTGAATTTCGTTTAAAATCTTCAAAAATAAAGTCACAAATCTATGTCCTATTTATTTTGGAGGATCCCTCTGTGTTTCTGCCCCCCATCACTGTTGTTGCAAGCTGCAGGCTGGTTGTACATGAAAGTAAATATATTTATTTAAAGCTGACTTTATTACAGTTTTAGGGAGTCACAAAATTTTAATAAAATACTGTGAATATTATCATATAATGGTAGTTTTTTTTTTTCCTATCACGCACTGCTTAATACTTAAATAATGAATCACAAAACCACACTACAAGTTGAAAAAGCACATCAAGGTTCATATCAAAAGATTTTCATCAAACACAAGTTAGGAATATGAAGTATGTTTTTTATTTCTTATTGTATATGTTGGCCCTCTATTTCACTGGTGGGGATTGTCGGTCTTTGACTTTTTTTGTTGCACTTTTCTGTCTTTTATTTTTTACATTCTATTTGTAAACACTTTGTAAAGATGTACATTTTAGGAAAGTTATTCTTGTATGCCCATAGGTATGCTTTATAATGCTCTTTGTGTTTAAGTTAAGCGTATTTTTTTAACTGCCTAGATGTCAGCGCTCAGCCGAACAGTGTACTGGAGGTAATAAATACTATTAAAATCCATTGTTGTGTTTTTGTGGTTACTTGTGAATTGCAATGTCATCTTACTCTTCGACTTATAAAATGGAGTATACTTAGATCTACTTTAAAATAGAAAAGTATTTTGATCATTTACTTCAATAGATATAATATGAACACTGGATGAAGTTTTTTTTTTTTGTTTTTTTTTAAAGTAAAGTTTATCTTTTTCTAACAAAATCTAGTTTCTTTTTTGGAAGCATCAACTGCCCATCGCCTCCCGCCTGGAACTGTGGTCAGACTGCTGTGACTCCCTCCTCTTCAGCCTCCCTCAGCAGTTCGTTCTTGATCTCCAGCTGGTTCAGAACTCTTCTGCACACACCATCACTAAAACTCCCTTGTTGGCCGGCAATACTGCCTTGATTCTTTGTTTTCATGTCTCTTTCTTAAATCTGCCTCTCATAATTAATTTTGCAACAAATGCTGCCCCCAGGACTGAAACTGCTGCCAGCCCCACAAAAGGCCAGATCATTACTCCTGGTCCTATTCCTGCAAGTGCCAGGCACCCTACCCCTAATGCTACTACCATCACTGTCACTATACCCATCTCCATTTTTATCTCTGTTTCTTTCCCTATCCCGGCCCCAGGGACAGAGCGTGATCTGTGGTTGATGAATCTCTTCACCGTTGTGTATCAAGGAATGAACTAGGATTGTTCAGACAGTCCGTTCTTCAGCTAGGAAAAGCCTGTTCTGTTCAGAAGCAAAGACAACAAGTGACATTACGTTACATCACACTCGGGAGATTTAGAGTTTTAGTTTTAGGAGTGCTGAGCACCTGGAGGGCACAGCTTGGTGGGCAGTTTATTGGAAAAAGCAGGGGACATTTTTGGATATTCAAAACAAGCTATAAACCACTTTTTCGCTTATCTATTTATTATTTCTTAGTATTTATTATTTTTTGATGCATCGGTTTATTATTTCACACCAGTATATCTATCATTTTATGGTCTTGAATGCGTACTCACATTCACCTTCAGGGTTCAGTTACACGGTTGCTTGTTGACGCAGCAACTCTTCAGATCTGGGAAAAGTCAGTGTTGGATTATGCCACTCAGGTGTTGCAGTGATCATGTTTCAGCACAAAAAGCAGAAAAATGACCTAGTTTACAGCGCAGGTTGCAGTGACTTTTTGCCCCAGAAATGTTATACATAATACAGTACTTTAAGTTCTGTATTAGATTTTTTTACACCTCAGGAGGCTGGGTTAAGAGCCTGTGTGGTGTTGTACAGCAGGGGCGCTGCAGACAAAGGGATTTGTTATTTTGCTTTTCGAGCAGCAGCTTGTCATTCCAGGTAAATCATCTTCTCCAGAGTCAGATGAGAGGAGTAACTTAGCACAAATCCAGGAAATGGGCAAACGGGTAGCTTTACTCATTCAGATCGTCCAGCTTTAAGCTCCAGAGTCTTTTATTTGTATGAAGTAGCTTTAAAACCCAAAACCTCTGGGTTGTGTTTCTCCGTGTGTTCAGTGTGACTCTGGGCAGGCGATGAGAAGCAGCACACACACACCTAAACTGCTGGGCACACACCGCTCCCCCAACATTTTCATTCTTGCACATTATAGCTGATAGAAGCAGAACATGATTGAACAGTACATGGAAGCTTTTTATTGCTATTATATGAATGTACTTGTTGCTTTGGGACAGGTGGGTGTTTTCCATCCGGAAGCTGATTTTGTACTAAACCATGAGAACGTTTCCATCATGTAATATAATAGCTTTGGGAAAGTCATGATTCTCACCGGGCCCATCGGCCATCATGGCTTGTGGAAGAGGATCACCAGCATCATTGGCGGACCGCCTGTCAACCAGGTGGGCAGCAATCCTGGAGTTCCAGTGGCTGTACAAGAAGTGGAGGTCAATGTTAATGTACAACTGCATCAGACTGCAGAGAGGAGGAACATTAATGAGCATAACTGAGGTATCTGCAGCTGGACTCCAAAAAGGCATTATCATATGTAGACGTTCACACTGGTGCCGTCTTCTTGATCTATATCAAATTGCATCCATTCAGTGATTATTTCATTTTTCAGTAGTGACGTCCATTACATACTGTGATATGGCTCTATTCAAATGAGAACAATAGGGTGCTTATTTGAACGTGCTGCTTGAAGCTCTGGTTGTTGTTTTACAACAAACTTAATTTACATTCATTATGCATTTTGGATGGATTGAAACAGCCAATGAAGTCAAACTGGGTCAAAGTTTACAGTTGAGAGAAATCAGAAAAAAATAAGTTTATAAATTAAAACATGTATTCTCAAATGGTTTTCTTTTAAGTCCTTTGGTTAAAAAAATGTGGCCAGAATGAAGGAAAAACACAGACTGACCCTGCACCTGTATCCATTCAGAGGACTGGTGAGCTCCACTTTCAGAGTTTGTGTCATGAAGTATGCATGCTTCTCTATTAGAAAATCCTGCTTCAAATGTGTGTTGAAGCTAGTTTTTGTATTGATTTTATTATAATTACATTGTAAAAACCTGTATATAGTAATGCAGTAGTTAATAATATAATAATGCAATAGCAACATGACAGACTTGAGAGGATTTCTGAGGACTTTTCTCATCTCAGCTGCTCCAGCGGAGCCCTCAGTGGTTGTCCGCCAACTTCTTCTATAATGTTCAGTTTAAGTGAACAACAAGTCAGAATGCAATAAAACTCAAATTCATAACTTAAATTTAAATAACATTAAAAGTGGGCTGTACCTGGTCGTGCACCAGTCACTTCAAGTGGCTCCCCTGTGGCCTGTGACTCCATAGTGTGATCTTTGTGAGGATGAAAGTAAATACCAGAATCACCGGCAGTCCGACACCATGTGGTTTTCAAGGTTCATCCCTAAACCAAATCACAAAGCCACAACAAAATTATTATCTCACACCAAACTTAAAATACAAGATAATATATTCTTCATAAATATTCTTCACTCCCTTCGGTATTGTATAACGGTAATAAATGCAACTCTTCAAATTCGACACCAGGGGGCGCGTGCATGCCGACTAACTGCATGCTGGGAAATGTAGTCTTTCCTTAACATAGTTTTAATATAACAACTGGTTGTAGATTAACTTTAATTTGGGGTGTTGAATTTAAGTTCCATTGCACAAATAATAATTATTATACAGCAAAGTCAAAGATTTTTTTAAAAAAAATCCGTTTTCTTTCTCGAAGCTTCTGCTGCACACCGGTTTACCCACAGTGCACCGCGCCTGCTCCTTTCTTCTCGGTTGTGTGGTGGTCCAAGATGTCGCTGCTGGATGGCCCGTTAAATGTGCTCGGCCAGAGGACGACTGGCGAGTCTGTCCGGACTCAGAATGGTGAGTCGCGATGCCTCTTAGCGTCGAGTGCCGGATAAACCTTGCCGCGCCGCTCGAGCGTCTTTACAGGCCGGAAAGAGATAGCTCATGCTGCACGAAGCGCACGTGCGGCTAATGTGCTAATGCTTGCTGAGTTCATTGTAACTTCGCGGCTTCCTCTAAAGCGGAATTACCCAGTCCAGAATCAAACCTTCCGATTTGAAACGATGTCAGCCCCATTTCAGTACCTTCCACTCACCGTGACTGGACGGCTATGCTAATGGGGCAGAATAACACTGTCATGATCTGAAGGTGTGGCTGGCTGACTGTGCGCCCCACTCAATGAAATGACAATACATCTATCGAGGATGCAGACATGCGTCGTCTGTGCGCATAGCCACGGTTAAAGAAGAATGCTTTATTCTCGTTGTTTGCAGTCATGGCAGCGGCATCCATCGCCAACATCGTCAAGAGCTCCCTCGGACCCGTTGGCCTCGACAAGATGCTGGTGGACGACATCGGGGTTTGTTTCTCCTTACTGCTTGTATCGCTGCAGCCTCAAAGCAAATGATCTCTCTGGGAAATTGCTGCTGCCTTTTATGATTATGCGTCATGGGTGGTTCACTGTAGCTACATCCTCCTGTGAAATTTATAATCTGTTAGACCTGGCAGTTTAAACCTTTTCCCATCATCAAATCCATCTTTTGAGTTGTTTTGACCTTATTTTCCACAGTTCAGGGTATAATGTACTTGTTTATACACTAATTGCTTCCTTACGTTTCATGTCTGGCAGGATGTGACCATCACCAATGACGGAGCGACCATCCTGAAGCTGCTGGAGGTGGAGCACCCAGCGGCCAAGGTCCTGTGTGAGCTGGCCGATCTTCAAGACAAGGAGGTCGGAGACGGGACGACGTCTGTGGTGAGTGACATGTTGCTGTGCAACTCTTCGTCAGATCACACAGGGAATGAGGTAACTGTCAGCTCTGTGGCAGATACATTTTATGACCTGAATATTATGATGTGGTTCAGAATTGCTGTTTAAATCCCTGAGCTGCACTTGTGGTTCTGCTGAGGCCATTTCCAGAAACATTCTATAAAGACGCCAGTTTGTTTGCCATCACCTGGACTGTAACTGCATCTGAACAATTATACTAGATGGTAGGTTGACTGATTCAATAAACTAAAGCTTTTGCGGTCACGTGATCTCGCTGTCTGAAATTGCAATTTCGATCAGAAAACGATAAATTGTTCAGCCCTTGTGAAACGATCCTGTTTTAGTACTATACATCTGCCTCTTGTCCCAGATGTGTGGCTATGCTAACAGGAAAAAGAAACTGTCCATCACAGTCTGAAGGTGTGCAGCAGCCTCATTCCTGCTACTCCTAATGAAGTGATGGGACACTGTGTGATCATAACAATGTCTCTGTGGCAGAAACTGAAGCAGGCCCCTGATTTTTTTTTCTGTCATACTGTACTTTTAACTTTAGGTGATAATCGCAGCAGAATTGCTGAAAAGTGCCGACGAGCTGGTGAAGCAGAGGATTCACCCCACCTCTGTCATCAGCGGATACCGCCTGGCATGCAAGTAAGATCATTTCAGCCCTGAGCAGAGTCTAATGCACAGCTGGAGAATAGGATGTTGATTTGTCCATTCTTCTGGTTAATTTGTCTTGCAGAGAAGCAGTGCGCTACATCAATGAGAATCTCACCATTGGGACAGATGACTTGGGGAGGGAGTGCCTCATCAACGCAGCCAAGACTTCCATGTCATCCAAAATCATCGGAGTGTATCCTGACTGTGTGTTTTTTGGACATTATCCTGGGCTCTCATTTCATTCGTGTGCAGAATGGTGTCGGTGTTATCTCCTGCATGTTTCTGCCTTGACCCGAGTTCCTCAGTGACGCAGATTTCTTCGCTGACATGGTGGTGGATGCCGCCATGGCCGTTAAGTTTGTAGACAGCAAGGGTGTCGCCAAATATCCCATCAACTCGGTGAACGTGCTGAAGGCTCATGGACGCAGCCAGAAGGAGAGTTTCCTGGTCAACGGATATGCGCTGAACTGCACAGTTGGCTCCCAAGGTGCGTGTGTGTGTCTGTGGTCACAGAAACAACTGCTTTGCACCAGTCGGTCTGCTGCCCATCACACTCCCATTTAAATTTGCTGCTATGTCTCGCTTCGTGGTGTATGCAGTGATACGCGTGGGAGACATTAATCTGGCTTTGAAAGGAAATGATTGTCATAGTTTCTACTATGGCACTTCTTTGGGCCAGACATTAAACTCATAACTCAAATGTAGAAATTCTGTGTTGTTGTTTTCCCTTATCCTCTGGGCAGTTATTTATGTATTTCTCCTTTTCTGGTGTTTTTAAGGCATGGTGAAACGTATTGTGAACGCTAAGATTGCTTGCCTGGACTTCAGCCTGCAGAAGACCAAAATGAAAATGGGAGTTCAGGTCATAATCAGTGACCCGGAGAAGCTCGACCAGATCAGACAGAGGTGGGTCAAGCAGAATCTTTGTTGTTCCACGTTTCGCCTCCATCCCATTTAAATTTGCTGTGGTTCGGAACCAGTCGTTCACACAGTGATACGCGTGGGAGAAAACAAAAGCAGCCACGTGTCAGGCAGCAGCTCCCAGTGAGCTGCAGGACCACTGTTGTTGGCTGGACATGAGCAATCTGCGAAGTGTGTGTGTGTGTGTGTGTGTGTGCTGGAGCTGGCTGATAGTTTTAGCAGAGGTTGTTATGACTGTTATTTATCTCTGTGTATTCTGTCAGTACTTTTCCCCCTCCTCAGATAGTCCTACAGTGTATTTATTCTTTGGGTTTGTCGGTTCCAGGGAATCTGATATCACCAAGGAGAGGATCCAAAAGATTTTGGCTGCAGGTGCGAATGTCATCCTGACCACCGGTGGCATCGACGACATGTGTCTGAAGTATTTTGTCGACGTGGGAGCAATGGCAGTCCGACGGGTGCTGAAGAGAGACCTCAAGCGGATCGCCAAGGCAACAGGAGGTAGGAAAGAAGTCTTTGTACCTTTTCTGCTTTGGTTTATTTCTGTCTTCATTTTAGAGTTTGCACCGATGCAAACATTTGACTGGAGCTGCTCTGTTTTGTTCTCAGCAACCGTCTGCCCATCCCTGACCAACCTGGAGGGAGAGGAGTCGTTTGAGGCCACGATGCTCGGTCAGGCGGAGGAGGTGGTGCAGGAGCGCGTCTGTGACGACGAGCTCATGCTCGTCAAGAAGTAAGAGATATAAAGGCTGCTTTGTTTTCCTTTAACTGTTAGTGAAGCAGAAATCACCCAAGTTTAGCCTAAAGTCCTTCATGTTTCAATGCGTTGCCAAGTTACTGTTTCCACACACTGAAACGGTTGATGTGCGCAGCACCAAAGCACGAACATCAGCCTCCATCATCCTGCGCGGAGCCAATGACTTCATGTGTGACGAGATGGAGCGTTCGCTGCACGACGCTCTGTGTGTGGTGAAGAGGGTGCTGGAGTCGAAGTCGGTGGTGCCTGGAGGAGGCGCTGTGGAGGCGGCCCTGTCCATCTACCTGGAGAACTACGCCACCAGCATGGTGAGGCCCTCTGCAGGGAAAACATCAGGCGTGCTGCTGATGGGGTTCTGGTTTGTTACTGATCAGCAATGCCTCTGCAGGGCTCCAGAGAGCAGCTGGCCATTGCCGAGTTCGCCCGATCCCTCCTCGTCATCCCCAAGACGCTGGCCGTGAACGCAGCACAGGACTCCACTGACCTGGTGGCCAAGCTCCGGGCTTTCCACAACGAGGCTCAGGTCAATCCTGAGCGCAAGAACCTCAAGTGGTGAGTTTGAGTTTGTCACTACACATGCAACATGGATTTGACTGCTCAGCTGACTTCTACTGTTGCATTTCTGTGTAGTTACAGTGCTGCGGTCACGTGTAGCATGAGTTTATATAAATTTCTCACTCGTGTTCTGTAGGATTGGTCTGGACTTGGTGAACGGCAAGCCCAGAGACAACCGTCAGGCCGGCGTGTACGAGCCCACCATGGTCAAGACGAAGAGCCTGAAGTTTGCCACTGAGGCCGCCATCACCATCCTCCGCATCGACGACCTGATCAAGCTGTTCCCGGAGCAGAAGGAGGGCGGCCAGTCGTACCAGGACGCCGTGCACTCCGGCTCTCTGGAGGGTTAGGAGTCTGCCTTCGCGTCCGGTTAGGTTCAACGTCTGTATTTATACATATGGAGCGCTTCGTGGCTGCCGCTCTAGTGTAGGCTGCGCACTTTGCCTGTTTACTTCTCTCCTGCTTCAAGAGGATCTGTACGTGACTGTTTTTCTTTTGGACACTTAAATAAACCTCCAATGGTTGTAAATGACCGTTGATTTGTTAATTCAAACCGGTTACCTGTAGTCGTCTTTATTTAAGATAATGAGAATCTGTTCACAACACTGGATTATAAGTCTTTATTACATCCAAGAGATTCCAGGAAAATGTTTTCAACATTCAGACTCGTACAGGAAGCACTACATTAGAGAAGGCTGGCATGTTTAACTGTAAGCACTGAGCTGCAGACTGAGGCACGATCAGAAGGAAGGTACAGTCATTTCTGATGGGGACTGAAAGGAATGTTTAAGTTAAAATTTTATCCAAACTGTATCATAAGTTGAAGTATGCACACATACATTTCAAGTTTCTCATTAAAAGCAGCTGATTTCATAAGACAACCATCCATATTGTTTGTAGTGTGACACTAGTACAGTAGATCTAAGCTTTTACACATTAGCTGCTAAGCTAAGACACTGAAATGTTAACGATGCTCATGACAACGCTGAATTGACAAGGAGTTCACAGTGAGATTGGCAAGCTTCCATTGGTTAGGATCATACCAGACAGTGACTGAGAAGCCAGGTAAACGTTGCATTACTGAGATTTCACCCTGAAGTGTAAACAAATTTAATTATCCCTTATTCATTGAAAAAAAAAAAAATACTAGTGCAATCTGTTCAGCAGCATGAGGTATTCGTCTCAAACCCTCTCCACACACATGGCGATGCCCATCCCTCCTCCGATACAGAGCGCCGCCACGCCTTTCCGTCCTCCGGTCCTCTGCAGGGCGTGCAGCAGGGTCACCAACACCCTGCAGCCAGACATACCGAGGGGGTGACCCAGAGAAATGGCACCGCCGCTCACGTTGACCTGAGGGGGAGTTAAAGGACAAACATCAGTTTCCAATGCAGAGAATTCCATGACATTAGGATTAAAATGTCAGTGTTATCATGTGAAGGAGATACCTTGTCTCCATCCAGGCCGAGCTCTTTCACTATAGCAATAGCCACTGCCGCGAATGCTTCATTGATCTCGAACAGGTCCACCTGGTCCAGCTGCCAGCCGGCTTTCTCAACCTGAGCAAGACAGTGAAATGCTTCAAACACAAGTTAAAAGGGAAAAAAGTTTTCCCTTCAGTCCAAAAATATATATGAGGACATCACTGGGGACAGAAAAAGGATGATTGGATGGATTTAATATCTCACTGCGCTCCTGATGGCTGGGATTGGCCCGGTCCCCATGATGGCAGGGTCGAGGCCGGCTTGAGCCCACGATACGATCTTTGCCATTGGTTTTAAACCGCGCCTCGCCGCCTCCGACTGGCTCATGAGGACGGTCGCTGCGGCTCCGTCATTGATACCTGAAAGAGGACCAAAGCGGTTTGAATGTGTAGAGTTGAGCCAAACGGGACTTCGCCCTGCGGTTCGTGAGCGGCTCTGGAACCTGAGGCGTTTCCGGCCGTGACGGTGCCGCTGCTGTCCTTGATGAAGCACGGCTTGAGTTTGGACATGCTGTCCAGGTTGCTTCCATGGCGAGGAAACTCATCCGTCTTCACCTCCATGGGACCTGAAGGTAAGACAAATGTTCTGAGACTATTAGCAGGTGAAAGACAGCCTGATCGTGACATCTTAAGAGGCTAAACCTTCAGTCTTACCCTTTCTGGAAGGTACCATAATGGGGACAATCTCCTGATCAAAATGTCCCGCCTTCTGCGACGCCTCCGCCCTGTTCTGAGACTGCACTGCCAACCGGTCCTGCTCCTCCCGACTGATGTCCCACTGCTTGGCCACATTCTCAGCTGGTGAAATGTGGCAAGACCGTCGTGAGAAGTGCGATCATCACAGCTGACTGATGTACGAAACTATGGAAGAGACGCAGACCTGTGATTCCCATGTGGTAGCCATGGAAAGCGTCAATCAGGCCGTCGGCCACTATCGAGTCCTGCAGGGAAGCGTCGCCCATCTTCACGCCAGCTCTCATGTGCACGGTATGAGGTGCCTGAGACACAGAAGCAATGGTTCACACCCATGAAATATCTGAACACATCAGTCAAAAAAAAAGCATGTCATGATTTCAAGCGTACAGCCAAAGACTGCTTCATTCCCTACCCGGCTCATGCTCTCCATGCCCCCGGCGACCACCACAGTGGACTCCCCCATGAGGATGGACTGAGCTCCCAGACACAGAGCCTTCAGCCCCGAGCCGCACACCATCTGGCAGCTCCACGCCGGGACAGGGTAGGGAATTCCTGCCCCAACGCTGGCCTGACGCGCTGGATTCTGCCCCTGACCTAAAGGACAAGACCAGTCAGCTTTTAAAAATAAGGGATAATAATCCATATAGACTTATAGATAATACTTTATTAAACCTGAAGAAATTTAATATTTTCTCCCACTTATAGAACAATCAATAATGAAAACAGATGTAGTTACACATTAGGTCTGCACTGTTTGTTTACTGGAATAATAATGAAAAAGAAAAAGTAGAATCAAGACCCAGGTTGATGAACTTTTACCTGCAGTGAGGACATGTCCCATGATAACCTCAGAAACCTCTTCAGGCTTCACTTTGGCACGATTCAAAACGTCCTTGATCACCGCTGAGCACAGGTCATGAAGAGGCACGGTGGACAGAGCGCCGTTCAATGACCCTGTGGAAAAATTATATCATTTGATAAATCAAGTGTCAACTCTTTGATATTTTGTTGAGTAAAAAGACATGGACCGCTGTTAGAAGATGAAACAACCAGATACTGTTGCTTTGTTGAGTAGCAATTCCTTCAACACTGACATTTCAATGTATCTTATCCCACAGCCTCTCATACACTATGTGCTGTACTCAGATGAGAGACAATGACTCAATATAGTAAAAAAAAGTTACATTTTATGACCCAAGATGTCCCATAAGACAAATCCTTTACAAATCTTTTAATTTCAAGTTAGATTTGTTGCGGTGATTGGCAAAAGTTTTGATGAAACTCCAGTGTTTAATCCAACAAACTCAATCATCCGAGGTGTGGAAACACACGGACATGTTGCAGACAGCCAATAGCAGCGGACTCGTGCTCCGTGGCACTATGACCTCTCAGCCAATCAGCGGCCGGAGAACGCTTCAGGACACTAAACGGACCAATCACAGCCCTGCATGATCCCGACGTGCCTAATGAAGGACGTCGACCACTTTGCTAAATTAAAAATGAGAAAAATTGCAAGTAAATAGAGTTTCTCTGTCAAGAACTATGTCCAAGAAAAAAATAAAACAGCTACTGCGATTCTTCATTGTCAATACATCGTTGTTGGCGTGCCAAGAGCAGCCGTAGAGAATCGATGTTAGAAAAAACGTGTTTTAATGAATGGACGGAAGAAGTCTTTAACTTTACCGATCGGTGTCCGGGCAGCGGAGACGATGACAACTCGCTCAGGGTTCATCTTGAAGACACGGGTGAGTGGAGCCTGCTTCTAGCCGTTTGTTTCCCTCCTGACTGTCCCAAACTGACGGGCTGTGTGACAGCGCGGCCGTGTTGACACTGCCTCTTCGACACGGGACGGCTCAGTCCGCCCAACACACAGCTGCAGGGAACCACAGCGCCACCGCGTGTCCCGGAAGAAGAACAACAACGCCTTCATGTCGAGAGTTAAACCAACAGTAATGTGAACTCACACAATTCATCATCATCACTTTTATTTTGATTGCACTTTAGCTTTTTTTCTTCGTTTATCACAAATCTTTTTTTTTGTGATAATTCCTGCTTATGCAGGTATATACTCCACCCTCTCCATGCTTCAGGATTGATATCTATTTTGTAGATTATCCATCATGTTTTACTGAAAGGAATTTTATAAAATGAGTGGTAATAGTATTTTATTGGGTTTATGCTGTGTTCACTTCAGCAATTTTTTGGAGATTCTACAGTAGAAAGAGTGTATTGGTGCCTAGCAAAAATAGGTTTCTCTCTCTAGCATTAAAAATCTTTATTGGTATTTGGTCAGTACATGAAAAGGACTGAAGTCAGAATATGAACATCGCATATGAACTTACAATTCAACAATTTTTTTTTCAAACAAATTGCCAATGAAAAACAAAATTAAAATTGCACTAATAAAACAAAAAGGCCCACATCTAATAAAAAAAAAAAAAAAAACTTCAATTTTTTGGAGCTAATTTAGTGAATTTTACTGACTTTTGACGATGAGTTACAACACCAGATGCCAAATCTTCAGTGTCAAGCACTCAAACAAGAACAGCATAGACGTGCTCAAAGAAACATCAGAATGAAACGTACTAGTTTTAAATCAGACATCCACGCAATTTAACTCTAACATTAACCCATTCTTGTTATTTCCCTGTTTAGCAACACAAGTGTGACAAAGGCATCACGATAGGCAGGGGGAAAAGGGTGAAAACAAACATCTTGAAGAGCAGTGCTATGTTACAGACTATGCAATTGTTGCCTTGTTTGTATACTGTATAAAAAAAAAGAAAAAGAAAGGAGGACAGTACATGTCAAAGTACATTACAAAACTCCACTGTCGCCTGTGCTGGAGTCCAGGCCGTTCTGAGCGTGCCGTGACCTTGCAGTCCTGGTGCCCTTGCTCACCAGGGCGGCCTTGTCCTCGTGGGGGTCGGTGGTGGAGTCCGTGTCATTCGAGTGCTGAGTCAATGACGTCTCGCTGCCCGTCGGCGAGTCCACGCTCTCGTACCCGGCGCTCAGCTGGTTCCCGAAACCCGCGGGTCCTCCGACCCTCCCGGCAGCAGTCTGACCCCCCGGCGCCTCCTCCGAGTGGTTGGACAGTTTGGTCTCGGCTTCGCCGGGGCTGGACACCATGGGGGACATGGGGAAGTCCTCCTCGGTGCTGCTGACCTCCCGGTACAGGCTGGGCGTGGTGGTCTCGCTTCTCTGGGACGAGTTGCCGTTGCTTGGCCCGTTGGAGACCCTTCCATAGTCTTTGCCCTGGTGTTCGGACGGCGCGCCGGCCTGCTCGGGCTGGGCGGGCGGCTCGGCGGACGAGCCCGGGGCGGCGGGCGAAGTCCTACTGGGTCCTGCACCGGATGGACCCCCCTGAGGCTGAGACAGCTGCTGCCGGGTCTCCTTCAGCTGCTGCTGCAGAACCAGGATGGTGCTCTGCATCCCCTCCACCTCCTCATCCAGCTGGATGATGAAGTCATTCAGCTCTGTGGGGCATCACACACAAAATAAAAGCCAAAAATTTAATCCGGTCACTGGATCAGATGCGTGCGAGTGACATGCATTCACACTTGACCAAGCTGTGTGTTTTTTTTTCAAGCTCACCATCTTGACTGCTCTTGAGCTCCTCGCTGTACTTCTTCTGCAGGGCCAGCTCGGCCTCCAGCTGTGCGATGCGGCCCTGGGACAGCTGCCGGCCCAGCTCCTGGTTTTCCTGAATCAGCATTCGGCACTTGGCCATCAGCTTTTTCCCCGTTTGGCTGGAAGGGAAACGAGTCTCACATCACACAGTGAACCACGAGGCAAACAGAGCTGGCAAAGAAACACAACTGGTCCACTCCAGTTGTCTCACCGCATTCCCATTTTGGAAAAAAAGTTAACACAGACTGCTCCACCTGGTCAGCCCTAAACAACTGTTGCCACAGTGCTTGTGTCAATCAAGACTGCAACAGCGATAAGATGATTAGGAACTCACACCATTCAGTCAAACCCTGTGCAAATACACATCAAGAGTTTCTTCTTAAATATTTTAAGTACAAATAAGACTTTTCCATGGAAGAAGTGGAATTTAAGTCCACATGAGGATTAAAAGACAGCAGTCCTCAGTATTGATGAACTCCAATCAAATCTGCACCATCATGTCTACAGGCGTTAATGTATCTGGTGTTACTCCACCACATCCTGTATTTTTTTTTTTCTTTGAATCAAATGAGCAATGAGCTTGTCACTGCTAAATATTTCATCTCAAATCCCCTTGCTACACCACTGGGTGTGAAGAACAAGCAGAATGAAACATGTGACAGAAGCATGACTTGCTACAGGAAAGAAAGAAAAAACCAAAAAAATAAAAACCTCAATACTTGACTATGATGGGAAAAAAGACAATGCTTCAGGCTCGGTCATCACTTTCAATACATCAAGAGGAAGTGTTTGAACAGTGAAGTCAAACTGTCGATGGTTCTACCTCCATCCAGCACACCTGTCCATTTTACATTCCCACTTTAAAAAGCCACAAATGGATGATTTTTTTTTTTTTTAACAACAGTTTTATAACTGTCAGCATTTAGTCTATGACCCTGATGGAAATCATCCTGCTGGAGGACATTGAAAACTTTAACATTAGAGGAGAATAACTCAGTAATTGAACCCTATAAAGGCAAAAAATGGCTGAAGTTCTTACAGTAGCTCAGAAACATGATCAAAATTATACCTGGACATTTACATAAAAGCCTATTAACCAATAACTTATCAAGTGCTTCCAGCACTGTGCTCTCGTAATGACACTACCTGTTCTAATCTTTAGTGTCAAATCTGAGGTTAAATCAGGAAATCAGAACAGATTCAATGAGGATGTGAACAGTGAAGAGCTGTGCTTTACAGTTGAACAGTGAGTAACCAGCTACTGGTGTAAAGGGCTGAGGGAGAAATTGGTCAATGACAAAATTACACACAAATACAAAAAAATACAAAGTCATCAACCCAGAACGCGACTTGTAAAAAGACATTTTCATACACAACTCATAAAAAACAGGATTTGGTGCACCTACAGCGGTGTGTTTCAAAATCTGAGAAGTTAAGCAAGAATTAAATCATTGTAAAAACTTGTGCAAATGTTTGCACAGGAAAATACAGTGAAGGCCAACGAGGCGTATTGATTTACTCACTCACACACACATGCACACACGCACATACACACCCACACTCTGTAGTCAGTGTTTGTTTCAGAGAAACAAGCCAGAAATCAAATTAAATTCCAATGAAAATAAACAAGTCACAAAATAAAACATGTAAATACACTCTACCGTGTGCAGGCCCGTGCTCAGAGGCACAGGCGACCGGACCCTCGTGCCTCTGTGGACCATGGATATGGCTCCGCTCACAGTCTTAATCAGTCATTTCTAGTGGCTCTTCCCTCCCCGAGAGTCTTACTTTTAGATCCTAGACACTTTCCTCATGTTACTGGGATGAATCTAGACTGTCCAAAAGGTCTTTACAGTTTTCAGGCAGACTAGCCGGTATTTGTGTGGCGTGATCCACAGTTAAAGTGTCTTTAAAACGCAAGTATGGGGATTGTCTTTAAAACGTTCAATTGCTGTTTTAGGCTAGGGATGCTCCCTGCCTGACTCAAAGCTCCACCATAACCCCCCTCTATCATATCTGTGAGCTGCTTGCTTTGAGCTGGGGGGGGCCGGGGGGCGGGCGGGGAGGGCACATCCACGTCGGGAAGTGGGTGACCACCTCTTCGGGAACAGTCCGGACTCCTTCAGGCCCTTGGACGGTGAGGGGGACACGAGGGGGAGAGCTGAAACACAAGTGTCACCTGACCATACTGTCTTTTTTTTTTCTTTAGATTATGTGATATGTAGCTGGCACGGTGCGAGAGTACAAAAACAGTTTTGTTCTGCAGTGACTGGCTTTCTGTCAAGTCTGAGTTGCATGGTGAATACAGCATTTGTCAGCCTTTCCCCCCCACCATTGTTCCTGCATGCCTGCAGTGAGAGTGAGGGTGGAGGGGGGCGTGAGGAAGTCTTGACTTTTTTTTGAAGGGGGGGAGTTATTTTGATCGTCTTTACCTATCAGGTGTAAATTTCCAGGCACTCAGTTCATTTTGGGCCTGCTCCAGTTTGTCTTTAGTCTGTTCCAGTTCAGCCTTCATTTTGAGGAAAAACAAGTTGATGGCCGGGTCCACCATGGATGACCGCAGTTGGGCTGCACTCGGCTGCTGGACTTGCTTGAGGTACTGGATCTGGGTCTGCAGCGTTGAAGAAAATACACATTAGTGACGGGGGAACGTTTCTTCTGAAGAACACAGTTGAATAAACATGCTAAAAGTGAAACCATCATGCTGTGACAGCCAATCAAATCTGAACGTTTGCAAGGTTTCTCTCTCCAAATTCGAATGGCAGAAAGTGAATAGTTTAAGGACATTGCTAATGTTACACTCAGCTCCTAAAGGCTGCTGAACAGAAAGGTCAATCCAGGTCGTCACTGGTCCAACTTATGTGATCCAACTTTTAATCCTTGCTGTTCAGATGAGACCAAAACAAAGGCAATCCATGCATGCTGTGCTTTCTATGTTTATAGTCAATAAATTTTGAGCAGTTCCTACAATTAAATCCAGATAATCTCAAGACAAATTACTTGGATCTATGAATAATTATATTAAATGTTTGAAATTTTACAATGACAAGTATATCAGAATAGTCCAAACCAAACTGAACTCATCTGTTAGACAGTATTGGAAAAAGGTACAGCTAATATGACACCAGAGCAAACAGTTCAGTATTTAAACTACTCCGTTGGAACAGGTTTTACAATTCGGTTGTTAAAACCAACAAGGGTTCAAGAGGATTAAATTCTGTCCGCGTGGACTGAACTCATCTTAGCTGTTCTTTAAGAATGGCATGTGCTGCTATAAAGCCACTACTGATCCACCGAGCTGTCAATCTGATAAGAGCGCGGAATGCCCTGCTTGACACACTTTACCTTTAGCCTACTTTCCATGATCCTGGATGACTACAAGGTGCAGTGCAGGGCTGCATCAGTGTCAATTAACAACCTGGCAAATAATTAGAGGATACCAGTCCAGACATGACACTAGTAATATCAGTGAAAACACTACTTTATTCAATGGCTGTTGTTTCTTGTTGAGTACTGTTGCTTATCTTTGTTTATAGCAATTCTTTAACAACTAGTCTGCGGCTGATTTCATGCATAATGATCACTGTCTGCAGCACACTGCTAATAGATAATGTGAAGGAGACAGCAGGTCATGATCTCAGAATGTTTATTTTTACTCATCAACCTTTCTGCTAGAGGAGATCAATAATAATTTATTGATTACTTTAAGTACTCCCACTTTGAGGCTTAGTATAGGCCGGATAGCCGGAGCAGACACGATACGTACTGTGCACTCTTGCATCTCCTGCTCCTTTGTGGCAAGTCTCATGACCAAGATGTTCTCCCTGCGCGCAGACTCCTGCTGTTGCTGCTTGAGTTTCTCCTCCGACTCCTTCAGCCCCGGCACATCGTTGGCTGAGGCAGCAAAGAGAACAAGAAAAACAAATCAGATGAAAGCTCCCCGGTAAAATACGAAGTCAGAATACCCAAATTAATATTTCCACTGCATGTATTTTATAGGGATACTTACAACACAGTTCTGAATACTTGGCCTCCAGGACCTGGACATACGCTTCATGCTGTTTCCATCTGAAAAGAGTAGAGTGTGTGTGAACAGCAGAACCAAAATAGACCCGTGTACCCCCCCTCAGTTTGACAACAGAGCTGTTATCTACCTGGTACAGAGCTCCTCTCTGGTCAGGGTCTTCATGTCAGACTCACTGAGGCGAACCTGGAGAAAAGAAGCACATTAAACACAGCAGTAGCCGAGGAGATCACACACTGCCTGAACTGGATATCACTCTCACCTTCTTGGGCAGAGGCTCCTCGTTGGTCATGGTGAACACTAGGAGTGGAAAAAAAAGTACAAATTCATCAGTGCTTGCTGGTGTTGTGCGTGTCGTGAAGGCAGCGCCGCATCAAATGAAGCGCTGCGTGCACGCAGCAAAAAAAAAAAAAAAAAGAAAGAAAAAAAGAAAAAAAAAAACAGCTAAATGCTAGACTTTCAAATGAAAACAATACAGGCCAACTATGTACCAGAGTGAGAAAATATGCACATTAGTGGTTAGTAGGAGGTGTGGAGCTGCTGTTAGCTGGTTGACGGTTATGTGAAGAAAACAAGCTAACAGGGCTTCACAGCTGCTCCTAACATTTAGCATCCGCGGGATAAATATATACGGACAATGAAAATGTGGGCTGAAGCGACAATAATTCCTCCGCGTTCAGCCTGGCAGCGTGCAATTCTTGGCTGTGTTTTCGGCTCCTTGTTATCACAAAATGGCGGTGAAGGAAACGACTCCCTCCCTTGCGCTCCTTTTCCTGAAACTAGCGGGCTCTGGGGCTGCAGGTTTCGGGCCTGCTGCCGCGGGGTAACACGTACCAGAGCCGGTTCTTTCGACGTTTCTGGAACCTCTCGGCTTAACCGGCTGATTCGGAGCGATCGATGTGCAGCAGCGTTGGATATTAGCCGTGGATTTAGATGTGGCAGACTCTCCTCGGCGTGGTGACCATCCTCTTCCTCTCCGATGGCAGCGCAGAGCAGAATGATCTGACTGGATGATCCGCTGCGCCGCAGAGCGCCGCCACAGAGACAGGAGGGTGGACAGACCTCTCACTCCTCCCCGGTCTGCTGCCCCTCCACAGAGGAAGGAGGACGGAAAGACCTCTCACTTCGCAGCACTTTCTGGATCCCAAACAAATGTAGGAGAGAGTTCTTAATCATATCCTCAACTTTTTTCTGCAGATCTGCGACCATCCCCTTTTTGATGTTTTGTTTGCATTTCAAGGGAGTGTGCAGGAGAAAAAAAAAAAAACATCCCTCCAAAATAATATTTGTACTTGATAATATAATGTCTATAATATGAATAATATTCCTTAATTTAATTTAATTTAATTTAATTTAATTTAATTTAATTTAA
This sequence comes from Salarias fasciatus, assembly GCF_902148845.1. Lineage (NCBI taxonomy): Eukaryota > Metazoa > Chordata > Actinopteri > Blenniiformes > Blenniidae > Salarias > Salarias fasciatus. The sequence goes on from NC_043759.1 coordinate 16,355,606, forward strand.
TTTAATTTAATTTAATTTAATTTAATTTAATTTAATTCTGAACAAAACACAAAATAAAAAAAATTGTCAAATTTTTTTAACACAGCTTCCAGTTGTTACACATCTGGAGTGAAAGTCACTTTTTTCATTCTTAGAGATCACACAAGCAACACATAAAAAGGCCAATTCCCATCTAACTTTGGGTGACTGCAGGGTGTGCCCTGGGCAGGTCACCAGTCCATCACAGGACAAACACAGAGAGACAAACAATCACACTCACATAGTCATTCACACCAGTTACCTCTCTGAGGAACCCCACACACACACCCAGACAACAAACTTGAAACCGAAAGACTTGGTTATTTGAACTCACATGCTTCTTGCTGTGAGGTGAGAGAGCATTAACCACTAGAACTCATTCAAAGTATCAGATTTTAATTTATTAGTGGTTATTGTCTATGAGACAGTGAATTGAATAGAGAAACTGAGACACTAAAAAAGCTACTTCACCAAATACATGCAGTGATCTGTCCTTATTTATTAGTTTGTTGTCTTGGGAAAAAAAACACTGTTAATTCCTGCATATAAATGGTGTATTTGAAGAACTTCTTTGACCAAGCAATGTTCAAGTTTTAGCTCTCTGCTGAGTCCGTTGAAAAGTTTGGGAAAAGTGTGCTAAAGTGACAGTGACATAAGTTGAACCTAAAATGATGGATGTTACTTTCTGTGGTGTCTGCTTGAACTTTATCATTTATGTTTATGTTTAGCTAGTCCATTTCACTTGCACTTTTTTTAAACTCCCGTGGAAATGCATGAGTGGAAAATTTGAATGGGCAATGACCAAAGTGGAATGTTACTTTAATCATATTAAAAATGTAAATGTTTGTGTGTCCTTGTCCAAATAGCTCTTGAACTTCCTGGGCGCCCCTTTTCACTGAAGTATCTTAACCATATCGTCGCAGTTGATTTTTAAACTAACATATGGATAAAATAATAAAATTCCCCTTCCAATGCCTTACAAACGTCACCATAACATAAAAAAAGTTGAAAATATTTAACGTGTACTACTCCAACAATGCATACTGTGAAGATTAATTTAAATTCAATCCACCTGCAAAAGGTTGAAATGACAGTTAAAGAACTTTTACTAAACAAGAAAAGCCTGGAGCAGGGAGATTTTCAAAATGATTCTGAAGAGGGGTGGAAATTAAACATGCAAGGAATCATTTAAATAAATCAAGATAATGAAATGTCTTAATGGCAAATTTTGTAGTACAACCAGATATTTTTAATGGTGTATAAATAAATGTCTTTGTTGCTTTCCTGGATATTTATTTTTATCGTGTCACATTTAAATGAACACCCCTATTTAAGCGAATATGGTACGGCCGCCTGCTCCGTCAACTTGAAATTGCACATTTCAAGGGCAGCCAACACCAGCGTGTTTCCATCGAACCTTCTCAACTATGAGCATGCTGTGCAGAGTGAGCCAAATCCGCAGGTAAAGTGGACATTAACAGTCTGTGCGCTGTTTAAAATAGCCAGGAGGAAGACGCTTGATTTATGTTATTGGAAGTTGTTGGTGAACTTGATGCAGTTGTCTTTTTCAGAGCTAACAGTCAGCTAGCCAGAATGCTAACATAGTTTAGCAGCTCAGCTAGGTTAGCGTGCTGTGGCGCACCAAATAAATGGATTTATTTAATCACCACATGGTCATGTGTTAATAAGCTTCCGTGTCAAGTTAAAAACGCACTCGTGCAATATGTGGACACATTGGCGTTTATTTAGTTTGCCTTGTCGACTTTAAAATACACACACATGCCAGGTAAATACTGAATCAACACCAAACACTGAGGTCACGTCCAGTCAGCTGCTAAACGCTTATCAAATTGTTGAAACTCTGACTACAAAACCTAGCTGAATCTGGCCATTGTGTTCTGATAAGCCACTCAGCAACAAGGGTTTTAAAAAGGGATCACTCCTCTGCTTGTCTAAAACCTGTGGACCTGCCTGTCAGGCATCTGACCAGTTCATCTCATTTGTGCCCTTTCAGGTGTGCAGCCAGCCTCAGCCAAGCTGTTAACCAGGTGGCTGCGTCGAGGCAGAAGCACACCCTCCCAGATTTGACCTACGACTATGGAGCCCTGGAGCCCCACATCTGTGCCGAGATCATGCAGCTGCACCACAGCAAACATCATGCCACTTATGTCAACAACCTCAACGTCACAGAGGAGAAATATCAGGAGGCACTTGCAAAAGGTATACATGCATTCATAAGAAGAACTTGGCTTTACCCAACTCCAACTATATCACAGTCTCCCAAGCCAATGCATCCTGAATGTGGCTATTGTAGACATTAAAACTTTTAATACAAGATGTGTCGGAACCAATATAACTAAGTACAATACAACAGCACACAGTATACCAGCAAGCAAAGTTAAGATGAACAAGGACATGTGCATTTTCTATTTGTACATTTTATTGCTATATTTCATGGACGGCTGTGGTTTGACAGTTTAGCTTGTTGGACTGGTTTGGATGTGTGTTGATGAGAGATATGAGAATAAAGGATGTTGGAAGTAGAGCTGTTAGATAAAGAGGATGACTTGAGAGAAGATATGTAGTGATGTAGGAAATGCTTGGTTTACAGTTGAAGTTGCATGAGTTAGGGTGACATGGGGCTAAATGTTCTGCTGTGGACCCTGACAGGAGATAAAGTTCCAGACTTTTAATACCAGATTTTAGAATTTGACTCTTTCTGAATTGATGTTTTTGACTTGTTTTGTAGGAGATGTAACGGCTCAGGTCGCCCTTCAACCTGCTCTGAAGTTTAATGGCGGTGGCCACATCAATCACACGATCTTCTGGACTAACCTGTGTCCAAATGGAGGGGGAGAGCCTCAAGGTAAGAAGCATCTGCATTGAGCTGAATGTTTATCCAAATTCTGCCAGTACATTTGAACTTTAGGTGCATGAGTGTTGAATTTCATCAGGAATACAAATTACTGTTAATGCTGATGTCAGCAATGTCACATGTTAAACACAGGTTCATGTTTGTCTAAACCATTTACTAAGTATGTGCATCAGTCAGTGATATTTTTTTACAAACACAGTTTGAAGTGTTTTTGTGCCCTCTAGTGGTGAGTACCATAATAGGCTACCATGAATGATGCAAGCTTAGACAAATCCTCACTATTATTCAAGTGTGTAGACATGCTCCTGCCTCCTGACTTTAAAATAAGTTAAACCTGGAAGGTCCAATCTATGTCATATGTTGCAGGTGAGCTGATGGAGGCCATCAAGCGGGACTTTGGTTCTTTCCAGAAGATGAAAGACAAGATGTCTGCAGCCACAGTGGCAGTGCAGGGCTCAGGCTGGGGCTGGCTGGGTTACGATAAGGAGAGTGGAAGACTTCGAATTGCGGCTTGTGCAAACCAAGATCCCCTGCAGGGGACAACAGGTCAGTTCAGCTCTGGATTACAAATTACTTTTGACTTTCTACCTATGTATTTGTTTGGTCATCAATGATGGATGATATTATTGACACATTATAAACACAAATCCAACCCAACTTTTAATCTAGAAATTTTATGGCCATGCATTAGTTTTTCAGCTTTACCCTCCCATCTTTTTATTTTTATCGTGTTTTCAGTTTCGTCCCCATGGACTACTTGTAGTGTCTTTTCTCCTCATTGCATTTCTGTCAAATTTGTTACTTTAAAAGTACCTGTTCATGAATAACAAACTGCTCATGTTTTGTTCAACATTACTTTGGGTGCATTTGTTTCAACACATAACATGATAATAAGAGCTTTTGTTTGTAATCTGAGTACTGGGTGGGGTTCATTGTGAACATTTAAGGAGCAGGGTCAGTTTGAAAACATCCGAAATGCCAGCGCAGTAGAGTCAGACCTGCCTATAACATTACTTTTTGTAGGTCTTCTTTAATTTTTTGACATTGCCCTTAAAAGTACACCTCTTGAAGTTTCTTTGACCGTCAATTGTTTTTCTCTCTCTCAGGTCTCGTCCCTCTCCTCGGTATTGATGTGTGGGAGCACGCTTATTACCTCCAATACAAGAACGTGCGCCCCGACTACGTCAAAGCCATCTGGAATGTTATCAATTGGGAGAATGTTAGCGAGCGACTTCAGACTGCCAAAAAGTAAAAATAATGCTCAGACACCCCCAAAAAACCTTTTTCTCCTTGACCTTGGTTAAATAGTAATTGCAAATAATTTACAGTTTAACCTCACTCGAGTATCTGGTTGGTGACATTAATTGTAATCGTACTTCTAACAGTTCCAAACTGGGAAGGTTGGTGCTGCCGTAGTCTCTGAAACAATCTTTCTGGTGGACACACACATTAAACCAAGTATGGACATTATTTGCAAGTACTTTTTCATCTCGGGTCATTTCAGCGCACAACAGATCACCTTCAGCCTCAAGGCTTGCTTCTGTCACCCACATCCTAAAACATGGGTGGCTAAATTAGGTGTTAAATAATCAATATGCATCTTTAGTGAGCTGTTTGTCAGGTTATGTTGCACTAAAATGGGACATTGTATTTGCAGTCCATGTTTTTGATGTATTATAATAAAATTTATTGAATTTCAGATGTGCCAGCTTTCATTTGTTCCAGAAAATTAGTTATTAAATACAGTCATTACTTACCCGTTTTGGTAAATTACATTGACTTCAAAAGTTGCTCCCAACAGTAACTAGCTTATTTTTTTGGTGTGTGTGAGGTTGGCTGTTTTCAAAATGAGTTTGTGTGGATTAATGTAAATTCTACCAATTGGGTGATGTTCTAAAATCTGAATTTTATTAGCTTTTCAGTGAAACTGATCCAGTAAGTAATTGGAATGAGAAGAAGCAGAAGCCCGAACCGCTACCAACTTTAGGACATTCTTCAAAACAGTTCATATTTAGGCCGAGGTTTAGATTAATGTCACAATTAATACATGTAGATGGTAATGTCACTGATACATCTTTCATACTGCTGTCAGGACTGACTTCAGTGTTGAGGAGTTTGGATGTAGTTTGAAGAGTTTGATTACAGGGATGTTAAATAGCACACATAGTCTTGAAACAGATTTTTTTTTTGAAAATAATAGCATTAAAATCAAATGATTCTCGGAGGTATTAAAAGTTTCTGTGATTTCAGTCTCTTGCAAAAATACAAACCTGTTTCCTTTGAAGTTCAGTCAGCGCATTTACAGTGTAGCATTAATGGTGTTAAAAAGCATTACATTTTACCTAATGATTCTATAGAAACCCTGAAAATAGAGTATATTTGTGTTACTTGGCTACAAGAGTAGTACATGGGAAAGAAGTGGCTGTAGAATTACATATTCCAAGTTGTTACAGCATGTGAATGTATTAAAAGGAAGTCTGTTGATGCTGGTGGCCGTGGAGTGCCCAAGTTTACTCTTAAGCTTTCACCAAATTTGGAGAGGAAAGCAAGTTAATTAGAAGCTGAGTCAACTTCAAGAAGTTCTTTCTGGCTGCAGTTTCAGCTTTCATCTAACATGGTAGAATTGATGGATATCACTTGTTTATCTGAAGTTTTTTTCCCTTTTGTTAAGGGTTTCTTCTTTAAACCTCTGCCAAGATGGCCTCAGTCCACTCATGATCTCTGCAGGTAACTGGTGCCCTCTGTAGAATCACATTCTTTCGGGTAAAGTGAAATCACCTCTGTTAGATGAGGACTTGAAAGCAACAGCTGTGATTTATTTTATCCAGAAGAGGGCAGTATTTCTCCAGGTTTTCTCTTGAGCGTCCTGTGTTTCTTTGCCTTTTAATCAAATGCGTTTACCTACAAATAGAAAAAGAATTGTACAAATATGGTAATGACTCCAAGACTCCTTAATTTATAAACAGAGCAGTATTTTAAAGTGAACCTGTGTATGACACTTAAAGTTCAACAATGGAGGTTGATGTGAGCACACTATCAAGGACAAGTGTACTGCAACCTCACAAATCACTCCCAGCTGCTCCATCCCTCCTCCAGGTGTCTCTCCTCTTCCTGTATGGAATCACCACTGATCAGTCTGAAGGCCACAGTTCAGAGACCTTTTCATTTTCCTGATGACGGTGTCGTGATGTTAAGGTGAGCTGGTTTTCCGGATCTCTGTGAATTTAGCCACATGGTGACCAGACTCGTTGCACACTCGCACGGTGTATAATTGGGCAGCAAAGTTGAAGTACTGTGAAAAGAAAGGAAAGACGTGGTCAAGTGTGCCTTGATTAGCGTCAATGTCTGGCTGTAAAAACTGTTCCTGAGTCTGTCTGTAACCTCAGTGCCCTGCGCCTCCTCCAATAAGAATAAATACATAATTTAATGTTGTCTTTGCAAATGCACTGCTGATTAATAGGCTTGGATTGACTCCAGTGTTCCAAATACAACAAGATCCAAATGTACTCCACAGGCCCTCCAAGGCCTTAAAGGCCCTAAATATTACAGTAGGACTCATTCAGCCATGAACAGCAAAGACTGCCTTCAATTTTTTTTCAGCACAACAAACTCAGGTATTAGCGTTTGCGAGACGTCGCCTGCTTTTATAAACAGAAGTTTCCCCATTTATCAGGTGATGAATTTTTTAAACGTGGCCTACTTTTGCTTTGCCTCGTCTACAACTCATAAAAAAAGATGGAAGTCGCTCAGGATGTAGTTTCTTTAACCTTTGGAAGAGAAGAGAGGAAAATATTGGGCAAATGTTAAACACCTGTTTTAAAGATCTGTCTTTATTCCTTATTCACTGACTTTTTCGAGTTGTGGTGCCTTTTCTTAGAAAACCGAGGCTGAAATCCCCGTCACAGCAAAGCCCTGAAAGTGACACCCTGTCTAAACTGTATTGCCATGTAATTCCAGTGGTTGCTCCTGTTTGGTATGACGGGGAAAGAGACGTAGATGTGCACAGTCTAACTGGGAATTTTCATGCTTTTATTAAAATGTCTTGAAATACGTAGATCCACGCCAATGCAAAATTGCACTGTTAGCTATTTAATAGGATGGATTGATTGTGGAGAGTTAATTCCCCCTGGAAAAGAGTCTTCACTGTTTTATTACCTTCATTCACTTACAAAACACCGGAGACGATGTCCCAGCTTTTACAGTTTTTATGTCTTCCAGGTCAGAGGTTGGTGGTTGGATCCCTCTTCTTGTCTTCTTCCATGTTTACAAGTGTCCTTGATCAAGACACTGAACCCTATAAACTGCTCCCAATGCTCAAGCTGAGATCGGGTTCCCTGTGAGACGGCCAACACGCTGGTGGGAATGTGGACAACACTGCTTTGAGACTGCCGAGGCAGTGAAAATATGCTGTATAAAGTGAAATCCATTGGTAACATATTTTTCTGCATGCCACACGTTCGGAGTGAAAATCTGGGTGGTCAAGAGAGAGAAGAAAAAAAAAATCCTTGAAATCTTTAATAAAAGAAGAAGGTCTGACTTTACTCTGCTTGTTTGACCATGTAGTGTTTTGAACCCAAAAATGTTAAGCGCTGACAGATGTGCAGCTGGTTGTGTGGATGTAAGGAGCAGAGTTCCTTTAAATCAGGGAAATATCAATACTTGTTATTAAATTCAGAAGGAAGTCTGATAATTGGGCTGCGCAGGCTTGTCACATCGCATCATCTTTAATCTGTTTGCTGCCTTTCAGGCTCTTTCGGCCCGAGCATCACGTCTAGACTCCTCCAGACGACCCCCAGCCCCCCCCCCCCCCCCCCCCCCCCCCCCCCCCCAGATCGTCCACTCTTTTATTATTCTTTTATTATTTCTTTTGTGGGAGCTCTGTGTGCCGTTTGTCCTGCACAAGCTGTCATTGTCCCCGTCCGGACTGGAAAAGTGAAGTGTCAAGGTTAGGGAGGTAAAAGTTTCCACAGTCCGCAGAGCGTTGTTCCTGGCAGGGAGGGTGGCGGAGCTGAATCCAGGGCACCCGTTTGGGTCTGGGCCCGAGTCTGAGAGCTTTGAAGACGGACCTCCCTCCACCAGGTGCAGGGGGGGGTAGGGAGGAGGGGAGACGGGGGCCACGAGCCAGACGCTTCAGCTGGGCTCTGTTCGAAGCTTTGATATGTCAGAGATTGATTCATCATGGCTTCTGAAAAGGCAGAAGACACAGAAACCTCCGGAGCTCGAAGACAGCAAACTGTATGCAGATATTCAATTTCTTTCATCAGCTCTGCATGGGGCGGCCTCTTCAGTCGCTTTCAACATTTCATCTCGACTGTTACAATTTCCATACCTGAAAAGCTCTCCGGGAGAAAGTCTGCGGAGAAGAGAAGAAGAGATTGTTTCTTTGAGAGGGAGGGAGGGAGGGACTGTGCATGGCTAATTCACGGCTGTTATGTAACGGTCACTTGCACCAGTGAGTCAAAGAGCTTGTGGACATCCTTCAGGCAGCAGAGTGTGATAAATCATTGCAGGCCCGGGGTCATCTGGGTTTATGTTGGATTGATCCAAGCTTGACGAATCCACATGGAGATCACTGGGTTTTTTTTCTTCCAAAAAAGAAAGAAAGAAAAAAAAAAGACTGACCTCTCAGCCAAATGTAACTCAGAGAAGGATAACCATGAACTGAAAACCTTTGTATCCATAAAATTACTAATAATTACATCAGTTCGTGACTGATTTTACAGGCTACGGTGCGTTCTTTCATTCTTGAACATAAAAAAGCTTTATAAGCCAGACACCCTGTTAAACGCTGTTTGGAAATTATTTTTGCTGTATATTTTCCCTGTCAGTATCTGTCATTTCTGGCACCGCTTATCCTCTTTCTCTACTGTTCGCATTAGCAATTAGACCTGTTGGATTATGGTTCAGTAATCCCCCTGGATTTAATCAAGAGTGTTTAGTTTTTTTTCAGTCAAAACGTGGCCTCCGTCCCTCTTCGTTTGCCGAGAGTCAGCAGACCCTTTAAAGCAGACGACTCAGGATGTCAGACGGGAGGAGACGAAAGAGAAGCAAACTGGACGATGCCCAAAGGTCAGAGGATAATGTAACACAATGGAGGGCGTGCATGTGCAGCAGACTTCACTCACTTCCAGGGATGATTGTTTAGAATTAACCCTATTTCATCTATATAAATCTATTCAGGTGGCCTTTTCATATCAACTAAAAGCTGATTGAAAGAAAATGGGAATCAACAGCTGCTTTTCCAAAGTCAGTGATTTGAGAGAGATATCCACTGCATGAGTTTGGAAGGAAGAATTGTGTCTGTCTACATCTGAGCAAGACCCGAGCGTATAGAATACATTTAACAAGAGTGAGTTTATTTTGTCCTTTACGTCATTTTTCGCTCATTGCATTCTGTGTTTATGGCACGTCTGCTCCATGGTGAGTCTGTAAAGTGCAGTCTTTGGTTTTTTTTGGCTCCAGAGGTCTAAATATCACTTATATGAACATGTTGAGCTCTCAGAAATAATGGGATGTTTATGGGGTTTTTTTCATACCAGCAGTCAGTAAAGAGTGTCTGTTAAGAAAGTTCAAGGATTGAAGTGACGGATTTGATGATGTGCGGACACGACCGGGCCCAAAGCATAGCATAAACATGAAAAGCAGTAATAAGGAGCTGAATATCATTAATAACTTTAAAAAATGTCGAGTGGAAATCTTCAATCTAACTCATAGCCCCTCACAGAAACACTTTCAGATCTCTGTTTCTCACGCACTCACCACATATTAAAAGTACAAAAAGGTTCAACAAAAAATATTGTAACATTTGCGGTGGTAGCTGTTAAAGATCAAACAATCGAGCCTGGAGCCCAGCCCGTGGCCTCCCTGTGAAATGTGGATGATAATGCCGACACATGAGATGAAACATAAATTACTCTGGCAGTTCAACACGAGCCAACAAATGAGCTGCGTTTGCAAGTTTTCCTTAACCTTTACCAGCGCAGTGTGGAAAGCTGGCTATGTTAACAGCAGGCCCTTTTTTCTGTCCTGGTAGGTAGAGTTAAGGAGAATATGAATATCCGTGTTCTATTCTGGAGGAAAACAGGCCGTCTGACAGATTTGCACAGAGCATTGAGGATGTAATGTGGGCTGAGGCTTCCTGGACGTATCTGCTCACAACAGTAGCTGATTTTTAACTTCCTAACAGTGCTGGGAGAAGCTTTGGATCATTCAATTTGCATTTTCTTTACAAAGTCGAAACCGTTGTCAGAATTTTGTTCACAACTGGGTAAAAGTTTTTTTTTCCATGACAAACTGTGGGAGAAGTTAATCCCATCTCTGAGATACACAGTAGATGTCTGGTAAACATGTTTTACTGCGATTCAGCAGGCGTCATAAATACTGTGGATTATTGAAATCTTGACAGTAGTTGAAGTCATATTTGAACTCACTCTCAGTCTGACACTTTAGCCAGGAACAATTTTGAGACACTTTAATGCCAGATGGTTGAAGGTTGTGTGGCAGGTAGCAGCGCAAGCATAAAACAACAAATCCAGTGGGGATTTCTTTCTGTGTGCAGTTTCCACTTTCTCCTTTCCTGACACCACAATGTGTGAGTGTGTGTTTGTCTGTGTTTTGTAAAGCACTGCAGACAGATGGACGGAGGAGTGATTGATCGGTAATCAGAAACAGCTGAGGTGGGTGTGGCGGCTGGACGGTTTCATGCTTGAAGTATGGCTGAAACGAGAAACACCTTCAAGGAATCCATACGAAACCGTGGAAGAACCATCTTATTGTTGTACTGAAGATGGATATGGTGGATATGAATCAGAAAACTGAAATTGTGAGAGTCTTATGGACTGAACAGTCTTTGTGTTGGCTCAGAAGCTCGAGCTGCATTCAGGTCAGATTTCTTCATATATATATGTCACAATTTGCTCGCTTAGTGTGTTTCCATCCCCTTTTGTTGTTGTTGCTTCAACGTTTCCACTTCATCCTCAAAACGTTTGACTATTTTTATCTTTTTTCCGGTGTTTCTAGGCTTTTTATGCGCGGCGATGGATGGAAACACTCCGCAGCTATTGGCCAAAACACCCACAGTCTGACTGAGGTAAGAGAGTTTCTCGCTCGCTCTCCCTCTACTCTTTCACTTTTAATTCCTAACAAATGCACTCTGAAGCAATAGAAGTGCCGCAGAAAACATTTAGCTGCTAATTCATTACCTGATCCGTTGATGAATGGCAGGCGATTAAGGCGAACTGCTTTAATCTGCGAAAGTGGTCTCAGCTGACTTCATGAGGTCATGCTGGACACAAGCGTTGTCTGTAGTTTTGAAACAATCCATCAGAATCCATTCATCATTCTGCTCTGTTATATTTCATTGTCTGTCTAAACACATCTCCACATGGAAAAACTGGGAGCACAGACCAGCATGGAAAAAATGACTGGGTCACAACAGAAGGTATTTTGAAAAGAGAAGGAAAAAAAAAAAAAACTGGAGGTCAAAGCTCCTTCGAATGTTGCAATGGCAGATTTTTCACCGCTTGTCCAGGAAGTTTGAAAAAAAAAAAAAAAAGGAAAAGGAGGATAATTTTCACATCAAGGTATCAGCAGTGAGACTCAGAGGGGAGCTTTCTGGGGAGCTTTTTCACTCATTTCCTCCCCTCATCTTGCTTTTCCTGCCACCGGCCCTCACAAGTCTGAATGGTGACTAAACAAGTTATAAAGGTTTGACTGCAGCTCTAAAAACAAGAGCCAGCTTTTGATTGTGCGGCAGTTTCAAACTTTTGAGTGTGGCATGATTTATTGTTCGATGGGGGGGGGGGGGGAGAAAGAGGCATGCGCTGTCAGAGGGGACGAGTCTGGATCAAATCAAACCATGTGATCGGGCAACCCTGGAGGGAGCAGAGGTCAAAGACATAATCTGTGATATAAGGCCGCACAAAGTAGATAAGGAGAGTGCTGGACCACTGTGCGTGTGCGTGTGTGTGTGTGTGTGATGCAGAGATTCGCCCTGCCAGGGGATTTTCCATAGTCACCGCTGTGTTCAGAAACAGATGCAATACTGGCAGTCGGGGCGGTAGTCAGGGAGAGATCCCTAGAAAAATAAGAGCTCAAAGCATTCTTCCTGCTATCCAGGCTAATTTCACACTCATCAGCTTTCTCCCTGCCATCCCCGCTATTAGTGCAACCTTCTTGGCTCTTGTCGGCTCTCTGTTTGACTCTGGGCTTGTTTAATTCCTCGCAGTCGCTTTTTCTCTCTGAATTAAGCTTTCCCCTCTCTGTCGGGCTCAAAACAAATACATCACCCACGGACTGCCTGATAGACGAGCACCTTTCCTCCTGTGGCTTTGGAACGAAAACATTTTCGGTTAAGACGGGACAGATTACACTAACAAGTAATTCACTCAGCTGCCTTTCTTGTGCGCCGTCTGTTTCTTTCACTATCCCCCCCGCCCCCCCCACCCTCCTCCCTCCTCACACCCCTCCTTCTGCAGCTCTCCGTCCATGTGAGGTTATTCAGCGTCAGTGTAAGTCTTTAATGCAGCACGTGAGTGGCCTCACCCTCACACAGCTGCCAGAGTTTTACCCTCCGGGGTGCCATGAAGGGTCCCAGCGCTCTGCGGGGGATATTATCAGCACATGTGTAGGATGGATGGATACTTTCTCTTTCACTTTATGAAATCTTTCCCCATTTTTATTTATTTTTTTTTTTTTTTTGCATCTTTGCGTGCCTTCCCTCCATTAAGACCAATGTCACCCTCTATTGATGGGACAGTAATACAGAAAATATGCTCCAATTGTGTAACAATTAGTTCATGTAATGCAAGACAGATGGAAAGTCCTGAAAAAAACTGCATGAAAGCCCTAACTCAGTGGAAAAGACCGGCGGATGAAACTTGACCTTGGAGGGCAGGCAGCCATTGTATGTGACGGGTTCTGTTCAGATGGGTTCTGTTGAATAGCATAGCCCATGAACCACTCCAAAAACATCTGTAATAGAAAAGACTACATTTCAAATCGCATTGTTTCAATTATAATGTTAGGAAAAAGACATTATGTAATTGAAATCTGTTAAGTAATGTACACTCAACGGAAGAGGTCTTGTGTAAACTGCAGATTTTATAGTTCGGCTTCAAAGCTGCGTCAAGAGATTTTTGTTGGTCATTTGGTGGCTGTGAAACAAGCAAGTATGTAAACACAGTATTGCCGTATTCTCAGTCTATAAAGTAGTGTGAAATCGTTAAACAATTGCCCTTTACTTAACCAACCCGGCAGGGAGAAAAACATTAGCCCTCGCTGAGCCTTGTCTCACATCACCTCATTAATGTCAGGCAAGTATTTTGTCTTGTTTCGGCTGTGGTGTGCTTTAAATGCTCTGCTGAGATCACCGGCTGATCACTTGGGCTCTTTTCACAGTTTCACTATTCCCCTGTACAGGAAAAAAAAAACAACAGAAAATAAAGAACAGAATGATGCAGAATGATGGGCTTTCTTAATTCCTTATTGCTTTGTGGCGAATAGATGTTGCAGATGGAGCTGCAGGCAGGAAGAGAAGAGAAAGACCTCAGAAAAGATTGATGGATGTAGTTAGGAAGGACATGGACACGGTCAGTTTAACAGAAGAGGGAGCAGGTGATACGATGAGCGGGAGGCAGGTCGTCCTCTGTGGCGTTCTCTAACAGAAAGCAGCTGAAACACAAAGAACCACTGTGGTTCTGTGGTTCACTGGTCAAGAAGTAATGGTGCTGGTTTGCTGTGTTGCCCATGTGCGTACTTCACAGGTTCACACTGTCAGCTATGAATGCTGGGTGAGGATTATCGCATGAAGTCTGTCTATTTAACATTTCAGATGTGATTCCTTTTTATGAGTGACATAAAAAAGTTACAGGTGCAGCTTTAAATGTATTTGCAGTTGTCAGGATTACCTTTCCGCGTGCTAAAGCATCCGTTAAGCAAGCATAAAGTATCACTGTTCAGTTGAAGCTAGAATATCCAAAAACACCAAAGGTTCCTGCTGCTGCTGCTTCCGTCTGCTTCTGTCTGCTGGACGTGGTTGGGTTGCCTCATCCTCCCACCCGGCCAGGCAGCTCCTGCTGTTACGGGACTCCTTCCTTCCAGAGCCGCGGCCTGAGAAGACGTCGACTCGCCCGTTCACAGCGTCTCCTGCCTCCGCCGCCGAGGATGTTTTTTAATGCGGAGTGATTAATAACGCATAATGTAAATTATTGCCCTGGATTCCTCTTCAGGAAAGAGCATTCTTAAATTTTCCATGTATGACTTCTTTGTGGGGTGAGATGACTTTTCAAGATGGGATGTTTTTCCCCCTGTTTTTCTTTCTTTCTTTTTTTTTTTTTTTTAAATTTAGATTTAGAGGTATGTTTCACTTGCCAAGAGGGGAGGACTGTAAATGTGTACTTTGCAGTTCCACATTGGACATGCAGATTAAGATTTATTTTATCACAGTTTGAATGTAGTAATGTTTGGACTTCCTTGTGTATTTATGTGTGGGTGTGTGTTGCTTGTGTGTATGTGATATCTCTCTGGAGGCGTATGGACAGCGTATGCCTGCACACACACACACACACACACACACACGGAAGTACTTGTGTTTCTGTTTATTCCACATCTGTCAGTGTCTTTCTGTGTGTAAATAAATCCTGTCCCTGAAGTACTTTCCAATGACGGCTAGTAGATAAGTAGCATCGTGAGCGCAAGGATCACATGATTTATTTGTCACTACTCTGTTGTGTGTCTGTGTGTCCCAGCAGAGGGGTGTAACTTTTACAAGCTTGAAAAGTCTGACGAAGTAGACTTGTATGCATCACAAATGTGCCGTGAGTGAAACAGTCCAGCATGTTCTTCACTGTCTGACTCACCCCATCTCCGCATCTCTGCTGTCCCACCTGCGAGGCCATTAAAAAAAAGGCCTGACTGATTATTTGCAGCGACTGCATTTACCAAAAGCCAGACGGCTGACGCTCGCCGAATCTGAGCGATCGCAGCAGCCGAAACACACTGTTCAGCAACGCAGCCACATGTGGGGATGGATTCCAACCGAGCAACACACTTATTCCACCTCCGTCTAACGCATGGCAGAGAGGAATAAGTCAGCTTGTCAGATTTTATCAGGTCTATAAATGAGCTGAGAGAGAGAAACATAATAAACCCAAACAGTTCCTATGCTATACTTGCATGCTGGGATATATGTCTGCTTGATATTGTGCAACTGCAAGCCAGGCCCATCTTCATCGTTTTCATGGAATCTGAAGACATGAAAGGTGTGTGTGCATGAGTTGTGAGTGGCTAACTAAACAGTTTCTCCATCCAGTTCTATTGAAGTTCTTGCACTTTAATCCTACTCTTTCCAGATGGGGAAAAAAATAAAATACCACTGCCCTGATAACTTTCCAGAATAGTCCAAAATTCTGGCTTCAAAGGCGCGTAAACCACGGTGCAGCATCCTGGCATCCGAGGAGTGAAACCGAATTTTCTGGTGTGTATTTTATCTTGTCAGATGTATGAACCAGACAATCTTTAAAAAAACCCAAACTTCTGAAAATGTTCCACTAGTTATAGTTTCTTTTCATACTGGCGAGACTCTCTTAAATACTCTTTTTATTCACAGATAATTCAAAATGAAATATACTTCCCCAACCTTTAATTGCAACTGTCCCAACTTTTTTTAAAGATGTATTACAATTGAATAAAAAGGAATCAATGCCTTTTCCTGCAGCAAAATGTCTCATTTTAAAGTTTCAACATCCCATATGTTTTATTGTGACTATTGATTTAACAGGAATTTTGCTCTCAGTTGTCATGAATATTTTACAGATTGTCAAAACAATTCTTCATCTTGAGTCTGAGTTCATTTCTGTGGCACTTCTTGCACCTAAAAGGTGTTTTCGAGTGATAAAGTGCTCTTCGAAAATTGTAATGACCGGGCAAATTATGATTAAATCATATCTTTGGACTCCACAACAGAGGAGTCCCGTGTTGGAAAGTTAACACGGAGACAAAGTGCTTTCAGAACAATAAAGTTGTCAGAGGTGAAACAGCCCTGCCAACTCTGTGTTTTGATTTGCTATGAAAAGCCACTTCTGGCTTTTGCCTCCGCTGGCATGGACTTTTCCAGTGACGTATTTGTATCTGCTGCAGAGGTGCAGCAAAATAATGAAGTAATAGAAAACTTGAGCAACTTGGCATTTGACGGGTTTAATTAGCCTGCAATGCCCAAGGTCGGGAAAACGGCGTCAGATGAGCTCAGAATCAGATAAGTGGCTCTATTGTGATGCGAGTGTCATCTCATCCGCTTTCAGACGCCAGTGGTTCCGTTATACCCTCAAACACACTTAACTTTTTACATGGATTTGTTTTATCTCAACTTCTGTTGAAATAATTCATGAAGATTGTCGTGTCTGATGAGTATATATATATATATATATATATATATATATATACATACATATATATATATGTATATATATATATATGTGTGTGTGTGTGTGTGTGTGTGTATATAGATAAGCTATAGATATAAAAATGCTACATTATACATTATGATTTAAAGAGAAACTCAAAAAATATATGCAAATATAAATATAGATGTATATATGAGACATTAATATTGAAAGAGATGAAGATTTTCTGTTTATTGCAGATGAAACGAAAAGTTTGATAGTTCAATATGAGCTCATTATGCCTCAAGACTGATCCCAGTTTATTGCAATGTGGGTCTAATTTGGCACAAAAGTGTAAACCTCAGCGAGTGAACACACCCAGCAAGTATGTAACAACCATTTTTTTCTTGGTGCACGCAGCCCTGGAAAGTGTGGCAGATCACGACTGCAGAAGATTGGTCAGTAAACTTTGATCAATATTTACCACGAGAGAGTTTGAATTCAGATTTCTCCACCAGACTGTATATGCACATCCACGGAGGTCAGGCTCTCGGCATTTTCGAAAAAAAGAAAACATATCATTATGCTGTGACAGGACTGTATTTTTGATGAGTTTAAGACGCAGATGCCTTCAAAGACCCTGCAGCAGCTGTCCTGGCGCTGCTCGTGTTCAGAGAATCTATAATCAATCACAGTATGTAACACTGACCTCAACTCTGACTGCAAAGGCAATCAAGCCTCTTCATTGCCTTTTTATCACATGTATATAATCTAAATGTGTAAGACAGGTGACATAGTGGTTTTAAGGAGCCAACAAACCAAAGTCATGGGAGTAATTAGCTACAGTCCTTCACCCTGTTTCTGTTTAATGAGCCAATTAAAGGATATCTAAGCTGTTGAGTTACATGGGATTTGTTTACATAATCTCATGAGCTGCAGCAACATCATCGCTCGCTTTATGTTTATTTACGCACCTGCAGTTGCCTGTGATCAGCATGCACGTGTTGGCATGCTTCATCGCCAGCGCTCGCGACTCCAGGGAGAAGTTACACGCATGTTAGACCTCACACACAGCCACAGAAGAAGGCTCAGTAGCAATCACCGTCACGGTTTAAGTCTAAGAAAATACCCGGCATCGAGAATCCTCACTCCTCTTCCAGCTTTACTTCTCTCCAATAGTGTTTGACATGGTGTCATGAAAGGAGTCTTGCCGTTGACAGAACTGGGATATGCAGCAGCGCCTTGTCTGATCCTGGCCTGATTGTATTGAAATTAGTTTGTCATAAAAAGAAATCTGTGTTTTACTGCTGCAGATTGCGGTAAGAGAGAGTGACTGCGAGTGTGTGTGCGCACTGGGAAAGTTTTACTTGAACTGTAAGGCTCCAAAAACCTTGTGGGGACAGAAAAAAAAAAAAAAAAATCTTTGCCCAGAATAAAAACAGTGAATTGTGGTTTGTGTGTGCGCACGTGTGTGTGCAATCGTTACTGTTGTGGCAACCAAATTTTGTTTACACACTCACATTATGAGGAAACACAAAAATATAGAGTCTAGTAGCCGATGAGGGTAAGTTAACGCAACGTCCGTGGCGCCACGAGAGCAATAAAAACACAAGCTAATATCACAAACGTGTGTGTGTGTGAGAGAGAGTGTGTTAAACAGGTAAAGCTGTTACTGTTGTGGTGACTGCTATCTGTTTACACACTCATTTACTGGGACTTTCAAAGTTTGTGCAGACATAGATCACATTTAAGATTTGAACGTGTCCGGTGTAACCCCATACCCATAAGAAACGGCCGACCTCTGATCATTTCAGAGTTGACGTCCGAAGCGCTTCCCTCCTGCAGAAGTTCCTCATATCCGCACGTGATCCGGCCACGTGCCAGCAGAATGATATCACTGCGAGGCTCAGCCGGCCGAGCTCAGAACTGGATCTTAGAGTGAAGTCAGACCAGTAAAAATACAAAAAGACTTCCAAGCCCAATTAAAAGAACGTAACCTAAAAGCAAAAACAGCCGAGTCTCAAGGTATGTCATGGTGGTGCTCAGGAGTTAGTTGAGAGGAAGAAGGCATTCAGCTCGTTTCTGTCTGTTTTCACTTCCTCCTGCTCCGTCTCATTCAGTTCGGTTCAGCTGAAGAGACTCTCTGCATCGCTGTATTCTTCTCTTTGTCCTTCGTCCGGCAATCGTGGCTCATCCTTCACTTTATTTAACATTTCAGCCATACAGCTGCGACCTTTAACCTCTGGGCAATTCTATGCTCTTCGCGATCAAAACAAAGCCGAGACACAAAGTGACCCTTTCAGTTTCATAATAAACAAAGCAGCTTGCTCAGACTGGTTCAATAAAGCCATGCATTCATCTTTAGTACTGGCTTGATGTATAGATTTGGTTTGTGGGCGTTGAAGAAATTAAAGCACATTTATCATTAGTTTTTCCACAACATAACATGACGACAGTCTGCTTTAGAAAACTGCTCTGAAATCACTGTAACTTGAAAAAGATTAATGTTTGGGATGTAAAAAAAAAGAGAGCCAATCAAGTTACCATTTTTTAAAATTTGTCTCTTTGTTAAGCTGCACTGGCTCCAACTGCTTGCTACAGACGTAGTTCAACTGAACTGTAAATAGAGGCGCGGAATGTGATGTCTTGAACAAAACAGATATTAACACGTCTAACCATATTGCTTCACAGATGCTCTGATCAATATTTTTACATTATTCTCTTCAGATCAACCATAACATCCTTTTCTAGCGCTTTGCATTCAGCGTTGCTTACTCTCGCTCCACAGGAAGGAAGCTGCCGGTGTGTCATGTGAATGGTAAAGTGTTTACAGGCTCTGGACCGTGAGGCTTTGTGCTCTCACATGATGCATGCCTTGCTCCAGAATGGGTCAGCGCCAATCAAAACACGGAGCTGAAACTTACGTTCGACACACATTTGGGCTAAGTGGTTCACCATGAATGAAAGAAGAATGCGCCTTGATGTGAGCGCACTCGCTCGCAGCTTCAGTTTGACCTCGGCGCTACAAAACCTTTCAGCGTATTTCAGCGTGTTGTTTTGGTTTTAAGGGCCTCTGAGCTGAGCGGTTTAGATTGAGTCTCACAGGAGCGGCGTCCTGTTTTGGTTTTGTTTGAAGAAAAGCTTTGATAAAGCTTCCAGATGCTACTTGATCAGCAACACACAGAGCAGGCAAAGTCACTGACGAGCTTAATGCGCTACAAGCAGGAGGAACGTTTTTATTATGGAGTTTTAAACCGTGTTTGCATTTTTCTCCTCATGTGAAACTTGTTTCAAAACACAAATGCAATTGCTGGATGTATTACAATGTAAAATGTACCTGGTAATCTAATTGGTGTAGGTTTCTCACTAAAAACATCATTTGGGAGTGATGTGGGGATTTATTACATTCAAACACAAAGGCTACAGGGAGCTGCTTTAATTATTGCTGCCAATCTAAATGTTTCAATTCAGGAATAAGAGAAACAAACATGATGTTGCTCCCAATGGTCTTTCTGTTCAGCATCTGTTTCTCGCCATTCTCTTCTCTCTTTCCTTTTGCTTTTCTCCCTCCTTCAACCTTCTCCTGATTCTTCCTGCGATGATTTCAGCTCTTCAGAATGAAGTCTAACTTTTTCCAGCCTGAAGACCATGTGACCTACTTCTAGCCCCCTTCTAAAAAAAAAAAAATACTGGAAAAGTGTGAAAAGATCTGTATTCTTTTTGGATATACACAATTACTTTTTATTTAGCAGATTTACATTTTCCTTCAGTTCTGGCATTGTGTGTGTTTTGTCATGTATGGACATGAGGTCTTTTTTTTAAAGTAACTACAGGCTCAGGAGCAGCTTCCTGGCATTGTGGAGCTGGGTTCTGAAAAGCAGAGATGAATTTATAATGTGAGATCCACGTGTGGAAAGTCAGCTGTGCCTGGACTCAATCAAAGCAAGCGTGGCTTCTTATATGTATATAGAATGTGTGTGTGTGTGTGTGTGTGTGTGTGTGTGTGTGTGTGTGTGTGTACAGTATGGCTGATTAAAAAAAGAAAAGGTTTTCAACATATTTGGACAGATTTAAAATAAAAAGCATATTTTTAAGGTGGCCTTTCTGTCTTCTGATGTCTGCTTTTGGCTTCGCGTCTCCATCAGAGCAGATGCAGTGGATCAGATGTCTGAGGCTGTGAAAAGACACCGAGGAGCCAAACTGTTGATGGGATCTGTATCCATGGCACACATTTCCTTCGGTGAATAAACAAGGCCGCCCTGCCTCAAACAGGACAGACTGTATTTAAAATGGAAGGTATCGCTCTGACCAGCATTAATAGATTAAAAAAACAAACTCATGTCTCACCTGTTGGATTAAGAGACGATTATATCAACATTATGTTCATGTCGAACAGCAGCCAATGAAAATATTTTGGGTCAAACTAAAACTCATCATTCACTGAACACACACGGTAACGGAGGCCTTCATCCTCACACAGTGTACCTGGGAAATATGTCTGAAATCTGACAGGCATCCACCAAAGTGTTGACACATTGGTCTGCCACGACTCCAAAAACAACCGTCCCGTTTGAATCACTGCTTGAGGGAGATAGTTTATGTCCTCTGAGTTCTCTCTTCATTTGATGTCCGTTAAATCAGACTGCAAGAGTGAACAATGGCCGACGTGCTCCTCAGATAAAACCTTTGATAGATGGAGTAAGAATGACATCAATGTTTGTAATGTGCTGGCATGAAAGAGACGATTCCTCACAGGTTTTCTGTTTTCAGCCATTACTTGATGATCAGCAGAGAGTATGAGGTGTAGTAAGGACTGATGTACAGGATGTCAAAGTCTTGCAGCTCATGCAGGTTAAAGCTTTTTCCATTCACAAGGATTAATAGATCTTTTAGGTTTTTCTTTAAAGTATGTACTGCGGTATGTGTTGGACGTGAGCGGCTTGGCTACGACTGTGTGTCCCCAGTGATTGCTTCCAGAGTTAAAGGTAAATGAGAAACAAAAGAAAAACAGTTGAGTCTGCTGTTGAGGAAAGCGATTCTTTTCCCATGCTAAAACAAAAATCTGCAAAATGCTATAAATCTGTTAATAATTTAGTTAAGATGAACTGTATAATTCATTTTCTTTTTCCAGAGAGGGTTTAAATGACATCCAAGCATTCCAATACAACTGCTGCGCCAGAACTGGTCGGGCATAAAAAAAGGAAACGCAAACCCTGAAATATTTTATCAAGCAGTTGAACAAGAACAGTAAAGTCTAATGAAATTGGCACTTAATTGGATTAATGTTGAATTTCAGGTAATCTGTAAAACACCAGTGATAACTGATTCACTAACTTTGAGTTCAATGCCTCTTCAAGTGTGCACTGGATGGAGGCAAGACAGGATGTGTGTGTGTGTGTGAGTGTGTGTGAATCAGAAGGTCAGGAGAGAGAGGGAACGCTGAAGGCAGAAGGCAGAAGACCCCTGAAGGGAGCAGCCACAGAGGGCGACGGCGAGAGATTTATGTCTTATTTGTACTTAGTTGCTATCCAAACATTGATTTCAAATCAAATTACATCAGAGTCCTGCGTTACATAACACTGTCAGATATTTTTGAGCCATGTGTTAGAACGTGCAGCTGACACTTCGGCTCATGCTTGCATAACACCGTCGAACCAAAACTTCTTTCTCACTTAAGTTGTTTTTTTTTTTTCTTCTTCACATTTCATGAGATTCTAACCACTGGTGAACCAGTTGGCTCGGCTTAACCAAGCCCGCGCCTCAGATTTTCCACTGGTTTGATTGAGTAGACCTGGATCATGCGCGCTTCAAAAGAATGCGGCGGCCAGGGGGAAAGTATGATATGATTCATGCGTACGGATCGCTGTTGTTCCCAATAGCACCTTTATTCAATCTTGCACAGTTCCTGAGCAAATATTTGGTCTTTTATTCTTGAGCCGTATACAAAAAATAAAACTTACACAGTAACTTTTAATGCATTCTGGTGAATACCAAAAAAAACAAAAGACAAAAACACAATATGATGGCTTAAAAACACATATCAACAAACAAACCAAAAAAGCTGTCGGAAGCTTTAAAATTATGAAGTATGAATGAAAAGACCTGTACACACCTTTAGTGTCCATTCTTACAGTTTGCTCTGCAGCATGTTCTTCATCCGATGCTACTGCTCTGACCAGATGTGTGTTGATGAGATAAATAACACTGGGTACGGACTTCGCTGGGATAACAGGGAATAGCACAATTACACTTGGAGACAAGGAGTGAACTAAGCTCGAGCACACATGCTTATTTTCCCATCATATACAGACTGCTTTATGTAAAAAGTGCATTGTAATGATATACATTTTAGTTGTCTAGAAAGTAATATATTCTCTTTTTTTTCTGTGAAGCCGTAATAGTGGTGTCTACTCCCGGTGGCAGGCAAAAGTCTGTATTTTTTTTAGGGCAGACGTGGCGAAGCTGAAGCCTGCAGCAGGATCCAGAACATTTTGCCCTCGTTGATATTGTCTCCTTCCTGTGTTACCACTTGCCAGGGATGGGCACCCCACACTCATACCAGCCCACAAACGGATGGGCCGTACGCCGCCCGATCACCCCGAATGAAACCGGCTCCTGTCTGTAGGCGCGGTAAAATCCTGCAAAAAGACACACATTTAAGTGTGGACCACTGCTGCCGACGTGCTTTTTCATTACAAAAGGAAAAGTCACTGATCTAGTTTGGTTCCAGTTATCCCTCACCTTGTGCTGATGGCACATAATTGGACAGGTAGGCCGGGCCTGTCCTTCCATCCCTGTAGGAGTCCACAAACTGGCAGTGGTCTTCCCCCTGACCAAACGTGTCCCCTATGCTGTAAAAAGGGTCTAAAAGAGGAAAACACACGGATATTACTGTTACAATTCAAGATTTCTGATGAGAAACGCCGAATTCTGATTTGAAGGGAGAGTTAAAACTCGCGATACCTCTGAGACCGTCTCCCATGAAGATCTTGTATCGCAGGGAATTACAGAGAACCACGCCCACGAACTTTCTGTACCACGTGCGCTTGACGTACTGGCTGCCCTTACAGCTGCTGTGAGCCGAGTTGTACTTGAAGCTGAAGGGGATCCAGATTGGTTCTCCACCTGAGAGGAGGGTAGAAGCAGAGGAGGAGAGGAATGAAGGCCGTGCAAGTAAAAGTGACTCGTCGGCACGGAAATGGTCCGCCAGTCGAAATACTCACCGGGAGGTCTTTCAATGAGAAGAGGGTCGTCTGAAAGCAAGAATGTGGACATTTTAATGCAAAAGGCATCTCAGAACAATTAATCTATTCACCTGATTACAGGAAAAAGAGACGATAAAATAACTTCATGCAACGGCGTCCGACCATATTTGAGGTTTAAAAGTAAAGCCCACCTGATTCCGTCACATAGGTGAGCGTCTCGCTGAATGGGCCCAAACCAAACACATTCTTAGCCTGAACTTTGAAGTAGTACCTGAAAGAAAACACACCGCAATGTGCAGCATTTAATGAGAGATTCAGTAGTTAAAGAGTCACTCTGCCAGCTTTGTTGTGACTGGTCGAAGGCGAAAAAAATGTTGACGAGCGCAGCAGATGACCTGGCGTTCGTCGGTCGGCCTGATTTAGGAGTCGTCCGACTCGCGCTCGTCGTGAGGAGAGCATAATAAAACAGCGTTCTGGCTGCAGTTGAAGGGAGCAGGAGAGAGTGCCGAAAAGAATGGTCAAGAGGAAAGAGACGGTGAAGATTAACATATGAGAGCTAAAGATGAAAATGACAATAAAAAGGGAAGGTACGGAAAAATAAAAGGACAGAAATAACTACACACTGAAAGAATAAGTGTGTGAGGAGGAGCGCACTCAGAGGATTCATTTTTCAGCATGAGTTTAACTCAATGTCACAAACTGAAGCCAGAAAAGCAAAACAGAGCTACGTAGCGGGTTCACTTTGTCTCCAGGTTGTTAGGGCATAATAAAACATTATCGCATTTGAAACAACACCCCGGACAACCTCAGCTTTTGCACACTTTTCCACCCGAAGCCGTCGGCTGCGAGAGCTTTCCTCCCCTCTGCAAGGTCACTTTCAGTAAGTTCACGGTCCGTCACTTTCTGGCCAAAAACATTCACCACATGCAGCTTTGGAAGCCTGGATCCAATCATGGCGGCCACGTGACGATGCTGACCATAATGTGTTACCAGAGCTGGGGAGAGAGACCCAAAAAACAGAGGGAGAGAGAGAGAGAGAGAGAGAGAAATGCAGCTGCACAGTGAGGTGATGTAATGAAAGGAGATACTGAAGTAGAAATCGGAGACGGGAGAGCAAATAGCCATGTGAGCCAGAATATAAAAAACAGAAAAAAAGGCCTATAAACTAGAAGAAGTTGACTGCAATGATGTTAAAGCTTCATTCAAAAAGTGAAGGAAAAACAAAGTGAAAAGTGCACATTCTGTCATCCTTCACTCCAAATCCAACCTTCGATTTCCTCCCGGCAGTCCAAGAACATGGTTAATTGGTCACTTGATTTTCCCTGCAGGTATATATGTGTGTGTGTGTGTGTGTGTGTGTGTGGACCCCGTCTGCACGCAAAGTCAGCTTGGACTGGTTTCAGCCTCCAAAAATCCAAAGTGCTGCAAAGATGAAGAGGACAGATGGAGAAATAAAAGAACAAATAGTTTGTTTAGATGCTTGAGAGCAGCTGGTTCTTAGAATGAAGAAGAAGTCTGAAAATAATTACCAGTTTTTTGTCACCCACACAGCCGACTTAAAGAAAAAATAAAATCTATTAAACACTTCAAAGAAATAAAAAATTCGAGGTTCGGTGGTGAGTGCCGTGATCAACAGAACTCACATCACAAAGAAAAGCAACAACTCATCGTTTTAGAAACCAAAATGTGGCGAATTAACGCATCGTTCACAGGATTCATATGCAGTCAAAGGCTCAGTCTAATGGGAAAAAGTAAGATTTCTCACATGTGCGTACACGTTGTCTGAGCAACGCTGTTATATTTCAGTAGTTCTGGAGACCAGAAGGAGCCTGAAGCATGGGAAATACCAACACCGTCCCATAAACCATCCCATGATCTGGATGCAAACAGGTTGCCAGGGAGGGAAGCCCGCTCCGCAGACTTTTGGAAAACTTTCCTCTAGCATGCAGCGGTCGTGTTTGAGTTCGGCAGCAGGTGTTCGGGTCTCTGCAGATGTGACTTCGATCACCGCTGAGTCGTTCCCACACGGGGAGAAAGAGCCCTCTGTTCCTGATTGAACCACACATCTGATACAGTTTATCGGATTGTCATGTTATATGAGGGGATGATACTGATACGTGAAGTAATAACACGTAAATCTGCTTTAATCTGGAAGGTCGCATGGGAGCCAAACACTACCTGTGGTTTCCAGACATCATCTGGACGGCTGTAAGTACCAAAGAAAAATCACAAATATTTATTTAGAAAGTCCGTTTTCATCTTCCGGGCGGTCAGATGATTTCACAGAATTTGTATACATTGTGGATTAGTTACATCCTGTGTACTCCGTCAGGCCTCACCTCCGCTCACACAGCAAACTCTCAGATTGACTCACTGTTATACAACACAGTTGCTCTTAGTTCAGTCCTTATGTCTGCCTTTGATTCAGTGTTTGTGCTTATTTCAGCACATTGTCGCTCACAACTGTTAACACACTGAATTAATTTAAAAGTTTGAGAAACTGCAATTCTTCAAAGGATTGTGTTTTAAGAAAATCAAGCTGTTCAGTGTATAGCTTAAGTCGTCTGGATCTGGGACGATCCCGGTTTCATGTAAAGAGTTCAAGTTTAAATTCAAAGAGTTTTGGTTTAGTCTTGAAATGTTTAAGTCCAGTTGAAAAAAAAAAAATAACAAAAAACTCTCTTCACTTCTTAAAGTCCCTGTCTGGACTAAAGATTTTGAAAACAGGTGAATGAAAGAAAGAAGCCCCTCCCTCATATATTTTGGAAACTGTGACCATGTCTCTTAGTGTGCAGTGGAAACGTGCTCTCGAGCTCAAACAGGCTGAGACGGCTGTAGCCGAGCGTAAATGTCAGATAATGTACTATGTGCCGTATTTACGTTCCACTAAATTTTCCAAGGCCTCGACAGAGTTTTACGGCGCGTCACTTTAGATTCAAATCTGCGCCGTAAACCGCCTCCTGATTTCCCGCACGACTCTCTCAGCATCGCAGCATCCAGCGGTGTCTGCGCTGATCAGCGTCTGCCTGGCTCGATCGCACATGATCGCCTTCTAACAGACACACGCAACACGCACGTGCAAAATAAGAGACTTTATCACTTCCATGTGTGAGACACTGAAATTACTGTAAGGTGTGTGTGTGAACACAAACTTCTCTCCAGGCAAGCGAAGGTGTGTTCTTGTAGCGAGCGGCGATATATAAACACGTGACAACACCAGTTACCTTGAGTTGGGCTTGAGGTTCTCCACGGCCAGGTGTGTCCCGCTGGAGGACTGAGAGGACCACCGGTTGTTGAGGACGTCGTCGTACGAAGCGCTGTGGACCAGGTAGCCTGCAGAGAGCAGCACAGTGGATGTGGCAGAGCTGATTAATATTTTAAATATTTGGCTTATTTCAATTGCTATATGAATAAACGGTAAAAACAGAAGGAAATAAAACTTTCAAAAGCATGTATTTTTTTTCTTTTTGGGGAAAACTTGAACATTATTTTTAACAAATCAATTTGCTGTGCAGCCTGGACATGTCAGGGTGCTGCTCTTAGTTTTATGCTTTTCCCTGTTTCCATGTTTTGGCCTGTCTGGCTTCACTCTCCCAGCCTGTGTTCACTTCAGTGTCTCTTTGCTCTCTTCCTCTTCTGATTACCCTTGAGCATTGTTGGCCGTGCTTTGTTTGTGTGTCTGTGTGAATAGGTGCCTTAATTTTCTTCCAGCAGGATTTTGTTTCGGTTTGGACGCTGGTTTTTCTTTCATTTTTTTGTGGGTTTGGATCTCCCCTTTTATTAAATATCTGCGTCGGAGTTGAACCCAAGTCTCCATCTTGGATCCTCTCCACGCCCACCCCGTCGACACGGCACACACTGTGCAAGTTCAGAAATCAAACAACTGATTTCAGCGACAAGTCAGTTTACTAGTTCCTTTAAATCAATGTGAACAGGAGTTTAATGCAATAATAACTGAGCTGAAGGCAGCACATGCAGACAGCTGGCTCAGTGAGGAGGAACTTCAGCCTCTGCAACTGTTCTCCCATCAGTGATTAATTCATGTTTACAGTTTGGAGTAAAGTATCTGTTTATCAGTAATTTGCAACACAAGTCTAAGAAGCCTGATAGTTTGTCAAGCTTGGACTTTAATAATGTTTTCGGCTCTGTTACATAACCGGGTAGACGTGGTGTCTCATACATTCAGCTGCTGCGGCCTCTCAGTCGACTCGTTTGACTCTCCTCCAGCCCAATCTTTCTCTCTGTCTGTTTCTTTCTTCGCCTCATCCTCGCAGACTAATCCCAAGAATCCCACAAGTAACCTGAGGTCAGGCAGTGCTCGATCGTTCAGTTCGGGGCCGTGCAGTCCAGCGCTGCCGCACATCAAACTGCCCACTGTTTCTATGGGACGTTTTTCTGAGTTTGACTCTGTTATGACTGGAGCTGCACCAACACAGCTGGCTGCTGACAGGAGGGAAGGGAAATACTAGCTACTTTGTTTTTCTTCTTTTGGGTTTTCATCCCTTCTCCGCTTTTACTCAGTTAAACCGGGGTTTGATGGAGTAGCAGCTTCACGCAGTTACCATCTGCCTCAGTACTTTGGAGTCTCTTCCTTTAGTCTGCCTGTAAATTTATCAAGCCTCCCGACCAGTTGGCCTCCTTCAGCCAAAGGCAACACTTCAAATACTCAGTAGTTATGTGTATATTTTTTTCCTCGAAATATTTAAGGAAAGCTTCCTCTGCGCGCGGCAATAAATGGAACCGCAGAGTTGGTTTCAGGTGAAAACTCGCGAACCGCTCGCTCACAGCTGTTTCCATCCACTTGTTTTAAAAGCGGTGACCCAAAAGCCGTAAGGCAAGGCTGTGCAAACACACCCTAATGACTCAAACAGGGGCTTGTGATTGAATCTGCATGTGTGAGCCGTACCTGTGTGTTTATCTCACCTACCGCATGCTGGATTCTGTATTATCAAACAGCAATATAATAACCAGAATTAGTTTTTCTACTAATACAAATTCAGACAAATATATTAAAGTAGAATGAAAAGTCCGGAGACTCTCTGAGCTGAGAGGAAGCATCATGAAGAACAGATGGAAAGAGCGAGAGAGGAAGAAAATACCAGTGACAGTTCGGAGTATCTGTTTTACACATCAGAGGACAAACCCGTCCTCGGCATGACCAGGAGCTCGTGTCTGCCTGCCAAGGAAAACACACACTGCCTCTCTCGCTGGCCCAAGCCTTACCCCTGATAGTCCACTGCGTCTCATACCCTAGACTCTTATCATCACTTTCCTCTTTCGTCCCTTTTCCATAGGTCAGTTTCTAGGTCACAAAACTTGTGATTTTCCACAAGAGAAACAGTCGGAGCTCAGCAACTGGAGTTCCACGTGGTAAATACAGTCTGCGTTTTCACTTATGCAGCTTTATTCAACTGAACCTGCGATTCTGATCTCTCCTTAGTTTTCAGTAGAGAAGTAAAAGCGACGACGGCACGTCTGGGTGGGCGGTTTCCACAGCAGCACCTCACTGATATTGGAGAACCTTGCGAGCAGATGTTCTTTTAGATTACACAGTGCAGCGGTGAGCTTCGCCAGGCCCACAGCGGTGGTCACACACTGTTAGCGACATCTGTCAGCTTCTGGGGAGACGCATCATGCTGTTAAACTTGAATTCCACCTGAATGGTGGAAAACTGCTAACCAGTGAGTTAAGAGCTGCTTTACTGGAAACTGAAACTAATAACTGAACTGAATCATTTCAATTAATCTTTTATTGATGACAGTTTTACTCAGTCGTCTATCCGTCCTTGATAACACTGTGATCAACTGCTAATGTCTCACCCGATGTTATCCAGACGGTTTTGTAATGAATTATATTTCATTATTCACTGAATGCTTAGAAAAATAATGAAATCTTCCTTTTTTGGACTTGATGATTAAGATGTTTGTCCATTTTATTAGATTCGTTGATGTGACTGAGTATCAATATGAGGGTAAAAGTCAACTTAATCACTTCATTTTAATTCCCTTCCATTCTAGGACATCCTTTCTTGGAAAACTATATGTAAAAGACTTTAATTATGCTGTCCAGTAGTACAAAGTTAGATTTTGGGTACTTTAAACCCCCTTTGCTGTAAGGGAATTGTAAAAAGGATAATCAATTTCTCCCTCTTTTCTTTTTCCATGTAAAGATTCTACAAATAACTTTTTTGTTCTGTTTGGAAATAAAAAAAACATTGGGTGGTGGGAGTGGTGCATTTTGAAATATATACAATATCAGTGGTAGAATGGTCATTTTTATAACGTACATTCTGCCAACAATGTGGTAGGGGCCTCCATCTACTGATCAATTCGGAAATTTTTTATAGTAGGGTTTCGTTATTTCCATCCCCAGACAGCACGATGTCCTTTGAGGGATTAAATTGTGAATATGACAATAAAAAATGAAAAAGAAAAAACATAAATCTTCAGCTCAGAAGCTTCATCAGAATGAGTCAAAACAAATTTTAAACCAGGCCCCCAAAATTGAATGTAATCTGAAAATTACTTGCACTCTTCTGGAAAATACACTATAAACTTGTTTAGTCCATAAATTGAAGAGATGACAGTGATGAGCCGGAATAATTATTTGTGATGTAAACTTCATGGAATATCCAGAATGAGAGTAATGAGAAGATTATCTACTACTAAAAATATTCTTCAAAAAAATAAAGTCGTTTCAGTTTTGTTTTTCCTTTTTTGGGGAAGTCGTCTGTCTGCGTTCAGTCGGTGATACAAACGCAACCTTCTCTTTACTCTCCAGAATGTTGTCAAGTCAAGTATTTTCCATCACAAAGCAAGTTTTCTTCTTTTTTCTCTTCAAAAAAGGGGATGTGTCTGTCATTTCAACAGATTAGATTATGGAGGGAAAATATTCCGTCGTCTCTTTGTCAGTCATAAATATATTATTTAGTCTAACCTGATGCCTGAAAACAAAAGTCAAAAGTGGTAAAAACATGAAGTAAGACCCATGTTTACCTCAGGACCTCAACCACATGATTTCCTTTGTGTCGTTTTGTTGTTGTTGTTGTTGTTGTGGCGTCTCTTACCGGACACCATGTCGTCCTTGAGGGGTTGAGCCCAGTCCAGGATGATGAAGGAGTGGCAGCCCTCCATGGCCACCACGGTGAGGTTATGAGGCTTGTTCTTGGGAGGCTGGTTCTGATTGGCCGCCGTGCTCTCCTTCCCGATGAGGTTTTCTAGAACGTCCACCTGAAGGTACTCCAGAGCCTCGGTCAGAGAGCAGGGCGCCCCCGGGTCCTTCTGGATGTAGTTCACATAAGGAGCTGGAAGCAAGAAAAAAACAGTCACTTTAATGTCTCTTCTTCTTCTTTTTTTTTTCAATTCTTTTTTGTTATTTGCTTGTTTTCAGCGAATCTGGATATCTGAGCTGCACCTACAGCTGTGAATACTTAAGATATCCCACAATTTTAGTCAGACTGGGATTTAAAAGGAACCACTGGAGTCTGGAGCTGCTTCCACCTCCCCAGATGATTGGAGCTCTTCAGACGCCAGGAGTAAAACACATGTCGGTGTCTACGAATCCGCCCAGTCTGCTCGTCCGCGTAAGGTTTAGGCTGCTATCAGCATCCTTCTGTACGTGTATATCGAGTCTTACAGCCCCTGTGCTGCACGTTTAGAAAATAAAATGCACGCCGTGCCGATAGAGTGAGCAGATTTATGTCAGTCGTTTCAAAGGACGCATGTAAGGCCGTATTCCTCTACTGCATCCACATGTCCGAGATCCGTACGGGCTCGCGCACGTGGATGATCCAGATGTTTTGCTCTGGTCATGTGTGCGATTTTTAAATGCTTAATGTGTCTCCCTGAAGAGACACGTTGTCTACTTGTGCTTGTTGAAAGACCGCACAAGAAAACACGTGACAAAGATCAAATGTCACCGGGAAAAGATTATAGAAGTTTAATATCAGCCTACTGGAGCGCGCATTTGCGTTCTAATAGTCCACATTTCCTTGTCCGTTGTGGCAAAGCTTCATCCATCTGGACGTTACTGTACAGCAGATGCATGCAACTGTTGAGAATTACCGCTGAGGCTTTCTATCCCGTCTCGGCCTCGGGCTGAATGGTTCAAGCCAAACCAGGCCCGAACAGATAAAACGTCAAAAGGAAAGTTTCTGTTAAGAAGTTCAAGAAAAGCATGTCAGCAGTCTGGCAGGCTGCTCAGGCATACCTAAAATATATAAAACTCATGCATAAGGGAAAAAAAAAGACTGTTTCTCATTGAGCCAAAAGTCTTTTCTCTCTCTTCTGAGGTCAAAACCCTTTAACTTTATGATTTCCATTTTGGACTTGGGAGACGATTCCCATCAGATGGTTATGAAAGGTTTGCCGTCACAAGATAAACGTTGTTTACCAACTGACTGTAAATGGTATCCAGAGTAGGTCATGTTTTGTCTGGAGCAGATGATTCTGATGATGTACTGGCATAAATCTCCACTTCTGGAAGGTTTTTTTTTTTTATTTTTTAACATAGATCAGCAGAAAAGACACCGACGAGTCGCCTTGAATGTGTCAGCCGGTGGAGTTGAAGCCGTTACTCAGCACTGCAGGAGCTCACGGCCCTCAGGGATCATTTCACATCCAAAAAAAAAAAAAAAACCCCTTACATCTGTGTGGCCTGAATACCTGTCATATTTCATGATCGCAAATCTCTGAAGGGCCTTCAGATCGTCGCAAGTCAAGTTACTAACCATCGGGAGAGGCGAAGCAGAGCCTAGCTAAACAACTGCAGCGTGTTTTCTGTGGCTTGAAAGAGGCTTTGTCTCTCCAGTCGCGATTTGGCATCTACGCACATTTTTTAACAGAGAAGTCGAAGAGCAAAGGGTTTAACTCAAGATCTTGTTGAAGTGAAGGATTCTGAAGGGCTTGTCGAGAATGACCTCATACTTTTTCATAACCTCTAATGTTACCATATAACCTTAAAAGCACTCTGCTATAGTGTCGAGTTAAATCAACTTTCTTTACCTAAACCTTTTACTTTCAGGGTACTGTGCCACTTGTAGTAAAATGTCTGTGAACGATCCAAATAAAAACTTCCAAAGTCTCGATCGATCATGTTCTGAGAACGTTGTTAACTAGATTATTAAAAGCTGCGCTTGAACCATGTAAGCAGTAACTGTCATCGTTTAGACATGACGAATCACCGTCATAAAGCAAAGTCATATTTAGAGGACCTCTGGCGTCACCTAGTTTTAAGCTGGAGTGAAGCTGATCCCAGCTTTAGTTCTGTCGAGAGAATGTCTTGCTCCACTTGTGCAACCGTTTGGGTCGATCGGGTTCGAGAGGCCAACACAAACACACAGAGACACTAAAAAGACAGCTGGAGGTCACAGTGCGCAAGAATCAAGTCTGGAGTCACTCAAAAAAGTTCGCTCAGTAAACTTCGTTATTAGATCAAATGAAGGTGTGTTTGTACGTTTGTTCTTCTTTGTGGGAAATTGTTGCTATTAACTCTGGAAGGATCTTATATTTATGAGGCATTGCTAAGAAAGCCAAGATAGAGGTTCAAATTTATGGCTCCTTCGCAAAGTAAAACAGGGTTCCCATCAGCCTGTCATTATTTATAGCACTGAGAGACCTTCATCAAACACACGGACGCATAAAGAAAGACCCAAAAAACACATGACACAGCATGGCCAGTCATGCTGTGTGACTCTGTTAGCAAGAGACATGTGATATTTGTTAGGTTGTCAGGCAAATATACACTGTGTTTGTCTTGTCTATCCTCGAATGAACTCACAGAAATCAACTGTAGCAGAGGTAAACACAAAGGTGTCAGGTTCTCATGCAGAAGGTGAACATATTGCACGTCTAAAAACTGGGCCATCAAACATGTGGAGTCGTGAAGTTTCTGTAAAGATCTGAGTTACAGTGTTTAGATCACAATTGCTTTTCATAAATCTTAATCCTCTCATAAATCTGAGGAACCTGGAATTTGATGAAAGTCAATCCTAAAACAAACTAACATCATTTTCTTTGCTTACACAAACAGAAAGCTGCAGATTTTTTTTTATTCATATCTCATGTTTCTGGCCACAAGACAAATATTCACCCTCATTTAGCTTTGTTTTGCACTGATGGTAACTCCTGGAAGCAAACATCCGGCTGTTTGAATGCCCGGTTATGTTCTCGAACTAGCCGCTAGATACATCTGCCAATGGTTTGGAGCTGCGCAGGTTGCTTCTATTGGACTTTTGGCTGCAGACTGTTTCTACCATACCTGAAAACAGCACAGTGAGAGGTACAACAGAGAAGAGACGATACAGAGCGCCAAAGAGCTGAGGGGAACTGCGAAACCAAGGGATAAACATGTGCTGGTTTATTACAAAGTCTGACCTTTTTTCAGTCCAGTTTACTGTTTGCGTGGAGTCGTTGTGTCAAACTAATTCTAATTTAAAGGCTACATACAGTACGTCTCGTTTTGATCTTGAGTAGGCTTGAGGTGAGCAGAACAACTTACCAATATGAGTCAAAGTCATTTTTATTGTGCAGAGAGTTACATAAAATATGACATAAAATACATGCAAGTATTTAAGCTTTATCTCTTGATAAAGTTTAAGATAAAAATGCATGCTTTTTTGACATTGTGTCATTTCAAGCAATCCCTCTTGGTTCAAGACAGTGTAAAACAGCGAACGTATCCTGTTTGCGGTTTGTGTATTCTCTTCAAAATTCTGACGCATCCAAAAATGCCTTTGTGCTTTTTTCTGTCAAGTCTGCTGAAAGATCCAAGATCCTATCTGATATGTCAGTGTTTCTTTTACAAATAATGTCAGCAAACCCCTGTTTCTTTTCAAGGCGCACAAAATTTCTGCAGCCTTCAGCATGTGTGTGTTTTTACAAATTCATCCATACAACTTGACTTGATCCTAATATTTATTTGCTTGGAATAAAGGAGCTATCTTTCAGTGGGACTGATCTGTCAGGTTGGGTCGTTTCTCTCATTGTTGTTTTGCGTCTGCTCCTTTTAAAAAACACGGTGATCCCCAATGAAAAAGTTAGAAACAGCTGCAATATTTTCCTTGTAAATTTTACACTTTCCACAATCATCCCATGGGCTGATTTTGAGTAACAGTATTTTTTGCTTTTTAGTTTGACTACTTTTTTTAAATTTACTTTTTTATTTTTTTTTTTATAAAGATACACGAAGTGTTTCAGTACCTGTGAATCTCTTCTTTCCACTGAGGTCAAACTCAGACGAAGGGCCTCTGTTGGTCACGCTGGTGTGCAGCTCTGCGGTCGGGGCCTCGGTGGTGGTTGTAGTCGTGGTGGTGGTGGTGGTGGTGGTGGGCGGCAGGGTGGTCTGGGTAAAAAAGTCATCTAGCAACAAAATGTGTGTCAGTGAACCTTAGATCAAAAGAGATTGATAGTATTTATGAATTTCTTAGTAATATGCTCATGGGCTTGATTAATGCTGTGCAATTCTCACCATGACCTAAGTAATAAAAGTGTCATGTAGAATTAATTAATTGCAGACAGATGCATGAGGTCACTTTCAAAAGTCACCACAAGCTGTGTTTTTCTTTCCATGTGAGGGGGGGGGGGGGGGCTTGTGGACAACAACCATTTCACGAGTCTCCAAAGTTAACAGATGCAGACGGATTCAGTGGTTAAAATTCAATTAGTTCCTTCCTCCTTCAACACATTTTGCTGCACAAGTGGACATTACATCATGGTCCACACACATGCAAACTGCTTGGCACCACGACAGGCAATGCTTAGAGAACATAAAACATGACTTTGTTAACAAGAGAAAATCGAGAATCAATTACATGCAACCAGTTCTCCTGACTATAAAATGTTAATATCAAACAAATTCTGCAGCTTGACCTTGAAATTAAAGGGTTTAAAATGTTAATCCTGATTTTCAGTTTAGCTTAGTAAAGTCATTCACATGCATCCAAGGGTTTTCAAAGACCCACAAAAGAACCCAAGGCAGAAAATATCCATAAATTCCAGCTGTAGACCAAGACAAAGCCAAGCAAATCCTCAAAGAGAGAACCCATGACGAAAAGGAAGAGACAGGAATAGCTTGCAAGCAGATCCATTGATAAACAACACCAGGAAATAAACAGACAGTGTGGAAGAGTGCAGGTTAGTCCATCCAAGCCTGGTGGCGATGGGTTACTCTGAAGCCAGAACCAGCCAATACCTTTCTCAAGAGCAAAAGCATCAGGCAGCATGGTTACTGCAACCATGAGGTCCATTTCCATTCCTGAGGAGTCGTCTGTCAGGGAAGCAGAACAAGCTGTAGCATCAATTTCACATGACTGTGAGCATTTTGCTGAGCTGGCAAAAAAAATGGAATAAGAATAATCAAAAGCACACACTCACCTCTACACAGAAAAACTTACAAAACTGTATGGTAGAAAAACTATTTCTTAAATATAATGTGTTTTTTTCAGAAATGTATTGTAAATACTAATAAATCATAATGACTACTACTTAAATTATTCAAAATACAAATGTACTCTGAAAGTTGGTGGGGTTGTGAAATTTGCTGTCATATCTTCAGTAATAAGGTGTTGCACAGTAAGTGTCTATAAATGTGTTTTGATCCTTATGACAGTACTAAATCAGCGGCACACAGCATGTTTAACCAAGCAGCGCTCAGTCTGACCACAGCCAGCTCCCACATGCAGAGCCATACAAGTTCTTCTTTTGGTAATATACACACACATATACTGTATCTTCCAAATACACTGTACACTGTCCAGATCACACAGCTACAGAGTTACAGGCCTCTGTGGGCAGAGACAGGAACGTCTGATGGCCTTGGCCTGGATGCTTAAATCAAACAATACAATTGATGTAGTGAATTCATACTTTGTGTTTACTAACTAATATGCCCTCGAAGTCCACTTCAGCTCTGTGGAAAATCTATCAAATCACAGTATTTAGGAGGAGCAGTATACAGTGTCACTGCTGGAGCACAACTCTCTAAAGGATGATCTGTTATAAATGTGCTGCGAGAGTCGTGGCTTTCAAATCAAAGACTTACCTTCTGGGTAACAGTCCAAAATTCCCTCTGGGTCCAGAACTGGATATCCAAATTCATCCGTTTTGGAGAAAGTTCCAGGCGGGCAGGTTGGGAATGGAAGCGGAGTGGTGATTTCCTCTGTGGGCCACTCAGTAGTGGTGGGTTCAGGTGTGGTAGTGGGAGCCTTGGTGGTGGTCTTGATCGGTATCCTGGACCGAGGTGGGTTCAGGCCAACCACAGGTTTCCCTCCTACCATCAGGACCTTCTCTTTGGGGTTAACAACTGGCTGACTGTCCCTGCCGTGGCCAAACAGGGCCATGCCTTCCTGGTTCACCAAGGGACTCCCCATGTGGTCTGTAGGGTTGAGAGTGATCAGAGTGAGAAGAAGAAAAAAGAATATCATATGCTAAAATCCAAACATGCTGCACTCTGCATTAAGTTCAAGACATCTTTATTTCATGTTTGAAGTAAGGATGACTGAAGCAAATCACCAAAAATAGTGCGTCCGTCTTCTCCAAGCACCACTCTCTTGGGTTGGCCCTGGGAGTCCTGAAGAACTTGTCCGTCCTGGTTCATAAGAACTCCGAGTTCCAAGTCTACCACCTGGGGAGACAAAGTATTTCCCAAACCTTTAAAGCAATGTCATGAAAGATGTATTTTTACAAAAAAAAAAGAAAAAAAAAAGGATAGTTTGACAATTGCCTTGACTGAATTTTTTAAAATTTCTTGTATAATTTTGCATTTTCATTGTTTGACTTTGGTGTGTGCATTTTTTTCAATCAATAGATAAAATATGTAGGCAACACTAAAAGTGAGGGGTGCAGTTCACTCCATGTTACATGGCAATATTTATAAAGAATAAAGCACAGAGAGACTGTTTGCCCATGGTTTATCAAAGAAAGCAGCAATAATATTCAGGGAATTTAACGTAGTTACCCATTTGGTTCCATCAGGTCCGGTGATAAACCTTTGACCAACAGCTTTGCTGATTCCTTGTGAGGACGACACATCCTTCTCTCCTGTTGCTGTTAGATTGGGTCGTCCATTTTTACCTTTCAAGTCCAAAAATTAACATTTTATCAAAAATGTATTTAATTCTTAAAGTAGCGATCAAACAGTATCTATTTACTGAAGGTCCAGTGTGCTGGTGATTCATAAGCAGAACAGAATATGGTATACATTCACTTATCTGTGTGATTTGTTCCTCATACTTTAAAGTTAATCGGTAACAATACATCAAATGTTACAAATTGCTTCTTTAAACAAAGTTTTTACTTGCTGAGTGAAACTTTAGCAAGCAGCAGTTTTTTTTTATCACATGCACAAATCAGCTGACTTTACCATTTATTGGTTTTCCTCTGACGATGGGATAACGAGGCCGGAGCCCATTATTCCTTAAGCTGTCTCTGGATGAAGATGATGAAGATGAAGATGATGAAGACTGGGAGTTGCCTCCGTTTAGCCCCCCCGTCCTTGATACAGAAGTGCCACTGCCAACAGCATGATCGGGGGTCAACACCGACTGAGGCGATGTTGAGGAGGACGAGGAATCAGATGAGGATGGAGAGGAATTGGATGTTGAAGAATCTGGCCGGGAGTTCTGAGCTGGTTGTGGCCTCATGGGAAGTCTAGACCCACCAACCTGCCGGTTAGCGACAACAGGAGATCGTACTCTTCCATTCACTCCCAAACCAGGACGACGCTGCGTTGGAACAAATGGCGCTGAAGGCCTCGTCCTCAACGGAGTTTCTTTTACATCAACACTGTCATTGTCTCCTGCATTTCTTTGGGGGTCACTCGATGGTACAGGATTCTTTTGGTCTGCAGTGGGGTCTTCAACTTTATTTATTCTCCCACTGGTTTCTCCATTTCTCTGGTCAAGGTATTCCTGACTGTGATCTTCACTGGAGATCCTTCTGTGGATGGGCTCACGAGAGTCTCTGCTTCCACTTGAGGAACGCTGGGAATTTGAGGACGTTGAAGAGGGATGTGATGACAATGAGGTAGTTGGGTTTCTAGAGTCACTTAAAGCAGTATTTTGGTTTGTCACAAAAGGTTTTACTGAGCTCTCACCAGCTCCATTCTTGAGTGAATCCTGAGTGGAAGGAGTCCTCAGATCCTCGCTGGTCTCTTGAACGAAGGACACTCCTGCAGCACCCGTGGCCCCTGACAGTCTAGTTGGTGTCCCCCTTAAAACTGGTCTACCAGCCCCAACAGAGGAGGAAACTCTACTAACGGGAGCCCTACCATCCTGCCTGGAGGAAGACGTCCTTGTATTTGAACCGAATCTGCCAGGATAACGACTGGCCAGCCAAGGGAACCGTTCAGCAAAAGCGGGGTTAAGTCTGGTTCGAGGAACTACAGGTTTGTCATTAGTGCTGTCCTTCCTATCCTCTTCCTCTGTTATTTCCTCCTCTGCGGTGGGTTGTGTTCTAGAGCTTGAGGTGGGCTCGTCCACTTTAGTTGTATCTGCACCTGCGTCTTTGTGATTGCTGTAATGATTTTCCTCTGTGTATGAAGTGTCTTGCTCAGAGGATCGGTGTGAATCTTGTGTATTTCTCGTATTATGCGAAGTTGCCTGAGATCCTCTGTTGGAAGTTGACCTAGAATCTGAAGTGGACTGTGAGTTATCATGGTTATTTGAATGTGAGCCTGTCTGTCTGTTGGAAGTCCTTCCTGGAGTTGACCTCGATGTTGGGTTGAAAGTGTCCGATGTTTCCTGGTTTTGACTCCTGTCTGTTGACGTGTCCTGAGATGTGAGTGACTCTGTTCTTGCTGGAGAGTTCAACGGTGAGGTGACAGCAGGTTTGTAACCATTCAGCAATCGGGTTGAATTCCCTCTAAACGAATTTCCAGATTGCCTTCGGCCATAACCATATCTAGAGGGAACTCCCGAGCCACTGGTACGCCCAGCTGAAGAGGAAGCTCTGCCTGCAGATGGCATATCTGTCTGCTGTGAACTGGCTTCTTTTTCAATCACAGTGGAAGGTTTGGCATGTGGGACATCGACTGTATCATACATGTTTTTGGCTTCAGGATATGTGGAAGCAACATAATCCTTTCTACTGGCTGCTGACTCTTGAACGCGTGGGGACGAGGCTGATGAGGAGGAGGATGAAGATCTTGAAGGATCAATAAGGAACGAGGAATCGGAGGAAGAGGAAGACGAACCAGTTGAAGGGAGGAAGGAGGAAGCAGCTTTGGATGGTGGCTTTTGATGGACCCTAATTTTAACAGGTCTTCTCTTTGGTGGAGGAGGATGAGGTTTAGTTGGGGAAGGTGTCAGAATTTTGAGGCTGGGAGTTTCAGTCACTGTGAGATCTTCAGGAAAAACATCATTGTCCGGCTTCTCTGTTTCTGGGATAACCTCCGTGGTTGTTTCTTCTGCTGGAGGCGGTGTCGTTGGCACCTCCTCTTCCTCCTCCTCATCTTCTCGAGATCTTCCTCTGCTTGAACCCCTGTTCATCCCATTCCTAACGGATCCCCTCACGGAGGAGAAGATGCTGTGATAGGAGCGTGTCTGGGAAAGTGGCCGTGTGCGCCTGCTGTTTGGTGCGGCAGGGCGTGGCTGGGGGGTTGTGGTTGGCTCCTCTGGCATTTTTGTTGACTGGAAGTTGGATTCCTCATGGTCGGTGTCTTGTTTAGATGGAGTATGGCTTGTCCTGATGTTGTCTTTGGTTTTTGAGAGCGATGAGGCGGCACTGCTGGCTGGCAAAAGGAGAAATACGTAGTTTTAAGATGTGTGGCGTTTCAAGCCTCCATGCAAAGACGCACTGAAAACAGTTAAAAGTGCTTACATCCCGGCATAGCAACACTGAAGGCCTTGCTCTGTGGTCCCATCCCCCTCCGGTTGGTGGCTCTGATCTTAAAAATGTAACGATCTCCGGGTGTGAGACCGTCCACGGTGGCCGTGGTGGTGCTGCCACGATACGTCACGCTCTTCATCCCGAATGGTTTCATAGCAGGGGCATAAGACAAGATGTACTCTGTGGAAGTAGCATAAACAGGTTTGAAGAAATGATAAGAAAATTCTTAAAAACTGACCTGAACATCAGCCAAGCACAAGCAGGAAGTATTTAATGGTCTTAAAGCTCGACTTTATGTCCCGGCCTGACCTCTTATCCTTCCATTGGGTTCTTCGGGCGGATCCCATGTTGCTACGACAGCAGTTCCTTTTCCTCGCAGCGGTTTGACCTCAAAGTTCTCAGGTGGCCCAGATGGTGCTTGTAACAAAAGAGAATAGAAAAAAAAAAAGAAATGGCAGGGGTGAAAAGATATTCCATCCATCCAT
Organism: Salarias fasciatus; assembly: GCF_902148845.1. Taxonomy (NCBI): domain Eukaryota; kingdom Metazoa; phylum Chordata; class Actinopteri; order Blenniiformes; family Blenniidae; genus Salarias; species Salarias fasciatus. The sequence goes on from NC_043759.1 coordinate 16,396,391, forward strand.
TTTCTACAGCTTATCTGGGACAGGGTCGCGGGGGCAGCAGTGTAGGCAGGGATGCCCAGACTCCCCTGTCCCCAGACACTTCCTCCAGCTCGTCCGGGAGGATCAGAGGATAAGATAAACCATATGCTGCATTAAAAAAGGAGGATGTAGAAATTGCTGCCTCAAGCATGTAAAAACCGAGGGAATTTTGTGTCAAGGGCTTCAAGCTAGGATGTTTCTGCAGCCATACATTGTCAAAAACCAAAACAAAACCCTGAGATGTATCAGTATCAGAATCAGCATCAGTATCAGGAGTGTGAAGCCGTGGGGATGATGAGGTGTGCTAACGCAAAACTAAAAGTAAATTCCCAACAGGCATGAGTGAATTCTTTTTTTTTTTTTATGAGAAGAGCTGCTCTTTTCAGATAATGAGAAAAGGCTTTGGAACTCTGTACGACTGCTTCAGTAATCACTATCCATCAGCTGTGTGACAGACCACAATATGCTTTTCTATAAGAAATTCTCAGCTCTCAGCACTGATAGATACCTGACTCCGGGGTCCTCTGAAACACAGAGACGCTCCACTTGCCGTGATTTTCTTCCTGGGAGATTCTGACGGAGAACTCATACATGCTGTCAGCAGACAGGGTGTCTATCATCATCCTCCTCTGGGCGCCGTCCTTGTACTCCCAGCGTGCCGACTCACCCTTCTCCCTGTATCTCACCGTGTACGATCTGAATCAAACACAGAGTTAACTTTAACTCATTTTCTCTCTTTAGCCTAAACCCTCTTTCCGTCGTGGTAACAGACATGACAGCAGAGCCCACCTGGATGCCCCGGGGGCAACTTTTCCCATCTCGACCGCAGGATCAACCCAGGAGATCAGGACTGACTGAGGTGACATGACCCTGACGCTGATGTCTTTAGCCTCATATTCAGGGGGCCCTGAACAACAAAAAACACACACGTGAAGACCGAGAGAATAATGTGTCGATTCTTGTAGTCTTTGAGTAATAAATGTGAATGTTAATCATGATCTTGTTATAGTTACAAGACATAAAACACAGAGAATTCCATAGAGATACACAGTTGTTGTTGGTACCTGGCGTGGTTGTTTTGGTTGGGAATGCTCTGTTGGCGGGAGCGCTCTGTCCCTGGGCCTTCTGTGCCTGCAGTGACACCACATGAACGGACTCAGATGCTATGAATAGAAAGGGATACCAGGCACGACCAGGGTTTACACTATGGACACTGAAGACAGTACAAACAAAATGCATCCACTTAGCTGAATTATGAAAGAAAAAAATGTAAACAAAACACAAAACAGTACTGAAATCCTGTCATCCTTTGCTTACAGTTATTATGCTCCAGTAATACAATTTCATGTAAAAAATGGGTGCTTCTCCTTTGCACCTTTGTAAGTTTAACTCAAGATGAAATTTCACAGTTTCCTAAAGTTATGCCCAGTCGATATTAGTAGTATAATATGTGGTTCCTCTTACTTAGCTTCGCCGTGTGTCGTTTTCTTTGGTCAGACTGAGGCTTGGTGTGATGCTGCTGCCTCCTTTCCAGCAGCGCTGTTCCAGGCCAGACTCTCTCAGGCTGTCTGGGGCCTGAGGAGGACTGAGGCGCCCTCCTGTGTGTCCTGGTGCCACCCGGGGCTGATGGGTGGTGAGTCGTTCTGTCCACTCTGGTTGCCCGAGCAGCAGGGGAGGGATTTCTGGCTGCAGTTTGTGAAGGCCTGACTGAACCTGTTGATGGATGATAAAGGCAGACATAAGCCAGAGTGCACTGGGGTTCATTGTACCCTTAAGACCCCGTAACTCACTTGAAATCTGTCCCGTCTACTCGGTTTGCCCTGAAGGGCTCTCTCAAAGCGTCAAGGAAAAAAACGATGGGGCATTTTTGTTACCCACATCTGCTCAGAAATAGATATACAACTTCCATCCGACCGTTGTTGTAAACACGGATATCGTTAACGGAGCAGTAAATGCTGTGGAAGTGCACCAAGTCCTGTATCATCTGCTGCAATTTTCGCTCATCTGTTTCCCTTTTTTAATTCAGTGCGAGATGTCACTTCATGTTTGACTTTATCTCAGCCATTAACCGAGACACCCAGACTGTCCCCCTCATCTGGCTGCACTGCAGTGCAACAGCATTGCCAAAATGACAACAAATGGAAAGAAAACCTCCCGTCTCCTCCCTTTCTTTTTTCCTCTTTCTTTCCTTAGACCGTCGGTCCCTCCCTCAACCGTCTGTCATAATCACTGTCAGATGAAAACGACCTACTCTGTTTTCCATCAGGACAACTGCATGCACAGTTAGTCCTGATAAGTTAACCTAACAAGGTGAGTTCCATAAGACAGAAAGTACAAAGTGCATCTCGGGTGTAGAAACAATGAGATGCTACCATTTCTACTGGGGTCGATGGTGCAGAGTGGATGTGAGCGGGTGTATGAATGCACAATCTAAAGAAGAAGAAAAAAATGTTTCGTCTCAATTTGACTTGGAACACTATTTGTGTTTTTAAGCCTCAATCTCTCATCTCTCCTTTGAGCACAGCCAAGTGAACTTTTCCCCTCTCGATTCGGAGAACGCTGACGATTTGTTCATTCTGATCATCCTTTAGGTGTAACAGTGGATTGTGGTAACAATAAGAGTTTAAAATATTACACTATTATTATATTTGGATTAAATCTTACTGTTTACAAAGTATATGAATGACTTTTAAGTTTTAACTTTGTTCAGGCTTCCAGACTGTGGTTGATTATTATCATTTCTAGCATGGTTTGAAAATAAGCACTTTCATAACATGTGCTGAGAGAACACACACACACGCTATAGCCTTAAACACCACAAACTATTTATTTGAAACATTCTTGTTGTTAATCTCAAGGGGCCACACAATGACCACCATTGCATTCGCTGTCAGCCTGCACGATCCAGGCTGGATATCAAAGAGAAAAAGTTCAAGTCTCATTAGGAGCTTTTGGATTTCTTCCTATGTTTATACAGTTAAATACTATTAACCAAAGTTATCATATGGCTCTCATCCAGTGAGGGGAGGGCGTTTTTTCACCAGTTCAGTCTCACGCCTGACCCTAATCCATTTCAATCCCACTGCCTCTTTGGAAAGCTATAGCCGAACCCAGAAATAGACACATTTGCTTTTGATTAGTCCCTTTCTCCTCTCTTTTTTGGTCTTCCTGTCTCTCTCACTCTGGAAAATTGTCATAGCGCATAGCTTGGCCCGGGTCACGATGCCGCGGACCACTAAAACCATCGCCTCCACCAGCCAAATCCCATCTGTCTGTTCCTGGAAGCTGGGCGGTTTCAGGTGCTGCGAGGCTGGCCTGCAGACAGGCAGACATACCAGTCAGAGTGGAGAGACCCAGCTCCGTCTGGAAAAGAACGGCCCTGTTGTTTGCCTAACACTCCACAAAAAAACTGTCTGAGGGAAACAACACTTTAAACCACTTTGATATTTCATCACCTTCTGCCACAAGCCGAAGTTTGGCAAACAAAAACAAGCGGGTTTGGGTTTGGGCGTAGACTGCATCACTTTCTTCACGTAGTTTATTTCTCAGAACGAGTCTCAACGGAAGACTGGAGTCAAAGGTAAACAGTCAAACTCTCAACAGGCAAAATGACTTAACATGTTTGTACATAACGTAATTACAGACATAATGTAAATGACGCATTTGTTATATTAAAACTACAATTGAAATATGCAGCACAGATGTCCTTATCTTTGCTTCCATTCATAACTTCGAGCCTTCAGTGAGACTACTTCACACAGCGAATTGGCATATTATATGGGAAAATTGACTTTAACTTGAATTTCATGGTGCGATTAAGTTCCCTCTGAACTCGTAATTCGTAACTCTCAGTGATGCCACTTTCTCTGAGGAATTGGATTATGGCTTTCCGGCCTGTCACGACACTGAGAGCTGGGAAACAATACGACAAATGGAAATGTGAAGAACTACAGATGATTGGTGCTTTAATCGATTAGACAGCATGGATGGATCTCACATTGTACGTAGTACTAAGCATCACATTAGGTGTAGATGTGATTAAACTGGTAGAGCAGGTCATTTGTCAATAGCAGGTTTGCAAATTGGAATTTCCCTCTGACCTTGTCCATTTCTGACGTGTCCAACACATACGCGTTTGAATGGATGAATGTGGCATAAGATCGAAAAGTGCTAAATAAATTAAATCAAATTGATCATTTACATTGTTTCCATGCCTTTATGGGTTCTTCGTCTGTTTTTCAGGGCAGCATGTGAGATACATAAGTTTAACATTTTCCTGCTCTTCGTTTTCGCCTTCTCTTTTCACATAAGCCTTTTTTGCCAGAAACCCAATATTTGTTTGGCTCTGTTCACCCAAGTGTAACCCAGCAAATATGATCAGCCGTGTCTCCAAAGCAGCTCTGCCTCAAACAAATAAACTGAGACTCCAGAGCAGCGCGGTGATTCAGTGTTTCGCACTGCTGCTGCATGCGAGAAGGTCCTGGGTTCAATTGCAAGTCCCGATGTTTTCAGATGGGACTTTAGATGATTTTTCTCCAAGCCAACTTAGCTTTGGAGAGACTAAATTGTGCACAGAAACAAAATAACCACTTGTCTAGAGTGAGTTCATGGATTTGTGCAAAGCCTATAACACGGCATACACACAGGAATGTAAAAGCTTTTTTTAGATCATCAATATAAAATTATTAAAAACAGGGCTAAATGTTAAATATAAAGATTTACAGATATATTTTTTTCAATATGATGTTGTTCACTACAATCAAAGAGGTTACAAGCAGCATCTGTCTGCAACTAATTTCCTGCACAGTATATATTACAACCACCGAAGGAACACACAATAAAACTGATGATCATAAAAGGCCAACAAGAAAAGTATACCTGACTGCATAGAATGGAATCTGTAAGTCAGAGGCAAGTGAGAGCTTTTCCCTTCGGATCCCACCGAAGCAGAACAAGTGAGGAAATGAAGGAAAATGAGTGTCGCCCCAAAACATGACATTATAAATCATCGTCACAATTGAGGGTTCATTTCACATCTCCCATGACAGAAGAATATTTATACAAACAGCCTCAAAAGGGATTTTCCTGAATATTTTACTCAAATAAGTTTGAACTGAGGTGCACTACTCCCATGTGATGGTTTTGACGGAGATCAGGTTTACCTGCTGATGAGATGTTGACAGATGCTCCGCTCAGCACTGCAAAGCCGTCCAGGTTCACCCATTCTGGGTCTGCTGAAGCAAAGAACATGCAAGAAATCTGAATAAACAGCTCAGGTAAAAATTATATAGAGGTAGTATTTTGCAATCAATGTGTAAGACCCATTCATGGAAATTAAAATTAAAAAAAGGGATCTTTGACATTTTTATTGGCACAGAGAGTCCAAAATATTCATCCTGTTGTTCAAAATACCAATGAAACTTTCTTTTATTAAGGCATAAATGTTTATTGTGCTTCTAAGCTTTAAGCTTAAAATATGACATTTTCACTTCAGGGAAATAAACTTGCTGTTTGAAACTAAATAGTTATAATGATCGGTGGTGCTGCCATACAGCAAAAGCTTTCTAATATGGTGTGACAGCTTCATACTGTCCCCCTCTTTGTTGATATATTTGATGGAATGCTTATTTTTCTTCCATTTCCCAGAAGCAAGAACATATTTACCATATTTACCACTTTTTTTTTTCTTTTCTTCACTTTCCTTCGTTTGTTTTACTTCCATTTACCGGACTGTGATTCCAGTTATTAACTTTTTAGTTGTTTCTTTGAGATCCCTTTTTGTTCAACTTGCATCCTCGTTTGTTCTCCTCCATCTTGGAAACCTTGACTGCAACAATTTCCTTAATTTCCTGTTTTTGATGACTCTCCGTTTTGCTCCGTGTTGCACACACACACACACACACACACACTCTCTGGGAGCATCTGGCCAGACACATCAGCGACGTGGAAGCAAGAGGAGCTGCGTTATTTATGACGGCCGACGCGGCTCTCATGCTGCTGAGGGAACAACGCGCGATCTGCAAAGAATTCTTCTGGAAAGGCGACGCGCGCTGGGCAGCGCGCAAAGCCACACGGACGTTTATAGATGCACTTCTGAACAAACTGAGACGCAGTACAAGACAATGTATGACTTCAACGCTGGCACCGCCCTGCGCTCCACCGCGGCCGCCACCAGACACACACGCATTACACGGAGCGGGCCGACCACAACACAGAGGGGTAGGTTATAGCAGCAGGGCTGGGTTTGGAAAAGGGCGGGCTGCAGACTCTGAGTCGCTGATGAAATATGGCATCGAGGTGCCAAGGCAGAGGGAAATGGAATAATGACAAAAGCAGAGCGGCCCGTGTGTCAACGCAGCGGACTGCATCCGTGCAGAAACATCAAGACTTGACTTATGTTTTACAATGCGGGTTTACAAATAAGCGAGAGAGCCCTCTTAAGCCTAAAATAACCTCTATCGCACAACCCCATGCCGCAAGCTGTTACTTCTTTTACTGGCAAACTCTGACGGCTGCACATCCAGTCATGATGTAATCCAGCGGCAATAATCACACACAAGCGAATGTTCGCGTCTCACCTCCCCGACTCTGAACGCCGTGCACAGTGTTGCTCATCCCAGCTTTGTTTTTGGCCCTTGTCTTGAGAAAGTGCAGATTTCTGAGAGTCGAAAGCTCAGTCCAGTCCTCAAGCCAAGCTTTAATTTCTTACGCTCCGGCCATTTATTTTCCTATGAATCACCTTTTTTTTGTTTTTCTTTTCAGATTTCTTCCAGCTCTTACATTCCCTTTTGTTTCCTCTTGGTAACTCCTAAACAAGCTGATATTATTACTTTTTTTCCTTACCTACATCCTCCAGCAGAGGAGATCGATTATCTTTGCCCACTTTGGTGAAGCGGTGCGATCTCGAAGGTTTGCCGGAGCTGATGACGAAGCGGTCCACAGGTCTCCCGTCCAGATGGATGGAGGGCTCCCATCTCTCCCTCAGGTCTTTGTCCACACTTGTTTGCTTCCCATTCAGTGGCCGTACTGGTTTCTCGGCTGCAAAACAAAATGTCATAAAATTGTGTGACTGTGAGTGTGTGTCTGCGTCTCCGTGATGGACTGATGCACACGGCTAACCGGGATCAGCTCCAGACACTTTGCAACGATATGCTGAATAAATAAGCAGAAAAGAGAGACGGATGGATGTAATTGCATACTAATAGCTTGTGATGATAAGCGATCTTTCTTCACCTCATAAAAAAATAAGGAAAATGATGATTCAGCTTCGGACAGCAAATGGCTCATTTGCTTTGATATAAAAAGTAAAATTCAGCTTATCTGTGAGAAAAGAGATTGCTTGGGGGAAAACTGAGCACATGGGAAATAATAACAACTTCAGATATTCACAATAGCTCACTTGATTTACAAAGTATCTGATGATGGTTTCATGCCTGAGAGCCTAAATGGATGCTAAAAAGTCAGCTGAGTCAACAAATAAAGGGAAGAAAGGCCACTGATAACTTGTTCAACTCTCGTGTGAACTGCACACAAAGCTGTGACCAGTGTGTCTTTTAAAGATCATTATCAAGAGGCTATTGGAAAACAGTGATTCCCACAACACACACACTGCTCCCTCTGTTATGGTGTTTTAGTCAAACAACAGAGTTGCCAAAGTTTTTGGCGTCACTTTTTCTTCTGAGACCTATGAGCAAAGAACAAACTGCATGCTGAAGGTTTCTCTCTGATTATAAGAAATAATATTGATCCTAAATATCACACTACAGAAAATACATCAATCCGTCTTCAATAAAGTTTTCTTCTTTATTTGTTTAACTGTGGGAGGAAAACAGAATCCACCCATGCACAGCGAGAACATGGAAACTCACGAGGACAATCTGTCTGTTTTTCAAAGCTGGCCTTGTGGGGGCAGCGTTGCTCACATCTTGGTTTTGTTTTTAATAACACTGAAAGTTAGAATAGTTTTATTGATAAATGGATATCTAGTCGTGCAGCCCTGCTGTGTTTTCCACCCAGTCCTGAGAGAAACTACCGCTCCAGATATTTCACTGCGTTCACTGGCGTATCATCCCGGGCAGGTGGCACGCATTTAGTTTTCAGAGTGAAATCAGCTGTCTCTTGTCGCTGCTGCCGAAAACAGCGAAAGGGAAGCAAAACGGTAACATTGCTCGAAAGATGTGAGTTTCATTAAATCAACAGTTAATACAATTACAGCCTCGAATCCCCAAATACAAGCAGGTGTTTCTCCAACTAGTTTTCATTCGATCAATACTGGCCCGTCCATCAGAGGACAAACACCGAGAGACAGTCACACACAGTCATATTCAGACCGACAGGCCATTGAGAGTCACCTCAAATGCATGTTTCCGGACTGTGGAAGGAAGCCACATTATCTGGAGAAATAAAACTGGCAGGAACAGTGAAAGCATGCATACAAAGCAAAATAACCCCGAGCTGCACTCTCAATGGAAACCAGGGACCTCCATGTAACATGTTGAGAGCGCTAACCACTACACCATGTGGCCCTCATGTTACACGCCACTCACCTCCTGCAGGATTATTCTATTCAACAGTTTAACATGCGTGTGTGTGTATGTCTCTATACTCATATGAATATGAGCACAAGCGCATGAATGCAAAGAACTAGTCTGAACTGATGAAGATAATTGGATAAAGGATAAAAACGTCTTCCGAGACAGATGCTCATGTTCAGTTATTGTCTGAAAGGTGCAATAAAAGGTTGGTTGATTGAAAACTCAGCCAAAAGTTGTAATAGTAAAGTGAGGTTTATTGGCTTTCTGGAAATTTACTGCGGTCATAATTGACATTATTGTTACCATCAAGTCCTCGTGAGTGTCTTTGCTCCCCAGAGGTTTTTACGGCAGCACTTCTGCTCCAGCCTCCTCACAGAATCACTTCTTCATTCTCGCTGTGTGCAGGTGTGCTCCCATCTGGATCGCGCTCACTTTTCACATTCAGAAATAATTGCCACTTACAGAACCCGGCTTCGCAGACGGTCACAGACCTCCCCGGGGGCCGATAGCGGTGTCTCAGCTTAAGCAGTTTTAGCATGTGTTGAAAGGCCGCCTCATTATTGTTTTTCCTCACCGTGGATATCGGCACTCCTGGGATACGTGTGGCGGGCGGGTACATGCAGGAGTGCGACAGTGTTTATCCAGAGCCCCCTCGTTATTCCCTGATTGTTGCAGAACCACAGTTTTATCACCTGTTCACGTCAGTCTCCGGCCCCTGTTTCTAATAAAGCTCCTTGTTACGTAGGAAGGGGTCTGCTGCTCTGTCCACTCCAGACTCCTCTCAATGATTTACGTAGTATCTGTGGAAACTTATGGTCCAGGAGTGCACCAGACATTTCTGATTAAATCAAGTCTAAAGTGCAGCAGATGCACGATTGCCATCCAAGAATAAACAGTTTGGGAAGAAGTTAAGCAAGTGAGTGGATGTAATATTGTAATCTTACACATCGGGGCTTGGCTTCAAGGCACTGCAGCAGGAGACAGGACAATATAACAGTCTCCATGCTGCGTTTGTGACCGTGAAGTGAAAAGACAGGCGAATACCGAATGATTGAGTTCGACAGTGGAAAGTATGAAGTATGTGAAGAATGAGGAAAAAAGCCCGTGGGCCAGTTCATCACAGAAAAGTAAAAGAAAGTGAGTTTATGTGTCTGATGGACTCAGTACGTGTTGCATTAATTTCACGCTCAGAGACAGGCAAGCGGACGCAAACATGCAGGTACATGTATATTTTGGCACAAGAAAAAAAGTGTAGGTAAACCCTGAGGTCAAAGGACGCCTGTAAAGCTTCCAGAAAATACTTGTGCTCCTGCACCTGCAATGCAGTCCTTTTTTTTTTTTTTTTTACAAGAGCACCCTTTCACCCCGCCTCAAAATCACAGATGCCGACCCCTCATTCACCCCTAATGAGTATGCCTTAACTCCTCATAAATGTCATCTTTTGCAAACTACCTTTAAGAATCGGGATCGCCATTGAATGTGTGCATGCATGCATGCGCACACACACACACACACACACACACATACACACACACACACACACACACACACACACACGGATTAGGCAGGGATTTGCAACACTGTCAGTGTTTTGGTGAGATGATCAAACTCATGTGCAGCTGCAGGTGTTTACATGATGAAGTGTTTCAGTGTCATGACAACAACAGAGGATTTCACTCACTGAAGTGTCTTTCTTCAAATAAGTAAAAAGACCAGATGCAAATGACGTGGAAGTTTCCACTCAGTAAGTTTTTCATCACTGGAGCGCAAGTTCAACAGTATCTATGGATTTCAGCTCAGCCAGTTGGCGCCACGAGCATCTCAGTTAAAACTTCAACATGTTCCATCTTCGGGATTCAAATCGCATTTTAAGTCAGAATAGATTATCAGTTCAGTCAAATCCTCACCACCAGTGTTGTGGAGCTAGTTTCAGTTTAGTTTTCCCACATTTCAAAATGCCATTCTCTGGGTGTTTTAATGACCGTCAAATAAAATCATTTATACACAGGAAGTACGCATTTTTTAAAAGAACAGCACCAACTTGCCTCTTTATAAAATCAGTGTCCAAGTTGCTGTGAGTAATCAATACAGCATGCAGTGAATGGCTTTCACTAGACGTGACTGTGTGATCTGTTTTTCGTTCAGCATAAATGTGACTCTGAGTTTGAAAATGTGCGGTTGAGTGCAATTTAAACACTGAATGAAGATCACGCACAAGGAATTCCATTTACTTGTTGTACTGGTGCTTTTGTGGATGCAACAAGACAAAAATCCTTAAACACAAGACTGAAATAGGTGAGAACAATTCCCTTTTTTGTCATTTTGGATGGAGGATTATGGATAAAAGCATGAACATAATCAGTGCAATGAAAATGAAGCGGCAGTCAGGGGCTCAGACTTCTATAAATCTTCTAAAAAAGTGGGAAAGTCTTTACCTTTAGACTGAACACATATATTGAATAAACCAAAAGAGCTGAAAAAGACGTGAGCCGTGGGAGATTTTGCCCAAGGGGACAAAATTCCTTATGGTGCCAGTAATTAACCTTGTCATAAAGCTGACAAACCAGACTGAGGCCATAACCCAAGATGGCCAAAGCCTCTTTACTGCGTTCAGTCACACCGCAGCGTCTCGCACGATACTGTCAGTTTATTATTGTTTGGTGATTGTTATTTAACATGAGATTTTACAGGGGAACGTAATTTATGCATGGAAACAACCTGAAGTGAGAGCATGTTTAGTTTGGGCGGTTTATACACTACACATTTATGATTCATGACATCTGCAAACAGAAGTCAGCCGGCGCAATTATAGCTGGAAAACATACTGTGGCTTTAAGGGTTGGTGGTCTTAAGTCAGCTCCCTCTCACCCAGAATCAATCAAGTTGACACATGCACATACACTCACACACATAGCTCACTTCAAATGCAACTTTCTTTGGCTGTGGGAGGAAACCTGTAAACAGAAAACCCATGCATGCTCAGGGGCAACATGCAGACTACTCACAGAAAGGCAACTAACCAGACTTGGACAATCAACATGGACAATTACAGAGTCACTAATTAACCTCAAATGTATGTTTTACTCTGACAAGCGGGTGTGAGATCGATCAGACATATGTTATGGCCCTGACAATGAAACACTCACTCCTGTTCTCCCAAAAGCCACTGCTAAAATGTAACACATGTTATTCCTGCAGAATTCCAACATGTGAAGTGGAGCATAAGATTAAATTCCTGTTGCCTGCAAAAACATGATTTCGGATTTGCCCTAAGTCTCTGTCCCACTTTACTCTGCAAACACATCACAGACCGTCCAAGAGTCGATGGACTGCGGCTGCAAGGAAAAAAAAAAATCAACTCTATTATCCTAATTCTCTCTATTGCAACTGCTCCCACTGAGGTGTCCAAATATCCCCACGAGCCCAGTTTTTAAAGGATGACAACCTGATGGCATGTGTGTAGAAAGTTAATGGGTAACACTCTCCTCTTCTTCGAGACGCCCGGGAGGAAGGCATTTAACTCCAAACCGCTCCACGTCCGCTCAATGAGCGGCAGTGAACTGTGGAGGCTCTAAGTAGCTTCCAGGTGTGAATGTAAGGAAGCAGATGATGGTGAAGGCAGGATGACGAAGGGAGAAAGTGCTCTGAAATGGCTTCCAAAACGAACTCGGAGAAAAGACCACAACAAACAGCAGCTGCCTGCTTTCAGTGAAAGCAGTGATCTCATGCTATAAGTGCTCACAGTTGAGAAGGAGCCGTATAGAAACGTACAGATCAACTGACACACTGAGAGGACTGAATGCCTTCAAGGGGAAAAGTGAAAACTCAAGAGTCAGGCTCTGACTGTTTAACCCATCTGAAAGCATTAGCTTCCTACTCTCCAAACTCCTCAGGCTTTATGGCACTTTTAGTATTTTAGATATTTTTACTGCCTTAATGATGTGGGATTCTTTCCATTGAAAGCTGATTTTAAAAACAGAACTCAGCAAACTTCAAAAAACATGTTTGCTGCTGTGGTTTTCATCCACAGTGCTGCACATTTTGAAAAAAATAATTGCATGGGAACAAAAGTATTGTCTGGTAATAATACCCTGTCAGTCTTTGCATCAACAAAACCAAAACATTTCAGGTTAAAGCATTTTGCTACACTCTGCTGGAAGGCATGCTCCACTCATTGAGACATTTAACAGACTGCAATATCTGCCTGCTGTGCAAAGGAAATATGAAAAAATACTTGATTTCTTTTCAATCTGCGTCACCCACCAAGATGGCAACTAATTTATCACCATTGCCAGACAGATTAGTCACCAATTTGGCATGAAACCACTGAAAAGAAACTTTTTTTTTTCCACAAGGTAACCTGAAAATGCCATCATTTTCAGAACTCTGGATTCACTTCACACTATCTCTTTCACATATGCTAATGACTCAGACAACTCACTCTAACTTATACAAACACATAAAGTCCTACAGTATTCAACTTTCTCTGCAACAGATATATGAGGCATAGATGTGAATGAAACCACCTGCAAATGTCTGGTAACCGGTGGCGACAAGAATCCATGTGAATGCTTTATAAATAAACACAGTACACTTTAACTCAAATAAACTTTTTCATTAATTCATCATTATCTGCACAGAAAGGGACAGAAAAACAAACAAACAAAAAAAAAAAACAACCCCTCTCAAAGAAACTGAGCAAACATGTGAATAAAAAAACACTTGCAGCTGCTCATGAAGAATAAACCAAGTGTTTACCTGTCCATCCAAGTTCCTGTGTGCAAAACGTGAGGACTAGCGCCAAAAGCGTCCTGCTTGCGGCTAAAGCCATGGTGAGAGTGGCGCACTGGAGCCGAGGAGCCGCTGTGGATGCAGAGGGTTGGGACACAGCAGCCCTCCTCCCCTCAGCCCAGACACTGACTGACTGCTGCTGATCCTCACAGTCCGCTGATAGTGGCAACAATATCAATATCTGCGTGTATCATTACAAATTATTTTTTTTCTACATTAAAAACGCTCAAAGTGTGATTTTAAAAATATTTGCGTGAAATCAAAATGAAATGCTCATCACTACATGAAAACTATACAAACTTATTTTAAAGTTATTGAATTCAAATTTCAGACGGGACAAATACACCATCTGCTTCAATGCTTTGAAAGTGTGGCGGTGTCCTTACAATTTGGATAATAAATTAAAAATAAATAAAGAAATAAAAATGAAGCAGAAAAATGTCTCCCTCTTCGGGGTAAAATTAAAATTCATCCAGAACTGGAGCAGAATAAGCCTGTTGGATTCATTCAGATGGACACAGTCACTTTGAAGCAATCAATGGCCACGCCCACTATTTATTTACACTTTTATATTATATTATTGTTGTCTAACCAATACGTAAGTAAGTAACCAATACGTGAAATAAGGTTAATACTGTGGCCTTAATTAATGTTCACTGGACTTTTTCTTTCAAAAATGTAAATGCTGAATAAGTTTCCTCTCGGAAACATTTCCGTGCAGGCGGGTCAGGTTGACTCTCTCTGCTTTTTCAAGTCACTTCAAGGCTGAACCTTTCAGTCACTTCACGAGTCCATCTGTGCGCCAGGTGTGGAAGAACCGGACGGTGGAAAGAGAAACAACCTTGCGTCCTATGATCTAATTTGCAGTGTCAAAGTTCAGTTACCAGAGCTTTCCGTGGAGTTCAGGTGACCACCAGATGGCGCTATCACTCTGCGCCTTTGAGAGGGAGATTCTGGACCCTCGAGCAGATTTTTTTTTTCATGAGAAACAGAAATGACCTTCGTTAAAACAGGTACTGAGTAATTAAATAGTGTACGTTTGATGACTTACTCATAAGATATGTCATTTTTCCATCTTTTTTTCAAATATTATTTTATTTTTAATTTGACTATTTTCATTAATTGTCCTGCACAGAACCTTATTCATACAATCTCAGGAGATCTTTATTTTTCTTGGAATTCGTTTATTTTAACAGTCGGTGCCTTTAAAGACCTGCAGCAGTTTGACAGAAAAGCAGTCGTAGAAGTTATTTTGGAGGTTAGGGTGTTAAAGATATGAAGATTCATCTATCTATGCATGCACGGTCCTCGAAGGCATGTAAAGTACCACTGTTTATCACTTTGGTTAATTTAAACATTATTCCTAACCAGCACCTCCCTCTGTTGGCCAAAGTCTTTCTTTATTTTCATGCTCTGTTGTCATTTTAAGAAGGTAAGGTTGCACCGTTTGGAGCTTTTCCAAGTTCATGCAGGGCAAAAGGCAGAATACACCCCGGACAGGTGGCACCCCCACCCATTTAACCCCAAAATCATGTTTTTGCTTTCTGAGAGGAAAAAGACAAATAGAAAAGCTGTGCAGGAACAGGGAGGGCATGCTGTTTCCACTCAAGAAGGCCCTGGCCCACATTCAGCCCTCTGGGTGTGAGCTGCCAGTGTAAACCGCCATACAGCCGTGACTCTTTCAAGCATTACATCGTTGACTCAATATGAGGATGAGTGTGAGCATGAAGATGTGACATGATAAATTCAGTGCTTCAATGTCGGGGCCAGGCCTTCACCACATTCTGCAGGGAAGTTATGCCTGCGGAAAGAAATATATAACACTTCAATCCATCCGTCTTCTATTGTACTTTATCCATTTCAGCCCTGGTTTGTGCTCTTTGCATCCACAGCTTTTCAGACCTCAGATCACAACCGTGATCTCTTTGATGTTTTCAGGGACCTTTAAGGTGAATCCTGTATGTCTTCTTATTGTTTATGTCCCCCTTTCAAAAAGAATACTTTTTTAAAAATTGCTCAGAAGCTGAAGCTCTGGAGGTTCTCACTCTTTCTAACATGCACTATAGTGAACACACACACACACACACACACACACACACACTCACAGATGAGCTTGAAATAGTGCATGAGTCAGCACCCAGCGTAATACATTTTTAAACTGAAAAATCTTATTGAAGTACAGTAGGAGCTTCTCTTCTCACTTTCTTTTTCTGCAAACGAGCAGCAAATGTACACAGACTTCCACCCACACACACACACACACACACACACACACACACTGAATGACAGAATCAGAGTGAGAGGACTGGATGGCTCCTCCAGTAACGAATCAACCAGCCCCATATACAGAATACAAGGTGTCTTGTCTAGTTATACACATGCCAGAGGTTGTTTATGCCACGTCACTTAGATTCCCTCAAGTGAAGAAATAAGAAGCTCGTGATGCAATGAGCTCCCTGCCGATTCACTGTATCAGAAGTGACGCACTGTCAAGCTCAGTTTATTCAGATTGTGTTAATGTACAGCAAGGTTTCCATCCTCTTTACAACTATTTTTGTAATTTTTTTTGCCATTTATCAAAAATATTATTCTTAGCTTTCATGTAAGATGCTATTATTTGTTGAATGCAAGTGGTATTAATATATATATATATATATATATATATATATATATATATATATATATATATATATATATATATATATATATATATATATATATATATTTAACAAACTGACAGGGTAAAAAAAACTATGTTGTCCAATATTGTCACTCAGATTTATCAGCGTTCGGTTGAGAGCTGAGGACCCAGAACTCAGAAGCATCTAAATCCAAAGCAAAGCACTTTTTAGATGCTCTTTTTGATAACTTCCCCCAGTCAAGGCTAAGCTGCAGATGCTCTCCTGGCAGCGTTGCAGTCAGCGTACTCCACTGCCTCACAGTATTCGTGCAGAATCCATCCGCAGCAGGTTGTTTGACTCTGATCTGACAGCGGCTGCTCATATCCGAACAGGCCCGCGCTAAGCCGCGCTGAAATCTGAACGTGTATGTGAAGCTTCAGAGACATCACAGCACTGTCAGGGTTTCTGCTGCCATCTGTTCAACACTGATACTCACATTAGTGAGAAAAGTTAGAGTTTATTAGCCTGAAACATGCAGATGTTTTAAACATGCTTCCTCTTCTTTTGGCATTTTCCAATTAGAGCTTGTTATGGTGGATTATTTTCTTCTGACACCATCTGTCCCTATATCCTCAACATCCTTTTCCCTACATAGCTATCATCTCCCTTACATATAGGAATGCAGATTTCTTTCACTTCCCCAACAAAGTTTCTAACTTGAGCTTTTATTGTTTTCATTGAAATCCACAGTAAAAACTTCACCCATGTCTTCAACTATCACCTCTGGTTTAGCCTTAAACCAGATGTTCTTACCACTGCCCTGTCGACTATCAATCCAGCTGGATTCTATCTTTTCCTTCCAATCTCTCCTGACTCCTGAGTCCATCCAGCCCACCCCGTCTCTTCATTACATTTCCTTCACCCGTTAGATCACTTTGGAGGATTGACCCCAAGGACTTAAACTCCTGCTACCTGCATCCTCGCCTTTTCCCTGTCAGTGTTACTCATGCTTTCCTCTATAATTCAGACCTCCATGTTCTCCTCGACCTGCTCTCTACACTCTTTTCAGATCAATCCATCATCTGCAGACTTCATTATGTGTTGAATTAATTACTTCACAGAATCTCATGAAGGTTTGTTTTTAAACAACGGAGGAACAAAGGAACAAAACGTCACATTTGCAAACAAGCTTGGGTGACAGTGAAAAATATAAACTCAAGCAAATACAAACTCAGAGCTGCCAGTTTTCATCTTGGATCAGTTGAGGTTAGTGAATCATAAGACGTACAAGACCGAGAACAATAAACAAACTCAGTAACAAGTCACAGATGCTCCTAATCCTGTCAAACTTTGAGATCCTTTGCAAACAAGAAAGTTGACATCAGACAGCAAACAATGCAGACGGTGGTACAGAGTTAAGCACCCTCATCCCACAGTGAGATGGATTTGTTGTGGTTGCTGGTTAAGAGTCTCTCCATGGAGAGTTTGTTGTATTGTTCTCTCTGTGCATGCTGGGATTTGAGCTGGGCACCTCGGTTTTCCCCTCCGCAGTCCAAAGACAAGTGTTCCATTGAATGTTGAGTCTAAATTATGGATGGTCGTCTGTGTTTCTGTGCTGGCCATGTGATGGACTGCTCCGCTGTGCCACAGTCAGTTGGGAACGGCTCCAGCACGCCAGTACGTTGGATAAACGGTTTTCATACATGAATGAGGAATCTACTGTAACTCTGAAATCATCAAATATAACTTGAATATCCACAGTGTACATTAAAAAAATTGTGAAATCTTTGGACAATGAACTTTACTCTTGAAAAACATCTTTACAAATCTCATATATTCAATTAAACATCTCTTGATTGCTTCGGTCGTTTCTTATAACAAAAACACAGACGACAGCAGGTCGTCCGTCGGCTGGGCGCTGGTGTCTCATTGTTCAGGGCGATCCACAAAATAACAACGTTCATGTGACCACTGGTATTTGGTGCACTTTACCCACAGCCATGCTATGGGCAAATGATGTTGCCTGGCAACTGTAAAGGTTTAAGGAAAAAAAAAATGCAAACACGCTGTTTGTAGTTGTTTATTGTCTTAAGGTCACAGTCAAACACAACAACAAAAGGTCAACACTTGGGTGTGGCGAAAAGCTCTTCTCTGGGTCTCCTCTTTTCCAAATCATTAAACTCCACTGTGTTACTTGAACATTTCATTAGTGAACATTGAAAAATATACAGCTACATATTGATTCCAAGTTCTTAGACTCTGACAGTAGGTGTATAACAGTGAAAATAAACTAAATTACATTAATTCAAACACCAGCACAGTCTTTCTGTGTAGAGTTTTCATGTTCTCCCTATGTGTGTGTTTCCTCCCATAGTTTCAAAACGTGCATGTGAGTTCATTGATGACTTTAAATTGCCCATGTGTGTATGTGAATGATGGACTGCCCTCTCCCATCATTAGCTGTGATTTGCTCCACTGTGACTCTGCACAGGATAAAGGGATGTGGAAGATGAATGGATGGAGAAAACTAGATTATCCAGTAAAAAATAATGATCTATGCAGAAGGAGAATGTGCAAAATAATAATATTTTAATGATAATAATAAGTGCAATAATAAAAAGACAGAGATAATTTAACATCTGTATTTAGTGGTGAGGCAGTTGCAGGAGGGAAAGCAGAGGACTTGAAAATGCGTTTTGTTTAAGGCTGGAGGATTTCTCTGCAAAACAGGGAGGCGGTGAATTTTCTCCAAATCCCACAGCCAGGCTGATCTTGTACAATTAGAGCATCCCATCCTCTCCCCTCAGCGGAGCCGGAGCCCACCCCCGCCCTTCCTGCGCAACGAGCAGAGTAAAACCAGCTTGGTTGAGAGAAACAGAGCAAGGACCCACGGAGCTCAGAGAAAGAGGGAACGACAACTGGAGCCTGCGATTAACTCTCCTTTTATTTATTTTTCCCTGCAAGAAAAGAAAGAAAAAAAAATTCCGTACACAACTGAAGTATTTATTTCGTCCGTATGGAAAACGACTTGAGGGTCCTGCGAATCCAGACTCAAGAGGAGGTTCACCTGGAAATCTCCAGACTGCACCAAACGGCTTCAAGTTTTCTCTGTGCGGAGTGAATCTGCTCCCACGTCCAAAGCGGACCAATGATGTCCTTAATGGTTCACCTGAAGACGGCGGATCACCTGCGCGGGAGAGGTGACCGGATCGCCAAAGTTACGTTCAGAGGTAGGGACGCGGTCAGACCTGCAGCGTCTCAGTGCGCGCACGGAGACTGGATCAAGATGTGCACTGTGCCCTGATTCCGCTCAGATTCCTCAGTCCGATGGGAGGCAATTAGCTCCCGTGGCTGGATGAAAAGTTGGGGGAAACCCTTTTTTTAGATTAATGGACTGACGCGCTGCGCTCTGACGCGCGTTTCATCCAAGAACCACATCTGGATGAAAGAAACTAAAAGAGGAAATCCAAACAGCAAAACAAGGATCATTAGTGGATATATTAGGAAAGATATAATCAGACTATGAGTAGTACATTCATTCTAGGCATCATTCAGCATGGTTTTACTCTGAATTTTCTTAAGAATTGAACCAATCATCAAGTAAATATGGGCCTCAATGTTTTTTGTTTTTTTTTTTAACAACAGAAACAAACTATGCTGAGTTGACTTGAAAAACCACAATTAACTGTGTGCCAGGAGCCAGAAAACAAATTCCTGTGAATATTTTAGTAATATTAAAACATAAGAACTGCACTTTGTGTTTAGCGCGTCGAAGCCTTTAATGGAAGCGCATTGATTTGTCATTCCAGGTTTTCACTTGCCTCCTTTTACTTACCTTCAACTAGTCAAGGCAATGAGGCAAGAAGTAAATGATGACTAAGGTGATCAATTACTAAAGAAGAAACTGGAGGCCGAAGTATGTGGGAAGCCTTCTTTGTCAAACATTTCAGTTAATGACCCTCCGCCTCCTCATCCTCTGGAAGTTTCCAGCTCCTCTGGGTCATTTCATTAGCCCTTCATCTGGAAGAGGAATGGAGGAGACACTGGGCACAGGGAGGACTGGTAGATTCATTCACCAAGGTGATATCTGTGTGGGATTGAGGAAGGAGGAAGGGTGCGTGTTTCAGCACCATGGACAGAGTTCAGTTCCATCTGACAGGTGCTCGGTCCCAAGAGATCTCTGATTTAGCATCAATTGGAGGATGTTACCAGACCACAGCTCCCTGTTTTCTCTCCTCTCTTTGCTGTGTGTGTGTGTGGTGTGTGTGTGTGTGTGTGTGCCTGTGAGCTTGCATGCGCTGAAGAAATGGATGGCTTTCTGCTCTCTGTGCTGCAGCGAATTCAGCAGGGTCTTGAAATTATATGAACCGTGTCATCCAAGTCAGGGATTAGAGCGTCCTGTCTTCCCCCCTGTGGTCCAGCTGCTGGAAACATAGCTACATTCCTTATGTTTACAATTTCATATACTCTGAGCATTGTGGGATGTATATTTTACACTTGGGATGTATATATTACTTACATTCCACTATACTGGCCCCCACTGTAGGGGCCTACGTGTGAGGCAAATCTTTTTATTTTATTAAAGATTTGTTTTAACTTAAAATCTCCTGAAATATAATACAAAAAATAGAAGAATATAACTATGCATTCTAAAAGGCTACAGTCTTAAGCATTTTGAAAATACTTATGTTAGATTTGCATTTTGTTTTATACATCGTGATCAACAACAAAAAGCAGAGAATTACAGGAAAGGTTCCCACTGCATGGTTGGTTTCAGTTCAAAGACTGCTGTTCTAGTAAAGCAGCTGTTTTATATTCTGCTATGTGTTTATGATTTTTGTATTATTGAGCTCAGCTTTGAAGATGTCACCAATTATTCATGTGGCAATCACTTTGCCACAGATGGCGAAATCATTTTAAATTTGACGACCCTCTCCACAAACAGCCTGTTTTACCCCTTCTTCATCCATCATTTAATTGTGGTTAAATTTAACGGACATCATTAAATTTTTACTGTTTCTCGGTTCCATCTGTATTGACTGACACCTCCTCCTTTCACTGTATGAGTCTCAGTTTTGAATCTGCTGTCTCCTGCAGTATTGTGGGTTTTTAGTTTTTTTTTTCCCTGCACACTGTCACTCACCAGAGTTTCCTGAGTGCTCTCAACTCCAAAAACACCCTTCCTGTCTGGAGAGGAAAAGGTCTGCCAGGGAGACCCACACCCCCATGATGCCTAGGCATCTGCAAATCCCAGAGAGGCTGCTGGTTACAGTATAGTAGCTTGACTGAAACACGAACCCCTCCGATCACCGGGCTTCCTTAGTTGGTGATAAAACAGGCATAACACACTTTTGTGCCATGTGTGTCGTTATTGAACGCGTTCATTAAATATTCACAACGCTGGTGGGAAAAAAGTAAGTCAACCGTTGGATTTAATGAGGAGCTGGATCTCCTCTGACAACAATACCCTGAAGCATCGCTGTGGCTCTGCTGCACAGTGTGAAGGAAATCTGCGCTGCTCTCAGTGGAACTTTGCCAAGGCATCGGCCGTCTGATGTAAATGATTCTGTAGGAATTACTTCTATGCAGCGTTGCCTCTTTGTTGCAACACTCAAACAGATATGTCAGGCATTAGTAATTTCTTGAGTGTTTGTTTTACTGATGACCGACTTTTACTCTTTTGATCATGAGCATTTGTACTTTCTCAGAAGCTTTTTCACTTTTGCTTAAGTGAAGATTTGAACAAATACTTTTGCCAAATTCTTTTTCTGGACTACGAATGTGAGTACTTTTTCCAGCTCTGCTCCTACTTGGCAAAAGAAGCTGCTCAGTTGATTGATAGTTCTTCATCAACAGCTATTGATCTCAGAGTGAAGAATTGAACACATAACTAGATTATCTCTCCCCGAGAGCAAATTCAAAGTGTTCGATGAGTCAGTGCCCCTTTAACTGATGCCTTCCATCTTGTTTTGATGAGTACTGAGGTTTGCTAAAGCCTGCTTAGTTTTTATTCAACAGGGGTTCAACAAAACAGTGTTGTTCTCTGAGCAGTCTGACTAAAAGTCGTCGTTTGGGAACAGTGACAGTCACAGAGTGAGCTCAAAAGGAGAGGCCTCACAATTTAATTGATTTCCCGGCGAGCCTTTGATGAACTCTTGGCGTTATCTGCAGCTCTTGGCTTTATCAAAAAAAAAAATTGCTCCACAAATTAGCCTGCAGGATCACAAGAACAGTTTATCACGCGCCACTAAAGATAGGAAATAATTAAAAATTAGGGCAATCTTTCACTTTTAAGTATCCTATGTGAATGTGACTAACTTGCTATGGCACAGTCCCATCTGGCACAGGGATTTGAACCTTCACCTTGCATTTTTGCGATGCAGACTTCCTTCTTTTCATACGTGTTCTCGATATTCAAACTGCTGTGAGGTTTGTAATAATAGTCCCTTTGCCTTAACATTTCTTTCGTTGCCACATTGTCTGCTGGAGCAGATATTTGCTGTGTTTTAAATCACTCTATCATCAGTGAACTGGGGATGCAAACCTTTTATTGTTTACCCCTGAATGGACCAGGAAATAAGACCGAGTCAATCCATAGGATGCAGCAACAAAAATGAGACACTTGGGTATAGGCAAGCTGTGAAAGCAGCCTGACTAGATAAACAAATGCTCTCCATCTTTCTATTGTGCTTAATTTTCTGTTTTATCTTCTCTATATGGTAAAAAGAACCCCGATCCACCTTTATTTGAGTCTTTTTTGTCTTTAACATACTTCTCAATCCATCTCTATCACTCTTTTCATTTTCAAGTCCTCTGCTGAGACGTGGCCTCCAGTCCTCTTCTATTCTCCGGGATACTTCTCACAGTGGCACTTTCCTCTCTGCTCTTTGCTATTTCTCACTGTTACATCAAGGCCAAAAGCCAAGCTGATTAGCAGAGTGTTGTGGGCTTTTTTTTTTCTCCTTTTTTCGGTGTGGAGCACCTTACATAAGCTTCACATAATCCATTTTTCCAAACCCACACCTTCAGCTGTTTGAAAACTGGTTTGACAGCAGTGCAGCTGTTTTTAATATTGTAGGAGGAACATTGTCTCTCCAGCTTTGACACAGAGGTGTTGTTTGTTTTTTAAACAATACGTCAAAGGATGTGCGTTTCATAAGGTTATGGAGAGTGGAGGAGTAATTTGACGAAGTGAGCCGAGAACACAAAGCAAAACTTTGAAACTTTTAATCTTTGTATTGGTGAAATTTTAAACAGGATGTGAATAAAGCATCATGTGTCTGCAGAGCTTATTGAGGACAAGTGAAATGATGCTTTCAGTGCATATTACATAAAAAAAAAAAAATCAAGGAGAAAGCATTAATTTTTATTTAGATTTACAGCCAGGCTGACAGACAGGGGCTTTAATTAACTTTGCAGATGTCTGTTCTGTGTGTATATCCACATTATCCACATGCACACAAACAGACAACATAACACACACAAAGCAATCCACCAAAACAAAGCAGTGCGCACAGCGAGCGCCCGGCCCATTCATGAGCATCACAAAGCGAGCAGGTGAGCACAGGCTGAGTGAATCAGGTCACAGTGCAGAGAATGGCAATCCTCCCTCAACACTACCTTAAATAAACACAGCGGCAACCGATTAGTGTTTTGTTTTTTCACAGAGACTGAATCCTACACGTTTTATCAACTCTGACCAGAGCACAAGCATGGTTTAAGTTTATAGTTTAAACTGTAAGTTCAGCCGATTCTGTCGCAGAGTGAGTCATACAGGGAGTGTTCGCCCGTCCGCATGTCTCTGTCTCCCCTGTGGCTCCGCACAACCGTCTCATGTCTGTTTGTCAGGTACTTAAGTCATTAATTTCTCCTTTTGCTGATTTGCAACCAGAGAAGTAAACAGATTTTCTATGACGACAGGACCAGTTGCAGTTTGATAAGTGACTCTGTAAGTAAATATGTTCATTCGTCAAACTGATCTTCAGCCTACAGGCCAAAAAAGTACTTCAACTCCCAAGAAGTAATTACTTTTCCTGCAGACAGAAAGACTACATAATGTGGTCTCATGAGTTTAAATGTCATTTGTTATTTAGTTCTGTGCATAAACCCGTTTTGTTGGGCTCAGTGATTGAGGGTCGTGATTGTTGTTCACAATACGGCACTTTTGTCACGGTACAGGGATGGAAGGACCCACGCGCAGGCAGCCAGGCAGAGTTGAGCTTGTTTATTATCAGGAACGCAGGGAAGCAGGAACGCAGGGAAGCTGAGCTGAGGTGCAGGCAGGGACACAGAACACAGAACACAGAGCACACGGACAACGGCAAAGACTAGTGAGGGAAGCAGGCTTTAAAGGGCAACTCTGGTTTTTTGACACCTGGACCTTATTTATAGGTGTGTGCATGCTCATATACTCACTCAGACAAACATCGTGCAGCAAAGAGTCCTCCAGAAGTTATTTAGATCCAACTGATTTAGCTGCACTTAGTGGGGGCCATGGCAATGGAGCTTTAGCGCGGGACATAATCTCTGCAAAATCGCTCATTTCGGCTATATTTTTTCATCCATCACCAGTGTTATCATAAAGTCATCTCGTCTACCGTCTTCAGGTGGGTCAGCTGACAGTTTTCGCTAACTTAGCCATAATTAGCACGGATTGGAACGTTGGAGCTCCTCTCCCCAGCAGAGAAGCACTTTGAGTCAGCCTCGGCTGTCACAGCGCCTGGGCGTCTGACTTCCAGGGGCCGAGTTGGGGCCGATTGGGTAAACGGCCCGGAGCTGCTCCACGGAGGCGACGGGAGAGCTCCAGCAGCTGCGCCGCGGCCTGCTTCACGCGCCTCCGTGGTTATGTGGCGGGTCCCTGCGCGCTCCGCGGCCGGCACGGAGCGCGTCTCCGCCCGGGAGCGGAGATCTGGAGCTGCTGCGCCGCGCTGCGGCTTGCTCCACGGAGGCGCGTGAAGCAGGCCGCGGCTTCCAGGGGCCGAGTTGGGGGCCGATTGGGTAAACGGCCCGGAGCTGCTCCACGGAGGCTGACGGGAGAGCTTCGGATCTCTGCTCCCGGGCGGAGACGCGCTCCATGCCGGCCGCGGAGCGCGCGGGGACCCGCCGCATAACCACGGAGGCGGAGAGGAACTCCACGACGTTCCCATCCAAGCTAATTGTGGCTAAGTTAGCACGGTGTCAGAGAAGAGCGAAGCGCAGCAGATCCCATCAGAGCAGAGCTTTGAGCATCCAACCCTGGGGCGCTCCTGGAAGTCTCTCCTCACCGAGACTCTCTGGGGGTCTCCAAGCCGGGCAAGGAGTGCTTTGCGCGGGCCGTGGGGCAGCTGACGGGAGAGGCTACAGCATCCGAGCTAATTGTGGCGAAGTTAGCACGGTGTCAGAGAAGAGCTAAGCGCAACAGATCCCATCAGAGCAGAGCAGAGCCGACTCAGAGTGCCTCTCTGCTGGGGAGAGGAACTGCAACGTTCCCATCCGGGCTAATTGTGGCTAAGTTAGCGAAAACTGTCAGCTGACCCACATGAAGACAGTAGACGAGCTGACTTTATGATAACATTGGCGATGGATGAAGAAATATAGCCGAAATGAGCCATTTTGCAGAGATTATGTCCCGCGCTAAAGCTCCATTGCCATGGCCCCCGCTAAGTGCTGCTAAATCAATTGGATCTAAATAACTTCTGGAGGACTCCGAGCTGCACGATCTTTGTCTGAGTGAATATATGAGCATGCACACACCTATAAATAAGGTCCAGGTGTCAAAAAACCGGAGTTGCCCTTTAAAGGAGAACTATGCAAGATTTGCTTTAGGGCTCCCCCTACTGGTCTCCTGTGAAAGCTCAGTGTCGTAAACGTTCTCCGCATCACCCCGCCTCCTGCCCTGTGTGCAGAGAGCGTCCCACTCCCGTTTCCTTTTTTTCCGCTTGTCAGACAAAGGTTTTTTCTGTCTTTTTGGTTGTGCCATCCGTGAGCATCGTTGCTAACGCTAGCGAGGGTTTCATGTTTGTTTTACGGGCTTTTATACTTGTACTCCCATATGAGTGCCGTACAGCAGGTTTGTTCTCGCGAGATGTAGTCGGCTCCGCTCCTCTGAAATTGCAAGCGCTGTTTTCAGGACACAGACCCCGGGGGGAGGGGAGGGACCGGCGAATCACCGTGCCAAGTCTTTGTTTAACCCCACAGGGATTCTGAAAAACATTTGAGGTAAAAAAGTTGCATAGTTCTGCTTTAAATAAGGTAGACACAGGTGAGGCACATTAGGGCACCAACGAGATGGGAGACCAGGCAAGAGAACATGGGGAACAGACAAGCAGGTGAGACGGGGCATGTAAAAAATAAGGGAAAACAGAACCAAAACCGGCCCAGAGCGCCCCCACATGGCCGGAGGGGCACAGGGCGTGACAACTTTATGTTTGCGTTTTGTTCAGTGGGAATCCACTGTCATGTGATAGCTATGCTGATGTTCTCTCACGGTGCTATAAAGACAGTGAACACAGACACGTACTATGTGTAATCCTTCCTCAATATGGACACCAATGCTGGAGATGCAACAACTCGCGATGGTGCAGAACATATTGAGTGAGGAGTGGAATGAAATTATAGGATGAATTTGATGCCTCCTGCTTCATTTGATATGTTCACATAGAGTATCTTGGTTGTGCATATATTTCAAGGGATTTAAGTTACATGCATTAATCACATGCACTCATGCAAAGACTGGAAGGAATAGTTAAATCTTAGAAAACCAGGATAAACATGTTTCTTTTGTTATCAGAAAGACAAGCCATTAGTTTTTGTAAATTGCTGTCATTTTCTCTAAACCTTCAAATTCTTCAAATCACAAGTGACCCAAGTCTGAAAGAAATTAACGGATTCAATTTGCAAGTAATTATTTCCAGTGGAGGTTTAATGAGATGTGAAATGCATACACTGGATTAAATTGTTTTGAGCCCAGTGAGAATGTCCTGATAATCTCACATCTCTGGTTGGATTTTCTCAGGCTGTATACAATAAATGCCTCGTGATATGAATCCGCACAGCCAGAGTGACGGAACATTATCCCCCTGCTGTCACTGAACCATGTTTTAACCACTTGATTCCTCCTTATCTTCCAGGTCTGCCCTTTTACAGCCGAGTGGTGGAAAACTGTGAGGAGGTGGCCCATTTTAATGAGGTCAGTATCTTCATTTCCTCCGTCGTGCACCGACCGATTTATACTGTGACCAATCAGCAGTTATCAGATAACAACATGCTGAAGCCTCTCCTAATGGAAAGTGTTTCACAGGTGGAAATCCTTAATTAGAGGACACAAACTAGGTGTTGTTGTTCTTTTGTGTCTTTGAATTAATTAAGGATTACTTAGCATTCATGTCGAAGAATCAAGTAGTTTCTTTAGAAATAATTAGTTGCAAAGGATTGTTGTAAAGAGTTTCAACATTAATTGAAACTCTGACACCAGTTTCTTCGTTTCTTCAGTAAGGGAGAGCGCTGTTTTGTTTTTTAAGCATTTTTTTTTTTTTTTGCATCAATCCCATGTAGTATCACAGGGCTGAACAAGGTTTCCTCTCGTATGTGGATGGTTTCGCCATCACAGGATCACATCTCATCACCTCATTACTGTTCGCTGTCAAGAATCTCACTGGTTCTCGCTTGCAAATGGCCCGTGTCCTGCCAAGTTCCTCCTAATCACCCTTTCCTGTTCGCTTACAGCCGATCAGGATCGCAGCGACAAAGCGGAGGTTGTGATCTCCACCCATGCGTAGTATGCTGCTCTGTTGTAATGGAACTAGACACTTACTATTAAACTCTGCATTGAGA
This sequence comes from Salarias fasciatus, assembly GCF_902148845.1. Lineage (NCBI taxonomy): Eukaryota > Metazoa > Chordata > Actinopteri > Blenniiformes > Blenniidae > Salarias > Salarias fasciatus. The sequence continues at coordinate 16,424,166 of NC_043759.1, forward strand.
AACACTCGTTCGCTTAAATAGCTCCTGAACCAAACCTCAGAGATTTTTAAACTCGTAAAAGAAAGTTGAAAGAACTTTTTCAATACCTGGCTTTAATAACTCCAGTAAATTACATTATTCTGCACAGAGGCAGAGATCAGAGTATCCCCCCGAAACCCCAGAGGATTTCACCTGGGCTCCTCCGGTGCTGCTCCGTCTGTCTCTTTTCACTTTGGCTGCTGTGAAATTTTCAGAAGTGCTCCCTTTGGGATTCCTGCAAGCTCCTGTGACAATGAGACACTGGCGTTCTGATGGATTCAAAAGCAAAGAGTCGTGTAACAGGGCAGAGCCGAGTGAATATGAAAGAGACGGAGGCAGATGGATGAAGGAGAAAGTGCCGCTGGAAAATCACACAGCGCAGAGGCAAAGGAGACAGAACAAAGGTAACAGACGAAGTCACGGAATGAAAGACCGAAATCCAAAAAGAAAGCATCTCAAACATGTACAGCACCAGCTTTTTTTTTTTTTTTTTAACTACAGTTTTTTTTTTCTGGAAAAAAATAACAGAGCGTTTTGCTTTGTCGGGCTCAAAAGCAGAATGCTGCTTCCTTTGCTGATAAGCAGCCCTTTTGTTTTCAGTCTAATCAGGAAAATGGCTAAATGACTGCACACATTTGGCCACTTGCACAGTAATGCACTCACAGAAAAGAGAAATTATCCCCGAGGGAGAGAAAAAAAATTGATGAAAAACTGTCTTGGACTAAATTTAAGCAAGCAAGGCAGTCAAAACGAGAAATGACGTTACATACAGTGCTCCTCCTGAGGTTCAGTTACAGTAGCTGGTATGGGGCTGCATGGCTGCCATTGACGCTTGATGTCTTTTGACAGCCTCACCCGGTTTTCGCTTCTCGGTCCTGTAGTGCTTGGGAGGTTGTTAGCATCACTCAGCGTCAATATAATGTTGGGGCTTCTCTGGGGAAGACTTGTGTTTCAAGTATAGACTAATCCCCACGTGTAGCGTATTGGTATGCGTGTTTATGTGTAAAAGAGAGGGAGAGGGAGAGAGAGAGAGAGAGACACCATGGGTGGTGTAGTGTACACCCTCACTGCCTGGTGCCCGGGTGTACAAGCGGCCTTTGCGCCCTGACCCCTTCAGACACCGGAGCGGATCCTCATCACATCCTCCTCATCCTCAGCACTGGAACATTAGCACGGCTCAGTGAGCTCAGTCCGACCTCTGGAGCTGAGGACCATTAGCATAGCGTTGTGTGTCTTGTTGCTTTATGCATGGACTAGCAGGATGCCTTTGAACTGCCGTGCACAGAGACTGGGTGGAGATTCTGTATTCATTATTCATTCCATGGTGGGGCTTTTAGCCGGGGAACATCAGGGCTTCCCCCCCCCTCTCTCTAGTTAGACATAACTGGAGCATGGAGAGCCCTGCATGCGCTGTATGTGGCCACAGAGTTCAGGCTAACGCCTGCTGATATGGATACTGTATGTGTTGGTTTTACAAAAAAGAAATGCCAAGACGTTTGAGCCATGTGACAGATTAATATGCAAATGTAACGAGAATTCATTCATCCCAAGCTTCCAGCCACTGTAGCCCTCCACTCTGGTGTGTGTGCAATTTTTAATGAGGCCCATGTGATTACATAACACTGCATTCTGAATATAGCGACTTTTCAGGGCTTCTTCTTCGTTTTTTTTTTTTTTTTTTTAAGATGTTGAGTACTTACTGTTCTCTTGTCTGCTTCGAGTAAAAAAAAAAAACACGGGACCAACTTCTGCCTGTAAAACAACACAAATCCTCTGAGTTTCACTGAATCAGCTCATTCCGAAGTTGTTCCAGTCGTCTTGGAGAACGTTCTCAAGTTCCTCTGTGCGCTACTCCACCAGCGCCTCCTGTGCCTTTACGTAATCCCAGTCTGGCTCCATGGTGTCGATGTGGGGGCTTCATGTCAGCCAGACCATCTGCAGCACTGTTGAAACCAGTGTTGACCAGTAGAAACAAACAGCTCAGGCTCTGATTCTCCACAACAACATGGCCACGCTCAATACTTTTCTTTTTGTGGACAAAAGTGATGATTATGATGACTAAAGAAAATGCTCGGCCACGTCGGTGTATTTGCAGGAGGTCAAGGGTGACGTTTGTCTTGGGAGAATGCAGATCCTCTTGTATTAGTATTATTCCCTTGCTGCTGTCTGTATGCATAATTCATGCAATAAAACAAGTAATTCAGTCCCTATATACAAGTTACTAACACCTTTTGCTTCAGAAGACCTACGGATGCAAAAGAAAGGTGACAATAAAAATACCAATTCCATTTCTTTACTTTGGTAAAAGTAAAAAGGGCTGGCTCTGAAGTTGTCTCTGTGAACCAGCATCATCATTAAGGCACATATAGACTGCATGTAAAACTCTATGAATTCTTTTCTAGATTTTGTTTTAGGAGGACTTTTAACTGCTGAAATACAAACAGGAAATATAACATAGCACGGGGTTTGAAATAAATAACAAGCTCGTTTTAAGAATCTAAAGAGAAGAAAACAGGTATTTGTCTCAATAGAGTAATAGTAAAGAGTTTACTGGAAAAATAGATACTCAAGTACTGTGCAGATCTTGTTATAAACAGGTCAGAGGTACTTTATTACTTACCACAGATGTGGTTCAATATTGTTCTACCTGTTATCTTTTGCAATTAAATTCATCAATTTTATGCAAATAAAGCATTTGAATACATGACATATAATTCTTCATCTTTTGCATTTATGTTTTTCTTTCAATAAATATAACTACATCAATGCTATATTCAATTGTTCCAATGTATTTTAATTATGAAATACCCCTAATTTCGTTTATCATAATTTCTTCTAAAAAATATTAACCAAAATGTGCAAAAAGAAACAAAAAATAAAACAACAACTGTGTTTTGGTCCTCAGCAAATCGAGGGTCCATGCAGACTGCATTCAGTTGTATTAACTCAAATGCATGCACACAGTAGGTCCAAATGTCACACAAAAAGAGATCATGACTGTTTATGTTCATTACTATAGATACACAGTCCTATATAATAATGCACTTAAACCTGCTTGAATACAGAAATACAAAAAAACTGTGCTCATGCAAAATGCAGTAGATGTGAATGTAAACACCCCCCTTCCTAACTAAAAACAAAACAAAACACATTTATATATTTTTTTAAATGAGCTGATGTTTTGGACGTTCAATCTATTAAATCGTGTCACTCCATTTACTGCAGAACAAGTTTCTTTCCCAACTCCGCCCCGAGTGTCCGTCTGTTTCCGGGTGGAGGTTCTAAACTGGCTGATGCTCTTCCAGTCTCGGCGGTGGACGATGGGGTGGGCGATGTGGTGGAAGCGCTCCACTGAAAGCCTCATCAGCCTGACCAGACTCTGAACTCGGGGCCGCGTTGCGGCTGATCAAGGCTCAGAGGAAGCGACCGCACTGAGCTCACTTCCAGACCACTTCCCAGATTTTAGCAGATAATCATGTTTGGGAAGGCAGCGAGGTGGAGAAAAACATGGTTCTGATATATGAGATCGTACAATATCAATGTCAGGGTGAGGGTTTAAATCAATATACATAACATCAATTGTATATATTACATCAAGGCTTTGTGCATTTAGGGCGCTCCGTTGCTCAAAGTCATACCTCTGATGCTTCACTCGCTACTTGACCAGCAGTAAAAAAACGAGGAACAGCGCCTCTTAACTAAAACCAAGCTGCAAAGATGCTGGAGCTAAAAATAGTTTATGATTTTCTCCAGTTTTAAGACTTGGGGATGCTCCGGGGAGGTGCTTTCCCTCGTCTCAGCGTGTTGAATAAATGATGACCTTAGCAGAATTTCTTTCCTTGCTAGTTTAGATTTGGAGGGAAGCTAAAAGGGGGGATGTGGGCAGCTGTAGGAAGAGAGTACTGACTGAGAGTGTAAACTATGTTTATGACTTTCAGTCTAATCCAGGCATTACGTCGCTCATTATTTCATACCTGTGTGTACGCTTCAAGGCATATGGATTGAAATTAGGTGCTGCATAGCTGGTTGTATACAGCATTTAAAAAACATGTCGGTTTTGTTTATTTACCAGTCGTATTTCCCTTCACTAAGGGACTACAAATTTACTGTTGCCTGTTATGCTTTCACAGTTTTCTGTGTGTGAATGTACTCATGTGCAGCAGCTCATCTGCTATAAGCACTTCCTCTGAGGAGTTAGAAGGCTCCTCAGTAAACAATCGCACAAAAATCGAGCAGCTCATTAAAGTTCCTGCATGATAAAATGACAAATTACTCACAATAATAAAAGACCCAGTTTCTAAAGCAGTAGAAGTACTAACAAGAGGCAGTTCTTCATTTTAATTGCTACATATTTAACAAACCTATACATCCAAAACAATATGTCTTGATGACATGACTAAGGAGACCAGTTACTGAATGTGTTTTACTGTTGTATATACAGTACATTCATTGACATTAACACTCCTATAGTTTATGATTGAATTTCAATGTTATGGTTTCATTAATTAATACTTACTGGGTTTTTTGTCAATTACATCAGGAAAATTAATGCAAGTACCAGGATTAGGGGCAAATTCATTCACGTGTGTATTTGGATAGTTGGACAAAAAGAGGCTCTGGAGTTTTTTAATGTGCAAAAAAAGTAATGCTTACTGGAATTTTAGTGAAGATGTCATAATGATAATAAGTTACAAAGCATGTCAATGTCAAAACTAGTGCTCCAATGAACAGTTTCACAGTTGTTACAGTTTCAAACTCTGATCATCAATTCTGGCTCGAAAAACAAAACAAAAAAGGCCAAACTTCAGACTTCAAAAATGACAATCAACGAACAAATGGTAAATATTAAGCACGTTTAACTATAATTAAAAAATGCTATAACAATGGTGATAATAGCTTTGTGTTTAATTTGTCCCTCATATATTTGTAACGAGCTTTGTGTTAAAAGAAAATCAGCTTACAGATGCAGTAAGGCCCTCCAGAAGCATATTTCATTTATAATGATTTGTGACACTCGCTGTACTTTACACTGTTATTCAAGAACGGTTAATTACCAGGTGATACGATTTCTCAGCACAACACTCACTATTTTTAAGAAGCTGCAGAGCAGTCCTTGTCAATTATCTCTGCACCATCTGGTCAAGCAGACACCAGGGAGAAAACGTTATTCCTAATTAAGTTGCTTACATTTTTCTTCTTTATTTCTTTTAATCTATCTACATTGAAAGGTTGTTTAAGTAGTGTACAAAGAAAAGAAGAATTACAGATGCTTCATGAGAGTCATGTACATGCTGTCTTCACATGATTATCGAACATTCACATTCTGATTGTCCTGACTTGTTATGATGTTTGGAACATTTTCGGCAGCTGTTCCATCAACAAAGCACATTGTCTAGATGTCACAATAACTAACAAAAATACAAACCCCGTGGGGGAATGCACATCGGAGCATGCAGAGTCGGTGGCGTGTGAGAAACAGGGGTTCGGATGGAAATATAAACAACGAATTGGACGAAGTAAAAAGAGCCTGTGTTGGTGGTGGAGGGGTGGGCATTTAGGCAGCGCTGTCAGTGAATCTGACAAGGTCGAGTTTCTCCGCAGAACCAGCTTATCAGAGATGCCGTTTCATCCATACTGTCAGACACACAGAATGGCCCACCAGAAATCTGGTGCAGTACAGCGAAACAGAGGCAGAGCTGCACCGTATTTAAATGAGCTCAATCAACAGAACCACAGCCTCCAGCGTACGTCCTGTTAAATAAGTAGCTGCTCGTTCTCATGATTCTCTGCCTATCGATCTATCCGCGTGAGCGATGACTTCTATGTCGGTAAAGAGGTTCTGGGGATGTTACTCAGGAGGAAAAGGCCAGTGAGGAGGTTCATGGATGCAAAGAGAGGAGACACGAAGGCCGATGATGTGAGGAAGGAGATGCAGGAGGTTGGAAGAGGACGCCCTGCTGTTACAGCTCCTATTGGGGAAAAATGTAGAAGGAAAATGAAGAATATAATATAATTTGTTGTTCTGATACATGGATAAGGGTTAGACTGATGTCAGTCCAATGCTCATGAAAACTCTATAAAGCAAGCATAAAAACTTTAAAGCAATCATAAAACCTTTAGAAACAACAGCGACTAATAATAAAGTGAACATGAGTGTTTGTCTAAGCTGCAGTATTTCTGAGATGTTTTTTGAACGCGCTGGTTATTGAAATAGCAATAACTGTAGGGCAGTCAGATGGAAGTTAGCCACAGTTTACTGTAACTATAAAGCCATATGTGATTTATCTCCTGAGTTATTTTGCACTTCAAGGTGTTTATTTTATTTATTTTCTACTTCCAACAGAAATAAATAAGCTTGCTTAAAATTGGCCCGGTCGACAAATGGACTGATAAATGCTAATCAAATCTGGAATGTGCCTCTCTTACTTGAAATACATAAATATAATAGAATGAAAGGAGATCGGACATCATTTAACAAGGTCTGATCAGTGTAACAAATTTTGCAATTTAAATAGATCGGCAACAGTTTTGTGTTCAAGGTTTACACAAACCTGCTGTCATCAGATGTGAACTGATTGAAGAAGATGGATGAAGGGAGGAAGATGAATGACACGAGTAATATTAGTAAAATGAGTTTGACTGATATCAAATCCATGCTGGGAAATAAAAAAAAGACTTTCTTCTTCCCTTCCAAACTATCACAAACCACCTGGATCCAGTTGCAAATGGGGGTGCCTGGTAAAGCTTTCTATAATGAGAATTTGGTCTTTACTGCCTCTTTCAGAAGCCTGCCTTTATCCCTTTTATCCTTGAAGAATACATCTAAGCCTGTAAAACCCCCACTGCAGAGAATCACGCAAACACAAACCTGCAAACTTCAATGAGCAGAAAAACAATGCTGATATCGACAATATGTTGTATTCGTCAATGACTGTAAAAAGATACACACGACAGCACATGCTGTTCATGATTAATCAGATGTTTTGTGTCCATGGCAACAGCCATGAGATATCAAAGAAAAGCCAAGCAGGGGGAAACTGAGGACGAGGCGGTCACCCGTCTGTTCGCCGCCGCGCTCCAGCGTGGGATCACAGCGTTTAGCCTCTCTGATCGGCCTCGAGACGCACGGCGAGCGAGATCATACCTGTCAGTTTTAATGAGAAGTTCCGCTCCTTTAATTAGGCGTCAAACCACACGTAGGGTTAAAAAGTGGAGCGCTCCATGAAAAGTGGCGGCACACGCAGGAAACGGAAAAAACTGAGATCTTAAATGAGATCAAAGTGCTATACTTATTCGTTTGTTTCACTGCAGAGATATCTGCTTGCCAGATCACTGTTGGACAGGTTTTTTTTTTTTTTTTTTTTATCCTTACAATCACATTTTGATAAAGCAAGTGGAGCCGAATGCTCGTGTCGGCGCACTGCAGCAGTTTTACGTCAGTCAGTGTTTGAAAGCTCGCAGTTCGATCTTTACAGAACTTTGACTTTTGGCTTTTTTCTCAGCACATCAGATTCAAGTCAGTGATGTCCTCTGTAGGTTTACATACCCTAAGGTGTTTTTAGCCGTTCTGGATGCAGTGATGGTACACATCAAACTGTTCCTACTAAAAATAGACTCTCTGTTTCACTGCAAATGATTTGACCTGAGGAGGAAAAGCACAGGTGCGATTTTTAATTTCAGCGATGGCTGAATTCCATTCAGCTGAGGCAGCAACGGGCCGTGGCTTTATTGCTTCTGCTCACTCATTATCTCAACTTCCCCAAACCACAATATTGTCTCTTTCTCGCTTTTTGGTCTTGTCCTGGAAAATATGCATATCGAATCCTGTCAGGTGTGACAGGTCGGCAAAAAAGGAGCGGAGGAATTTGAACACGTCGCCTCAGGAAGAAGAGAAGTGTTAATGGGTTAGGGAAAAAAACAAGTGATTGCAGTAACAGTTTAATATTTACCTCTGAGCTTTTTCCTTTTTAATTATTGGGGCGAAATCCTTAGAAAAATTCAGCAAGTTGGTAGTTAAACTATTACTTATTTTGTATTAATCATAATCTTCGTGTTTTCAGTCAAGACTAATACAACCATACTGAACACCTTGGACTTTAAGGAGTGAAATGTAGCCACTAACAAAGTATTTGTGTTCTGTTACTTTCCATCTCTTGATATTACCTGTAAAATCAGCGTTTCTGTGGATAATCGTGTGTCAGGAAAGCATTCCTGAAACCATGACTACTAAGAGGAGAGGAGAAATATTAATAATTAGAAAAATGAAACACCTGTGCACCGTGTCTTCTGTGGTTCTCCGCTCCAAGAGGCTCAACAAAGCTAACAAGACATTTGGTGAGAAGTGGCAATGTGCTTTGATTCCAGAAACAAACCCCTTCTGGCATCTGTATGACAGGAGCAAAAGACAAATGCAGCATTAGAAAGTGTATTAATAACATTTGTTTTGGTTCATGAAATGTCAGTTTGATGAAAATCAGAAAAGACGTGAACCGGAAAAAAAACTGTCGAAAATCAGAAGGTTTAGGCCTTGTCCTGATAGGTCAGCTGTTGAGAGAAAAACCATCCAGAATGAAATATATGCCTATTTATGTGTAGGAAATTATCTGGATAGTTTCGTTTTTGTCAGATTTGTACTGTTATGATGTCAAATGCTCCGCCACCTTCATTCTTTTCCATCTATTGCAAAAAGGTCATATCACACAGAGAAATGGCCTCTTATAGGGGGTCTAAGAACAAACATTGACAGCTCTGTTTATCTTTGTTTTGTTGGTCTGCAGACGCCATAGACATTGTTGAACTAAAATTAAAAGCCTCTGCTGTCAGCACTCACTTGCATTAACATTTAGTAACATTGCTGCTTTTAATAATTCAATTTTTATAAAATTAGATCCAATCAGGTTAACTGCAACTGACTTAATACTGGATATCAGGTATGTCTGGCACAACGCTACATTTTCTCTTGTAAATTATTATTATTATTATTATTATTATCTTGACAATGTCCAAAAAAAAGCTTATTTATGAGTAAAATAAGTTTGGAGGTTTGGAGAAAATCTTGTTACTTTAAACAACAAACGACAATACCAACAGTCTCTTTGCAGCCCATGGCGGCAAACAAGCGTTATATTTAACCCATCAAGGTTTTAATGGGGTCGCCATGGTAACACAGACGCACACAGTGTGTAAAAACACACATCTGCAGCCGCTCAGTAGGCTGGGACCATGACGTGTAAATTTGTTTAAATTTTAACTTTACGTTACCCAGAGACTGAGATTAAAATTGAATATTGAGCGAAGTCCCTGCCATCACATACTCAACTCATTTATTCATGTCTACCTTCTTGAATAAATAAACAGACTTGAATAAACAACACTGCACGCTACCTGGCAAGAACAAGCAAATAACTTTCTATCTAATTTTTCCATTAAAATGAAAATAAATGGTGCCTTTTGCAGATTTCCTGCTGCTGTGTTGGAAGTTGTGCACCTTCACACTAAACCTTTCCCGTTTCTCACCTTAATGGATTTCCTGCTCTGAATTCATTCTTCTCTGAAACGTCTCTGTTGAAGCTATTGTAGACATTTCGTGGCGGATGTGAGAGCATTCAGCCAAAATATATTTAGTTTACTCTTCCTTCCTAGTTTGCATATTAGTCTTTGTCAGAGAGCTGGGCGCACAGCACCGTGTGTCAGCATGATTACAAGAAGAAAAAGTGAAATATCTCTCTTAAACTTTGTGCTTTTGGCAGCTTCATTTAATAAATTTAACCTCTCTTACCCTAAACATGGATTTATATTGCTCTCCAATGTAGTGTAAGATAAACAAACATAATGGCGTTGCAGTGTTTATAATTTCAGCTGAAGTCTGTGTTTTCTATTGATATGTGCATATTAGTCCTCATTTCCCCCATTAGATGTCTGCGCTATCATCTGCACGACATTAACCCCATGCTGAGGGCTCCCCCCCCCACTCGCCCCCTTCTCTCTCTGCTGTTCAAACACACGCAGATTGAGTTGTAAATGCGATGTGCTGCAGAGGAATTATCACAGCCACTCTGGAGGGTGTTTGCAGGCTCGGGGTGATGTGCTTGAAAAAGAAGAGGCATCAGTATCGGCCGCAGCAGGCTGGAGTGTCTGTGAAGAGAAACCACAGATTGTAAACTTATGGTTCAATGCAACGCGCGCACGCACACACACACGCACACACACACACACACGCACACAGCCTTAAAACCTCGAAGGCACGTCTTACAGTAGCAGGTGGAAACCCCAGGATCCGTTAATGACACAGTCCTGATGGATCTGTGCTCCGGCAGCCTGCAGTGTTTTCCTGAATGGGAGGCCGATATCAACAGGGGGCGAATGAGCTTTAAATCACCTGCGCTTCCTTTATTTCTCCGCTCTGCTTCGGTCTCTGTAAAGAGGGTTCAGAGGGGATTGGAAACTACATGTAAATCCATCCTGTTTCTAACATTTAAAGTGAACTCTAACATTTGCCCTGAGCTTTGCAGTCTTGTTTCAGTTAACCAACGTGGGAGTGCGGAGTAATACGTCACAATTTGCTGTTTTCCTTTAATAATACACATCTTAAAGCTTGTAATGAGACTTCTGAATAAGGATTGTCTTTATTATTGTAACACATCTGCCATGCTTTGCATACATCAATTACTAAATAATTTAGACTTAGCAAAAATGAATTTTACTCCCCAGAATTTGCAGCCTAATTAATAAGAATAACTCTCTCCTGCAGTGTAAAGCCAGCAGGGTAATAGCTGAGTTATTTTTGGGGGGGATATTTTCCTGCTTAGGTTAGCTTTAATTAGAAGAGGTGAATAAAGTGGTTCAGGCATTATTCTGAAATCGGTTAAGGCAGAAAATATTTCCAGAAATGACGTTAGTGAAATTTACTGCGCTATATAATTCATTAAACCACAGGGAAACTGAAGAAAAACTGCGGTACAGTTTCCGTTTCATAATAGATGAGACAGTGGCATGAAAAGGTAACATCAGACATCACTAATGCATGAGGACGCTGCACTGTATGTAATGTGTGGCAATTTTGGCTCATTAAACCATTCTTCACTTGCAAATGCATGTTGTTGTTGTTGTTTTTTTTTTTATGCACATTTTCCATCAGTCTCTGCTTAATTAATGAATCACTAAAACATAGAACTCAATATTGACATTCTCCACTCTGTGAGCCTTGGTAACAAAGTCTTCATGGATGTCTGACATCTGAAGCAAAATTTGCAGGATTTTGGTTTAATTTCACTTAATCTCACAGCTCTGGAAATCTGAACTGCCTTATAGACACCCGAATCTTCTAATAAACCTTGAAATTATATCATTACTCTTAGAATAAAGTAATAACAATATCCAACAGAATCTGTGATGTGAATTGCTTCAGTTCAATGTGTGATGATCACAGATTGTGAAATCGCAAAAGTTGTTTTATAGCTTCAGATCATAAAGTTGGATTATCTTGGTTTTTCAGTGTATTTTCAGAGTGGAGGATATGAACTGCATTACCCTGCATTTCTTCCTTTCATAAAGTAAAGGACGGTGCACTCATACGATGATTTGTTCATTATAGGCACTTTGTAAACTTGAGCAAAGTTCTTTTCAAGATCATTCCCAAAACAAACAGCAATGAATTTAATCTTTTCATAACAAAAAAAAAAAAGCTACCAGAGATCTTTAATGGTGCACTTCGTATGATTTAGGTGTTGATACTCCCCACTCCAGTTCCTAGCGGTTTCAGAAGGTTGCTGTTAATTGTTGCCAAACAAAATTAGTGTGTGACTCCCTCTAGCATTTTGGGCTACAAAGTGGTATTTCAAGGTTGAGCGGGCCGTCGATAGATCATTTGCTTGTAAATGTTGGTCATTTTCTCCTCATTCTGAGCTCAGTAGGATTTTTTTTTTTCCTCACAGTTTTGCTTGTTTCTAACTTTTTCTTGATGTACCTTACAGCAAAAGCTGTTATCGACATTTTTACAGCTATATAAGTTAGAGACTTTGATGGTAATAAATAAAACATTCAGACATTTTTATTGCCTTCTGAACAGGGTGTTTTAAAATCAAAGGTACTGTGGAGAAAGACGTGTGCAGCCAGCACGCTTTGAATACACTCCAAAGCCTTTGATTAAGTTTCAGGATAAAAAATAAATAAATAAATGCATAGGTATGCATCTTTCAAATATAATCTGATATAAATATTTAACACTGTGGTTTGTTTTCTTGCAGAGAGTTAGATGAGAAAAGAGATACCGCTGCCATGTCTGATAAGTCATCTTATCTCAGTTTAACTTTATCTTTTACAACTTTAGTACATGTTTAAAGAATCCAGAGTTCTCAGAAATAACTCATGTCTTGATAACCATACAGTTCAGAAGAAAAAAAATTAATAAAATAGTCTGCTAGATATGGAGATCTTTGAGTGGTGGATCATTGATAATTAAAAAGAAGAATTTTTATTAAACAGCACATGTATTTTTCACATTTGAGTCTCTTAAAGTATTCATTCAGTAGCAAGTATTATTAGTAGACGCTTTGTGGCTTTTTCGTATCCCCTCATATCTTGTCTCTGTTTCAGGTGTTTCGGTGGCCCATCGCCAGCAGGCTGGACGGAAACGAGATGCTGGAGATTCAAGTGTTCAATTACAGCAAAGTCTTCTCTAACAGGTAACGGATCCTGCCCGGGCCTGAAACCACACACAAATAGCATTTCAGGGTAAACTATTTCCACCTTCTGCATCCTTCCTGTCACGTCCTGTAACCAATTCCGTGGTTCTGTTTCCCGGCTGAAGGAGAATAAGCTCAAATTCCCTCGGAGCTCAAACTTAAATGGACTCAATTGCCAGTGAAACAGCCTGAAACCCACAGAGCCGCCCATAAGTGAGTTTCACATCAGGAGGAAGGGGTGCGGGGAATGAAAACCATATTTGTTACTTCGCACTCGCCAAACAATCAAAACGTGAAAAGCACACAGGCAGTTGAGGCTGGTATATTACCCGATGTGTCCAGTTTAAAAACATGCTCCTCTTCAACCGTCCACACACCAATGGAAGATGCGTGTGCATCATTTGATGCATGTTGGGGTTCAGTCACCTGCTCAAAGACACTTCAACACAGAATTGCCCCACAAACCGAGAGTCTGGAAGAAAATCGTGTTGCTGAAACGCTTCCCTTGTCTGGTTATATTGTTTCCGCCACACGTTTCCTGATGGAAACGTTCCACATGCGGGTAATCGTCCTGACCTGGGAGACTTCACGTCGCCCACACAATCATTAGAATCGATGCTCGGGACGACGAGTGTGTTTGTGAGCGCTGATTACGTTCCACCGTCTTCGTGTCGATTCCGCGGGGCCTCGGCGTACGCGTCGTGTGCGATTGTGCCTGTGTGTGATGGTGCGTTATGTAGCAAGCGACACATTTCTCATCTCATTACAATGACAACGCGGAGCTAAACGCCGGGTGGCAGGTGTGCCGACAGATGTTGGACCCGCTCCACATCAAAGCGGCTCTTAAGTGTCACAAGCACTTCTGAAGTGCTGCGCTGTGGAGGAGCGGAAGTTAAAATTTATAAGGAGACGACATTAAAGTGACACATTACGGTTTATGGAGGGCCATAAATTTCAAACATCAGGTTGGAAATGCCCGGAAAAATGAGTTTCTCTTCAGGATTCAATCAGGCATTGAGATGGGAGACGTGGCTCCTCGGTCGCTCCTTCACTGACTCTGTTGGTCTGTTTTAGATCTGCAGCCTGAAATAGTTCAACATGTGTTAGACTGACGTGTTAGATTTTAATTTAATGCTGATATCATGTTTTTTTTTTCTCAGCTAAAGAGGTAGCGTCAGAAATTCTGTTGAATTTGTATGGAAATTACGATAAATTGTAGCATCCCAGCAAATGAATCCCACCTCACTGAAATGGTGAACACACACACACATTCAGCATTTAGCTCAAAGCACATTTCCACTGAAGTCCAGACTGACAGATCTTCTAGCAAAGCTCCAGTCTATTTCTCTTGTTTACAGTAAATAAAGACTTGGTGTAACCACTGAGCTGCAGCAAACTCTCCCACACTCCTCTCTATCGCTGTGCGCTGGCTCTGGCTCCCCATCCTTAATCTCGCCTGCAAAGCTTTGATTGGCCTTCAGTGTACTTTTCAAGCTCGGAAGCACACATCAATAACAACAGAGTAACTTTATTCACAGAAAAGCAAACGTGTGCAGCACATCGCAGGACTTGAAGCAATTTCTAACTTTAGTTTTCATTAATATATTGTTACATGCAAATCAGCAGTTTTACTGCGAAATGAATTTATGCTACAGGAGTGCCTGTGCATGCAAAGACACTTAAGCACACACCTGAACACAGCCTGACACACGTTTAAGTGAGTGAATTATTCAAGGTGAGTCATAGCTGGGGCTGTTCTCACACCTGCTCCATATGTCCGCAGGCTGCTTCATTATCCGGGTAACTGATCTACTTCATCATCGAGGGCAGCAAACACACCGTGAGGCCAGTGTGTCACACCCTGCGACCACGAGTGGTATCGCATTACCACAACACAAACAGCGAGCAGTGATGCATGATGGTCTCTTGGCTGTGGCGGTATATAAGCTGTATTTTATTGTCTGTTTTCCCCTGCGGCAGAGAGCTATGCCTTCATATTCTGTGGAGTACACTGTGTGCAGTGGAGCAGACATCAAGCCACATAGAGTGTTTTCGGTATCTTTAACTCGAGCTTCGCGGCTCCCTTTGGCCGTTGGAGGAGAATCAGCGGGCCAACAGTACTTGATTTATAATTATTGATACAAATATTAATAACCGTTTTTTATTGCACGCTGATTGTCAATGTGCCGCAGGTGAAGGACTTTGTTAGTCTTCATGGCCATAAATTAGAGCCTGAAACATCCAGCCTTCACCATTAGTATTAATATTTGTATAATAGTACATTTGTCCTCGCTCATATGTAAAGCGCCCGCACTGCTTTACAACACTGGTTTGTTATTCCAGACACATAAAGCCTGAGACTCATTTCTTTAGACATGGAAGCCTAAGAAGTGGGTAAGACTTCAAAGTTGCCTTTGTAAAATATTTCAAAATGCAGCTAGAAAGCCAAGGTCAACCAAAAAACAAGTAGCTACCAGTGAGGCATAGACTGAAATAAGTGACTGTGTCTCTAAGTTAACTTAAAATAATCAAAGTTGTGCTGCTACATCTGAACCTCTGTTTTCCATGAAGATAAAGTGTAACACCTTCCTGTAACCTCCTATCTTTTTCCTGTTCAGGAAAAACCCAAAACCAAAGATTAATTTATTGTTCAAGGACGAAAAATTAAAAGCAAGCAGCTCCAAAATAGGATTAGAAAGAAAAAAAGAACTAATTGTGAAAATCAAAACTAGAAATCTAAGGCTCAGAATACAAACTTCCAGTTCCACGGTCAGATCCAGCAGGAAGGTATAATACATCTGCAGGTCTTTGAGGGTTTGTCTCTATTGAGATGTAAACAGTAATTTCCAAGTCATGGCAGAGATTTCCAGTTGGATTAAGTTCTGGACTCTGACTTGTTCATTCTATCATATGAATAAGCTCTGATCAAAATCTTTTCATTGGTACTCAGGCTGTATGTTTTGGGTCAGTGTCCTGCCAGAAGGTGAAGCTCTGATCCAGTCTAAAGTCGTCTTTGTAACGTTAATAATGCAGCAGAAAAAACTTCATTGTCATTCAGGACATTTCAACGTCCGAGAAGAAACTGTGCGAACTCGGAGGCCACGCCTCCTCACGCTTCTCCCGGTGTTTCAGTGATGCAGCGAGAGGGTCTGACATGGCGAAGAGTAGTGTGTGAGTTGATGAAAGAGAAGGAGGAGGAGGGAAAACAAATGTTTGAGGCTGAAGAGGTGAAGATTTAGGGATTTTGGTTTGCGAGGTGGCTGAATGCAGAAGTAAGCAAGAAAATCTGACCAATTGCACAAGAGTTTGAGAACCACATAACAGAAAGAAGTTCGCCCGGCAGGTGGGAAAAATTTTTCAGACAGGTGGAGCTCAGCAAAAACAAACAAAAACAAACTAACAAAAAAAGGCGATATTTCTTTGCTCACGTCCCCGAGTTTCAGAAGTTTTTTTCATCCTTCACCCGGAGTATGACTAAAAGCCTTAACAGGTTTTACTCCAAGATTGCCCTGTATTTGTCTTCACGTCTCAGTCACAGAAAAAGCATCCTCTCCGCCTTATTTCGCACTGGGTATGTTGTGTTTAAGTCGATGTGCAGTGGTAAGTTTCTGCCGCACAGCGTTTTGCATTTAGTCCAAAAAGTTCCGTTTTGTTGTGGTCTGCCCAGATCATCGTCCTCCACATGTTTGCCGTGTCCCTGTCATGGCTTGTGGCAAACGGCAAATAGGACTCGTCAAGGCTTTGTCACAGCAGTAGTTTCCTTCTTGCAGCTCTTCCATAAAGGTCTGGTTTGTGGAGTGTAAACCGATAGCCGTCCTGCAGACAGATCCTCCCTCCTGAGCTGTGGCTCGCTGCAGCTCCTCCAGACTCGGGCCTCTCGGCTTCTTCTATGGTCAATATTCTTCTTATCTGTCCGCACAGGTGGACCGCCGTGTCTTAGAAGGTCTGCAGTTGTGCCACACTCTCTCCATTTTCCAGTGATGGATTGCACGGTGCTCTGTGAGACGTTCAAATGCTGAAAACTTCTCCACAACTTTCTCCCTGAAGAGTCTGGTGTGTGCCTTGGTCTTCATGATCCTGCTCATTCATACATTTTAATGAGCATCTTTTTTCTCTTTCTGTCTTTCTGTGAGACTGAAATATAGCTTGTATGTTGTGTTTACAATCAATATTATTTGTTTGAGCCTGCAGTGCTTTATGTCAACAGTAAAAGAAGTGAACCACTCCACCTGCAGGTAACTAAACCACAACACCACGTTCAGGTTTAAACTGATGTCTGGAGCTTAATATCTCTTTATTTCTTGTGGTTAAACTGTTATATTTGTGTCTGTATGTAAAATAAATTTAAATGGATTTAATGGATTACTTGCATGTGAATCAACAGATACAGATCTTTAAACTCCAAGTGAGGGATTCATGAACTGGTTCTTCTTATTTTTTAAATTCCCCTCTGTTGTATCCTGTAAGGCTATTTCTCTCTCTCTCTCTCTCTCTCTCTCTCTCTCTCTCTCTCTCTCTCTCTCTCTCTCTCTCTCTCTCTCTCACACTCACACACACACACACACACCAGCTGTAACATTTTAATTTCACGCTGTAAAGTCACCAGCAGCTATAGAGGATTAGCCCCTCTGTTTGATTTGCTCATATTTATTTTACATATTTCTAAGTTGCTCTCGCCTCCTCTGAAGTTCACCTAAACCAGATATTTGGTCACAGTCACACCTTTATTTCCTCGGGAAACATGAAAATCACAAAGGAAAATAATACAAATCGAAAGCGAAGGCAGCTCTGAATTATGGAGCAGATGAAAGTCAATTGTTTGCAGGACTTCGATCAATAATGAATGCCACCTTTTGAAGTGCTAAAAAGTAAGCTGGAACATGATAGGCCCTGCTCCGCTCAATTATTCAACACTTGTACACATGTTACAATGGCTGAAAGGAAATGAGTGACCACAAGTATCCCTGGACTATTGATCGCCCCCCTTTCTTGTGAAGAAAGTGGTGGAATACACGGCTTAGAATTTTAAAAAATATTGCTTCTTAGAGCTGCACAAGTTTCTATATCTTGTCAGAAAAAGAACTTTTCCTCAAAAAAAAAAATTAATCCACTCCCAGACTTTCTCCTTCAGTCGCTTAAATCTTCTAAAGTTGAGCGTGGAAGTGTGCACTGGGGAGCCTGGCAGACACACACCTCCACAGAGGGAGCCTCTGCCGACGGCGGCGGGGAAGCACACATACTTGACATTCAAAGCGAAGGCAGGCGCTGCAACTTTCAATTTACCTCATTATTAGATTTTGAAGCTCCGCAGACAAATGCAGCCTCACTTTTTCCTGTAAGCCGAATTCATCACCTCTTACTCCAGAGGAAAGAAAAATGCAGGCGAAGGCGTGGATGGAGATAAAGAAAGAGAACAGGAGATTAATCTAGGGAACGGCGCCCGATGATAACGGGTTCCCTCTTTTATTTGCCCAAAGATAAGAAGCTGCGGCTGCTTCTGTGACGATACTCTGCTCATGAAATTAATGAGGCCGATTTTTTTTTTTAACACATTGAAGTGCAAATGTACTTGTGTGCAGTCAGCTCATGTGGACGGCTCTCACCACTCACTCTGTCAGCCTCATCATTAGATGCGTTCCCCGCAGATTATCTGTGTGTGTGTGTGTTTGTGTGTGTGTTATGATGTTATCGCTCCCTGAGGAATCATATTCAGCCTCGTGTTTGTGTGTTTGCTCTTCCAAATGAAATGTAATTTGTCCTTTCAGTGCTCAGGTGTTTGTCTCTGAGCAAACAGAGCCAATGTGGTGGAGATTACCTGGCCGTGGCGCGGTGTGAACGTCACGCCACGCCATGCCACGCCTGCATGTTCCTCATCTGTGTCCGATCGCTTTGGAAGCAACAGTTTGTTTTGGGGGAAACTCTTTAAATTATTCATCAGCTCTAATTGGCCGCCTGAATAGAAACTGTACAGGGTTTCTTCCTGCTGTTGTGTTCTGTAGAGGATCCTTGAATAGTACATAAATACAGTTATCAGTCTGATGGCGTTATGTAATAGCAGCAGCTGTTGTGCTTTCTGGAATGTTTTGGACTGAAGGGTTTGAAGACATGATTCTGCCTTTTCCTCTTCTGTTGTGGTTTTTCTGAAGTCACATGTCTACCTTTTGAAAGCATTCAGTACGAACCGAAAGCGTTAGAAATATGAAAAGCAGAAAACCACCAAGCCATTAAGAGTAAGTTTTAATAAAAGATTTAACTTTGCCTTTAATAAACAAGTAGAACTCTCAGCTCCTGGTTGACATAACAGAAGTTTAAGTATCAACTTTAAGAGCAAATGACCTGAGAATTTAAAATACTGTGGCATGCACAGTTAAATTTAGTTACCATCTTGCCTTATTGACGTTGTCTGTGCTCATGTAGAGTAAAATGAAACTTTGTGGATACAGTGTGTCAAAACACCACTTTTCACAGTACTCGCAGTACTGGTGTTTCTCCTTTTCAGTCACTTTATCGTCTCTATTTTTTTAAGTATTCTTTGCAGCAATTGTTTCCAACCTTTTTCCCCAGTGCTGTACATTTGCATGTCCCCAGGTACCTCACTGAATTCAGCAGCGCTTTCAAAATGATTTATATACACTCAGTCTCAGACCTTCACATTTAATTGCAAGTAAGATCTTTTTAACTCAGTTGACGTCAGACATGAACTTGCTGTAAAATGAAAGAAATCAACCTTGATTTAGACCAAAAGAAGGCAGGAGATACAGAGAAATACAAATGCTTCTCAAATATTTGAAACATTTGTTTTGAGTACAACAGCTGAGAAACCAATTCTCTGTTCATGATCTCACTCAGATGCACATGCTGAGCATTTGCATGTATTTTATGCTAAATTTAAGTCAATGAATACTGTTAAATTGAAAGTATGGCGAATATAAAGTGGTCTCAGAGATTCCTTTGCATTTTTTTTTTTCTCGAATCAGAAGCTAAAGCGACAGGCGAATTGAAAAGCTAAAGAAAAACCTTTTCATTCAGTGCTCAAGGCAAATAAATGGTGTCTTCATCCATTCTGTTCTTGAGGGCACTTATAAACGTAGAACAAAAATAGCGCTGAAATACTGCTGTTGGTTGAAAACCTTGAAAAGTTAGTCTGTCCAAAATGCCTGCAGACTCGTCCCCTAGTCCCTGGTATTCATCACTATTTGTTCAATCACGGCGCTCTTTTCTCATCAAAATTATATTTTTGCAGTATTTTGCAATAAGTGACTCCATGGATGCAAACTGACCTGAACAACATAGACGCTGTTAGTGCTAGTAGCGAGTGTTGTATTCTTTTCTATTTTAAATATGTTTGTATAATTAACTTTGTTTGCTCTTTGGTGCTCAATATTTTGATTCAGACTAACAAATCTTATTTCCTGTAACATGATTAATCATGTTATATGTCTTAAATGTGTCTCGTTTGTCAAAGGTGGCAATAATCTACAGTATTCTGGTAGATTACAGAACAACTGCAAACCTCAACAGATGCTGATTCAGCATCGAGGAGAAAGAATCGCTTTAGCTGACGGTAACATTAAATCCAGTCAAATGAATGAATGCTTTTTGAGAAGTGATGAATATCTAATGCGCAGCAGAAACTGTCTCTCATTAGAAAATATATTTTATGAAATACACACTGCTGAGAAAGATGTGCTTATTTTAGCAAACTAAACCGAGGTGTGACAAACTGTAAAAGCAGCTTGTGTCGACGGCAGCGTGGCGCTTTGTCGGTGTCTGTCCCGGTGTGTATCTGCTCCTGTACTCATCACGCAGCAGTGTGTTCAGCACCGTCGTCCACACACTCACTGTCACACCGTGAGGAATGAAACACGCTCAGCAGACGTTTGCAGTGAAAGAAAACACCTGCGAATGTGACCAATGACTAAACTACATCCGTACAGAGAGGAACGAATCTGCATAAAAAAAGAACCCCTATATACTATTATCCACTGATTTGTGTTCTCCGTGTGTGTTTCTCTTGTTTTCCTGCAGACTGGTGGGGACTTTCTGCATGGTTCTTCAGAAAGTGGCAGAAGAAGGGCACCTGGAGCTGACCGACACACTCATTGATGATAACAACACATCAATAAAGGTAAATGCTGCTCTCACTCTGAAAAATATCTGTCATTTACATTTATGGTTTTTTTTCTAAGCCACTCAGACACCACTCTGGGATGGTAACAAACATTTAGGTGATTTATTGTTGCAATATGTGAAATAAACCCACATACATATTTTTGGTGGAGATTAAAAGCATAAAATATCATAATCCCCATGTAATAATAAGTGCTTGAGAGACATTTGCGTCTTCTGGCACAGATGGTGAAGATTTTGCAGCCCTCAGAATCAGAAACGTTCCCAGTCCTGTTCTAATTAAAGTTTTATGCAGCAGCTATCAATTCAGAAACAGAACAGTCCCAGTCCTGTATTGGTGTCTTTCAGAAAAAGAGTCAGTACAGAAGTCACTCACTATTATTATAGCAGGGACAATTCCCAGAAAATCTGCTGTTTTAGGAAAAGGGAAGAATAAAGAAATCAATATTCAACAGCAGCAGTCATAAATCAGCTGGAAACTGTTCATGTGAGTCAGTCGTTAAGGATCCATCAAGTGAAAAACTACTTTATTTAAAGTGACAGTTCATAACCAGTCTCTGCAAAGTATGAACCGTATTACTCCACCTCAAACCATCAGCACAATATCAGCCACTTCTTTTTTTATTTTTCTCAGTCCTGCTGAATCTTAAAATGTAAGGTGAAATCTGTGCGTAACAAAACTAACCAACAAAAGCCAAAAACCAAATGTTCACTGCTGAATACATTTTACGTCTTGTCTGACAGCTATTGTAAAGGAATGAATGCCGCTAGTCAGCAAAACATCTTCACAAGCAAATAGGGACCGTTAAATGGAGAAATCAATCTCCTGTTCCACCTGCAGTGACGGCAATGGGCGATGTAACTGTCGTCATTCGGCCTATAAACGGCAGCAGCGCTGAAGACCCCCCACAACAATAAGGACCTGATGGAAATACGACAGTCTCTTAGCAACATCAGCACATTAAGACACTCGCCATTAACATTAATCCATGTATTCTCTATTGATCTGTTTTAGAACAGATCAACAGAGAGGAGCCCGGTCAGGGGGAGCGTGGGGCGAACTTTGTGGTAAATATATAATGTGAGAGTGAGCATGTAAACGGAAATGAGGGCAGCTGGACGCTGCCTCGTAACTGCAAGCGATTGTAAACCACCCGAGGGGGGCAAAAGTGTGTTAATGGAGCTGGGATGGCTGATGTGAGGCTTCTGAGATCATGACGGACAGAATGGGAGTGCTTTAGGGTCCACACACACGAACACTGGCGGACTGTATCTCAGTTTGCAAGTTACGATCCGGCGTACACACTTTAAAGCACACACACGCTCACACAGTCAGTTTCATTACTGCAGGTCCCTTTTAGCAAGAAACTGGTAAAACTAAAGTAGACATAACCTTAGAGCCAGACTTTCTCTGACAACTCGGCACTTGTGCTGTTGCCATAGTAACAAATTTAACTCTTGGTGGACCACGGCGGCGGGAGGAGAGAGTGGCAAACCAGACCGCCGTGTATATTTCTTCCTCATCCGTCTTTGTCAGTGGAATAAATTGGCTGCTTGGTAATAAAGATCAGGTCACTGTCAGGAGGATATTTGTCCAAACACGATTACCCGGCAGACACGAAGACAAACTACGGTGCCATCGATGTTCCGAGCCGGCATTAAACAAACTGTTAGTGTCAATCTGAATTCCCCCTGCGGATACCAATGAGACGGCGTGATTTATCGTCCTGCTAAGTTTGTTGCCGATATTGAGAGCTTTTTCTGTACACAATTAAATGAAGTGATCCCGACCTGCCGAGACTCACTGTGAATGTTTTTTAAACTCTCCTTTTTGTGATTCATGAAAATCCTCTAGGAAGAAAAAAAAAACTCTTTTGAGTTAATCAATTGTAAATGAATGTCACTTATATAGTGTGCTTTCACTGCTTCAGCCGTCTCAAACAGGTTTTCACTTTCCACTGCATCCAGAGGCTCACACACCAGTGGTCTCACTTTTAGTATTAGTGTTACTATTAATATTTTTAGTATTATTATTTAGATTTTTTGTCACTACCATTTTATCTTTCTTCCTTTTGATTAATGGTTCATTGTGATAGTATTTGATTGGATTTGATTGATTTATTTTTCAAACATGCAATAAAAAACAAAAAGAAAAAGAAATTTACCTGAAAAGACAAATATCAAAATTTATATAGATCTAAAGTTTAGTTGAATGAAAAGGAGTAGGAAGACATGAAAAACTTGTTTACTCCTACTCCTCAAGTGCCCCAGATATGCAGTTTTTTTATATTAGCACATTTACTACTGAACAGCCTCTTTCTAATTCTGCATTTGTATTTGTTTTATATACACCGTATAATCAAATATGATGTGAGAGGGAGAAACACAGTATTGTTCATGTCAGTTGTAACAATAATAAAAACAATTTCTATCTTGTAATATCAAGAAATGTGTTGTGACACTGTAGAGCGTATTTAACTAATTTTCCTCTGATTTTCAGACCAGCGTCACCATAGAGATCAAATACCAGCCGATGGACGGCTCAGTGGGCGTGTGGAGCGACGGCGAGTTTCTGGATGTCCCTGATGACCGTGATGGGATTTTTGCTTTTGAGACCGACAGCTTACTGTCAGGACAAAGCCACGGCTCAGGGACGTCTCCTGGACGATCGCTCCAGGGATCAATACCCACCTTCAGAAAGTGAGTCACATCCACATCATCTCCAGGATCTGTTGGGAGCATTACAGTCAAGTAAAGTCGACTGAGCAATGCTTTTGTTGTGGTCGGGGAATAATAATTTTTTCATTTTAGAAAACTTGCTTTAAGCCTGTACTTTACTTTTTAAGAGGATAAGACGGATAGTGATGCTGACATGGCACATGCAGGTGAGGAAGACGTTGAATAAGATTTTGTGGACTTTTTTCCAGTGAAATAAGCAATATTGTAAAATGAGATGGCAGTTTACCTGATTCAGGACTTACTTAAACTTACTTAAAAAAGTTAACCTGTTTGTGAAACCATTGGAGCTGCTCTAAAAGAAGTTTGTTTTTTGGCGAGGTACAAGTGAAGAAACAAAAACTCACATTTGTTGCTTGAATTAATGAACACTGACCTCGAACTGATCAGTGGGAAAAAGTATGAAATGTTGTCAGATGGTTATAGTGCGAATAACACTGAAAAATGAACCTCGTGAATCAATGTTGTGTTTGTGTTTAACAAGAAGAGTACCATCTATCCATCTTTTACCCCTGGTTTATTCAGCTTAGAGTCAAATGAAGTCTGTTTTCCACTTTTGAAGGACAGTTGCATCAGAGAGGAGGCTTTGATTCAAGTGATCTGAGTTGACGTGGTGTCTCGGTGATATCAATGTTGCAAGCTGTGTAGCAGAGAACATTTGTAAAATGTTTCATTGACTCATTTCAACATAGACGACTATCCAGTCAGCAGAGTCTTTGAAGAACGGCAGTCCATTAAAGATGGAGAAGTTAATTTAAGGCGTCAGTGATTTGCTTCAGGAAGGAAAATAATTGGATTGGATGCCAGTAATCATGGAATGAATTCTTTCTTGTATTTCTGTAATACATTTTTTTAAGTATTAAGTATGGTAGAATTAATATTAATTTTTTAGGGAAACATGCAGTTTTGAAATGATATGCTTTAAGTTAAATCAGTGTCATAAATGTCATAGGGAGCAAATTAAAAGCCATAAAATAGTCTATAATTTAATTTAACCATGAATCTGGTAATTGTAGGCAATAAATGAGAATTGTAACCTGTTTTATCTTGGTATAAATAGTAAACAAAAAGTCTCGTGATTTCAAACTCAGATTCTGTTCGAAGCAGAGAAGATTTGTCAGATCTTTCAGGGGTGCTATTCAGACACTCAGCTTTACAGCTCATCCCACAAATGACTTACAAATGTGGCACAATTTCAAAGGGCTGTAAAGCAGCTCTCCAACACTTTGGGATTCATTGCCAAGAAGCATAAACAATCACAACCAAATACAAACTCCCTTATTATGTGCTGTGTCTACAATTGAGCTTAAATGCACTTGAATTTCTGCTTGAAGGGCCATGTTGGGAGGATGCATGTTTCTGGGTTTCTGCAGGAGTACACTGTGAGTCTCTGCAGACTTAAACAGTCCCAGTCGATGTGTTTGAGGCCCTGCTTGATATGAACACCACTGTTCATCATTAACGTCACGCTGCTTCATGAAGTCAGTGCTGTTTTTGTCTTCGGCGGTATAGAAAAGAGAGAAAATGAATTTCTTTGCTCATATAGGATTTCCTAGACTATAATATGAGATATTTTTCTCTGGTTTTTAATTGATACTGTGAGAGTTTGAACCTTGCTTGACACTTAACATTTAAACTGAAAAAAAAAAAATCACCCTTGAGAGGCAATTTTTTCTGCTATTTGGATGGATTAGATTTTTGCTGCAGTTCATTGTAATTCACTGACATGAACTGTCCAACTTTCCAGGGTCACAGAGATTGTAAAAACTGTGAAATCCTTCACTCTGCATTTCGCCACGGGGCATTCTCTGAGATAATCTGCCGAGATGCTGATTTCTGCAGAGCCTATCTGCAGCGTAAGACCAGTAAACCCCCTGCTATGCTGCGTCTAAATGGGAGTGCGGAAAAGCTAAATGCTGTTTTGCTTGGTTTTTCTGTTTTTGTTTGTGTACACTGAACGCCTCAGTCTTACAGTGTACTCTGAGAAAAACAAGAAAAGTTGCCCTGTCTAAGTTATAGTGCCTCCCACGGGCGTTATGTAAGAGATATTTGGATTCAGTCAGTCAATAAAAAAATGAAACTACTTCTGGTAGAAAGCAGTATTAATGATTCAGGGGAAGAAAGATGAAAATTGTTTAATGTTTCACCACAGTGTACAGTATATGAGATTATTAATCAGGCTTCACATACACTTCGGATGAACAAGCTTCAGCTCGTTCTTCCCTCTGCTGTGGGAGTGACTCTCAGTCAGACGCTGTGAGGTGGGCTGATGTGTTTTTATTTGTAGGAACAAAAACTAAGAGACCAGCTGAAATAAACACCAATCATATCAATCTTTACCAACAAGTTCAGCTCTGGTCTGCCCCGCTTCAGCGGTTTTGAACAGCTCTGCCACTTCTCATTCACTGCACCTTTTATAGCCTCACTGCCGGATTAACCTCTGCTGGAGGTGTTTTCAGAATGATACTTTCCAGAGATATTTCATGGAGTTTAGTGTTCTGAGCCTTTGCAGCCAACGTTAATTGCCCTTATTGTGGTAATGAAGTGCGAATGTGCAGCGGATCATAACCTGGAATGACTTTCTCATTGCTCCAGGGAGGAGGAGGAGGAGGAGAAAGAGCCTGCAGGTATTTCTTCTGCAGTCGTCTGTGTGTTTTTTGTGTTTTGATTGTTCTTTCATGCCGATGCGTCACGTCGTTTGTCACCTCAGCTGTCTTACTTTTGACAGTGTAAAGGGAGGTTTGTCCTTCCCGGGTGTTAATAAAGCTGCTGTCAGATAACAGATTACGGGAGTCTTTCTTCGAACTGGAACATAAAACAGTCACATTTTATTTCTGTCACACTCCAGAGACTCAGCAAACACCTTAAGTTTAATCTTGAATGTTTCAATGAGCAAATAGAGGAACTCCTTCCACTGCAGACTCCTTCTGTGTCCTAAAGGCCACATTTGCTTCCTTTACAAGAGTTTGTGCTCATTAAAGTTTTCAGTTGGAATTGAATTTCATTATATCTGTAAAGTGCTGGTGCACAAAGACCGGAGGTGCCTTATTAAGGCACATCGGCTTTTTTTGGCGGCGCTAACTGAGCGAAATTGCACTCAGAGTTGACTACGGCGCTGCTGCCCTCCGCCCTCTCCCCTCCCTCCTCTCTCAGCCTGCAGGATGATTTATAACCGCACCTATGAAGCATCTCGTGATCTCTGCCGCGCCACAGTATGCCTTCTTCACGGGGGGTTTTGTTATTTTTAATAAATAAATCACTTTCTGACTGGCTTTGTTGCCCGTGAAGCAGATTTGCTGACTAAAGAGAATGGATTTGTAGCTCCAGCCTTGTTTGATCTTGGAACATCAGATGCTGATCTTGAAGGAGAGATGTGGCGATACGATGTTCAATACGAGCGCATGAGCTTTCTTTCACACTGCCGGAGGAGCATGATGAAGG
Source organism: Salarias fasciatus (assembly GCF_902148845.1). Taxonomy (NCBI): domain Eukaryota; kingdom Metazoa; phylum Chordata; class Actinopteri; order Blenniiformes; family Blenniidae; genus Salarias; species Salarias fasciatus. The sequence goes on from NC_043759.1 coordinate 16,451,174, forward strand.
GAGTGTTGTTCTAGAACAATGTTGAATTTAAAATATGCATGAACCATTCACAAATCTCAGAAAGTGCGGCACTAAATAAAACATTTTTCTTTATAATGATGATTTTGTGCCAGTGGCTGTGATGTAGAGGTCCAGTGGTTCGAATCCCACCACTGATGGGTCAGAGTCTTAACCTCCAGCTGCTCAAACGCTTTTCTGTGGAAATCAAATCATTGCAACAAGCTGCTTCATTTCTTCCTTGATTTATCTCCATAAATTTCCACACCTTCAAAGACAGCTCTGGCGTCACACGGTGACGATGCATAATCACGCCACACTTTGATGCAGGTGTTTTCTGGTCTTTTATGTCACTCCTCTTTGTCTCGGAGGATTTTCTCTTCAGCACTGAATCCAAAAATTTTGGTTGGTTTACTTCCTCTCTTTAGAGACTATACCTGACACATGCAGTTGTGGTGAGCCTACTGGTTGCTTTTTTCTTTTTTGAGTTTGTCCTAAATTCAGGCTGCATCTGAAATAAAGATGCTAAAATGATCACACTCGCCATAACCACCCAATTCAGAAGAGCATAAATGTACATAAAAGATGTTCTTATAGTGAAATCTACTCATGCCGTCATGGTAGGAAATTAATATTGTAATCCCTTGTTACCGTTTTCTCTGCTGCTGTGATATTTCTTTTTAAATGGATATTTTGAATGTAAACCCCATATTTTGTTAATATGTTGGCCAGCTGATGTCTGTGGTTGGTTTTACACAGGAAACTCTTCCAGGGTTCAGTCTTGAAGTTAACAGTGCAACTTCCCTCAATCTTAATATTGCATTACCAGAAAAGGCTGCATAAAATGAGGTTTAACTGGGTTCCAGAGTCCGTCGGTCCTCTGATACACACTTTATAAAACACAGTGACTGCACTGACAACCTCAAGCTATCCGCCTTCAAGTGTACAACAAGCTCTTGTCAGCAAAAATGTTCAGATCAGTGAATCAGAACATTGCCGACACACTCCAATTACAGATATGACTTCCCAGGGAGCCTTTCTGTTTCCGGGTTTAGTAGTAAGTGCTATTGAACTATACATCATCAACGTGCTTTCTTTTTTTCCTTTTTCCCATATGTACAATCAGATAAAAATGTTTTAAATTGACATTTTTTTCGCCTTCAGCGGTTCTCATGCTTGTTTCCTCCAGCTGAGACAGATGTCAGCCTGATCCTGTGTCTCTGGAGACTTTGATATTCCTCCTTTCTTTTCGTACGCAGGCATTCTCTAGACAAACTGCTGTGTTTCTCCGCTTTGCTGTGGTGTTTTGCTGTGGTGTGCAGTGTCTCCCGCTCTCAGCCAGTGTGAGGATTTCGTTGCGGAGATGCTAATGCCCTGGGGAGGCCTTCTTGATTCTCTCTTTGTGTCATTTCTTGTTGGAAGCTCTGATGAGGGAGCAGGTCACGATAACATGAAGACATACCTTTTGGGGTGAATTGCTGTGTTTGCGTGTTTTGTTCTAGTTTGGAGTTTTTTTTTTTTTTATGTGGATTGAAATAAGATGATGGTCTAATGAAATCTTAGCACAAAAAATGCTTCATATGTCTTCAGGAAACCCTGAAACATTTTCTTAGATGTTGAAAAATGGCAGATTTTGCCTGCAAAACTCTGCGTTGCAGTCTGTTTCAGACGGTTTTGTCCGGACATTTTGTTCCAGCCCGGATGATGCAACAACAGAGTAAAAAATGCAACGCTGCTATTTGAAGTGACTATTAAAATTTTAAAAAGCGATGTGCATTCACAGAAAAATCATTGTTGCATAACGTATAATCTCATAAGCTTTCACTCCACTTCAGTTTCCTCTACACATATTTCTTTATTTTATCATCCTTTTAAAAGAGAATTCGCTTGAATCACAGATGTTTACCCAGTAAAACACAACATATCTCAATGTGCCAACCTATGATCTTTTCTGCGAGTCGGCCGAGAAGGCCTCGAGGAGCTTTTTGGTATGAGCGCATTAAACTTTGCAGAGGCTTTTAACTATGTGACACTAATGAAAGAAAAGTTAGAAGTAAAAACTCACAAGATCACAAGCGAAGAATATCAATTACCAAGCCCATCAGCGCCATTATCGGGAAATGAAGCAGCAGTAAAAAGCACCTAAGAAGAGGTGTCAGTGCAGCAGACACAAGAAGGCATTGAAACATTTGCATCCTGTACGTGTGTGTGTGTGTGTGTGTGTGTGTGTGTGTGTGTGTGTGTGTGTGTGTGTGTGTGTGTGTGTGTGTGTGTGTGTGTAGGATATCTCAATGATCTCCATTCAGCCAAATCTCTGGAGCTGAACGTATAGTATACTGTATGTCCATGAAAGATTAATTACAACCGGGTTGGGTTTTTCTTTATCTTCCCTTTTATTCAATTAGTTTAATCTAGAGGTTGTGAGTGTGGCAGAAGCTCATGAGAATAGATATCATGCAAACAAGGGAAACCCAGTACAATTACAGAGTATATAATTCAAAGTAAGTCCCCTGTTCTCCATAGTAGTAAAACATAATACGTACAGTAAGGCACAAGTGAAGCCTTATATATTGAAATGAGATAAGTGGATAAATGCACTGAACCGTCTTTATATTTTCCCTGACACCAAAAACAAAGAAACAGTACTATCAGTTCATACCGACCCTTTGGAGTAAACAAAGTAATTGATCAAGGAAACTGTAGTCCACAAGAGAAACATTTATTAGCTTTCCAAAGCAATTTAATTGTTATGGTTAATTAGAATGTTCTATCAGTAGCTTCAGAGAGTTCTCTTTAGCTCCAGCAATGCGAAACCGTCTGCAAAGAGACCATGATTTAAAAAGGTAATTGAGACCATTTATTCATTTTATTGGTATAAGAATGGTATTAGTAAGACATGTTTGATTATGTTTTGGTGAGAACACAGAAAATATTTTTATTACAGCTCAAAAACCCGCTATTTTTGATGTGACGGTGCATCAGTGTAAGTAAATGAGCAATCAAAAAATATAAGGTTTTTATAAGGTTTTATTTAAATATGAGTTAAATTTTGGTGCTAATACCAATATGAGATGAATCAAAGATTTAATGAGAACTGTACAGAACTTGTTATTCACAGGCTATATAAGAGATGTCAGATGAATTTACTGTACTGTGATGGTGGGATTGGAAGGATCTAGTGTCATCTGTACACATAAAAAAAACAAAAAACAAATAATGATAGATAATATAACCCTTACGCTGCCCTCGACCATTGTAAGGTGGGATTGACTCTGGTGCCCTTTGACCCTGAACAGGACAAGCGGAATGGAGAGTGGAAGGAATGATAATATGAACTAAAACGTTTTTTCCAGTTAAATATTCTTGAAGGGAAAAGCAGCCAGGCTTTTGACACATCTGGAGTTCATTTAAAATTAAAGAGGATGTAGGGAGAAATCAGTATATGTAAGATAAAACACTCTAGCTCTGAGCGCAGCTATAAAAAAAACAAACTAAGCTGCCTTTATTTCTTTAGTAAAATACGATTCACATCTTTCTCAAAAGATACACAACAGTAGAGTTGAACTTCAGCTTGTTGCCTTTATTGAATAAATGTACAGTTGACACAACTGTAGTCAGTAAATCAAAGAAGACTTTATTTCATTGGGAACAAGAGTTCAAACTCTGCTGTTTGTGTGACAATATCTAAAGACAGATCGTCGCCCGGCTGCTTGGCATTCACATATGAGATAACCGTAAAGATTCACTGCACACGTCGTTCCAGATTTTCAGTGTAGTCAGCAATTAAATATGAAGCTGTCAGCAAAAATATTCAGCATTCATTAGATCATCCATCTCTGCTGCGATTTACATGTGTGAATGAGACAATTTATTCATCAATTCATAGTTTATTTTAATGTTTGAGTGTGTCTGACACATATCTGTCTGTTATTTTATCTATTAAATGTTAAACTTTCGTTGCCGGAAGGTGACATTTTACCATTAAATGAGCCGATGGTGGGATGGCTCGTGTTACACTTGAAATTGTATCTGATTTTAAACATGTTTTAATGTGTGTTTACTGTGATTTATCTCTGCAAGGGAGAGTGAAATACAAGTAAAACAGCCAGTGCTTCCACTGTGTTATATTCTTCAGATTTCCAGATAAAGTTTTCCAGTTAAACTGTTTATGATAAATATGCAGGTGATTGCGTTTAAAAATTCGGCAACTGTGAAAATATAAATCCTCAGAGACTTTCCAGACAGCCCCATCTGGAGGAGCTGACTGTTTCTCTGTGGCCCGAGGGTCGCCTTGACCGACTGTGAACTGTACACTCGAGCGGACAGAATAGCATCAGGAATTAGTTAGTGTCTGCACAGAGAGTGAAGTGAGAGCAAAAGACTGAGAGGAGCTGCAGTAACTGTGAGCGCTGAGTCTAGAAAGGATTCATTGTCTCACACACCTTCTCTTTACAAGGGTGGAACAGTCTCGAGTTGTGATTAGAGGCTAAATTATGACACAAACTGACGAAAACAGCGAACAACAACGGCAACATGGATCGGCAAGGTCGATCCCAGGTAACAGCCGAGTAGCAGTTAAAGTCACAAAAAGTCGGGGTCACATTAGGATCAAGTTGAAGTCACGAGCGGTTGACAATAGAGCGCTGACAGCCTGCAGGTGTTTCCCCATCTACACCCTGACAATGGGGCAACAAAAGAGTGAGTGTGAGGTAACAGTGGTGCAGCGACTGAGCCAACATGGGATCACCGCGGGGTCACAACAAGGTCACCGTACGGTGACGATCCAAACGCGCCACAATAGAGCAGCGTCAAGTAGCAATAAAGAAAATATTAAGTCTATACAATATAATGGATGAATACAACTACAAGGTATGAAACAGCTCTATAGACAACTGTTTTCCTCTGTGCATTGGTTCGAGCTGACGCAGAGTGAAGCTGGAGCTGGAGTTTGGCAAGTTCTTTCTTTGATATATTACATGAGGGCCGTCAATCGAAAGGCCCTTTGGTCAAAACCGTCCAGCAAGAGGCTGCAATCCGGCCGATGAACCCACCAGGCAAGTAGCAGAAGTAGCAGAGAAAGCTTTGAATTTTGGACACAGCTTTCTTAAGAGAAACAGACGCAACACAACCTGTCAGGTGAATTTGGGCTGTATGGAACCCCTGAACTAAAATGAGTTTGACCAAACTACTGGCCACTGTCGGCTGGTTGATACTAATGACTGGACACATTTTGTTTTTGTTCTGCCAGTTAGAAAATAAGCATGCTATATTAGAAATACTCATTTTACGTACGGTGTCGTTGATGTGTGTGGAACATGTTAGGGTTTGGTTTCTGGTGATACTCAGCAGTTTGGCTTTAGTAACCTGCTCAATATTGAAACCATCTAATGAGAATAACAGCCTCTGATCTGAACGTCGTGCACAGTGAGAACCGATCCCCAAACATTCATTCAAACATCTAGAATATTCGAGGGTAAATATGACATGCCGTTTAAAAACAACAGAACACGATGAGGCTCAGGGACACTGCCCTGAGGAACACCACACTGAAGATGTCCAGATTCGTTTTGGTGTGTGAGCAGAGGAAATGAAAGAAACACAACATCGCCATGATAAAACAGCTGGGTCACTATAACAACACAGTGTTTTGGGGACATGTTCAGCAGATCACTATGACCTGCAACGGGTCAGTGACAGTGTCAATATGTGAGACTAGTGAAGAGGTAATGATAAAAAGATAGCAAGGTAGCAGAGTAGCTAGATGAAAATGAAGAGGTAATTATGGGATAGATAAAGTTTAGATTTAGTTTTAGGGCAAGAAAATGATGACTCCAGTGTATTTAGGGCTTTACGGTTTTCATGATGATTCTTTCAGTGGTTGTTGACCTCTGGAGGCTGTCTGCTCTGTATGGACTCAGACTGGCATCGTGCCCAGCCTCTTCATCTGTCTCCTCCTCCTCCTCCTTTTTCAATGTCTTCAGCCATGTCACTCCACCTCTCTCTCTCTCTCTCTCTCTCTCTCTCTCACTCTCTCACTCTCTCTTACTCTCTCGCTCTCCTCCCCTCCCAAACCGCTATGGTCTGTGTTACCTGAACCTGACAGGTGACGCATGTTGAAATATAGAATAAGTTATAAAGCGGCTTCAGGCGGACTCATGGTGATCTGACCTCTCTGTGCAGTCTCTCATGTGGTATGTATGAGAATCATTTCTCTTTTATTTGTGGCTGTGGACATTTCTTTCCTGGCATCTTAGCGTATCAGATGAAGAGATTTTACTGGAGCATTTAAATTGTGGATTGATTAAAAAAACTCCACCTCCATTTATTTGTTTTTCTATTCAGTTATCTTTAAGTCCGTTCCTCAGCCTTGAATAACTTTCTTCCTGAAAGGATTATGCATTTCAATGACAAAAAGGAAAACTAAAACATCCAGATGTTTAAGGAGTAAAAGTGGCTTAAACTTAAACTATAACTGAAGTTATTGTTGACTTCCAGGCATTTGACTTATTGACCTATCAGCAACTTTTGTAACTTGAATTGAAATCAAGTTCAAGAGTTCAAGACATTTATCTGTCACAGTTATACTCAGTATAACATGAAGTGAAATATGTTTAGCACCCTTTTATTAATGTATATGATATAAAATGAAGTTATCATTCCATATTTTATATTGTTTTGGTAAAAAGTGAAATAATAGAAAGATAGATATGTTAGAATCGATAAAAATTTTTACCGTTAGAGCAACTTTAGTAAACAGCAGCTGGTTTTGAATCCTGTGCTAATATTTCATAGCTGTCAATCAAATGGAAATTGATCGATCAGACTTGTTACAGTTACAGACTGACAAACGTGCTGTATTTTTCTTAACTTGGATTCTCAGTGAAACAGCTTTGATTTCCTTCTAATGTAACGTCAAGTGTTTTGTTCTTAATCGAGATCCTCCTCTGTGCTCTACGGCTTTAATCCACGTCGGTCTAAAACATTTATTTTCAAAGTTTTGTCGTCACTCTGCTGAAGAAGAACTCTTCTGATAGGTTCTGACGTTTTGGTTCTCAGTGAAAATGAAAGTTGAGCGTGGCTTCAGAGTAATGATGGAAAAGATCAGAGCAGAAGCTGAACTCCGAATCCTCAGGAAAGTAGAAAGAAAACCCTCCTTTTTATTGATTCCCTGACATGTATCCATATCCGCAGCAAATTGGACGGCCGCAGTCTTTTTTAATTATTAAGGGCCCTCATTTGTCGTCGTGCTGATGACATCAGGAACTCTTTGTAGTCGTGGCGATATGCGATCCAGATAAAATTCAATGTGGAGACACCGGATACTCTTGTCTTGTGATTGAGGGTCTGGAGAACTGATGGGTGGTGATGGTGGGGGGAACGGGGGTTCAGTCTACTGGAGTTAAATATCCAGCCACGCCACAAAGATGTCCTTCATAACGTCATGAAGGTAAATTGCATTTTGATTAAGTGTTGAGAAGGATTTTAGTTGGATTTTAGTTTGGCATTAATCGCTTCTGAAGCAGCTGGAGAGTCTAAAGAAGTGAAGAGATGGAGCATGAAGCTAATGAGACGAGTGTGAAGTTGGAAGATATGAGAGTCGATCAGCGAGGAATCAGATAGTCTGCCGTCCTGATATCGCTTTCCTCTCCTCTCTTCTCACTCTGATTGTTTTGTTCTTCCTCACCAGAGCAGGGAAGGGAGTTTTCTCAGCCATGAAGCTCGGAAAGATCAAGAGCCACAAAGACGACCACAAGAAAGGAGGTAAAATAATCAACATCCCAGACTCTGTTTGATCCACAGATGATGATTAAGCTGAAATTCTGTTGAAAATATATTCCCTATCCAAATCTACTGAATTATTCATCAAGATGTAAGCCTAAAAGTCATGAAATTTGAATATAAAACATACAGCGGGCCCTAAAATACCCAGTGTGAGTCTCGTTTGTGGATTTGTTGGGTTTCAGCGGACGAGCCAGCCGTGCTGGACATGGAGGACCTGGACAGGAAAGCAATGCGCCTGGCGGGAACGCTGGACCCAGACACCATTTCTCTGGCCTCCGTCACCGCCGTCACAACTAACGTCTCCAACAAGAGGTCAGATGCAGTGACGAAGAAGAAGAAAAAAGCACCCTTTGCTGGATTAGGAGTGCACAAATATAACCTGAATGATTTGAAGTTTTCAAAAGTGACAAATCAGTTGTCTTAAAAGTAGAATGCTGTGTTGTGTAATATTGCGGTTGGTTATGAAAGTGTTTGTCAAAAAAAAGGAAAAAAAAAAAACAGTGGTGAGAGTCATTGTCTCTGAGCCAGAGTGTTGCAGAGCTCCTCTAGGCTGCCCGTATTGATCCTGGGATTTTAGAGACTGCCTAAATAAGGTGGTACATTATGCAGCTTGAAGCAAAGCTGGCATGATCGGACAAAGCCTCCCCAGCTTAAGGCTTTTAATGGTCTTAGCAACATATACTGTACGCCAAATTTCTCAACACACACAAAAGGAGGAAAAGTAGGACACTTTGTATAGATAGACACTTTGTTTTCTTTATATGTATAAAAACAAGATATATATGCACACACACACACTCCACACACATAATATTGGATCTTTATTTATTATTCATGGATCTCTTTACATCTGTTCAGGTCAAAGCCAGATATCAAAATGGAGCCGAGCTCAGGACGACCTGTGGATTATCAGGTTTGTAGCCGTTCTTCGTGCATCCCGGTTATCTTTCTTCGCGAGAGCGCAATGCATCACACTGTCATGAACGATGGTGGGGATTATTGGACCGGTGGCTGATACAGCAGCAACACTGGCGTACCATCTAACAACCGCCGAGGCGTCGACTGTACATTTCTTCATCTTGTAGCTCGCTACGTCACTTTGAAACAGGCTACAGTCCGTCATCTCGACAGCTCTGAGTCACGGACGCTGGAGATCACAGCTCAGTGCTGGTGAAGGCAGGGTATGCCCCAAACAGGCCGAGGGCACGGACGCAAAACACACCGAAAGTCAGTTTGATCATTTAATCATAACTTGTACAAGTCCATCCAGTAATGTGTCTCTCCTTCCAGCTGTTGTGTGAAGCGGATTGTTTCCTGCCTCCATATATCCGTACTGCAGTGCAGTTTGACATTATGTGGTGCAATATTCAAGTCTTATATGGGACAATAAATACCACTGCCATGTTCCTGTAGAGCTAGTATAACTGTCCAAAGGCTGAACAACTGAGTCCATTATTAAGCATAATCTCATCAGTTATATTTCTCATGTAATTGTAATGAATGTCATTTATTGTAGAATCCTGCTGCTTCTGCAAATGTGCATCCTTGTTTGCCAACAATAACTGCTGTTCCTGACATGCATGAATTTATTCAGCGTAACACCAATGAAGCAGCACAAGACAGTTTAAGTGTCCTCCGGCGTTGCTCACGGTCTTCTTTCAAGGCCTTTTTAAATTAAAATCATGCTCGTAAACACTCACAACAAAACCTTGGCGCATGAGCTGCAGATACACTCCCCGCGTCTTCCCTTATCTTTCTCTGTTCCTCTTCATCATCTAGAGATTAATTAAAAGTAAAGCGGGAAGTGTTTTGATGTGCTAACTCTCAGTTTGGATCTAGTTTTCTCCATTAGATGCAGCATTACGTGAGCACGGGGGAGATGTCAGAGGGAAACTTACAGACTATATTATCTGGCACAGGCTCTCGCCGCTCAGAGGCGTTCAAATGAAAAAGACTATTTTGGACTCTTTAATGTTCTCAGGGTAATTAATGTGCAGCTGAATGATTTACTATGATAGTTGATCTGCTTGTTGACTCCCTTTTACAGGAGCACCAGCTTGCTTTACAGTTCAGAGCTATATGTGATGTGATGATGTTTCTTATCAGATCAGCATCACCGTGATCGAGGCCCGGCAGCTCATCGGTCTCAACATGGACCCCGTGGTGTGTGTGGAGATCGGAGACGACAAGAAGTACACGTCCATGAAGGAGTCCACCAACTGTCCGTACTATAATGAGGTTAGTCATTTCAAGCCTTCAGAACTCCCCCTGCACATCTGGAGATGCTGCAAACATGAGTATAGATAGCAGATTCTAAAGTTTTCTTCAGCTCTTGGGAGTTCCGTAGCTTCTTTCAGATCATTGGTTTGAAACAAGAATTCATGAAACTTACTTTCAGTGTGTAGATATCAATATTTTTTTCCTGTAACTCATGCGTGCACAAAACAAATTGCAGAAAGCTCCCAACTTTCTCTTTGACAGTGAGATGTTTTGATTTGCGGAGGTAGATTCTAATGTCAGATTATAGGCTGAAGAGTTGTGTTTCTAGATAGCGGAGGAGCCCCGGTAGGACAGGAGGAGTGGTCCGAATCGTACCGAGCTCAGTCTGTGTTGTGTCCGCACTACAGGGAGTGGAAGTGAGAGTTTGTTTGTTATCGATTGTCCCTGTTTGTCTGGAAACCCCCTGACAGAGCAGCTGAAAACCAGAGTGATCAGGATAACGGTGCTTCAGGGTTTTGTCCTTTCTTATGAAGTTTCAAGTTTGTTCCCCATTTTTATTTTATAGAGCCTTACATTTCTCTCACCTCATCAGCGTAAACTGACCATAAAGACAAAATATGATCCTCTCTCGTCATAATGGAGGCTCACAGATATTGGATTTTGGAAAATGACATTAGATATGAGCAGTATTAGGTGTTTACTGACCTGTTGTCTCAAATAAAGAGCAGCTCTGACTTTCTCTGTAAACCTTTATTTATCCTGCTAACAGCAATAATTGAAACTGTACACACATTAATATGAATCTCTGTCCAGTGGCGCTATTATGACAAAGCAGTTAAATAAACACTTAGCTTATCTAGTTGCTGCTTCTTCGTTATGAATAGCTCATTAATCTGGTTTTGTGGAGACCTGCTAACAACCACATTATTGGTGTTGTTCCTCCAACCTATTGACGGAGCTTCAGCTGAGTTTAATGATTAAATCCATCATTAGACCGACTCACACAGTGCTCGCTTCTCGGCTAATGTGTCTCAGCGTTGTGCTACTATAATACAGATACGTACACATTAACACGGTACAGAAAGAGACCATTCTTAAGGGTAATTTAATCCCCATTGAGATTCTAAATCTGTTTTTCAAGTAAGCGCCAGTCCTGGTCAATTAACATCGTGTTGTGTAATTTTTTGGTAAGCTTGACAAGTGACCTTTTGAAGTGTGTATTTTGCGTCTAACTTCCACTACTGACTGTTATTTTGTGCCAACTGTGTTAAAAAATGGGGAAAGTAATACGCCGTTATGTTACAGTAGTTTCAATACCTCAGTCATTTGAACCCAGATCCACAGAAATTGCATTATTCTGTCAACAACTTAAAGAAAGGCAAAGTTTCCATCAATACTTTGATCAAAAATATACTTGTTATTGTTTTTCTTATCATTTACATTGAAAATCCTTGAATTCATCGTCAAATAAAACTTGTTCAGGTTCATTGAAATGTCTCCAGTTAAAGTAGCTTCGAACAGAGAAAAGCAAAACCATATTTCTGCTTTTTCTGGTTTAATTTTTCATTGTTAGAACTGTCTTATATACTTTGCCTTGTCAGAACCAATTGTTTTATCACACTTCTCTCCCAGAGCAAAGCTGAAAGCAGGATTTGCTGTGAACGCTCTCGAGTATAAAGGAGACAAGAACAAATAGGTTTTTCTTTTAACTGGATTTTTTTCTTTTCTTTTCTCTGCAGTATTTTGTATTTGATTTTCACGTTCCTCCTGACGTCATGTTTGACAAGATCATCAAACTGTCAGTAAGTCTCCGTATTACAAAACCTTCACACTGCAGTAAAGCAGACTAAGATGCTGCCTTCCTCTTTTTTTTGCCATTTTCAAAGAAATTTACACAAAAATACTGACTTTGTGCTTCAAAATTATGATAATTATGAACTTTATGATGTCGTTTTACTCATTAGGTTATCCATTCAAAGAATCTTCTGCGGAGCGGGACATTGGTGGGAACGTTCAAGATGGACGTTGGGACCGTTTACTCTCAGCCTGGTAAACTGCGAGCTGTCGAATTAAAACCCTTTCCAGAGTTGTAATCAGATTAATCAGTACCGATATCACCCAAACTTGAACTGTGAAAAATGAAAGTCAGGTTTCAGTGATGGCTGCGGTCGTTTTTTGCTGAACTGGCTGAACGTAATCTCCACCAGAGCACCAGTTCTACCACAAGTGGGCCATCCTGTCCGACCCCGACGACATCACCGCCGGGTGCAAAGGTTACGTCAAGTGCGACATCGCCGTGGTCGGGAAGGGCGACAACATCAAGACCCCTCATAAGGCCAATGAGACGGATGAAGACGAGATAGAGGGGTAAAAACCTGCCGTTGATCAGCAACGCTGCTTTGTGAAATATTCACTGTATCACAAGGTGTATTTATTATAATCAATTCAGTTTTTTTCCACCATTATTGATGAAGCTATGAATCATTAATTGCATAAAAAAATCAATCTTCAGTGTGTCATGTTTTGATTAATTACCTCTAGTTTTTCATTGCTTGTCTCAAATGCTTTATTCTCTCTTATTTTGTGATTTATTTTTTTCTTTCTGTTGTGTCCGCTCCAGAAATCTCCTGCTCCCAGAGGGAATCCCAGCAGAGAGACAGTGGGCGAGGTTTTATGTGAAGATCTACCGGGCCGAAGGACTCCCCAAAATGAACACCAGCATCATGGCCAACGTGAAAAAGGCTTTCATCGGAGAAAACCGAGATCTGGTGGACCCCTACGTTCAAGTCCAGTTTGCTGGGCAGAAGGTAACGCCCTCCATGTCCTGCTCTGCTATTTAAGTCAGGATCGCTCCCAGAAGAGCTGTTACCCTGGAACACAGTGTGAGTGTAATAACACACGCGAGAGGATTCATATACAAGGCTGAGATCTGCTCATAAAAGCCGCGCGTATGTATTTATAGAGGCGCAGCAGCCATGGGTTATTTTGGCTACTGCTTCTTTTCTGTTTGAAATATTTTCCCACCGTGAGGCAGCCACGATTCTGTGATGGCTGCTTTTAGTTGAAATAACTCACAACATTTTTCAAACATACATCAGAGTCAGAACAGTCTCACAGATCCACTTATTACCTGTATAAACTTGAATTAAATTTTAATGTGTGTTGCAGATTTATACAGCGATGTCTTGTTCACAATATTTTTTGGGGTATTTTTGTTCTGCCAAAGTGAAACATAGTCAGTATTTAATATTATGTCACATAAGGCTCATACAAGAGAGAATTTATTTAAAGCCAATCTCATTAAAATAGGATTATCAGCTCCTGTATCATCACTGACTGATACAGATATGTTTGTATTTTCCACCTCTGTGCATTCAGAGCTTCTCTTTTTATGTGTTTCCAGGGAAAAACCTCAGTCCAGAAAAGCAGCTATGAGCCAATCTGGAACGAGCAGGTCATCTTCACGGAGCTGTTCCCTCCGCTCTGCAAAAGGCTGAAGGTTCAGATCAGAGACTCGGATAAGGTCAATGACGTTGCCATTGGAACTCATTTCATAGACCTCCGCAAGATATCAAATGACGGTGATAAAGGTGAATCAAACTCCACAGATTACCAGAAATTTGACTAATCTGCTTTGATTACTTGTCAAGTACTGTCATTATTTTGCCTTATCAGGCTGCTGCACCGCTTCGCACGTAAATTAGCTGTGTATGATGGTCCGCGAGGTGCCTGACCCCTCCTGTTAATGTCTTCTGAAATTTAGTGACTGACAGTCAAATTGACTTGCAATCAATACATATATTAGCATATATATTACACCGAAGTAGATGATCCATTGAGTAGTGTTTTCGAATGGGCCATGTAATAAGAAATGATCGAACTCTATTATTATGAAGTCACTCCAATTCAAAAAAGCTTTGATATTTTGGTCTGTTATTGGGTTTTTCTGTTAAAAGTGAAAAGTTTAAAGTTATACTGATAATTTATTCACATTAGTAAACATGAAGTATAAGAGAGTCAATCAGACGTGTCTTTTCCCTTCATGATTTTCAGGGTTTTTGCCCACCATGGGTCCAGCCTGGGTCAACATGTACGGCTCCACCCGTCAGTACACGCTGATGGACGAGCACCAGGACCTGAACGACGGGCTCGGGGAGGGAGTGTCCTTCAGAGCCCGTCTGCTGGTGTCCGTCGCTGTGGAGATCCTGGACACAACCTCGCCCGAGATCATCAGCTCCACCGAGGTTCAGGTGGAGGGCGTGTCCAACATCTCCGAGGTGGGAAAACCGTCAGCTGTTAAATCTCTCCTTACATCCTGTGAACACTTTCCTCACAACAATGAGTCTGTGACCATGCGACTAAATAGATGAGATCAACACCTGACTTTTTTTTTTTTTTTTTTTTTTTTACTGTGTCTCTTTGCTTAAAAACAATGTGGACGATAAAGCTGGAACAAGAGGCTGGATGTCTGTTCTTTAGACAGCTTCTTCTGCTAGTGAGATTAGTTTGTGAAAAATGCGTGATTTTGAATCCTAAATTATCTTCCATCCACACTACAGGTTAGAAACTTGAAATTATTATTTCAGTGAATACTGTTTGAAGGCTTGATATACATATGAAGAATGTTTTTACAATCGTGGTGTTTAGCTCATAATCATTGTGTCATTCAAATTCAAGCAATAATTGACCTTTATATTCCTATAGCAATACATGAATTAGTAAAGAGCCTTTCAGGTCACAAAATATGGTGCAAATGAATACAGTTGCATCACTGAGGAAAAGTGAAAGTGGTCTCAGAAACTCAGGAAAGACACAGCTACAAGTATATTAAACTAATAAAACAGATAATTTGCAGATCTATTTCATCTTGTAAATAAAATTAAAATAAAGACATTTTTCCTCCAGTACAATAGCTGTCTTTTCTCTCCATCAGAGCGCCACGGGAAAGATGGAGGAGTTCTTCCTCTTTGGGTCGTTTCTGGAGGCGACCATGATCGACAGAAAGATCGGCGACAAACCGATTACTTTTGAAATCACAATAGGTAAAAGAAACCCGAATAATATGTAATGTACGGGATAAATGTGGAACAAACAGGAGAAATCAAAAACTACAGTATCCACATAAACACTTCGTAACTTCCTGTAATGTTCATGTGACAGGTAACTATGGCAACCAGATAGACGGCGTGAGCAAACCTTCAGGGGGGAAGAAGAAGAAGAAAGATGGAGACAACGAAGAAGAGGAGAACGAGCTGATCCAAAACTCCAGCGAGGACGAGGCGGACGAAGACGCAGACCTGGTCTCCGTCTCCTCCACTCCTCTGATGAGGCCTGTCATCACCGACAGGTCAGAGGGCAAAGGTCGCAGGACCAGTCACACCCTTCAGTTCAATAGACCGAAGCTAAAGCTGGTTACATTCTTCACTTTACAAGATCACAGGGAACAATAACAATATTAGTTTAGACAGGATGTTTTATACTTCACGAGTGCAGAACTATTTACTTTTCCTCATCACACATATTTCTGAACAGTCATACAACAGTTATTAAACACCTCGCGAGTAAAAATGTAGATAAAAAAAACACAGAGAAAACTCCCAAACAGGGCTGAGAGTAAAGAACGGTGTCATTTTCTCACAGCCGCAGGGCAGAGAACAGATTTGCTTTATCTTGTGGAGTATCAATTTTAGAGATAATGCTAACACAGAGTGTGTCTGGAGTGGCTGGGACTCTGTTAGTGGACTGCATTGGCCTCCAGTCCCAAATATCTACATGGATCAATAGTCTCTTGGGTCCAATTGCCAAAGGGTCCTTTAGCAAGACACTAAATCCCAGGTCTCTCCTACTTCGCATGGTAGCCATCACCATTAATACTCGAGTAAGTGTGTCTGTGTGTGTGGATGAGTGAATGTGCCAAATCATGCAAAGCTTATTAACAGTAAATTGTGTTTACCAGTTAAATCCTTTTAAGTTTAATGGTGCTTCTTGTTGAACTGCACAGGAACTACTTCCATCTCCCTTATTTTGAAAAGAAGCCGTGTGTCTACATCAAGAGCTGGTGGCAGGACCAGAGGAGACGACTCTACAACTCCAACATGATGGATAAGATTGCAGACAAGCTGGTCAGTGTTGTTCTTTCTTTTGGTTGATGAGGCGCAGCAGCAGGAGTTACCAAATAATTCTATTAAATCCGGCTTTCCATTCCATTCGGCTTTCGACCTGTGAGGGCTGGTAGCTGTATCTGTCCTCAGCGCAGCTGCTTTTCGCGTCTTTACAGGAAGAGGGTGTGAACGATGTTCAGGAGATTATTAAGACTGAGAAGGCTTTTCCTGAGCGCAGACTCAGGGGAGTGCTGGAGGAGCTCAGCATCGGCTGCAGGTGAGCTCTGTTTTAATGATGATCATTTATCTTTGTCTTGTATTACACCCAGCAGTATGACTGTGCAGGTGCTGCTGATTCAGAGAGTTTCCCCTTGAAGTGAGGAGTGTTAAACAGCGGAGTGTTTCGCAGCAATCTTTGCATTAAGTGCATTTAAAAGAAAGCTCACACTGATTACTGCGAACTTCCACAGAGGCATTTCTAATGCAGTCATTATTGGGTGTTATTTATTCTGAATCTGCTTGCATATTGTCTAAATAATCCGTTTTCCCTCCACTACCTTTAGTCTATTCAGGCTGTGACCATCTGGATTAATTCATGTGATTTTGCACTTAAATAAATAAATAAAATCGATGACAAATAACTTCAAGTGCTCGACGTATGCACAGATGAGGCAAAGCATTTTGATACACCATTAGTTAATGCGTCAGTTTTGTGTTTTTTTCTTTATTGCAGTCGGTTCGTGGCACTGGCGAACAAAGATGTAAACCAGGCAGGCAGAACCAAACTCGACCGAGAGCGACTCAAGTCCTGCATGAGAGAGATGGTGAGATCCACTTTCCTCAAACCCCGGAGGAAGGATGAGGCTTTAGGGAGACGGCGCGGTGATTAACGGGCTCGATATTCAGCTGCTAATCTCAGCACCAAAAGTAAATAGCGTGGATCTGCTATTAGGGCCAAGCAAGGAAATTAAATTCTGAAATAGACTTTTCACTACCTCATAATAATTATTCAGAGTACATTTGTGTGCATATGCAATAATATCATAATTACATTGTCCTTGGGTCAATAGTTATATATTATTGCAATTCAACTTTTAATTTTGGGGGAATGTAACTGGAAGGCAATCAGTTCTGCAGGAACCGTAAAGACATTTAATACAGGTGAGGAGACAAGGTCGCATTGGGAAGATTTTTTATTATATATTTTTTCTGTGCATACTTCTTTCATACTCAAAGAGAAAAAGCATACATGATTTAAAGTTTGGCGCATAGTATGTAAAGATCAATTTGCAGTTCAAAGTTAAGGTGACTGAAACTTAACCCTTCTATAACTAGATTGGCTGGATATATTTAGATTTTATAGCTTTTACAACATTGAGGAAGCCCTACAAAACCATAATGACAACATAAATGGTCTAAATCTGCTTCCTGGTAATTTGAATTTTGTGGATTCTTTGGATAATCATGTCGGTGGGAACAGAGTAAAAGAGTTAAAAAGTAGTGAGAGTGGAATAAAATATCATTATAGGAGATATCTGTGCCACAGATATATCCATGTTTAAAACAGCAGTTTGTAGCTGTTTAAAGGTTTTTCTAGTTTCGGTTATTTCTGTGCAATTCAGGAAGAAATGTTAAAAATGAGTAGATGCACATTTATATGAAACAGATCTGTATGTGAGATACTACTGCCACTGCCACTGTTGATCGTCTCGCCTCCTGCAGGACAGCATGGGCCAGCAGGCCAAACAGATTCGCACTCAGGTCAAGAAAAACACCGTTCGAGACAAACTGAAGCTGGTGCAGATCTTCTTGCAGAGGCTGCGATTCCTTGCTGATGAGGTTTGTATCTTTCCATCTTCTGCACTGCGATCCCAGTGAAGCTGATGCCAGCTAACAGTCTGCAGAGGCAGGTTCAGACTGGATGGTTCTCCGTCACAGAGCGAACAGAGAGAGGCCGTTTACACTTCCCAGAGAATTTAGCTGAGGTCAGCTTCAGCGCTCTTTATAAAAACACAATAGGAGACTCGTGGATGGATGTAAAAACTATAATGTGTCGGTCATTACTGAGAAAAAGAGACCTTGAGATAAGCAGCGTGCTGCCGTGTCTCTGCTTTGTTCAGCCTCAGCACAGCATCCCGGACGTGTTTGTCTGGATGATGAGCAACAACAAGCGCATTGCTTACGCCCGCATTCCCTCCAAAGACATTCTCTACTCCATTGTAGACGAGGAAACTGGAAAAGACTGCGGAAAAGTCAAAGCTGTCTTCCTTAAGGTATTTTCCCTTCTCCCAAACTCTCCCATGTTCATATTTTACTCAACAAAAGTACAAGGACCCAACTGTGAGTTGTCAATTGTGAATATTTCAGTGCATATTACACTGCAGAGTGCAAAATATGTTGCAATGAGTTCTTCAATATAAACACCTTGCTAAAGTGGTTGTTTTCCCTCTGTTGTCGTGTCTTCAGCTGCCTGGTAAGAAAGGATTCGGTCCTGCAGGATGGACCGTTCAGGCTAAGCTGGAGTTGTATCTGTGGCTGGGCCTCAACAAGCAGCGAAAGGACTTCCTCAGCGGTCTGCCTAACGGTTTTGAGGAGATCAAAGCCGCTAAAATGGGCCCGGGCCTTCACGCCGTCCCCCCTGTCAGCCTCGTCTACAACAGTAAGCGAGAGCGCGGCACAGCCTGACACTTGAGCACATCAGAGGAGCTGATCCACACACTCCCCTCAGCTCCGGCGGAGTGAAAACACTTGGCAGGCTGCGAACACTTCATCGCTCAAATTAACTGTCACTCAAACACTTATTAATGCTGAGCATGCAGTGGCACAGTTATGTAAGCTTCCCGTAGTGCACTACAAATCTACTTCAAACACAGCGCTACATGGAAGTGATTGCTTTCTCTTTTTTGTTTTCTTCTCTTTATGATCAAGTTCCAGAGGCTGTTTTGTTTTCTTTCACCAGCAACTTTGAAAATAATAAACAGAAAATATAAACACATTTACACTGAAAGAGACATTTAGTTGTATTTAATCATTTTTACTTTGTTATTCCTTCCACTTTTAGGCAGGTTGTGATTTCCCAGAAGAGATCTATTCCATTAATGATTTATGTTTCTCTCACCTGGGAGAAATATTGTAACAGATTATCTCACAGTGGATTAAAGTTGAAGATAATAAATTAACATAGCAGTGAACTGAATGGCTTTACATTGATCTCACTGATAATTTTCCCTTTTTAAGATATTTAAGGAAAAACTACAGTTATTTGGTTGATATGGGGTTAATTGGACTCTATAAACATCTGCAAACAGTCAAAACCAATTTGCCATCCGGTTATTATTTGTTTCCATCATTTTGAGCCTCAGAACAAATCGCGCTCTTTTTGTCAGATATGAATACAATGTTAGTCTCACTGCAGTGTGTGTTTTTGTGTGTGTCCCACAGTGAAGCAGGTGTTTCAGCTGAGAGCGCACATGTACCAGGCTCGAAGCCTGTTCGCGGCTGACAGCAGTGGCCTTTCGGACCCCTTCGCCCGGGTCTTTTTCTCCTCGCACAGCCAGGTCACCGAGGTAACACAAACCCGCCTGTGTACATGTGTGTGTTTTAGGAGTGTTAGTGGCTGGATCCTGTATAAGCAGTGTGTGTGTGTGTGTGTGTGTCAGGTTCTGAGCGAGACTCTTTGCCCTACGTGGGACCAGCTGCTGGTTTTTGACGACGTTGAGCTGTTCGGGGAGGCGAGCGAGCTGAGAGACGACCCTCCAATCATCGTGGTTGAAATCTACGACCAGGACACCGTGGTAGGATCTGCTGTCACAGTACAGATCAGCTTCACAGGCACACGGTTTTTTTAACGATGAAACTAAATGTGCTTTGCTTCTCCATCCCTCATCTTCTTACTGCCTGTCCACCCTTGTCTCACTCCACCCTGTCCTGCACATAAAATAAAAAAAAATAAAATAAAAAAAAAAAACATGCTGGGCTGGCTTAACAGAGTGTGAAATGCATTGCGAGATTTTGTACATTATCAAAGTGCTTTTATTCAATATCATGCTGTTTAGGTCAGCTGCTGATGAGCTCTTGATGCTTTAAAAATAAGCTGCATGGAGCTTTTCCAGCACAAATTATTTTCATTAACATTTCTTCTATAAAAACAGCTTTTTTTGTTTATAATATGAGGTTTGTGGTATATTTTTAGTACAAATCGCACCCTTTATCAATCAGTTTGATCAATACTGACTCCTCGTGGCTGCCTTGGAATCTGCACCTCCCTGACCCCTTGTCTTAATTCCCTCCCTTTTGCCCTTCACTGTCTTGTCTGGCCGCTGTGGCGCGACGCGGCATTCAGGGTAAGGCGGAGTTCATAGGACGGACGTTCGCGAAGCCCACCATCAAGATGTGCGACGAGCATTACGGCCCCCCGAGGTTCCCGCCGCAGCTGGAGTACTACCAGATCTACCGGGGGAACTGCACAGCCGGGGAGCTGCTGGCCGCCTTCGAGCTGCTGCAGGTGACAGCATGAACACTCCTGACGACACACATTCACCCTGCCCTCTGATTGTGACACACACACACACACACACACAGATCCTCTTCGTTGTTTTTGTTGACTTGTGTCTCACTTCGTCTGTTTTGTCTTCTTCTTTTATCGTGCTGTGATATTCTCTCGTCTGGTCTCTCAAACTGACAAATCCCATGTTCTCCTGCCAACCGTCCCCTTTTCCAAACATCCGCTTCCCCTGTTCTTTCGTCTTTCTCTTCTTCTCCGGCTGCCTGCAGATACCCTTCGATGCGGAGGAGATCAGGCGAGCTCTGATCGCTGTCCATAACTTTGCTGTTCCTCAAATAAAGGTTCTCTTTTCTCTCTCTCTTTTCATCCCACTCTCGCTTACTGTTTGATGTTGCCGTTTTCAGTGTTTGTGCAATAACTTTATTTTTTGCGCTAATATGGCACAGATCAGTTGAGTTTCCTCTCTTCCTTGAAGCTGTAACAAACGTTAAATGCACTAATAACTGAATATGGACTCTCAGACATATCTGAGTTCCCTTCTGCTCCAAACCACCAGATCGGTCAGGGCGGCAGAGCTGACCTTCCCCCCCTTGAAGGGCCGACAGACTCGGAGCGCGGCCCAATCCTCCCTGTGCCGCTGGGCATCCGGCCGGTCCTGAGCCGCTACCGCATCGAGGTGAAACTTGGATTTACCTCATTCTTTTCGAGACAGGAGATCCCCTGCTTTCCTAATCTACTGCATTTTTTTTTTCTGCTTCAGGTTTTGTTCTGGGGTTTAAGGGACCTAAAGAGAATCAACTTAGCACAGGTGGACCGGCCCCGAGTGGACATCGAGTGTGCAGGCAGAGGCGTTCAGTCTGTCCTCATCCAAAACTACAAGAAGAACCCAAACTTCAGCACGCTGGTCAAATGGTTTGAGGTGGTAAGTGCAAACTCCAGCGATTTCAAAACGCTTAGATTCTTGCGGTAAATAATATATATAACTTGGTTTTATTTTCCCGATTCTACCCACAGGATCTTCCGGAAAATGAGCTCCTGCATCCGCCCCTCAACATCCGCGTGGTGGACTGCAGGGCGTTCGGCCGCTACATCCTGGTGGGCTCCCACGCCGTGAGCAGCCTGAGACGCTTCATCTACAGCACGCCCGACAAGTCCTCCACCAACTGGGCCACCGCAGGTACCCAAACCCACCTGATGGCGGAGATTCACTGAGTCCGTCACTCAGGATATGTTGCGTGTGTGTGTGTGTGTGTGTGTGTGTGTGTGTGTGTGTGTGTGTGTGTGTGTGTGTGTGTGTGTGTGTGTGTGTTTGCATTTAGAAATCTTTTCATGGTTTTTTTTCAGCGGTTCTCTTACAAAGAGACTTTCTGTCAAATGCAGTTTGATTAAGGTTAAAGGCTGAAAGCTGTCGGTGCTTTTTCTCCTAGGATGAGACGGAAGCCTTGATGATTAAATCAGTGATTCTTTAATGATGTTTCAATAATGTGTCCCTTTTTCAGTTTAGACATTTATTTAGTCATGATGACGGTAAAATATGTTTTGTAGAAAAACAGCAGTGTAGTTATATCGAATTAAGTCGTTTTGATAATCTGTCACTTCTATAAGTTTACAACTGTGAATTATTACAATGATAAATAAATGTAAAATGTGAATTGTAGTTTATTGAGGATATACATTTGTCATTATTATAATACTGCAACTCACATCCACGTAAAACAAAGTTCGAGGCTGGCTGGATGGATGGAAAAAAGAACAGTTATTTCAAGACTATATAACATAGTATATGTAAAATTTATGCTTTTTTTGTGTCTCCTGCTATGCTATAAACAATTTATGTCTCAATAAAATGTTAGATTAGAGGATGGTGAAAGCAGCTATTGCAGATGCATTATGAAAGAGTTGCATGTGCTTTTAATTTCAAGATACAGGGCAGAGGAACAGTTCAGTTCCAGATTCTAAAATTGCAGTGGTATTTAGATTCAAGCACATCTTGTTCTGCTCTTTGGTTCTAAAGTGAGACTTCATCTTCTTTGTTAACTTTGCTAATTCCTCTGCTGACTTCCTGTCCTCCCTCTCGCCCTTCCTGTGTGTGTCCTCCCTCCCTCTGCCACCTTGTCTCTCTCTTGCATGTCCCCGGCTGTCCTGTCCTCCTCTGCCACCCTGCCGCTGTCTTTAACCTCTGGCTTCACCCCAGCTAAGCTAATGAATGGCTACATGGTCCTAACCAATGGTGGCTCCCAACCCCGCTCCTCACCCAGCCTCTCTTCCCGCACCTTTTCTCGCCCCGCAGGTGACATCCTCGTCAATATGGACGGCGAGCCACCGGTCCGAAAGATGGACACAGTCGTCAAATTAGATGCAGTAAGATTCTGAGATCGGAGACATTTGTACTTTTCGTAGATCGTGGTAGTGGTAGCAATGCTTTGTGTGCAGTCCTTTCTCCTGTCTTTTTCCCTTTTTTCTGTATTCGTGCGGCTCATTCCTGCTCTGTTTGTGTGTATTAACCCTTGTGTTGTTTCATGTGACGCCCCCCCTCTATCATAGATGTCTGATGCTGTAGTGAAGGTTGACATGGTGAGTAGTCTTCCTGTGGAGATTCAGCACTGGCATCGTGTGTTTTACTGTTCCGTCATGATGAAAAAAACCCATGCTGCTGGAGATCACTGTAGTGCGTTTACTTTCACAACAGACTGAGGAAGAGAGCGACAAGGACAAAAAGAAGAAGAAGAAGAAAAAGAAGGGAGGAGTGGAGGAGGACGACGAGACAGACGAGAGTGTGCTGGACTGGTGGTCTAAATATTTTGCCTCAATAGAGACGATGAAGGAGGTTTGTCTGCACCGATATTCTCTGTTCTGCTCATATACTCATGCACTCGGCTCGTGTGATTCTCGCAGGGTTAAAAACTGATCAGACTGACGGCTTGTCCTGCTCTGGATTTCCAGACCCTCAGAGCCCAGGAGGCGGCTCAAGCCGAGGCGGACGAGCGAGAGGACCTTGAGATAGCAGCTGAAGCGGCAGGTATTGATCTCCAACAGGCCCGCCAGAGTGTCTGCTGCTCTGAGTGGATATTTCAGCAACACTTGGCCATGGTTTCACACGTTTGCAAATTTGCATTTGCATTCAGTCCATTGCACCCAGGAGTATCATGGCATCGTGTGTGTTTGCCGCTCTTCCCCCACTTCATCCAATGCATTCACCTTTTATTTTTCACGTTTTCATATACATTAGCATTTTTACATCGGCATGCATCTCCGACCCTGCAACGCTTGATGAAAGCTGGCTGACGGATCTGCACTCAAATGTAGAAACTCATAAAATCTTTATTGATACATAAGGTAGCATTTCACTGGGCGCTACTGGTTAAGGATCAATAGACTCCTGATTATCTGTATTTGATATGAGGGGTAAACACTCGAGAAGATTTTCATGTTGTTATGACTTTTCTGTAAATGTAAAGCTTCATATCTCTTAAACCATCATAATTTTTTCTGAGTAGCCCAAATGTGTTGAAATATAATGTGACTTAACAACTTGGAACAAAACACCGTTACCCTTTATCAGATTGTTTGTTCTTGTCTATCAATTTTAGACTGTAGACTGTTGGGTGTTGTGGTTATAAAGGCGACCGGGTTAAATCAGAACTGGACTTTAATGAAGAGTTGATAGGAGATGTACAGCTGGTCTGTGTACATAACATACAATGTGGTGAGAATAAACATGCACCAAGCTTGAGCAGAACTACGGTGTCTGAGAAGGGTCAGTATTACTGTGTTTGCAAACAGTCAATAATCGATAGACCAGTGGGGAAAACATGTTTATTATCCTTTAGAATGGTGTGTTATTGTGTTAAAGCAGCTGAGTATGTGAGTGTCTGCTTTGAGAAATCTGCTAAATCTTCTCTGCCTATGCCAAACTTGATATTGACTCTTGATGCCGATGATCCCACTGAATTGCGGAATAATTTGGGCCAAAATGCAAGAAACTCTGATGAAATGTTTTCTGGCACTGGGAGAGGACATTTGGCAAAAATGGCACCATTCATGAAGGAAATACACAGGCTCTCCAATGTTATAAGAATCATAGCCAGAAAGTATTATTACAACAAAAAATGTCCTTATTTTTTGTGCATAGTAGAGAAAGTCTCATTTTGGGTGCTTGTTTGAGTAAATGCTATATTTAAAAACATAAATGTGTTCAGCACTAAGCCTAAAAGATCTGACAACGGATCACTGATCCTGACACAGATATCCAATTAAAAATCATTCATTTAGTGGTATTTCTAATGTTAGAAATGATGAAACGTGTGATTTTGATCCATTTCTTCACAGATTTGATTGTAGAAATTTCATATCTCCATATATCCCTACATACTGCTTTATTTCACAATGCATATTTTTATCAGGTTCTCAGTACTTTGAGTAGCCTGTAAAGATGAGAAGAAAAACATATGCTGTACAATATAGTGCCTCTTTGCATTTGCTCGACCACTTAAGGCATAACTTAACAAAACTAGTGTGCAGTTTTTCTTCCACTCCATGTCGACGATACCCCTGTGCCCTGCAGTGCATCCTCATATGACTGCAACAAGACGATTCAGGTGGTCGTTCTTGTTGTTTTCAGCTCAGACGTCCGGAACATGTGACTACACTCACAACATCGCCTTACAGAAACACAGTCCCTGTCAGCTTTCATGTGTTTGTGTACGTGACGTGCAGCGCTGCCTGCAAACCTGCAGCCCCTCTTCATGAGTCCGACCCTGCTTTGTCCACCTCCATCTCCACTCACCCTTTCAATCAGATGTCAAACCAGATGACCTTCTCCTAAAAGGCTCAAAGATGAAGGAAAAGAGCAAAGAGAAGAAGAGCGCCAAGGACAAGAAGAAGGGTCAGGCTGCAGACGGCGCCGAGAAGCGACCAGTCAAAGCGAGAGTGGACGAGCTGGTGGTGAGTGTGTCGAACACAATCGTACAAAAGGCATCCTGAATGCAGCGATCTACGCTTCTAAGGCTTTACTTTGTCGGGTTTGGCAGGTTTACAATAAGGAGCTGGAGACTGAGTACGGAAACTTTGAAGACTGGCTTCACACTTTCAACTTGTACAGAGGAAAGGCTGGAGATGACGATGAGCACGCTTTGGATGACGACCGGATTGTTGGAAGATTCAAGGTGATAAGAATAAAAACTCTTTATTGCCTGTTGATGTGTGTGTGTGTGTGATGGATCCATCATTTACAGTGCCTCCTGCAGTCCTGTCTTGAATAAAGATGGACAGATGAAAGAGAAATTAATAAAAGTGTGTTTTCTTTGACCCAGGGATCCTTGTGCATGTACAAGCTGCCGCTGTCTGAGGAGATCACCAGAGAGGCTGGGTTCGATCCCAACATGGGCATGTTCCAGAGCATCCCGCACAACGACCCAATCAACGTGCTCGTGCGCGTCTACGTGGTCCGGGTGGGTGACATCCTTTAATTATTCAACCTGCGCAAAAAACCAGAAGAGTGATCACAGAAATAAGATGTGTTGTTTTTTTGTTCTTCCCCACTCTAGGCGACAGACCTCCATCCAGCTGATATTAACGGGAAGGCTGATCCGTACGTGGTCATCAAGCTGGGAAAATCTGAGGTCAAGGACAAAGAGAATTACATCTCCAAACAGCTCAATCCTGTATTTGGAAAGTGAGTTGAGAGAAAGGTAGCATCAGTGGAGGAGTGGTTTGCACCGACATCTCACAGCAATGATAACAGTGGTTTGAACCTGCTGGCTGATTTTTTTCTTTAAAGTACTCCAACTTGCTCTCATTACCCAAAGGCACAGTTTTCTGCATGTTCTCCTTGTGCATGTTTTTGATGTCTTGTCTAAAATAAAACTGCATCTCAGGTAAAGAAAGGGAGAACCCAGGCATTTCATTGTCACCAGGATTGAATCATAATAAATAAACCTAACATTCCCAAGTGTTCCTGGGTCTTTCTCTATTTTCACTCAGTCTGTTGAATTACTCCGTGTCGTTCGTCTGCTTCTCTGCTCTCAGGTCCTTTGACATCGAAGCCACGTTCCCCATGGAGTCCATGCTGACTGTGTCGGTGTACGACTGGGACCTGGTCGGCACCGACGACCTGATCGGAGAAACCAAGATTGACTTGGAGAATCGCTTCTACAGCAAATTCAGAGCCACCTGTGGCATTTCATCCAACTACTCTGTGTGAGTAAAGTTATTCGTTAACTGGTACTGGTTAAAAATAGATCAGTGTTTTTGTTGTCAGTTCGCTCTGTTGAAATTATGCATTTCAAAAGCTCTTCTAATAACATCTTTGTCATTTATTGATACAAGCCATGGATATAACATCTGGAGAGACCCGATGAAGCCCAGTCAGATCCTGGCCAAGCTCTGTAAGGACGGCAAGATCGACGCGCCTCAATACGGACCTGGAGGCAAAGTGAAGGTGGCCAATCGAATCTTCACGGGACCGACGGATATCGAGGATGAAAACGGTATTTAACCTTTTCTCTCGGTTCAAAACAGTACAAAGACCGTAGAGGCGAGGTGTTATCACTACTTCAGCATCAAATCGCACTGACACTGATACATTTGCAAAAATTTGATCATCACTGAAAAATGAACTTCTAAATCATTTCAACACTTCTAACATTAAAACTGAAACATTTTTAGTCATTGTTGATACTTTATTTGTGATAATTATAATATCTGGCCTCAAAAAGAAAGAAGGAAAGAGATTAATTATTGAATACATTTAGTTAAAACTATAAAGAATAAAAACCCGCTTGAAATATTTCAGTGCATTTGAAATTAATGTAACAAAGATGCATTAAATTAAAGATGATCTTAAATATGTAGGAATAAAATGCTTTAACTTATTTCCTTCTGTTTAATAAAAAATTATTTTCTGCTTTAATCTATTTTATTTATTTAACTCAGAACAAATGTGTAATGTGTCAACCTGGTAAAAATTTTTAGGAGAGAAAATATTGGTTAAAAGGGAAATATTTTCCCACATCATCAACACATTACATGTACAGGTACATGTTTTAAATATTCTTCTCTGTGCTGATCTCTCAGGCCTGAAGAAGCAGACGGAGGAGCATTTAGCCCTGACGGTGTTGAACCACTGGGAGGAAATCCCTCGACTTGGCTGCAAGCTCGTTCCCGAACACGTGGAGACCAGACCGCTGCTGAACCCGGACAAACCGGGGATCGAACAGGTGGGAGGAGAACCGCCGTACAGGAGGGGGGATATGGAGAACAGATCCTCCCTGTAGTTCTCAAATCTTCTTAATCTGCTTCATAAATGTTTATCTGTGGAAGATCAAAATCTCTCGCCCTCTCATGGTCGATTGAAGCTACTTCACTGCAGACGACAGACGACCAAATGACTTCGTTACCGCGCATCTTCTCTCCGCAGGGCCGTATCGAGATGTGGGTGGACATGTTCCCCATGGATATGCCTGCTCCTGGACCTGCGATCGATATATCGCCGCGAAAACCAAAGAGGTACGTCCTGCCGCGTTGTTACATTCCGTGATCACGCCAAACAAACGTCAATGTGACCGATCTCTGAATACTGCATCTGAAGTGTCTAAAGTTCTTGAGTTTCTTCAACAGAATATGTAGTTTTATCCCCAGCTTAATTTTTGGTGAGTCTGTTTGAATAGTTAGCTCTTTACTTGTATGAAATAGAAGTCCAACTATGTGTGTCCCTTCCTCCCCCCCTTACCAGATATGAGCTCAGGGTGATTATTTGGAATACAGACGAAGTAATACTGGAGGACGATGATTACTTCACTGGGGAAAAGTCCAGTGACATATTTGTCAGGGGGTAGGTACAGCGGGACGGGGCGGCCAAGCCTCATCCCGTGGGTGTGAGCCGTGTGTGGATTTTTTTTGTTTTGCAGTTAACCTTTTTTTTGTTTGTTTGTTTGTTTGTTTTTGTTTCCATTTTTTTCTGTGTGCGTATTTGTGTTGATTGTCGTGTGTCCCCGTGTCCGTGGCGTGTCTCCTGTCTGTCTCTCTGTCGTCCTCTCTCTCTCTCTCTCTCTCTCTCCTCTGGTCAATGCTCTGCTGATGTCTAGCTTTGAGCTTCGTGTTGTTATTTGGAACACTGATGACGTAATACTAGAGGACGATGCTTTCATGACAGGAGAGAAGATGTCTGACATCTATGTCAGGGGGTAAACACACGAAACCATCGCATGGCTCGTACAAAAAAGAAAAAGAAAAAAAACCCTTCTTTCCTCCTCCTGAAGACCTTGAATCTTTTCTTTTTAGCCCCTTCCTGTTTGAAATTTTCATCCGGCACGCAGCCTCGCCTGTTTCAGGCTTTCCTATGAGCACGCTGAGAGCACCTGACTCCAGAAAAATGTGAAAAGTGAGGACCAAACCACATGAAAAACCTGACTAGGCTCAATGATCTGTCAAATGAAAAAAATGGTCAGATTTTAGCTTAAATAGCTGCAACCTTGTCGCGATGTGGACATGTTATTAGTGAGCTTTGAACTGATACTTCAGTCTACTGTATGTTGACCAATAAGAAAAGTAAAACAGGCATTGGCTGGAAAGGATTTTCAATTTCATTTTGTTTGTTTTTTCTTTCACAAAAAGTGCTGCCATATCTTTATTTCATATTTTTGTTTTTTTTATAAAATAGACTTCTTTCACTACCACTGTCATAAACCTTACATATTTTACTTTTATCACTTTTTCACTAATATGTAACACATCAACAAAGTTAGTATTTATGATCTGTTCCTGACAGGGAAACTTATTTAAAAGCATTTTTTTTAAGCTGGCTACTTTGAAAAATGTTTGGAATTTAATTTATTTTATTGTATGTTTTGTTAGAGGTTTTGTGGTTTGGTCTTTCACTGACATATCTACCTGACTTCGATTTTATTTATTTATTTTTTCATTCAATGCAAAGAAAATGCAATCAAAGCATGAATGTGACCTGTACTGTGCAGTGGCCGAGCACTTTATTAGAAGCACCACATTAATACGGCAGAGCTCCTTCTTTTACATTCCCGAGAGGCTCATTTCATAGATACTTGGACGTCATGAGGTTTTGGAAACATGACTTTGAGCTGTCGGCTGCACAGCTGAACTGACATGTCCCAGAGGTACCCTGTTAAATTCAGATCTGGTGACTGCAGAACCTTTTCAAGTCCGGTGAGCTCTTTGTCATGCTATTAAAACCAGCTTGAGATGACTCCTGCTTTGTGAGATGATGCATTTTCATCCAGTCATCAATACAATCTGCTGAGTTGATCAGACCAGGATTGATTGTTATGCATGCAGTTATAGTCTGCAAACAAATTGCCCAGCATATATTAACACCATAACCACCAACCTGGACTGTCCACAGCTACAGAGTTGGCTCAAGGGTCATCCTATCGATTCCAACTTCTGAGCCCACCATCTGCGGCTTCCACACTAATGGGAACTTATGGAAGCAGACTCCTTGCTTGTTCCATTTTGGAAAGATCCTGTGTGCGGCAGAATCAAATTCTTGTTTTTGGCAGAAACAACCAAACATGAATCTCTAGTTTTCCTGCCCATCTGCCTCAAGGTTGGACATGCTGTGCATTCTGAGATGCTTTTCTGCTCATAGTAGTAAACAACTGTTATCAGTCACATTATGGCTCTGAGGAAGGTCAAGGGTCATGCCTAAGGAGGCACTGTGATTGTTTTTTTCTCTAACAGACGAGCAGCCTCCTCTCCTGCTTTCTATCAGCTCTAGATCCAGTAACTGTCAAATACAAAATCTTCATCCATCCATCCCTTCAGTTTGTGAACGCAGCTGGATGAACTACGAAATCTTTTACTGGGAAACTTCCAGGAAAGCCTGTCACCAATCAGAATTTGTGTATCGATGAACTCAGGTGATCTGGAGGTAATGGAGCGACCTCGCAGCTCTTCTTCGCTTGGATTTCACAATACGCCCATAAAGTCAGTGGTTTTATTTACTGTGAGATAGAGGGAGATTTTTGTCTTCCTGTCGTGAAAATCATGACACCAGCAATGCTCCAACTCAGACAACTCATCTGATATCTCTTTTAGATAATGTATCTGTAGACTTTTTACACACTGGAAATGTTTCATGTTTTTCACTACATTGGATAGTCTGCCATGAACGAATGAAAAGATCTGCAGCTTCCTTTTTAAGGTCTGATGTAGCTGAAACCCTCCAGTCAGTCGCTCTGCATGCATGGCTGTTTAGGTAACTACACTAAGTTGCAGGTGTTCCTAATAAAGTGCTCGGTGATTGTGTGCATGCCAGAACTTTAACAACACTGTCGCAGCCTAGATTGGACCTTTTTTTTATAAGTTTGTATTTTGGGATGCTACAATTTTTGGTGCCTTCCTGATCCCACATCTCTTAATCAAATCAGTTTTCCCTCAAGACTTCACTGTAACAAACAGGATGCAATCTTAAAAAACTATCCTGAAAACTGAGTGACAAATACACTAAAACCAATTGTCCCGCAGTGACAGGAACATAAAGGAGGACTGGGGTTGTTTCAGATGGATCTGATGTTGTGAAACAGGAGTTGTGATTCATCTGTTCAATCGCAGGAAATCAAGCATGTTTTCTTTCCTCTGCAAACACGTTGAAACCTCCCGATGCCGTCCAATCAAATACATGTCAGTTTATCACGTCAGCATTCTTTCCAGGGTTTCCAAAGCTGCTTTAGGCTGACAATAAAAGTCTTTGTAGTCATTGGTCATTTTGAGATGTGGTAGTGCAGCTTCCCTCCTGACTCATAAAGCCAGTCTCACTCCACTGTTAGTTACATCCTGCAAAGAACAATTCCAAGAATCATTGCAAAATACAACAAATAACACTTTTAGACAGAATAGTCATGAAAAAAAATCTACCGATGGCACTTCTGCAAGCTTTTTGTATGCATGGCTACGTCAGTGGTGTGAAACTCCAACATCAAATCAGATTTTTGTCTATCACTGAACAACAGGTTTGACATGGCCGTGCACACGTCTGTATGAATCTGATTTGCTATTGGGGAGCCACATTCTGTTTTTTGATTTTGACCAACAAGCATCATCTCTCTTGTTAACAAACTGGTGTATTTAGCTTGTCCTTTGCTCCTGTTTAAGCAACCCAAATTATGATCGATTGACTGACAATCCGCAATTTCCTACATGTTAGACCTTGGAAGTGCATGACTAACAACTCCCACCCAAAACTAATCTACTCATCACTGCACAGCAGGCACTCTGGGGAGTTTTAACGTATTTCCTCGGCGGTTTCCACAGATGGCTTAAAGGACACCAGGAGGACAAGCAGGACACAGACGTGCACTACCACTCCCTGACTGGTGAGGGCAACTTTAACTGGCGCTTCGTTTTCCCCTTTGATTACCTCATGGCCGAGGAGAAGATCGTCATCTCTAAGAAGGAGTCCATGTTCTCCTGGGACGAGACTGAGTACAAGATCCCGCCTCGTCTCACGCTGCAGGTCTGGGACGCCGACCACTTCTCCGCTGACGACTTCTTGGGTGAGAAAGTTTTCCTATTTGAAAGCGAGGAAATATTGATCCCAATGCACAAGCAAAGAATGACTTTCAAAAAAAAAAAAGTATGTGCTCGATCTTGCATAATCTTTCATCACTGTGATCTGACTGCTTCCCAAGGGGCCATCGAGCTGGACCTGAACCGGTTCCCCCGTGGCGCCAAGACAGCCAAGCAGTGCTCCATCGACATGATCCGCAACGAGCAGGAGCTGCCCACCATTTCCATCTTCAAGCAAAAGCGGGTCAAAGGATGGTGGCCGTTCGTCGCCCGGGACGAGAACGACGAGATGGAGCTAACGGTAAGACAGACGGAAAATGCTGACAGACGTCGATGTGTGTGAGTCTCCATCAACAGGAAGACAGAATGACCACGAAGAACCATGCAAACAGTGAAATTACTGAAAAAAATCTTGGTTTTTAGAAACTTCATATTCACTCATGGAACAGGCTTTTAAAAGGTAACATTTTTTTATGAGGATGGCAACAGACAGAACATTAACATTTCAAACTATGAAAATTTGAAAAACAGATGAATGTTACTGTTCTGTGCAATACACACAATAAAAGTCAAAGACAGCCTTAATTAGCTTTTATATTTTTCGCATAATAAACAAAAGGTAAGCAAACCTACATAAAGAAATGCATTCACTAAGAAAAAATAATCTAAAATTGATGATAATAAAAATTGAAAAGGGAATGGGGGAAAGGGGACGGTTAATCAACTCTAATAAAAGAATGGAAGTGATTTCGATAAACTGAGAAGGGCTGCCATTTGCTATAGAACTTGGTAGGAATCAGCTCTCAATCGATATCTAATCTTTTCTATTTTTATGAAAGACACAGCATCCCGGAGTCATTGAGTAGTGGAAAGGATTTTAATAAGATTTAATGTGTATGTGATGCTCAGTAATAGAATTTGAAATTTGGGAGAGACAGTCCAGCATTAAATTTACATCTCTGGGGGACAGTCTTATGTATTCTGGGTGCCTTATGGCGCCTTTTACCTGAGTCAGTGTTGTTTCAGTCATCACTGATAATCTAGTCTGCAGACTGAGTAAGGACATTGTAATCCATGTTACTGCACATTATCCAGGCTGGAAACTCAGAATTCGAAACCAGGCACCAAAAAAGCTCTCCTAAGGCACACCCCCCATCATAGTTCTTCATTTTTCCCAATAAGTGAGTTTTCTTTTGACGTCTTTGCTCTCTACAGGGTAAAGTTGAAGCTGAGCTCCACCTGGTGACGGCGGAGGAAGCAGAGAAAAGTCCTGTAGGACTTGGACGAAACGAGCCCGACCCCCTGGAGAAACCAAAGTAAGATTCTCTGATAGTCTAAGATACAACTGTTACACACAGACACACACACACACACACACACACACACACACACACACACACACACACACACACACAGTCTTGTATTTCTATCCTTGTGGGGACCGTCCATTGACTCCCATTCATGTCTAGCCCCTAACCCTGACCCTTACCCTAACCCTAACCCACACCACAACAAAGCCTAACCCTAAAGAAATGTTTTTGCACTTTTACTTTTTTCAGTAACAACAACATGGTCAAGAAAACACTGTTTCTCCTACTTAGGACCGGAAGGCACGTCGGTGCCCACAAGGCACGTCGTTGCACGTTTTGCTGTCCTTGTGGGGACATTTGGCCCCAACAAGGATAGAAATACGAGAACACACACACACACACACACACACACACACACACACACACACACACACACACACACACACACACACACACACACACACACACACAGAGGCACTCACTCACTGGTTTCCCAGTTTGACATTATGAATGCTTGTGTGGACATGAAAAGACACTTGAACTTTCTCTTCAGTGAAATCATTCCTCCAATGCAAAAAGCAGTGCATTAAATCAGGGCTACCAGCCACCAGCAGGCTAAATCAGAGTGAAGAGAAAATCCCCGACGCTGCTTTTTGCATTGTCCAAAAAGCCACTGTTACACACTCGTTTTTCCTCCTACCATCTCTTCAACTGTCTCCCTGTCTCTCCTCCCCCCTCGTCTCTCCCCTTCTTTGTGCATGTGACCCCGTCTCCCCCTTCGCCCTTTTTCCCCCTAACTCCCTCCACCTGCTTCATCTCCATTCCTCCTCCTCCTCCTCCCCCTTTCTCTCCCTTCTTCCACAAAGTCGCCCGGACACCAGTCTTATGTGGTTTCTGAGCCCCCTGAAGTCCATTCGTTACTTCATCTGGCACAACTACCGCTGGCTGATCCTCAAGGTTCTCGGGCTGGCACTGCTCCTGCTCATGCTGGGCCTCTTCCTCTACTCGGTCCCCGGCTACCTGGTCAAGAAGATGCTGGGGGCCTGACGCGCTGGTAGCCTCCGCCCCCTCCTGACTGTTTTCTGCTTCTCTTTTTGCTTCCTGGATCCTCCCGTCCTAACTGTTGCTCTTCAGTTTCCTAGTTTGCTCTGTTTGTTTCCTCTTCTGACCTCTGGCGTTTTAAATCTTGACTATTCGTCATTGTATCTTTATTATATATTGTCTGGACTGTTTGTGACAGGCAGTGTTTTTGCCATCAGGGATCATTGTCCATCTCATATGTGACTGACTGTGTGGTGCGAAAAGATGCAGGCAACGACAAATGCTGTATTTATATGATTTATATGTTAATATCTGCATATTATGTGACAATCCAGTAGCTCTACTGCATTCAGTCTCTTTCAGTTCTCTCTGACTCAGAGATCAAATTGTCCTGTTTACATGAACATTGAATGAAGTGATTGGATAAATGTTTATATGCACCAGGAATATCATCCAATTCAGTCAGTGGATCAGTCCCATAATGCTTTGCAGTATGATCTTTGGTACTTGTTACACATGCACAATGATGCCACACCCAACAACTTGTTCTTGAGAGCCTTTCAACTAATTCACTTTAATTTAATATATTTTTAAGAGCAGTGTTGTTTCCTGCATCGATCACGTGTGCCTTGCCACTGTTTTTATTTATTTATTTATTTATTTATTTATTTATTTATTTATTTATTTCCCAGAACATTTTGCTTGAAGTGTGGTGAAGGTAGACATGCACAAAAAGCTCAGTTTGAAACAAAACAGTGTAACAATCACAGAGACTCTGATCGGATCAAACACTGGGTGAAACCAGTACTTTCAGTCTCAAAAGTGTTTACATGAAACCACTGCCTGCAAACTCTTTACATTGCTGGAGCATGCCAGTTTGACTGCACAGTGAACCAGAGGCGATGATTGAAACAACACACTCCGTTATCCAGTAACATCGTCCACACACACCAACATTTGTTTCAGACTAGAAATACACACATTAATCAGTCAAACAGTTTCTCTCGCAGCCGGGGAAAAGCTCAATGCTGAAGCAGAGGGAGCACGTCAGTGTGGTCATTATACCTCCAAGGAAATCTGCTAACTATTGCTTTGCTGCTGTCAAATTGATCGTTACATGATTTCAAAGTTCCTCTTTATGGTCAGAAGCTGTCGCTCATCAGCAGACAGGATTGCAGTGTTTAACTCTCATGGCTGCACGACGTCAGGCGAACAGGCAGCATAATCCTGTTGAGTATTACAACAATTATATGAGTAATGATTAAAACCAACACATATTTGAATCCTTTTTTGGTTTGAGTTCTGTTTTTTTCTAAAAACAGTGTTCTTTCTCTTACCCCAAAATTCACAACAGTCCTGATTTGCTAGTTTTTCCACACGCCTTCACCTCAGACACTCAAATGTGCCTGGTGGGCGGGCATCTCAGGCTCCCTGCAGAGCATGACTGCACAGTGCATTGAATCATGCTTCATTGCAGGTCGGTGCATCTTTCACGATATCTGTATCGCTCGTGTTGATATCATGACAAGGATGCATTTCCATTGTGCAGCTCTTTTAACCGCTTTCAGGGACTGAAAACAGAATAACAAGAACAGATAAACTACATAAATCAACACTTAAATTAGCCATTACCATCAGTCAAATAAAGACATTCATTTTTTTATTTTTTGTATTTTATTTCTTTGTTTTATACAGAATAATTCAGCTTCAAGTTAACTGTTTTGGTTGTTTCAAAAATGCATTCAGTTTAACATTATATAGCGTCTCTAACATCATTGAAATCAACATAATGCTGAAACTGTGGACACTGGAAAGTCTCTTAATGCTAAAACCTACATGATAAATTAGAATATCTTAAGAGTATTAACAAAAGGACTGTCACAGCAGGAGTCTTGACACTGTAAGAATCAACCCTGCAGAAACATCCACGTTTGGAGCTGCTGGATAATCGTTCATCTTTTTCTTTTGATCAGCAAACCCATCCTTCATACTGATAATCTTTCACCCTGCGATGTGTTTTTTTTCTTAGAAGTAGTACCTCGTACCGATGAGTGGATTGTGAGCATGCTGTAGTGTGAGAAACGTTAACATTTAGAACGTGGCTTTCTAACCACTAACGCCTGCTTTGTCTCTCTCCCTCTCTCTCACCCCTCCTTGTTTCACCCCACATCTTTCTCCAAACTCTTTGAACCACCCCTCCATCCGCATGCATGCTCTTCTCCCCCATTTCCTCACTCCAAACCTCCACCTCTGCCGTCCAGCCGCCCAGACACCACCTTCCTGTGGTTCCTGAGCCCGCTGAAAGCCATCCGCTACTTGGTGTGCAACCGCTACAAGTGGCTGATAATCAAGATCGTGCTGGCCCTGCTGCTGCTCATCATGGTGGGCCTCTTCCTCTACAGCATGCCGGGCTACCTGGTCAAGAAGCTTCTGGGAGCCTGAGTCACTGCCGGGAGGATGGAGGAGGAGGAGGAGGTGGAGGAGGAGGAGGGTGGCAGGCCGGATAAGCAGAAGGATGGATTCATGAGCTAATTGGGGAAATGAAGAGAGTTCACCCATGTGAAGAGAGACAGACAGATGTATAATTGTATTGTTTTCTCCCCTCTAATCCATTCTGATCTTCATCATCAGCCCGCCACCTCCCACTCAGACGAGGTTCAGACACCATCTGAAGTGACTTTTTCCCCCCAAAAGATCAAGGAACTGCTTCACTCTCTAACCAAACTGCAACCAGCCTCACAAATCTGCATCCTTGAACTGACTAAACAGCGATCACTGACCACACAGTAACCCTTCATCCTCTTCTTTTAACGTGACGGTGAATGTTTCTTTATCTGTCTACACAGCTTCAGATTTATTTATTTATTTATTCATTGGATTTTGTTGGGTTAGTGGTCGGATGATAGCATGAACATTCATTTCAAGCGATGTCCTCCCAATACTTCTTGATAAATGGAACAAAATAAAAGGATTTTTCTGGTAACTATTTATTCCTTGACACCATTTAGCATTGTGATTACCTTACTGGCTAGATCGGGGATGTCAAACATGCAGCCCAGGGGCCAAACCCAGCCCGCTAGAGGGTCCAGAGCGGCCTATGGGATGAAATTGCACAGTGTACGATACACACAAATTTGTAATAGTTTCTAATTTATTTAAATGTTTGATGACATTACGGACACGATTATGAGAACTACACCTGAACAACAGACGGCACAAAGCTACTGCAGTCCAAACTGGCCGGCAAAATTACTGAAAAGAGTTTAGCAGCGGAGCGACAGGACTTCACCAACATTAACGATGGCAAAGAGGCACTCTTTTATCTTTTACAAAGAAAATTCAGACCGTTCATCAATGTTTGAAAATAACTCCATGGGTTTATTGTTTAAGTGCACTTGAACATGTACGAAAAAAAAGGGCCGTCGGTTGCTCCTGTTACATGTGGCCCTCGCTCCATATTGCGTGTGGTGTCCATTATCCCGTTGAAAATCTGCCTGTGGTTAAAAAATCATAAGCATTGGAATTGTTCTTTGTGAACCTGTGTTTCACTGATAACAGTTGTTGTTTGCACTAAACTTGCCTGTTTTTACAACGAGCCCTGTGTATTTACGTATGTGTTTCAGTGTGTGCAATATTTCTGTTGGTTTTGACAATTTGAAATAAACTGGATTTCCTGAACCACATCATCAACACTGTTAAAGGTGCAATGAATATATATGCTGTGAGGTGAGGATTCCAGTGCATAAAAAGTTAAAAAAAAGGAATTCAGGATCATTTTTAAAGTGTTTTCATTTGGAACTGAAACGCAGCGGCTCTTTGACTGGTGCATCTCTCCGTGCAGTCGTCCCAACGCCAGCATGTCGTGGCTGCTGAACCCGATGAGGACGGCGTGCATCCTGGCCTGGAGACACTACAGGCTGCACTGCGCCGTGCTGCTGGCCGCCGCCGCGGTTCTGCTCTTCCTGGCTCTGCTCTTCTTCTCGCTGCCCTCCGAGCTCAGCCACAAGCTCTTTAACGCAGCCGGGTAGAAGCACCACCTCACACTGTCTCAGTGCTGCGTTTGTACCAGCAGCCGCTTGCTGTAGTGTATTAACATTTTAAAAAATTAACATACAAATACAATATTATCGAAGAGGAGCTTTATTTTTAACGGCACTTCACAAAAACTTCACACAGTGG
Source organism: Salarias fasciatus (assembly GCF_902148845.1). Lineage (NCBI taxonomy): Eukaryota > Metazoa > Chordata > Actinopteri > Blenniiformes > Blenniidae > Salarias > Salarias fasciatus. The sequence continues at coordinate 16,489,846 of NC_043759.1, forward strand.
AACTGAGAGCTTCCTAATGCATCAGAATGAAGAGAATGAACATTAAAGGCTTAAACTGACTTCAAAAATACAAAGTAACTGCGCTTTCACTGAAAATAATAGAACCTTGTTGAGTTTTCTCTTCCTCCTCTCTCAACATTTCGAAAATAATCTCAAAATAACATTGAATTTTACCATTTTAGATGTGATCTTGACAACACGTAACTTCACAAATTCTTGTGCTCTTTGTTTAATAGCGATGTTGGCTTAATCATGCAGGTTTGCTCCAGGATTACTGTGAGAGAAAACGTAAGAAAGATGACTTTAGATAAGAAACAGATTCATTTAAGTCCAGTTAGACATTGAATTTGTCCCAAATTATTTATTTTAGCCTTACGTTATGATAGCATTGAGTGATAATTTTTGATTTGATCAAAAATGATCAATGTTTCTGCTGTAGAATATACCATTATGCCAAAAACACTATATCCCATCCTGCTGCTTTCAGACTCTATAAAAAACATTTGTAAAACTTCCAAAAACACCAGTAACTGTCATCAACTTTTTCAAACACCTGTGCAAGATTTATTTAATATTCAGTACTAAAATGCCATAGTTATTCTTCTAGGGCAAAGTTCTTAATTTGTGCTACTTATAAATATACATACTGCATATACTCCCTGTTAGAACACATACTGTACATATTTAATGCTTGTTCTGTTTTGTGTGGCTTTTTACTGTTCTTATGTTGTTGCAACAAAGCAATTTCCCCACTTAGGGACTAATAAAGGTTTTCTTATCTCATCTTATTTGACTGTTTTCCAAAATTACAGCCTCTTTTGTCTGAACTGGTGTTGGAAAAACTCCTCCGTGTCTGTCACTCAGCAAAATGATCATAACTACTACATACCGTGCATGCTGCTGCTGCAGCATCTTCCTCAGCTCTGTGTTCTCCTGCTCCAGCCTGTCAGTCTCAGATTTGAGGTCACGGATGTCTCTCAGGACGGCGCTGAAAAGCGCACACACAAACAAACACACATCATCCGTCTGACAGAGTTAAACCAGTGGCGTGCGTCGGTCCACTCACTGGTACTTCCTCAGCTGGACCTCCGCTGCATCCCACAGTTTGAGTCTGTCCTCAGAGATGGTGTTGCCCAGACTCTCCCAGTAGGCGTCGACTGCTGAGGCGTCATAGGCTTGGGGAAACCGGGAACTGCACTGTTCTTGAATGGAGGCTTCCCTATGAAAAAGAAAAAAACATTCACAACATATTAAAGCATGAAACTAAACTGGTGTGGAATCTTTTCAGCAGCTGGGACATTACTCTAGGGTTTCACAGTGGGAGTACCTGGACCTCCTTTCATGCTCAAGAAAACCTTTTAGAGCGAGCAGGATATTGTTGCGGTCCATAAGCTCAGAGGTCACGTTATTCTCAGCTGCATCCTCTGCCGAGTCCCTCCCACAAACATCCTATAAGAAAACAACAGACACATAAACCTGAGACCATTTCCTACGAGTCAGTGTTCAAACTGCCGGCTCGGCCTCACCTCAATCTGCTCTCTCTGCTGGCGTTCGTACTTCAGCAGGAAAAGAGTCACCTTGGGCACATCCTTGTCTTCAATGCCCAAAGACTGAAAGACAAAGCAGGGTGATTATTTAGATTCTGATGTGTGCCACAGTGGTGTAGTGGTTAGCACTCTCACCTCACAGCGAGAGTCACAGCTGAAATTACACATCACACTTTTTTTTTTCTGAAGTAACAGCGGGAAAAGAGGTTGAATGTTTTTTCCTGAGAGTGCGCTTCCTTTGTGTATTCCAGTTTGCTTCTATGTTTCAAAACAAGTTTCAAGGTGTCTGGGAATGAAGGTGTCTGTGTTGGTCTATCTGTCTGTGTTAGCCCAGTGATAGACTAACAGCCAGTCCGGTGTTTATCCTGCCGTCACCCACAGTCCGCTGGGACCAGCTCCTGTTTTAGATGAAGCTTAGGATGAAGATGGATGGATGACTTTCTCAATTTCGAGCAGGGAGACCATGTAAAGCAGCCACAAGACACCCTGGTGACTGTATTCTGAAAGAGGAAGCAGCACGACACTCACATATAAGAGCGAAGCCAGCTTCACACCAGATTGCTCCTCCTTGTCCAGGGGATCCAGCACCTTCAGGAGGTTATCCGTGATCAGGAAACCCTGTGATAGAAGACAATACAACACTTTTCTTACTCACTGAAGCAGTATGTTCTTTTTTAACTTCTACCAAAATCATTTCCGGAGATAAACACAGCAAAAGGTTCATCATTTAAAGTCTTGTTCAAGACACAAACATGTAATTAGATTACTCTGACCGCTTCATCACACAGCAGCTCCGCCACCGCCTGAAGCGTCCTCTGCTCGTCCTCCACCTCTGCCCCGCTCTCGGCCTGCATCACTTTCCCCGCTTTGTTGGTTTCCAGGTACTCGCTGTCAACGGTCTCCAGGCTAAGCCCAGCCGACGTATCCATCTCTCCCTGACTTCCCTTCAAAGCTGATTCAGTTTGAAGCCGCTGGTTAGCGGGGGGTTTCATTTGGGGCCTGATGGGACCGCAGACCTCCATGACATCCATCGGAGGTGGATTCCAAGACAAACCAAGGTGGCGGCTGCAAATCAGCGAGTCAATTTCCAAGGCTTTCTTCGCCAAGTGTTTCACCTCTCGGTCGATGGTTCGCCACACGTTCTCATACTGCCTGGCGTCGGCTTGTGCAAAGTGTCTGCATGAGGTGAACAAGAGAGTAGATTTAGGAATAAAACAAAAAGCATTCATACTTCAGAACCATGATGTGATTCATTTTGACTCACTTGACTTGGTTTTGCAAGCGTTCATATCTTTGCAGAGAGCGCTGATAGTCATCTAAAAAAGGCTTGTTCTTCTTTTTAAAGTCGTTCTCTTCCTGAGCAAGCTTGGCTTTCAAATCCTTAATTTCTGACTTCAAACTGAAATGCAAAGGCATCAACGTAACACCCGGAGTGTACACGAGCATGCATGTGCTTTCAAGAAAAGTGTTATACCTGAGTTCCTGCTTCCGTAGTTTAGCCTCAATTCTGGTCTCTCTCTCTATTTCTCCTATTATTTTATCTTTTTCAATTAACTTGGCGCCCATTTTTTGAGTTTCTCTCTCCACAGCCTGCAGAGTATACGCAGTTAAAAGGTCAAAGAGTTAATTCATTGCAGGCAATATGAATAAAGAATACAGGATTTTGTGACAAATATAAAACTTCCTGTGTGCGAACCTGCCGCTCTGACAGCTGCTTCAACTCCATGAGATTTTCCTCTCTCATCTTCCGTCCTTCCTCCTGTATTTTTGCTTGACATTTCTCCATTGTGGTTTTCATTACCGTTGTCATGGTTTCCTGCAGCCCCACACAGTTCAGACATCATTAGATACTGGTATATATAACACACCAACATACCTGTGACTCTTTCTTCACAATTGGTTGTCCTTACCTGTTTGTCATTGAATGCCTTCAACTCTTGTTCTAATTTCATCTTGTCAGCTGAATGCAGCTTTTCAAATTCCTTCAAATAAGCTTCCTGCCAAAAACAGAAATATAACCATTCTTAAGAAACTTCAGCCCCAGGCCGCAGTGAAAAACATGCATTAGAGGTTACTGATGACTCTCTCTCTCTCCCTCTCTCTCTCTCTCTCTCTCTCTCTCTCTCTCTCTCTCTCTCTCTCTCGGTAATAGACTGGCGACTTATCCACACGGTGTAACCTGCCTTAACCCACCGTCAGCTGGGATTGGCTCCGGCCCTCCACAGCCCTAAGTTTAATAAAGCAGTTCAGAAGATAGATGGAACCTGAAGCAACATGTCCAGAATTCATCCATCACACCCAGAGACAACATAAAAGCAAAGGACCGAAGGTGCACACATTGATTCAAAACGCCAGAGACAATCCTTGAACGAATTTTATCAACAACATGATGTTAAACAGGGAAGAATAACATCAGAACTATGAGGGAAAAAAACAAAAAACATAATAAAAACAGAAAATATAGCCACATCTGCTTGTACCTGAGTGTCTTTCAGCTCCTGGCTGTAGGCTTTTGTCAGGACGTCTATCTGGTCCTCGTGTCTCTCTATCAGCAAGTCAATCTCCTCGGCATTTTTCTTCAAGGTTTTGTCATGGAGTTCATTTCTCCGTTTGAGCTCCTGTTCAGCAGTACAATGTGAAGCAGAGCAGTTATGCACGCAGCTTCAAGGAGACAACTCTGTACACCTTATCGGGTAATTGTCTCATATGGCAGTTCCTGTAGTTTGGGAGTCTATAATTCAGTCATGATTTCATGAGTAGCTTGATGGACTGAGTTACCTGATGCAGGTCGTTGATGAGCTGTTGCTTTCCTTCTAAAACAACAGCACACAGCTGCTGCTGGCTCTTCAGGACTTCCTCCAGCTCCTGAGGGATCATCTTTTGATTCTTGTTTGTGATCTGCCATCCATCAAAAAGCTCCTCACATTTTGCATGTGTGAACTTTACATCATTGTCCAACTGCTCCAGCCTGGGTGACGAAAATATGAAAAAAGAAGATGGTGGACGACCTCATATGATTTCACATGAGGGGGACTGAAAAGATGAGTGGAACTGAAAGGCTTTGCCTGGCTTTGCGAGCTTTCTCCAGCTCAGCCCTTTGCTTCAACTCTTTGGCATCAGCTGCTGTTATGCTGTAGGCTGCTGATGCAGCTAAATCTCTCTGCAGGTTGACCAACTTCTGAGGGGTGGTCCACATCTAAAAAGAAAATGTTTGCACAAGTGATTTTTTTTTTTTTTTTTAACTTTCTCTTTAGTTTACTCTTTAGTGTACCGGTGGCTAGAGATGCAGCACCATTGCTGACAGGCTGCTGAGTCTATAGTCGATCAGGTCTTGGACTTCATGCCATACCTGCCTGGAGCTGTTGCATTATGGTATCAGGTTTAGAGCAACTTAACCTTTAGAGTTGCTCTATCTTCCTCCACCACAGGAGTGCTTTTCAATTAAATTTTGCTCATCTTCCAGTTGTTGTAGACGTTATATGATATGATCACATCTTTGATTAGGTAAAAAAAAAAAAAAAATGAAATTAGGAATTGAAAACAACCTTCATACTGTCCTCCTCCTCCTCCTCCTCCTCCTCCTCCTCCTCCTCTTCCTCATGTTGGCGCTGCTTTAGGTCTTCACTGACCTCCAGGACCGGCTTATGTCCAATCACCAATGAGGAGAAACTGAGAAATAATAAATAATAATAATAATGATGATGATATTTAGCTAAAGCCAGTTAAGATCAAGTTAATTCTACGCATGCAGACGCCAACTTCGTTAAATTTCGTTGTACATTTGCACAATGACAATAAAGTCTCTTTCTCTCTCTTAAAAGACGCATATTTACCGCTTCGCAGCGTCAGATTCGGACAACACGGGGAGCTCTGGCTGTCCCTCCGGGTCACTGTCAACTCCCTCCATGTCGAAAATATACTATGTTCAAGTTAAAAAGCTGCTATGAAGAAGACTTCACGAAGCGCCTTCCTGTGAGTTTGTGTGACGGACGTCACCATGGCGACGGCGACCCTCGAGTGTTGCTTTCACGTGTACTCGTAAAAGAGAAACTCAAAGCCCATCCATAACAAGAAGCGGGATTGATGTGTTACAGTTGCTAGTTACTTTTGTGAAATTACTGGTGTTTATTTTCAGATTATTTCAAAAGAAACAGATGAGCAAAGCTTAATGTTTTCATGTTTCAGAACGAACGTTGAAGATTCCACATATTTTGGAATTATTGTTAATAAATCTATTATTTTCGATTTGAAGTCATTGAAAGCTACACATAACCTAAAAAGTGGATCAGAATGTAATTTTTCAAAAAAAATATTCAAAACAACTAACAACTATGATAACTGTATGGGAGCTGATGGAGGTCAAGGGTCTTGCAGGTACCCCTGTAAATAACTGTGAAAAAGACTTTTCAATGATATTTTTATTTTCATATATTCACAGTACTGTCAAAACTAGTTGTAATATTGTTATAATTTGCTGCCGGTGCTGTCTGAATCAGAGGCTGAGCCTGACTTGATTCAGGAATAATGTAGCACTCTATAAAGTGTTGGTTGGATGATTCCATGTACCTCAAACACTGAACACACAATCATGTGTGGATTATTGAACCTTCTGTTTCTACATCTACTGTCTTTCAAATACTTCTGTTCTGGAGAAACAAAAATGAAGGATAGATTGTTCTTAACAGTAGAGGAGACCACCTTCATTTGGGGTTAGGTGATTCTGGTGCAGTGGCAGCACTATGCAGGCCTATTTCTGCACGAGACTGTGAAGCATACTGAAGCAAACCGACACTCTTTGAATAGCACTGCCATCTAGTGGCAACTCGATGTCCAAAAATGAAGAACACAGGACAACAAGGTGCACGAAACAATTCAAGTTTTTTTTTTAATGTATCATGGAAATCATTGCATTTGGGCTTTGAGGTAATTAGTGTAGCAGAGGATCTTTGTGAAGGTTTGCTGTAAAAAAGCATGAAGCAGTTATGAAAGACTCAAACTGAAAAACAACCTGAGGATTTTATCTAGACATGATATAAACCAACAGAATCTCATCCCAATCCTTCATATTAGACTAGACATAAGTCAAAATATTTGAATTTGTGGAGGATATTTTTCATTCATCCAAAGTGATTTATCTGTTTCAGAGAATCATAAAGAAGTGAAACTAATCCAGTGTTTCTGAAGTATTGGGACAAAGAAAAGAACATATTCACACATCTGCAATCAAACCCGAACCTAGGAAAATATTTATGTGAAGAGCGCCACCACGTGGCCTTTATCATAATGTTTCAAATATTACTATTTCAGTTTTTGCAATGTATAGATATCAATATCTTAACACTGTCAAACAGAATTTGGGAGAAAAGAGCCCATGTCTATGAACTCTGCATTCAGTGTAGTTTTAACAATCTAACAATAGGTGACGCTGCCCTCTTGTGATCAAAACGTGCACAAACTAACGGTGTTGAGAATATGCTGGAAAAAAAAAAGTGTTGGGTTTGCCTCACGTGCAGATTGAGCCCCTCTCACTGTCATGTGTGCTGATCACAAACAGAAATCCGGAGACACTCCACATGAATGATAAATGTCTCCTCAAGCTGATGGCAAGATGCACATTGTCTGGTTGCTTGCCCGCACAAACACACACACACAAACACACACATGGGTCAGATGTTCTTGCCCTGAAGGGCGCCCCCCACCCTGCCTGGCAGCCCCAGCCCTCCGGGGCACCTCGCCGCTCTTTTAGCCTCAAGTGGCCTCGGTTACTGTGGGAGCGCAGGGGATGTAAGTCACCTCGCAAAGGTTTCTGACATACGATCCAGCATCTGTGATTTCACCAACAGCTGACTTGTCATAAGACCTTTGGGAAAGCAGGAGGGGGGGGGGGAAACAAGGGAAGGATGAGGAGAAGGCCTTATTTTCTACAGGACCTTGGCTGGAACGCTGAGTGCTTTTCGCTTCAAGCTGCTGAGATTACACACTGAATGACTGCCATTAGAGAATGATTCTATAATCTATCATAATGCCTTAAGCTAGGGATTGACAGACTTTGACCCCATTCACAGGTGTATAATAAGCCCCATTCACCCTGATATGCTCTGTGAGAGAGGCTGCACTCGTGTGTATGCCCGCTAATTCCTACCCCCAGGGGCATATGTTTACTCCTTGTTCAACAAAGCATCATATTCATTGCTCAGGGGTTGAGAGGTGCGTAATCTAAGCCTGACCTTCAGCCAGTTAACTAACTGACAGCTTGGAGAGCTCTTTGTGGCGGGGGTTGCATAACATTTTTAAGTCCAAACTAAAAGTTTCTTAATATTGCCTTAACGGAGGAGACGCTCGCTGCGCCGCAACGCGCACTGGACTGCGGCGAGAGCAGGAGAGCGGAGGATGATTGCAGAAGGAGACAGAGGGAAATACAAAGGCATTTCATCTAGAGGAGGCCGTGACCTTGTCAAAGAACAGCAAAACAGTCATTTAAAAAAATGAGATTTCATAAATGAAAACAGAAGGCCCAATTCACTAACAACATGAAGAGCATCCCCCTGCTCTTCAAACATGAAATGTACTGGCCTTGTCTCAAGGTAACTTCAGCAAAAGGAAGTTTAAAAAAAAAAAAAAAAACCTGTCGAGGATGCATTTGCAAACAGGCGCACAGCATTTTCCCCAACAACATAAGTCTGTTATCTGTAAATCAAAATCTGCATTATTTAAATTGTTCAATATAGGATTAGTGGAAAGGAACAAATGCAGGAATGTAATGAGACACAGGCTCCGAAATGAGGAAATTCTCTCCACCGCCTGCGTGGATGGCTGCCGTAATGAGTAAAATTGTCTCAAGGTCTGTGTAGCTGGGGGGCCTCTTCACAGTCTCTTGTCGTCTTTATTTCTCGGTAATTATATCTTTTAGGCATGTGTCATCGCTTCAAACATCAACAATTCACAGCTGCTCTGTTCCAGTATTCTTGTTTTTTTCCCACCTGAGCTTTGAGAAAGTCACGTAAAAAGTATTCAGACTGCACAAGCAGAGGACTCAATGTAGAAATGATTATATTTATCAGCATGATTCATTTAAGGTTTTCGCGTTGGAACGCTAAAGATGGTTTACCTTTGAAAAGAAATGCATGAATGCTTGATTTGAAAAATTACCAATGTGCTGATACACTCCTGGACATAAAGGTATTGCACGTAGAAATATAGACTCCCATGTGAAGCCCTCCTGTGCAAATCAAAGATATATTTCAAACTGTCTTAAATGTGTTTTTGTATGCAGCAATTTTCATATGTAAGTGTGTACTGTATGTAAGTGTTCTCTGAGTGTATTGATGAGTGATTATAACTATATGCTATTTGTTATATATGTGTGTAGAACTATAAGATATTAGTGGATAATAAAGAAATACATCAATAAAAACATGTATTTTTTTATTAAAAGATCTGCTTCAGTATCAACCATCAACCTTTGACCTTATCACTTCTTGTTGACCCCTAAGCTTTAACAGTAACGCATTTCTTTTGTTTCAACAAACAGATTTACACTGACATTCCAATTAAATCAATAAAATGCACAAGAACGATTGATAAGTATGAACCTGAAAAATGGATAGATTGAGATCATTGAGTTCTAATTTCAGATGCAAATAACAGACCCATTATTTGCAAATAGCACCAAAGTGCTTTGCATCTGTGTTGCAGAAGAAAATAAACTGGAGATACTGAAATTCCAGAGCACCATCACTGAAAAGTCCAGCTAACATAGAGCCAGAAAAAAAAAAGTAATAAAAAAAAAAAATCTCTGGCCACCATTGTTTAGTGCTTCACTACAAATACAAGGAAATCTTGAATCGTTTCTTCACACCTCAGCAGTTTTCCCCCCACTGTAATCGGACACGGAGAACTGGACCAGATCAGGATGTGAGTTGTTTAACAAAATCATATTAAAACGGTTCCACTTCCAGCAGAATTATTCTCCCAGTCATTTTTCACTCAGAACTCTCTCAGAGTGGATTAGGTGAACAATAATTTTTGTATGGCATTAGACCATAATTACTGGATTTTTCTCCTCTGCAGCCAGTTCAATGTGTAAGTAAATAAGCTGCCTCTCGCACTTTTGTGTGGTTTAAATTGGTGTGGCAAAAAAATAGGAGCTTTCGGACAAATAAGTGAAATATAAAAGTTGTCTTTTTGCAGTAAATAAGGAAAATGAAAGGGAGCGATCTCTCTATTTTACTCTGACAGCAGAGACTTCAAAAACAGATTGATCAACAGCCACATTTGCTTCTGGAGGTGAAATACAAGGCAGCAAAAGCAAATTCACCTCCTTAACAAACATCACATCGCCACTGTTCCTTTATCACCCAGTGTGGGGAAAATATCTTGTGGTTAGAGATACAATTTCACCTCCTGCCTTCTCCCACTAACCCCTGGTGATTGTGCAAGGCACTTTATAGCTCCTAGTGCTTCATGGTAGATCTGCTTTGATTCTAATCCAATTCAATATGCAGATCAAAAGGGCAATTGTGCAGCATAGTTATTTAATGCTTTACAGTTTTAATAATTGTGATTAATATAAATATTTATGAATGTAAATGAAGTAAATTAAACGCATTTTCAAATGCTTTTAAGTCTTGTTAATGGCCAGATCACAACAGATTGAGTTGTAGATAAATACACACTGCATTGTGAAATATTATCAGAGAACAGCAAGGAGGTGCTGATTTATCTGTTGAGTGTGTGAACACGTTTTTATTTGCAATTAATGAAAACATAAATTAAAATAATTAATTTAAATTTACCAAAATATTATCAGGTGTTTTCAGACTTGTTTCATGAATCAGGACAGTGAACGATGAAGCTGGAGGATTCCTCATCAGGAAGGATGCAGAGGGACTCGAGGGAGTGTTGATGTTGAGGCCAAGTGTGAACATTCGGGATTTGGAGTCTTTATCCATACAAAGTCTACTTGGGTGAAAATACCATGTTATTACTGGGAGGGGCTGGGATGGAAAAGCAGAGAGAGAAACTCAGGAGCAAGCAACAACAGCTCAAGGGTCACTTTAATTTTTTGTTTTGAAAGGCTGTTTATTTCAGCTTCAAAGATATCTAAGGAACATGCATTTGTGGGATGAGCAGAAGTTTGTTCCTCAATGCAGCCTTCTGTTTCTTCTCCACACACTGACTATAATAAACCTCCTATTACAGACACCTGAAAGTACTTAAAAAATATTTCTGTATTGCTCTCACTCAAAACTGTGATAACTTTCAAGTGCTCCTATTTTGCACGACTGAAACTGTCCATGACTCTGCTGAGCAGCTTTTTAACTAAACTGAAGAACCAGATGTTGGAGAGAACACTTTAACCAAGTGGACATCCACCTTCTGTGGCACTTCCGGAGTTAATGCCATGCTCATGGGCAAAGGCAAGGCAGTACACCCTGGACAGGTCAGAGGTTTCTTCCACCTCTGAGCTCGGATCTTCGGATCCACCTGGAGAGACGCTTCCTCCCGGGTTCCTCCCCGTCACGCGGCCGCCTCCGGTGCGCCACGCCGGGCGCACTTCCCTTGACTTTTAACCCCGCTTAAGGCCTCCGAGAAGCAACGGAGCTTAACGGGATTCAAGTCTGCGGCCGCTCAACACACTTGACCGTGCGGGAGCGCAGCGGTGACGGGGAGCCCGTGTTTTTTAGCCGCTCATATGACTCGGCATATCCGCAATAATGCTCTTAGAGCCGCCGCTGGCCAGCAGTGGCTGCGCTCCATAAGACCAAAAAGCCAAAGGAGTTTAACGGATGTGTTGCTACGATTATTCGGCCAAGTATCTTTATCCCACGTTTGGATTAGCTGCTAATGACGGAAAAGAAAAAAAAAGAAAAAAAAAGAAAGCCTGTAGTTGCAAGAAACACAAGACCATGTAACCGAAGAACAAGGGCCATTCCTGTGTGGAAACAGCTTTCAGCACAGTTCAACACGGGCTTATCGGGAATCATGTACCTGCTGCAAATACAGTGACCCTTAAAAAAACCCTGCAGCACACAAATACAAACTATATATAGCTGCCATACTAAGATCTGAAGGCACAGCCTGCAAGAATTCCTACCGAATGCAACACGATGTCCAGATGTGGAATGTATGAGAAAGTTGCAAATTTCACCAAAAAAATTACAAAAATTCAGATTCAGTTTGCTTCATATTGTGTTGCAATTATGATACAAAAGTCAAAATAGATTTCAGGTTCCTGTTATTTCAGGGGAAACAGTCAGGATCATTAAAGTGAAAGCAATCAAATATTACAAAGGAAGCAATTAAAATGTACTAGAATGAAATGAAAGTCTGTTGCGTATCGTGTAGAATATTTGTTATGGTTCATCATTCAATATATACGTGCATGCATCTGTTCCTATTTGCAGACATCTTGCAGAAATATTGCGAAACACAAACGTATGACCTTTTTTGCATTTTGTGAAGCAAATTTGTTATTGCACATGGTTGAAAATACAAGTCGAAAGCTGACAGTAGGTCCAGGTGATCTATATATTTAAGAATGCACTAAAAATGTTCAAGATTTGATGGTTTGCCACAAATTGATTCTTGCACATGCATCAAAATGAAGCCTTTTTTTTTTTTTTTTTTACTTTCAGATATTCCAGGTAAAGCATGTGCACCAATAAGGCTGAACTGTTGCTGCAAAATACACAATACAGGGTAACATCTGCACCCGCACAGTTAATTTATGCAAAAAAAATTATCAAAAGTGTTCGTTATTGCACAAGCATCAACATGTATTCCCAAAAGTCACAACCGGTAAATGTTGAATAGGCCACATAAAATTGCATTATACCATTCCAAGCAGCACAAATACTATTGGGAACATTTGTGGAAACAGCACTACTTCTCTCTTTTATAAACAGACGCAATAAATGACTCATTTCAAAATAAACATCCATTTAATAGTAAATCGTCACAATGCGAAAGTGTCAATGGTGACTTTGTAACATAAAACCATTTATTTGCGCTAATATGCATTCAAAATAATTCACAGGTTTTACATTGCTTCACAGCAAACTCATCAAGTCGGCACTCATCACTGCGAAAAGCCGACGTCTCTCTCCTGAGCAGTCAGAAACCTTTAACAAATTAAGTTAAACATCAGTGGGAAACAACAACAAAGCGCGTTAAAAGCTTTATGCAACCACAAAAAAAATGTGACTGGAAAACAGGCAACATTACAGTGTGCTACTCTGGAGTGCTCTTACATTATGTGTGTTATGTCTTTATTTACTCCTCCTCCCCCCCACTGGCGGATGTGGACCCTTCTTCTTACAGCAGATACATGTCACCACTAATGGACATCAAGTGCCTCTTTTTTGCGGCTCTGCTCTGGACATACATTAGAGACAGAAAAACCCATTTCTCAATCCATAAATAGATAACACACACACACACACACGCGCACACACACACACGCTCACGCATTGTGTTCAAGCCACTCGCACTCTCTGGTGACAGCAGGATGTACCGGACACACGGAAGGCCATTAACGAGTTAAAACAGCAGCGTCCTGAGCTGGAGGCGCCAATCGCACAACAACGCACCGCCCTCTGATCAGAAGTTCACCAAGTGACATATCGATTACATCGATTCCACGTCCGGCTTCACAGATCCAGAATTTAAGCTTTAACGTGACACATTTAACACAGCTATTATCTTTATGAGCTCCAGGTCGGGGCAAACGCAGCAGGTAAAATCTCAATGAGTCCCAAATCCAGAAATGACACTTTGATTTGATAAAAAGAAATAAAGGTTCTGGGAATGTGAAAGACAAAGTTCAAAACATGCTCAGTGCATTTCATCTTCCGTTCCTCGCAGCCGACTACTGACTGTTGTTTGGTTGACAGAGCTTTGAAACGGCTGCTGAAGGGTGCGCGCGACGTTCAGTCAAACTTCAGGCACAAAGCCGACAGGAGAGGAGTCGGAGAGTTCCTGGAGAGTTCTCTTCAGCTGAGTTTGTCCTGAATGTTCATCATGCTGGTGTACGACCTCGCTCGCTTGGCTGCAAAGAAAACACAAGCATGAGTCCCATTTGGAAAGGTACACCAGACATCTTCATAACCTGACAACACTGACACTTAAGACACAACAAGTTTGCTTTTGACATTTTTTGCTAATGTCTACTAATTCTTGTTATATATTTAACTTTGACAGGATTTTGCATGTGTATTTCATATAACCATCATCAGTAGACATTTTTTCATATCTTTACTAAAAAGGCTCATTACTTCCACATATTTTGGGAATTTTACAGCCATGCAGTCAAAACAAATCTAATAACTCTAGCAGGGAATGAGTTCGACTTTCCAAAATTGTCACACATGTTTAAAATGATCAACTCCAAAGCAATTAAACTGATGATCTTATTTGAAAAGGTTTTCCCAGTTTGGAGTTGGTTTCAGCCCCTTGATGTGAATAAACACATCCTGATCAGATTTTGCACATGACTGGCTGACGATCACCGTTTTATTTCAAGTGGAAAAAATATGGTTAACTTCAAGTGTTTTTAATTATGCCAAAATATTCCAAACAGTACAGAAAAAAGGACTTGACCACCTTTATACAATTGAAAAATCAGCGATGCTCCTCTACATTGTAGTTTTAGGCTTACTGCACAAGGCAATGCCTGAAGGATAAGTTATTAAACAAAACATATTCTAAACCTATTTATTAATTTAACCACTATCTGTCAGGGTTTCTAACCTTCTTTTGATTACAAATCAGACTGTCTGAATTTACTTGAGAATTTTTAAATAATATGACATTTCAGCTCATTTTTAAAAAAATCAAATTTCAATCCCAGTCTCTGGCAGTTCCTCACTTTTACTGTTTGAGTTACAACTGTGTGGGAAGTTAAAGAACCGGATCTATGATTGGATAGCCGTACTGCAGGAGTACCAGGTTCCATAAAGACTCGCATGGAGGCACGACTCTCTTTTTCTGGAGTTTCTGGTAGAATTCGGCCTTTTGATCTATTGTTAAAACAAGCTGACATGCTCAGTCAGGAAAGTAATAAAGCAATGCTACATGGCGCCATCGCCTCACTGGCAGTTTCCTGGTGGAGGAACACGTTACCAAAACCAATCGACTGCGTCTCTTTCAGGCTGCAAGACAACTGAAGACCTTTCAGCACTACTGGCACTTCCTCCTGCATTCAGTCTGAACTGATCTTAACCTGAGTCTGGAAACAATCAGATGTTTTCCCTTCGGTCCTTCATGACGGAAAAGAGACACGTTTTACAGACGTGCTTAAGAACTTTAGCAACAACGGGTAAAAACCATCAACAAAACAAACCTGGTAGAATTGCAGCCCCAACGTGTCCCTGAGCCACTTGCTGCTGTAGCGCCCCCACACTTTGAGGACTTAAGGAACATTCGCAAAATGCAAATACTTCAAGGCAACCACCCACACACACAATAAGAAGCAACCCTTTAAACCTCATCTATGATCCAGAGCCAAACCCCAATATCACAGTCGGTGAAGTCGCCCCTCCACAAAACACCCCGAGCCCCTCAAAACCCCGTCAAAAATTCTCTCCGCGAGCGACAATGGGCGAATTAAGCCGGTTACTCACGGTGTATGAGCTTGCGTTTCTTTTGTTCCGAGTGAAGGAAGCTGCTCAAGTAGAAGATGATGGGCAGAAAGACCATGAAGCTGGACACGGCGATGACAGGCACGGTCTCCTCGCGGGGGAGGGAGCAGTTGAAGCTCTTGCTCCACTGTCTGCGCGTCATGTTCATCTGGAGCAGGGTGGCAACATAAACATCGGGAGACCACATTATGGGACGGTCACTGATTAATTTAACCATCTCAGGTTTGTGTTGCTGTATCCTCACAACTAACAGCAAGTAGCTGATTCCAATATGTTCTTTAAACATTCATAGTTCTTGAAAATAGCTTTAAATTAAGTTTACAATAAATGACAAAATACTTTTCTGATGAAAACAAATCTTGTTTTTGTGCTCCTCACTCATTGTACAAAATATATATTTTGGCATAGAGTAAAACAACTACTGAGACATTTAAAAACTAATCTAAACAGAAATATATCAATGTAACCTTTTGAAATATTTCTCTACAATATATGGACAAAAAGCGTTGGAAGCATTTTTTTTGTCAATTATAATTGTGATAATTACAGCCTCAGGTCAATTTTGCATGAACACAGTTCAGCACAGTAATCCTCATACTATGATCAATATATTGCACATTTATGAATATAATATAGAAGAATAGTCTTTAATGTCATTATCACATCACCCATTCATCTGTTTGTACTGTTTTATTCCATTTGGAGTGTCTGTGGGCCGCACACAGACACTCAAACAGACACACAGAAAGTAAGAAGTGACTCTTCTAGCTGAATGATTAATGGTCGGACTTGGTGCAGATTTTGAGGATGTGACACAAAAATTCCCCAAACACGCGAGTGTGTCTGTCGCTAAAAGCAGAAGAAGGCATTTGTGACTGTCTCTCCCTTCTGTGTGTTGTTTCCTCTCCTCTCATCTTAAAGGAGGGTTTGTTACTCTCTGAGTAACCGACAGACAATACACACCGCGTCCTCGATGTCGATGCACAGCGTCTGATTCTTCTCCATCCCACTGTAAAGCTCATTCAGATCTTTGTAGAAGGGCTTACAGTTTTTGCAGAGATCTGTGTGGTTCCCCTGTGTGGAAGACAGAAGTGACAGAAGTCTATATTGTTGATCTCTAAAGACAAAACTGTAACATGAAAAACACAATCCATGCCCAGTACCTGTTCATACTTCTGGAAGCAGGAGATAGTTTGATTGTGAACAGTCATGAAGTAGAGTGTGTCGTTGGTCAGGCTGTGGAAATTTTCGGTGATGCATTCTGTTCAACAGGGGACACAAGAAGACAATCGTCAGTGAAGTCGACAAATTGCTCCGTTACATGAAGATAATACCAGCGTATTCATCACTCCACCAAAGATCTTAAAGAAGTTCAAAGAAATGCACAGATGTGATCATATTTGTTTGATCTGTTTCCTGGATAAGACTTACGATCACAGTTTGAGCGGCCCCACAGGTCTTTCAGGTTGTTGTACAGCAGGTAAACCAGCATCAGCCGATCGCTGCGCAGGAGCTGGTCCCTGCAGCTCTCATTTCCGGGACCCTTCTGAGGACGCACAGGCATGAGGAGTGATCAATAATCGTAAAATACAATCCACACCAAACACCTCCGTCTCAAAGCCTTTGCTTACTAGTTTCCAAAAGACAGGACAGCTATCACTGGATGGCTGCACTGCAACAGTCATGAAACCCTGAGTAATGATTAGTTTAAGGATGAAAACTGCTTCTCCATAAATATTCTCTTTTCTTCTGTTCAGGGAAGAGATTTTTTTTTTTTTTTTTTTGAAGAAAAAACTTTTTTTTCTTTGGTGAAACAAAAGAAAAAAGAATACTTAGAAACAAACATAATGTACCTAATTGAAATTGCTGCATTTCTCTCCTTCCTGGTGAAATTAGAATTTTCTAGACAATACATTGTAATATCTTGTTGTTTGTGATAATTACAGTCTTGGAGTTATGGTTATGGGAAGTGTGCATAAATGCTGTCAGCAGCATTCCACTCTCACTTCCATGTATTTATACCGAGTTGCAATAAATTGTAATATTATACACAAAATAGTACCTTTGGGGAAATTTCTTTGGAGCTGGAGGCATGATGACAGTGCTGCTGCATTTAATACACAGCACGAAAATTAACAGTACAACTCATCAGAACGGAAAAGCAAATATAAATATGATTTGATAGACTGCACTTAAATAGTGCACAACATCCCAGCGTTTGTCGCAGTTTTCACTGGTCAAACTTCGCTCCGCAAATCTCAGAAAATAGAACAACTGTTACTGCAGCCACGTAAACAAACACAGCCCAAATGCAGGTTACTGCATAGCAGTAACATGTGGATGATTCAATCATTGGCTAATCAATATATTCAAAATAAAGCTGGTAAAGTTAGAACAGCCATCATTCTCTCACTGAGACTATTCAAACAATAAAACAATGAACAAATGAATGTACAAACATCATTAACTTTTGTCTTGTTCCCCCAGAGTTTGAGCCTTCTGGACTTTGCTGCAGTATTCTCGTGTTTGGATTCATTTTGGATTTCTATACATTTTAATTTTCTTTTTCATTGCCATCCTGTTGTATAATTTGATCATCCCCTTAAAGTTTCTTCCTCGACAATTTCAGAAAATATATGGTATGAGTTTAGTCTTTCCCAAGGTTAAAATACTGTATTACGGTATTTACGCGTAATTAATCTATCCTACATCTTCTATATCGCTTCATCCGACTAAGATCATGGGTAACTCGACCCAAAAGGATGGGAGGAGTAAAAACTCTGAGACAGACAGCCACGCACTCACATTCACAGAAGATTTACCATTTAGCCTCAAATGTATGTTTTCAGACCAGGGGAGGAAATTGAAATAACAGGACAAACACATATGCACAGGTAGAACATGCAAAGTCTGCACAGAAATTCCCCTGTGGCCCAAGACACACAACCTCAAGGACCATTTCCCTCTTCACATTACACCATTCTGCAGCTATCATACCAACAATGTTGATGAAATATTTCTTAATTTGACAAAGACCTCTGTGTGGAGTTTGCATGGTCCCTCTGTGTGCATCCAGGCATGTGAGGTCAACTGGTGACCCCAAATTGCCCCTAGGTGTGAATATGAGTGTTTCTCAGTGCTGGGGGACCTTGAACAAAATAAAGGATAGATGGATACAGAATTTGGTTTTAAGCATATCACCCATTATTAGAAGTAGAGGCAAACATCCGTATTTGGTAACTTCCTATTTTTCCTCCCTGTTTCAACTGATGATACGAGTAGAATAGTTGTTTGATAAATATTTAAATTTTTGTGTTATACACTGAAATTGGTAACTCGATGAGTGCATGTGGCTGTCTGTCTCTGTTTACCTCAGAATGTATTTATTTATTTATCTTTGCCATTTCTTAGTCCTCTTCCAAATTTTTACAGGGTGTGACATCGTGTGCCAGTAATATTGTGCCAATAAAAACTATGTGACACGAAGTCCAAGCGAAAAATAAAGTCGTGTTTCCCGAAGTCTGCCTGACCTGACAGTCACGTTCATCCTCGTGACTGACGTGATGGCTGAACGTCCTCTCTGAGCTCTGTAAACACTGTCAACATGGCGCAGACGGCCACCTACCTCATCCGAGATGTTTCTGTAGATCTCCACGAAGCTGCCGTAGCTGGAGAAGCAGTTCTGGCACACTTTAACGGGTCGAGCCGCGGGAACCAAGCAGTTGACGTAGGTGACGTACCGCTGGCCGAAGATGTGGAGCAGGTCGGTGCAGTAGTCGCTACTGTACGGGTCGTCCGGGGAAGACAGCAGGCTGAGGGGGAACGCGGAGTCCGCGCCGGGTTTAAACACGGCGGCAGCGGCGGGACTCACCGACGGAGCTGAGTCGAGTTCTCCGTACACAAGACTGTAAACATTTATCACCAAGACTGCCGAAAACAAAGAGTTTTTCAGCAGCGACATGGCTGAACGCGAAGCTCCGCCAGCGACTCCAGACACATGACTTCCTCGTTTTCTCGTGACGTCACAAGATTAAGCAGAGGCCAAATCTCGCGAGAGTTCATCAAACAGAGCCTCAACGTGATTTACCTCCTGAAAGCGTTTCATTTGGAGTACAGAAATGTAGTTTAGCTGTATTTCAATTGAAATACCCCAGTTTTAGCATCTTCTTGCATATTGCATTCATCATTTTTTATTGTGATTTATGACCATTCCTTAATATAGGTGCAATTAATTGTATTGTCAATTATTTGTAGTCATGATACAGTTTATAAACTAAAAATTTGCATTGCAACATTCTTGGTGAAAAACCAGCATCAGATTTTATCCAATATTTTATTTGCTGTCAGTGAAAATTAATAAAGTTGGACTTCTTGAATTTGATTATTTATTTTACTTCATTTTTAGATGTATCTCTTTGTTTTCAACTTTTCTTGTATTCCCAATGCACAGTGTGTTTTCCTCAAAGTATTTTATTCTGGCTTGAAGCTTGACTACCACTACTGGAGGCAAAAAAAGGCTTTCCCTTCTGTTCCGCTTTATGTGAGAGCTGAAGTTGTCTTGCAAAACATGCCTGTGTGCACAGGGATAAGAAGGATTCAGTTGGTGAAAGAAATAAAAAAAAAATCTGTTACCGGGATAAATATATACTTGTTTGTTCAAAAGTCCTGTTAGGTTATGTGGTTAACATTTTCAATCACCATTGGGTTTTGAGCTCAAACTGTCAATACTTTATTGATAGAAATGTGGAAATATAAGTAAGTAAGTAAGTGAACTTGAGAGGCCTTATCCAAAACATATATTGTTAATTACCTGTTCAATGGGTAATTAACAAAATAGGTGCTTTGCATCATGTTTTTTTAATAAGTGCACCAATTTTTTTTTGACAAAGCAAAACAAGGGTTACAGTTTCATTTCCATTTTAAAGCAGGCAAAATGTTAGAATATAAACATACATATATAGTGATCCCAGTAAACACAGCATCAGTTCAATTCAAGTAACTGTGATGGCAATAGACATATCCTCTAAATAATATTTTAACAATGTTAGTTAAAACTGTTGGAGTCAACTCAACTCAACTCTAATTATAAAGCACTTTAAAAGAACCATTATGGCAACAAAGTGCTGCACATGGGCGAGCCATGTATACTGTACACTGAAAAGCATGTTGCTTTTCCTGACACAACCCACCGGAGGAGCTGAGCTGAGCTGAAGGACCCACAGTGTGACCCATAGGTCACAAATGAATGTGACAAAAAAATATCATTCCAGACATTGAAATTTACCGGGCTTCAGCCGCACATCTGTGATGAATAACAGTCAGAACACGCTGACTTCACTTGGTTCACTTAGACAGAATTTAAAATAAACTCATGTTGAGCCAATCAGATGTTTGCTGTTGTTGTTTGGGTCTTTTTTTTCCAACATTAGAAATTCAAGGGTTATCAAATGCAATGCCCCCCTGGTGCACTGAACAGCCTCTGAACAGACTTTCCAGGGTGATTTTGCATATTTACTTAATGGAGCTTCTTGGGTTTAATAAATTCTGTGCATACGACAAACTTTTTGAAATTGATAATTTCGCTGTAATAGCACTTTCGTTCCGTTTAGTGCACTACAGCAGTCTATCTTATCAGGAGACATGAGTTGAAGCTATTTACTGTGAAGTGCAGGTCACTGGCTCCACTTTGAGTAAGGGGGAGGTGTGAGTGTGCGTGTCTGCTGGAAAGAGATAGCCCTTCCTCCTGGTCTGCTCATTATTTACGGGTTTTTGACACCATACAATTTTGCAATGTGCGCTTGGCACGGAGCAAATAATCACGGAGTCAAGGTAAACGATTTGGGCTCCAATCCTGATTGTGATAATTGTCAAAAACCCCCTCGAATCAAGCAACCGCAGTCAATGGTCGTTAATGTGAAATTAGTGGCTCTTGATAACTCGCAGGCCGCATCAATTCCGCAGTCATCAGAGCCTAATGAAAATAAGGGGGAAGAGAGTGCGCCTAGCATTAGCGGCCTATTCTGCGCACAGCTCCACTGATAAATATGGATTCTGGCCCCTGATGCTCCTCTCTACGCACATGGCAGCGGCAGCTCATTAACTCTTCTTCTCCTGACCAGAGATCACCTAATTGTTCAGATGTTCCCCATTCCTTTATTCTTTTCTCTGGTGGCTCTCAGAAAGAAGAAGTGATTGAACCATATATCCTTTATGATGGCTGTTTTTTAGTTTTGTTTTTTAGCCAGTCGCACCACTTGTTTACAATAACTATATATAGGTCTACTGAAGGTTTTCACTTCCTTCGTTATTATTAATAAAAGTTTAGTATAGAGGATGATCTGAATCTTTAGCAATCACATCATCCAACAAGTTTTGGGGCTCTAATCAGGGTAAAATCGGAATATCATCACTATTCTGCCTATCTGAGATGACCGTTATTGTCAGATGGCAGAAAATGCCTTCATTAGCATGTGATAGAGAGACAAACCAAGAGGACAAAAATCACTAATTAAGTCCATAAATTAGATGATGTGATGATGAGAGCCCTTCAAAGGCCTTGGTAAGGCTCAGAAGCTCCTTTTAATTTAGGATTTAAGGGACAATATGCATGCATAGAAGATATTCTGGCTAGCCCTAGAGTAAAGGTAACGTCTGAAAATTCAACCTGGAAATATCCTGCTGGAAAGAACCCCATAGAGATATTACCTGCAAAATTACACAAAATCCAGAACGGATGATCAACAAACAAAGTTTGTTTTTTTTTTCTGCAACAGGTTGAGGTAGTTTAGGAACCTGCTGTTTTTTGCTTCAGTGATCGGTGGTTCCAACCCCTGGATCAGCATTGTTACACGGCACGTAGTTTGAATGAGGTTTTAGGTTTGGAGTACTGGAAAGCAACTTCTTTTTTAAACCTTATTTATTTATTTAGCATTAATTAATTCACGTATGCTTATTTACCAGTTCTATTGCCTGAATAAATGACTAATTTCTATCCTCATTCTATTATGGTTTAGTTTTAGCCTCTGTCTACTGTCTCCACAGTTTGCAGCAAGATAGTTAAACCTGTAGTGCACTATTGTGAGATCTTGCATTTACAAACAAACACTTATGCACTTAAAGAGGCAGATGTCTTTTTTTCTTAGGGACTATTACATTATTTTACCAGAGAGCACATTAGTCATTTATTTACAGATGAATATCTGATGAAGCGATTGTTGGCTTTGTATGTTTTGCATCTGATACTGACTTTGGGCAACAATATTTAAGTGAAATAGACAATGTAGTCTATTTAGGCTCCATCTGATTGGCAAATAAAGCATGAAGTGTATTGCAGTTGATGCTGTTGATGGATGTATGTTGCAAATGTTGACTTTGCAATGATGATTAATTTGCTATTTAGCACGCCACCCTACCCCAGAGTTCCTAAATGGGTCATGCACTGTAAACACATCAGGAATTGCCAGATAATGTCCAAGAAAACAGCTTGGGTATAAAGAAAATTCTCCATGAAATACTGCGATTGTGCAATTTTAAAACTAGTCATTTACAAGACTGAGCCAAATTCAACCCCCTTTTTTTTGGTTGTTGTTATTTTTAGCTGCTAATTAAAAGCAAGTCTGATTAAAAGGGTTTGATCGGGTTAACACATCATGCGCATTGACGCATTTTACCGAGTTTGTGACCTCCAGGATCTGGACAATCACAAAGGGGTTAACTCAAACCAATCCAGCCTTAAACTTGGCTCTTGGCGTGGGGAGAGAAAATAGCTGTAAAGTTATGCAGAAGTTATTCTTCATCCTTCGGGCCGTCCCTAATCCGCCAAAAACCTCATTCTTTCATCGGAGAACTGTGCCTCCTTTCTTGTCCCCCCTTCTCTATACAACATAAAGTCAGACTGCATTTAATGGTTATGTCGGGATGGGAGAGGGGCTTTCTTCTTCCCCCTTTCTCCAGAATATTGCCCTTTTCGTCGTGTGAGTCTCCCAACCCGCAGGGACCCCTATATTCTTCCCTCCGCGTCTGACTCGAATCACAAACTAACCCTGATTTTCACCACTTTGCTGGGAATCGCTGGGACTGATAATAGAGATTTCGCTTTCATTTTATACGCTTGACTTGGTTATTGTTGCTTTTCTCCTCTCCCGTGATTCTCTCCTTTTCCAGGGATTAGCCCTGACTTCGCCCGCTACACTGGCCGCCGAAGTGCCCCTGAGCCCCGGGATGACAAGGGACGCAGATCAAGGCGCGCCTCTGAAAGGAGCCGCTCCGAGCCGGGTTCAAATGAAGGCGTTTCAATGGAGGACACGGACACTCTTCAGTTTACTTCCCACAAAATTAACTGCTGGAATCAGTGTGGGGCAGGAGGGATGATGACCGAATGGAGATGAAATGAAGTGCTGATTAAAATTAACCGCTTCTTTATCTCATACACAAACCAACATCCTGAGTGATGATGATGATGATGATGATGATGAAATCTTATTGTCATATTAATATTTCATCTCAATGTCATTATATTCACTTTTTTGTTGTCATTTTAAACATTGTATCTTCCCTTCTTAGAAGTATGTCATTCCAATTCTCTTTCCTTCAGTTTAATAAACTCCAAGCCTATCTATCAAAACACGTTTTTTTTTTTGTTTCATTTGATTGTGTTGTTATTATTGTCCAATTCAAACCACTTCCTGTGAAATGCTTTGAATTGTCCCATCCTGCCATAGAAATCCATCTTCATTGATCAACTTCTTAAATGCTCTATTGTTGTGTTTATTTTTTCATTTTGATTTTTCAACTAAGTTCATTCTTTCTCCCTCTCAGAGCATGCACGGGACTTCGTCATTCCCAACTGCCAACATTAATTTCATGTTGCACATGTCCTCTTCATGTGGTGCTCAGCATACATTCCTTTCACCTTCTTGTATGGAGTTTGCATGTTCTCACCAGCTTAAATAAAACAAAGTTAGAACTAAACTTTTTTTAAGCTTTGTCACTTGATTCCATCCAGTTTTTATTGTACCGGTAATTTCTTTTAATGAGGGGAAATAACCCATGAAAACTGGGGAAGCACACAGGGGTTGCCAATCAGATGGCGCCATTAAAGCCTTGCCTGCGGTTGAT
Organism: Salarias fasciatus; assembly: GCF_902148845.1. NCBI lineage: Eukaryota > Metazoa > Chordata > Actinopteri > Blenniiformes > Blenniidae > Salarias > Salarias fasciatus. Next base: position 16,514,150 of record NC_043759.1, read on the forward strand.
AAGAACCGGTTGGTGTGAGAAGGAATGACCGAAGTGAGGATGAGGAGGCCCAACATGATGACAGTGATCAGGTTATTGTAAAGGTGATGATATGAGGAAGAACTGAGATGATGATGATGATGATGATGGTATTGTCAAGAGAAAGTGCTAGACAGGGATACACACAATGGACAAAATACTGATGATACAGGGACGATGAAGAATGATAATGATGAGGAAGAGGAAGAGGAGAAGATAAAGATCATGTCAGAAGGACATTCTGAAATCTACTAGTTTCCAGCTGTCTGTGTGTTGAAATGATGCTTGTAAAGATTTACTGTATGCAGCGCAAAGACAGTCACACAAGTTTGGACACCATGTTTTGCATCAGATTATTGTACATATAACAAAACACTGCTTGATTACAGAGGCCTGTGTGGGAAAAGTGGCCTAAGCCTAACCCTAACTTTAACCCTATGAAAAGTAAATGTGGCAGTGTGATGAACAGTAAGATGAACAATGATCGAAAAATATGGAAGGCTTTGATCTGGACTGGTGGCCTGTCCAGGGACCCTACTCTTGATCATACTTAGCTGTGATTGGTTGCAGCACCCTGCAACCCTGCACAGGATTAAGAGGTATAGAAAATCGAAAGGGTTATGGCTAAATGGTTAAGTTGTGACACAAGTGCCTTTAATAATATTAATTCATTATTAAATAAGTGAGCTCCGATGACATATTGTGGGGAGAATTCACGGTTTACCAAAGAACGAGGGGGCAGATCATGCATCATAAAAGCTCAAACTTTTAATTCCCTGTTCTTATAGTGCAGCATCAGAGGGGTAAGAGGATGAAAATGGTGCAAAAGAAGAATTCTAGTTGGTGGTACTTTTCTTTTTTTTTTTTTTTATTAAATAAGTACAGTGTGAAGTAAATAAACAAGAATAAAATCAATATTCGGGGCAGAGTTGATTACACTCAACATTTGCACAGTTTGTGAAGGAACATGGAGGATGTACATCTGCACATCTCTCTGTCTCATCAGACTCAATTACTAACTGGTTCCTTCAATCAATTCCAGGTGTTTTTGTTCTTCTTTACCCAGAATAAACTTATTGATCAAACTTACATGTTTGAACTCTTCAAACTTTCATGTAGTACCGAATAAACACTTAAAACCAGCCGTAGCAGCAACAAAAACAACAAACATCAGCTACCTGCAGTCTTTGCAAATCGAACAACTCAAGCGTGCAAGAAACTGCATGCTCAGATTGGAAAAATACAGTTCATGCAACTTATTTTAATGTGAATATAACTGTGGCAGATGCAACTCAGACTCAAACTACTGAAAATAAAGCCAGAACTTTTTCCTGATCACACAAACATGATGCATGTGGTTCTGTCCAGCTCTGGAGTCTCAGATATTTACACTATTTCTCCCATTGATGTATTTAAAAGTTGTATTTTTTAGCAGTGTGAACTGATCTAAATAAAAAAAAACAAAAAAAAAAAAAAAACACATAAATGAGCTTCTCGTTCCTGTTTTATTAGACGTGACAATCTATTTTGTGTGACCTGACCTCTAAACTAGGAACCAGAGAAATAAACCAACTACTGACCTCTTCCCCAGTGTCTTAACCCTCAGCAGCTAAGGTCATCATCCTTGCAGATTTTTAAAACCTGGATCTTTTGGGCAAATGAACACTGAAGCGTTCAATAAAATCCTGAATGATCTAACAAGACGGAGAAAGAGTTTTGCATTCTCTCGGCCTTGCAAGTGTCACTGTCCGAACACTTCGGAGGTTTGACACAAAGCTGCAGATCTGCTCATCACGTCACACAAGAGAGAGCCTCATGTATTTGCCGCGTCTCCTCCAATCAGGCATCCCAGCGGCCCTGTGAGGAGTTAATCTTTGTTGACGGTGTGTTGTGCACTCTTCCGTGGGCCGGGTGGGTTGGGATCTCTCCTGGAAAGTCCAGTCTGTGCTCATATAGAGGGGGATAATTACCAAACACGCAGCCGACGGCAGCCACACAAAAGCCGCATTGACTTCCTCACTGCTGGTCGCCTCCAGGGGATGGTCCCGCTCCCGGCTCACCCTGCTCACCCTGCTCACCCAGACCTCTTCTCATCACTCCTGAGAGGCAGGACGACTTGTTCCATAACAAGACGCGAAACTGACTTCTTTCAGCTCCAGTGAACTGGACATAAACCCCGACTGACAACCTCCAGTGCCCAAACAGAACAGAGAGGGGACGGGTGGGCCGGGACAAGGGACAAGAGAGGGGTGGGGGCGGCGGAGCGCACACTAAATAAAGTTGTTTTTTCACTTTATTCTACATCTCGGAGTGGAAATAAACAAAGGGGCTTCATTAAAAAGCTGATTTTTCCTGCTCTAAAAGCCAACCGGGTGATGTGAAGCTTTGCTGGTGGCTCCTGGGAGCCTCCCCCACAGGTGTTTGTCAGCTTTGTGCTTAAATGTCTTATTTCTCCCCCCCACACACCTCCCAGACCGCGCAGCGTTACGGCAATGAAAGCACGACGTGCTGTAAATGTAATGGGCCGAGCTGTGATTGTTTCTGACAAGCAACAAAACACATCGTCCCTCCCCTCAAATTAGTCCCCCAGGAGGGGGCGAGGTGAGGGGTTCATGTCCCAGGAGACACTTGGGCACGACGGCAGGCTGGCGTATAGCATGAGCACGTGACTCTTACTTAGAGCGCTGCGGTTTCACTAACACTTTCAGGGATTTAACAAATCATTATTTATAAAGTGTCGCGCAAAGGACGACAGAAGAAGCGGTCATTGATTTGTGTCTCTTTGATGTTGGCGTTTAACGCATGTGGCAGCCATAAAGTCTTCCGAAGGAGGACATTAGGCGATCTTGTTTTTTTATTTTCCAGTTCAATTTGATCCAGGATTATTTTAATATATAATGTGAAAGTATTCTTAAATGTTTAGGTATACTTTCACACATGCAGCTGATTCAGGATGCTGCTGCTGAGTCAGAAAGCGGACCACAGCAGTCCACTTCGCCTGTTCTTGTCACTAAGAGAACTGAATTTATGATATTGCTGCTGCTCTGCTCAACTCAGAATGGTTTTGGAACAAAGCACAATTCTGATTTTCTGTTAAATGATCAATCCTTTATGGTTTTGTGGATCAAACTAGAAGAAAACAAGCAGCAGTTTCTTTTAGTGTTTATGCACAATTTTTTGAAACTAGCTCCTGGAGAAGTGTAGAATTTTATTCTAATATCTAAAATAATCATTTGTTTCATTCTGTGATCCAGCTTTAGCTAATTCACTTTTTATTCTATTTCTTTTTTTTTAAACAAATGTATGCATTCATGTTTTGATGTGTATCTGTTCATTTTTTTTCGCTAACTTTTAAAACTTAGTTTGTGGTTATACAACAGTTGTTACTGTTCAAAATAGGAAAACACAGCAATCAACAATATTATTAACAGAGAAATACTTTAATCGTCTATTAGCTGAAGCTCATGAGCTGCGGTACGGCTCCAAACTGTCCGGCCGTGTTATTTCTCGTGAGTCAGGGTTGAATCAGCTCGTCGGTTCGCACAGGGCTAGCCTCGGAGCGAGCCGTGGTTTGAGAGCGGGGCAGTTGGAGGAGTGGTGGAGGGCTTGGCGTGCAGGAAAGCCTCTCCTGGGCCAGAAGAAAAGGATTTGGCCCAGATGCAGGCAGCGATGTTAACTTTGAGTGGCCCCTGTGGCTCAAGCTCAGAACCCCTCCTTCTTACTTCCCAAGCCCCCAGGTTGCCTTTGCATGACATCATTCCCAAACTATGCCCCCCATACCCATGTGAATCTGAGCTGTCACAATCAGCAGCCCCCCCCCCACCCTCCCATTAAACTGTACTATGCTGCGAACCCATACGTCGCCCCCCCCCCTTTCTCCTTCTCTTCTTCTACCACCAATCTCCTCCCTTCTTCTCCTTTTTTAACCCCCAGAAAGGCATTGTTTGAGTCAGGACTTGATCAAAAAACTGTTGCCCGCCAACCACAGGGCTTTCTGTAAATTCAATAAGGCCACCTTAAAGATTTTCCTAATTAATGGATGACATCTTTGGCTGGAGGAGAGGCGAGGCATTCTGCTCCAGCTCGCTCTTTGTTCGCCTCCTAATTAACTTTCCTAGGTCACTCAGGTCCCCGCAACCTGAGAGTGAAGAGCCCCCATTGAGGAGGGAGTTGTAAACTTACTTTTTTTGCCTCGGCACTTAAAAGGGGAAAGCAACTATAGGGAACAGAAAATATCCTATTTAAGTCCTTTGTGAGTGAACTGCTTGCACATGTTCCAATAAAGGAAGTCTTCTAAATAAGCTGCCATGTTGCTCTCCGCTCCCCCTCTCTCTCCCTTATCCCACCTCTTTCACTCCCAGCTCCACAGAAAGGTTATGAATGATAGCTCTGGGTTGAGGGGGGTAAAGGGCCAAAGGACAGCATCTGGGCATTGTGGAATTGTGAGCATCTGAAACTTTGAGGGAATTTGAGGATGGGAAAGCGCTGAGCTGCCGGGTGGTGGGGAGCGTGATTGAGAAAATGTGGTGAATATGAGAAGAAGAAGAAAAAAAAAATAAGTGCCTCTTTGCCCTCATTATTGTGTGGATGTTTCAAAAGGACCCCACGTCCCTGAGCTGCTTTCATCATTTCTAATCTTTATCTTTCAAAGGTAAGAAAAAAAAAAGTCTAACTGAGAGACACATAAAAAGGTTTATAAATATCAGACAATCTGTGTCTGCCATGCATGTCCAATCCAAAACTCATAACTGGACACAGATGGAGCGTGTGTGCTTTAAACGTCATTTAACGGGCGCATGTCTGGATTTGTCTCAGTGTGTATGGAAGGCGGATGCACAAGCATAATGACATGATTCAAAAAGGGAATATTGGCACAGCTTAAAAGCAGAAACACAAGATTAATCTTTCAATACCAGTCACGTTTAAACATTCATGGCACAGTGAGAGGAGATAATGTTGAGATGTTCTATGCTGTGTGAAATGACAGAAAAAAATTGAAAAATAAGAATAAAATAAGAAAAAAGGATCTCAGACACTGATAAAAGTTTCTATAGTCTCAGAACTGACCAGAAGAGGATGTGATAATAATTTTTACAAATGTTCAGTACTTTTTGCTCTTGCAGTCACTTATGTCCATTTTTGCTGTTTAGCATCTCATTTACTTACATGGCAACAAAATGTATTGTATTTTTTCCTAAAAATTAAAGTATAACAAATAATGAATAATATAATGACGTCCAGCAAAGCAGGAATCCAGAACAATTTTTATTTACAAATCAAATGCTGAATGAGTAAAAACAGCAGAACTCAAATGTTTTCTGTTAATTAGAAACAAGGAATGGCGTGGCCTCCGTACTAACGAAACCCAGTGATCGAGTATTGCTGTTTCATAATTTTCATGCATCCTCAGACACAACAAGTAGTCTGAAGAAAGAGAACCTGATGTGTTCTGACATCGAGTCTTTTGTAAGAGTTCAAGCTCCATTGTCTGCCACAGAGCTCGACGCCGTAGACCAGAGGTGGGCAGCTCTGATCACTGTGAGGGCCACAAAAACCTCCGTCCTCACTCACACGGGGTCGAATTCTGACCCAGCAGTTCCAACATGAACATACAGGAAACTTTGAGCTCATTCCAAAGTTGTAATGAATGATAATTTTTTTTCATTTAATACTATAATTAGAGATTTCACAAAAAAAAAAGTTCTTCACAGGTTTTGCCCTCTAAGGTCACATGACCCGAGTCTATCAGCGAATCCTGGTCTCCTCTGTGGCCTGCTGTGACCTGTGAGGTGACGGTGAGTCTCCTGGAGACGGCTCCTGTGCCGCAGACTCCCAGAGAGTTAATGGGCAGAGGAAAGTTTGACCTCAGGCCGTGATCGTTGAACCTGACCTGTGGAGCCAGCAGGATAACGTCTGGAGAAGCGGGGCAGAAAGCGAGACTGACTGGACCCAGGTCTGGATGAGCAGCAGAAGGACTGTCAGAGTGACTCCGGTGAAAAGCTGCTGACAGTCGTTCTCTGATTAATCTGTGTGACAGCTAGGACCCGTTTTCACATCGCTGCTGGTTCTTAAACAAATGTGTTTACAATTGTATGTGAAACTCCTCTTTCAGTCAAAATCCACTCTTATGCAGAAAACTGCTAAAGCGCCATGTCAACAAAACCTTTTTTGGTGCGTTTTATTGCTGGGGTTTCTTAAAAAAAACAACACTGGCAAGAACTTATGTTTTGCATTTATCTGAAAATGTGGTTTCCAAGCAAAATAGGACAGTACGAACACCCTGTTTTCATTTGGTATCATTTCTGAAAACTGGACAAAATTAGTAATATACCTTCTACAGGCTGTCATGAAGGCATATTTCTATGATATCTTAATTACTAAAGTCTCCTTCTGTGTAAGAATTAAGTCTTATCTTATCTTATCTTATCTTATCTTATCTTATCTTATCTTATCTTATCTTATCTTGTGTTTCATGTTGTACTGAAAAAGCTTAGTCCAAACTGAACTAGAAAACAGTTTTGACAAATAAAGTCAAACAACATAAGATATCCAAGCACGCCTTTGAATTTAAGCGTTCTCATGTGCATCAAGCTCAAAGCAAATCGTGAGGCTTAATGGCAGCATTATATTGAAAGACTTCTGGACAGCGTGGTCTTGTCCAGTCGCCTCTCGGAAACCTGCTCTTTTAACTCTGGTAAATCCCAACACTTTCACACACCGCAGGCGGAATATTAAATGAACTGTAGATACATTGATCACATTGCGGCCTCCTTGGCTCTCACATGTTTGTCTTTGCAGTGTGAACAGACTAAGCCCCTCTACTCAGCTGTCATAATTTGTTAACGAGTCTTTTCAGGGAAGGAAAAAAGAAAAAGAGCAGACAGAAAAAAGAAAAGAAAGCTCTTCACGAGTGACTGAAAGCAGAGGTCCATCCAGAGAGGGAACCCAGGGGCGACATCAGACCGATTTCAGACCAGCCCGTGATGGCATCTCTGTATATTTTAATATTAATGACCCCGGCTCTAAGCTTCCAACAGGTGCCCCTCTGCCCCACTCCAGTCTGAAAAACTGGGATCATTCAACATCCCACTATCCACCGGCCAATGAAGACCGCAAGAGGATGGAGGCGCGCCGAGGAGAGAAAGAAGAGGGATTTCCAGAGTCAGTCATCTCTTGCAAATAAGTTTTTGAGTCACTTTCCCCAGCTGAAACACGGGTCGATATTTTTCCCCCCCTTGAGAAAGAGATTGACTTTTGTTTGGAGTTTGTGAGAAGTGGGAATCAGAAGCGGGACAATGGGACTCCCCACGGCGAGAGGCTGAGAGGAGCCATCTCAAATCAGTCAGCCAGGGGACTGACTAATCCGTCCATTGTCCCTCCCCAGCCACCGGCCGCACATCAACACATTCGCCCCCCATTGTCCCCCACCCTCATGCAGCGGGATTTGCTCTCCCCAACAGCCAGTTTTGTCCAAGGCAGTTCGAGCGGAAGTTTCTCACTGACAATTTGCCCCAAATAGATTTGTCAGAGCGTCCAACTGCACCGCACCGACTTGTGGGTTTCTGGGTTTGGGTCCTGGGTTTGTATTTTGCGTGTGTGTGTGTAGAAATGTGGGGAGGCCTCGACGTGTGTGTGCACACGCAAAGGTGTAGCATGCACAGCGGAGCGGGAGGCTGTGGGACTGAATGAGAGTGACGGGCTGCATCAAGATGCATCGGATATGAAACACCTTCAGGGGGAACACTTGTTGACTGTGAATTAAACAACCTGTTGCGTCGTGCACCTGCACATAGTTCAGGCTTCTGTACCCAGCAGCTGGTCGGACTGCCGACACTCCACGTCCTTCACGCGCAGAGATGCAGCTGCAGTGTTTGTACTGGAGGAGAACAGCTGAGCTGACTCACTGCAATGTATCTCTTAATAATTATCTCAATGCCCAGATGGTAAAAGACTTCTATTGACACTCAACCAATACTGTGAAAATCACCTGCTCATCTCTTCAAGGTATGTATATGCACATAAACCCGGCACTTACTCTTCATTGTATTAAAAATACAACGCTGCACAAGTGGGAACTTCCCATAGGAAAATGAGACACATACAGTGGATACGCTTCTGCCTCACAGCCTGAACTGGGGTCCTGTTTGCATGTTCTTCCCATGAATTTATAGGAGTTCTCTTTCTCCACTTTCATTTGTTGAGGTCAACTGGTCACCCTCATTGCCCAAATACACAAGCATGTCTCTCTGTGTTTTTCCTACATCCGTTTAAGCAGTATCTCTGCATTTTGACCATCGTCCATCATGGTAGAAGACGGATGGTCAAGGTAAACAAGAGTATATTCAACAGCTCATGTATTTTTTTTTTTTTTTACAGAGATTCCTGCAGCAAGTCATGGTAACTGCTACTACAAACTTGGATGGTTTTAACACCGAGTGCCATTCCTGCCATAAACTTGAGGCTTCCGCACTTAAAATTAACTTCCCTTGCGACTCCATAATCAAAATACCTAATCAGTGTGAAAACAGCCAGACTGCTTCAGTGCTAGTTTCATGAAAGCAGCAGGTTTTCCAATGATAACTTTCCAATCTTATTTTTGGCAATGTGTTGGGGCTTTAAAGGGTAATGATAATTTTGTTTATTATTTTTCACTATTTTTTTATGGGCTGAGCTTGTTTGTTTGTTTGTAGATTCCTAACTGTGAGATGGGATTTCCCAGGTATACTGTCCAAGTTCCCTTCATTCTCCTAAGGTGTTCTCTATAACCTGACACGTGGCTCAGATTTTAGTGAAAATACGTCTTGATGACAGATTTGAGTTCAATGACTCACTCTTAAAAAAAAAAAATCAACATGTCACGTGACATCGCGGCTAGTTGGGAGATTAATGTCATCCAGCATGCAAGCTGTGAACTTTGAACTTAATGATATTTGAATTTCAATGACGTGTGACACACCTGAGGGCATGTTCGGATCTGAATCGACACGCGGACAGGTGAGTTGCATCTGCATAGTGACGCCTGTTGCAGAACTGTCCATGGTGCTGAAATAAGACTGACGCGTCTTCGTTTTTTTAACTTATTTGGAATGGCAACTTTTATCTAAAGCAAACGTGAACGAATAATTTCTAAGAAGTTTATTATGAAACACAAACAATTAGTACTTTCCTTTCACACTTACTGTATCTTCTTCATGCTGACACCAGATCAGCTGTTTCTTCGCAGTTCAGATAACCTAAACTAAACACACACCAAAAAAAAAAAAAAAAAAAAGTGCCTGTGGCTATAAGATGGGTGACAATAATCTCCCAGGGCAGGTTTAAAGGATGCACGGCTGCCTTGCTCTCCGGAGCTTAGTGACTTCTTCCTAAAGCCAATTGGTTTCCGCCTGGTCGGTTTCTCGGGGGCCTGTAGTGATGGCAGGGCACTGAAGACCTGCAGCATCCAGTCCCAAAAGCAATGTGAGCTACAGAAACAGTGACATTGAACAATAATAATAATAATAATAATAATAATAATAATAATAATAATAATAATAATACTTCACATTGGGTTTACATTCAACAAGTCTCCCTGTGATCGAGGGCTGTCGAGACATTTGTTGTGCGCAGGTTTGGTCTCTCTCTATTGTTTGCAGTGACTTTTGTTGGACTCTTACTCGTCTCTCCTCTTTAAAGGCGATCCTATAGTATGTCAAGTATTCGCATGCTGATGCAGAGCTCCCCGAAAGAAGAAAAAAAAAACAGATACACAATCCACTGCCCCCTTTGTTAGCGTCATTTCATTGACTGTTGGAGGAGAGGAGAGTCACTAATACAAAAAAAAGTGAAAGAAGGCAGCCCCGGCAACCATGATGTTGGTTATATTTGTGTAAAGGCTATCAGTGAATGACGAGGATTAGGACGAGTTAAGGAGATTATGTCACACATTCACCATTCACCCACCCCAGCAGCCACCCACACACATGCACACACCACTTAGGTTGCACATGTACTCAGAAATAAGTGAAAATGTTATTTATTTGTGCAAACTGCAGATCTTCATGTTTGGTTTTGTTTTTGTTTAGGTAGCTTGTAATTTTAAAAAAGTGCTTTGGATGGAAAAGGCCTTTAAAAAAACTTTATGAGAAAAGTCTTCATAAATATCCTTCATTCTTTATATGCAAACTTATTTTTTTTTGTGTGTGGAAAGCTGAAATGGGACAGAATGCGTCTATAAACTCCCTGTTTAGGGCCACAGGCACTTTCAGGAGTATCAAAGGAATATTATAGTGATTTCTCCTCGGGCTTGTTAGGCTCCAGCCGTAGCAGTGCAGATAAAGGGCAGGTTGAAAGACACAACAATGGCTAATTGCAATTAACTACGCCTCTCCGCCTCGCCCCTGTCCGTTTAAATCGACACTTTGTGCGTCCATATGGCCTTCAGTGTACCGTGGGAATGAACACAATTAAAAACAGAATATGGATTTCTGGAGTTACCCGGCGAAAGCACAGCAAGCTGTCAAGGTCAGGGTGTCAGGGAGTGGGCCCTGCAGCCCGACCCGACCCTCCGGTCAGCCGGGCACCGGGGTCGAAACCCGGCCTCTGACTGCAGGGGAGCGCAGGAGGTGTTCAACATGGCAAAGCCTTTAAAAACCCCAATAAACTGGTAGATTGTGGAGGGCGGAATGAATTAACTCATTTAACTAATGAGGACAAAAACACTTGTTCAGAGCACTTATTATTATTATTATTATTATTATTATTATTATTATTATTATTATTATTATTATTATTATTATCTTCATAATTTTTTTAAACTCTTAAATCATTATTTTTACATTCCGTTTAGTTTCTGTCGACTGCTTTGGGGAAGTGATCACAGGTCATATCTGTCTTTCTGCTACTTTTCCCTTTTGCTCATTTGTTTTGTCCTTTTTTATCTTCTTCATATTTGTCCACTTACACCTTGAGAAATTATTTTATATTAAATAATGTGCAAACAATTGATCCCTGATAATACCGGCTTAGAAAAGGGGCTTTATAAAAGAAAAAAAAAACAATCTGGATGCCTATAAAAAAAACTAGTTTGACCCGATGATTGTGAGGATATTACGTGATTTTAAGAAATAAATAATTACTTTATTTGCTCTTATCGTTTTGATAACAGCTTTTTTTTTTGCAATTTCCAGTAGACTTCCAAGTAGACTTTCAGTGGCTGATCGGTGTCTACAGTGGGCCCCACAGCACTTATCCTTGGATCTTAAGGACTGTATGCAGTCACATACAAATGTTTTGGTGCTCGTGCAGGAAATGGGGAGCATGACACTGTCCAAGGTCTGAGCCCCCTCCTCCGACCCCCTCCTGCAAGAGGTAACAGCCTCTTGTAAGTCAGCATACCTCAGCATCCCTCTAAATATTTACACAGGCAGAGGCTGCAGGGCTTCATTGACAATCTGCTTTCATTCCCGTTTGAATGCATTCGGAGAAATTAGAGAGTTTAATTTGAAGACTCAAAAATTGGTTGCGCCTTCCTACACCTATTCTCCAGTAGCTCTGGATCCATGAGCAAGGCACTCCACTTTGCGCACACACATTGAAAACATGCACGCACACTCACTCACACGCCAGTGACGTCAGGCTGGAGTTTGGAGTAGAAAGCCAAGTGGATGAAGGAAGTGGAGATCTCCACCCTCCAGCCTCCCCCTGACACTTCTCATAAATATTACCAGGGCTTATTCGGGGAACTCGCACCACAAAGTCACATCGTGTCGTGGTTTTAACAAGCTTTCACCTGTCAGAAACTACCAAATACTTGCTTTTTACCCCCCACCCGCCCTGCAGTCCCTCCTGGTTTGGCACCGTCGGATGTTCCAGGCTCCGTTTTTCCCACCAAATCCAACTTTTTTTATCCAGCGACTGTTGCGCTCCTAGCCGGAGCGGAGAGCGGCTGCTGCCCGGAGGCTCTCACCGTCCCCAGAGGTAACGAGAGGCGAGGAGAGGTGGCGGGACAGACACCATGCACAGCCGCGCGTCTTAATTCGGACCTGTCGACCGGGAGGCTCGCCGTCTGTCAAGTTGGTCGTGAGGAGTTGGACTCGCCGTGATCGACGCCGCCGGTGAAGAAAGTGAAACGTGCTGCGGCTTCACGGACTTCTTTCATGTCAACAAGGCGAGAAGAAAAGGGAGATTTTTTTTCTTACATTGACTCTTCAAAAGAGCGAGAATCCATGATGAGCAAACCCACGGGCTCAACAAGTGGCTGTTTGGATATTCTGAATGTCAAATCAAGTAAGTTTCTCCCGTCTCTTCCTTCATTGCGCACGGCGCAACGGATAAGTGACTCCGAGAGAGGCAGAGGCCTTTTACTGACACAGAATTAAAAAAAAAAAAGTTCACTCAACCTGGCGTGTGATCGTTGGAGTACACGTTTATAATGCCATCAGAGCTTCAGTGTAAGAATTTATTCCTGAGTATAAAACGGGAAAGGCGCCCGGACGCGCGTTTTATTTCAGAGGAAGTTTGAAAATTATAGCAAAGATTGGCAAAATGAATAAATTTTGCTTTTCAATAATAGTACGAAGAAAATAAAGATAAAGCAGATATTTCTTCCCTCAAACGCTCATTTATCCTCCCACTTGATGACACTTGTTGCCTCTAATTTTATTTGTAGGAATGTCTTCACAGAGCTTCTTAAACAGAAAAGAATTTAAACAGTGGGTTACATTTGAAAATGTGGGTTTTAAAAAATAATAATCTTCTCTTACTACGTTAAAGCGAGTCTTTATGAAAATGTCTAGCCTCTTATCTTGTTTTAATACGTGCATGCATGTCTCTGCGATACAATTTAATCTAATTATCCACATAAATCCTTATTATACTTTTGGATAAATTTACGCTTTTAGGTGTAAATTGATTTTCACATCAGATTATACTGAAAGCGTTTCTCTTCAGCCTCTGCAAATATATCCCAATCTCGACTAGGCCTCATCACAATAGTAACTTTAATCCCACTCACATTTCAAAGCTGATATTTTGTTTAACATGCACATTATTTCTGTTAAATATACACTTCCCTCCTGTGTGTGTTTCTTTTCTTTATCTTTTATTACTATCAAAGATATTATTCAGTTATTTGTATTAAAACAGTTACCACTGGTTTTGTTTATTTCAATTGGGTTTACTACATGAAAATAAAGTTGTTCTAAATGACACAACCAGAGAGCAACGTTTAAAATACACGTTTATTTAAACTGAAGGACAAAAATCATGCAGGTCATCAATCAAACAGGTTCGTATCCGGATTATGAGAGGAAACAATGACTTCCCTCTTAGAGAAATTTAATTTTCAGCTCTTTCCGCAGATTTTTTTCCTTCTTTTTTTAAGCTTGATGGTGATTACGTTAATAGAATATGCCATATATCTTCAAGCAATTACTGTGCACAATGGAGACGCATTGGACCCCCACAGCGGAAAGTTAAATACGTTTCCCCCTTTCACAACAAAATTGTGCGTCCATTTATTTAATTGACTGTCAGCAACCACCATTTAGTATTTATTCGGGCTTTTCTCGTTCGAAATCTTTACACGATGTTTTTTTATTTTTGTTTAACTGTTTTCTTATCTGTAATTCTTGCACAAATGAACTTGAACTCTTTAATATTTAATTGCTCTGGTTGTCAACATTTAAAAAAAAAAAATCATAAAGCAAAATCCACTGTTGAGATTACCCCACACCTATTAAGCGTATTATCCAAAAATTGCCCCTGATAAGAGGATTACTTTCTCCATTTTCCCAACCTATAATAAATACAATTCGAATTATTTTCACAGCCATGATCGCTAAATTGAAAACGGTTTGTCGCTATTTTCAGGAAATTACACGATTGTGGCCTGAGTTTCCAGAAAACGGCACGGCCCTCTGATTCTTCATAAACAGCCAATTGAAGTCCTATAACTCTCCCCTGAAGTCATTGTTTTTGCTGCCGAGTAGTTATTCCCATGCTACCCTTTTTGACGGGTCACTGGTGAATCAATGAGCAGGTGGCAAAACGTCAATGTAATTACATAGACGGCTTTTCCCTCCAGAATAAAAAAGGACTCCCTCATATGCATACAAATATAGTCCTTTTTAAGAGATCTGAATACAAAATCTTCACCAAAAAAAAAAATCACTTTTTTTTTTCATCTACACCGAGGTTGATTTACATACACTTCATTTGAGTTGGTGAAACGAGTTGGTGCGTATTATTCTCATGGTGCAGTGTCACTCCCTAATCCCGGGGCCTATAGACCTGTGGGATAAAGCAGCTGTCGAGTCCCATTATGAAGTGGAGTTGGCAGCTTGTCGAGATCCAGGCAGTCAGACGAGGTTCAATGGGGGAAAATCATTAAGTTAACACTTTCCCCTAATGTCTCCATTGTGCGCCCTCTGGTCATTGTCTTAGAGAGCTCAGATATGACGCTTCCCACCGGACTTTATTCTCGAAATGAGCGCGGTGGATTCCCATGGTCACGGTCGGATGAGGCGTGGGGCGTTGTCCACTGTGACTTACTTTCTGTGTGTGTGTGTGTGTGTGTGTGTGTGTGTGTGTGTGTGTGTGTGTGTGTGTGTGTGTGTGTGTGTGTGTGACCAAAAAAAAAAAAATAGGTCATTTATAAGATGATTGGTCAATTGATTTGGTTTGATCTGAAATGCGCATGTCCAAAACACAAGTTCTATCTGATAATTTGGCACCCAAACCTTTTCACGGATTATAAAATCCCGCAGGCCGCGAACCTGTAAAGTTTTGTCATTTTTGGGAATTATACACAATGTGTAATTCAAGCAGGAGCGACAAGTCACCATCAGACATTAATAATTCAAAACTGGCCTCAAATTTCTAAAAATTAGAGAGCGTGTTAAGTGATGGACATCTGGGCCTTTTCCAGGTCGAATACTGGACATCCCGTGTAAAGTGTGCGGGGACCGCAGCTCAGGGAAACACTACGGGGTTTACGCCTGTGACGGCTGCTCGGGATTCTTCAAGAGGAGCATCCGAAGAAACAGGACCTACGTCTGTAAATCTGGCTCTCAGGTGAGAGTCCTTGTCTATTTTCACTATCTTCAGCTTAATGCGTGATGAACTTGAAGTGCTCTGATTTGATCATCATCAGGTAAGCGCTGCCCGTGCTGTGCTTGTTTGGTCCACTTCAAGCAGACTAGACTGTACCACTGCCGTTTTTATGTATCCAGTGAGACCCGGGTGCTCATCCAAAACGCTGTAGCAGCTTTACGCAGGGCGTGCGTATTTTACGCGCAGACTGTTGATTGCCTTTCCCTCTTGGCGCTGCGTTAAGTCTCCCTTGATGAGCCTAATTGTGTCATGCCTGGACCATTAAGTACAGGGCTAAACACCGCGCCGCTGTAATGCATCAGGTGTAATCCAATCTAATGTGATGACTCGAACGGCGAGGATTTAGGCAGCAGAGGGCGGGATGGAGTACTTATCCCGCGGGATGAAGTCGCGCTGGAGCCGCGGGGAGCGGGTTCATAACTACAAGATAATAGCACGATCTTTCACCTGGAGATTGGCCTCCCAGGAGGATAATAGCACGGAGCGCTCTGTCGTGCAGGCGGAGGGAAATTCAACCGCAAGCTGTAACCCCGTTTTTTTTTTTTCTCCTCAACCCCCCCTCCTCCCTCTTCTTCCTCTCTGTACAGGGTGGCTGTCCCGTAGACAAAACTCACAGAAACCAGTGCCGAGCGTGTCGCTTGAAAAAGTGTCTGGAAGTGAACATGAATAAAGACGGTAAATGGGTTTAATTGAATTATCACTTTGACCAGAGAAACGCCACGCTGCGGTGTGCGGATTGAAGGTGGTAAACTCGGAGGGAAGAGTGCGTTAAGGCTGTTAATCAAGACTCAAAAGAAGTTGATAATTACCTGCTCTTTGCTTGTTTTAAAGGGGCTTTATTTCTGCTCTGCTGGTTCGCTGATAGAACCTCATTACAGCCAATTATATTTCTTTTACACTGTTTACACGTCGAGCTCCTAATTTGATTTATTCAGCCTATAGTTTAATAATTCTAAGTTCTAATCACTGTAATGACAAAACAAACAAATTACAGAAAGAATGAATCGACTGCTTGCAGAGATCGTCCCCTTTCAACGTGTGTGTTTCCATGTCCCGTTCCACAGCCGTTCAGCACGAGAGGGGCCCCCGAACCTCCACCATCCGCAAGCAGGTCGCCTTATATTTCAGGGGCCACAAAGAGGTGAACGGCTCCTCGACCCATTTCCCCGGGTCCTCGCTGCCCGGGCCGCCCTTCTTCACCACCGTCACGCAGCTGGAGCCTCACAACCTGGACATGAACACGGTGGCGACCACACCTGAGAGACAGGCCATCGTGGGCCTGGCGCAGCCCACCCCAAAGGTACGGGACAGCTTCAAACAATTATCTTAAATTACACCTTCCGTTTTGAAGAATTTATTCATATATTTATTTATTTAGTAGTTTTAAAAAGTCAAATTTGTCAAATTTAAAGTCAAATCTTTAATAGATTATGGAATGGATATTTGTATGAGAGCCTTCTCAAATGTTATTATAGGATTATATTTTTCCCCCTCACAGGGGTGAGAAGTTGAAATTCCTGTCCCTATTTAGCAGCCTCTAAGAACCATAAATCCGCCAATTAGATTTCTCACCGTTAATCCACCACAAGCAACACTAATAATTATAGCACCAGGTGCCGGGGCTTGGAATTCGACCTTTGTTGTTCACCATTGCTGTGAATTGTGCGTCATGAAAACACTGCCGTGACGCAAGGTGGTGAAAAGAGCGATGCTCATTTTTTCTTTTTTTTTTTTTTTTTTTGCGCTCTTTTTAGTATCCCCACGAGGTCAGCGGCACCCCCATGTACCTGTACGAGGTGGCCACCGAGTCTGTGTGCGAGTCGGCGGCGCGCCTCCTCTTCATGAGCATCAAGTGGGCAAAAAGTGTCCCCGCGTTCTCCACCCTGCCTTTATCGGATCAGGTACAGTTTGGAAGAAATACACACATTTGAATAATCATCTAAGAAGTTTTAACTCTTTTTTTAGGTGCATAGTTTACCAATATCTAAATGATTCATAGTTCTTTTCAGGTATTTCAGATTGAACTATTTATGTTAAATTGATTTTGACTAATGAATTTAATGCATACAATAATGAAGAACGTGTTCGATGAGGACCTGTTGTTTCACGCAACTAAATGCCAGAGATGATTAAAATACAATGTGTTATTTTCTTTAGTGTGCTGAAAAAGTTTATCACTGAAATGTGATCGTTCTTTTAGCTGATTCTGCTGGAGGATGCGTGGAGGGAGTTATTCGTGCTGGGCATCGCGCAGTGGGCCATCCCCGTGGACTCGTCCACTCTCCTCGCCGTTTCTGGTATGCGCAAACCACGACAGAGCTTAACTTCATGCTGAGCCGCAAATGTAAATGTGTCAAGGAAATACTGTATAATCCGGGGTGGCGTTACCTCACGTGCTGACATTTTCTTCTCAATCTCTGACTTCAGGGATGAACACCGAAAACACGGAGTCTCAGCGGATGAATAAGATCATGTCTGAGATCCAGGCGCTGCAGGAGGTCGTGACCAGATTCAGACAGATGCGTCTTGACGCGACAGAGTTCGCGTGTTTGAAATGCATCGTGACCTTCAAAGCTGGTGCGTATTTTACGCAACTTTGAAAACTTAAAATCACATTAATTCAGAATTTAATTTAAAAAAAAAAAAAAAGCTTCTTTAAAAGTTTAAACTAATGAACGCAGTAAAATGGGACATTTGGACATGCCTTTTACAGTTCCTACGCATGGCAGCACCGAGTTAAGAAGTTTCCGCAACGCAAGCGCAATCGCCGCACTTCAAGACGAGGCGCAGCTCACACTCAACAGTTACATACACACCAGGTAAGGTGGACAGGACATCTATCTGTCTATAGACAGATTCATTACAGAGTTAATGAGGCAAGAAGCCACTGGAGCCTTCTGTAATTTTGCACAGGTGCTACAAATGAGGCGCGCGTTTAAGTGGCAGGTGTGCGCTAATGAGAGAGAGAGAGAGAGAGAGGGAGAGAGAGAGAGAGAGAGAGAGAGAGAGAGAGAGAGAGAGAGAGAGAGAGAGAGAGAGAGAGAGAGAGAGAGAGAGAGAGAGAGAGAGGGGTTAAAACCCGGCCTGCGGTGTGTTTCAGGTACCCCACTCAGCCGTGTCGCTTCGGGAAGCTGCTCCTGCTCCTCCCGGCGCTGCGCTCCGTCAGCCCCTCCACCATCGAGGAGGTGTTCTTCAAAAAGACCATCGGCAACGTGCCAATCACCCGGCTGCTCTCCGACATGTACAAGTCCAGCGATATATGAAATCCCCCCCACCCCCCCACCCCCGCGCTTGCGGACGAGCACGAGAAGAGACTGGAGCTGGAGGCCCACCCAGCAGTCACACGGAAGGTCAAAGGTGTCGCCCGGGCTGAGCGCATCACTTAGGCTGTCTTAATGTAAAGACTCGAACACAACCAGATCACAAGTTAGACCTGTTAACAGTCGCTCTAGTTGAGGATTAGCATGTACCTTTCATTATAGAACCGCCTGTATGATGCTGAAAGCTGCCATCTGTGGCTGTGGCGCAGAACGCCCGCAGCGTTGGAAACATCACCTTAAAGACTCTGGAGAGCACCCGCCACGCGCGCGGGACAAAGAAATATTGTAAATTAAAAGATGTTTTTTTTTTCGAGTGTCTTTGAGACCAATGAGCTTGACGACCAATTTAATCTTGTTATTGCTGTCTTCAATCCCAATGGAGGAAACCAAAAAAAAAACAACAACAAAAAAAAAAACTAAACGACGCATGCGTAATGGCGCGACGCGAGTCGCTGTTCCCCCGATCCGGTGCTGAAACCAACGAACACGAAGAGGTGCCAGCTCTTTGAAATGTCATGGAGGAAAAGAAAAAAAAAATCTTTAAAGCATATGATCGTATTGACTGTAAAACGACATTCATCCGAGGAAAGGTGTGTGTATTTAAGTGGCTGCTGTCCCGTCTGTGTTGGTGTGTCCCTGTTTGAGGCGCAGCATTAAAAATGTTTAGGTCGACTTTGTGAAGTTAGACACTAACACTGGATAAATTAATATTCAGCACTTGGAGGTGTGTTTTCGTGGCCTGTGATGTTTTTATTCTGTTGTAAATAACTGGAGTTATAACTATTTAGAGTTGTAACCAAGAGAATAAAATACACTGAATTAAAGTGTTTTCTTGGACAGTAAAACTATTATCTGCAGATTTTAAGCTTGTTCTTAAAATACATCACACAGCTAATGATGGCGTTGCTCTTCTTTCATCTGACTGTTTTCTTGCTGTAAGACGTTCACAAGTATGGAAGTGGTATATTATCATATGAGAAATGTATTGATTTTGATCGAATTTTCAGTTCAATAACAATTGAACAAACACCAGAAATTATTATTCCAGAACTACCTGTGGCTTTCTATTTTTTCATCTTTCAGAAATGTTTAACTTCATCTGAATTCACTGACATTTTCAGATTAGTGAACTCAGCAAATGATGCCAAGGGGAAAATAGATGTAAGGAAAGTGGCAATTTTTAGTAAGTCACACATTTTTTGCAACTGTGTCACACAAAACATTTTCAGAATTTGTCTTCATAATGACAATTCAATACAATTCTAACTCAGTTTTTTGATAAACTCAAATAAAAATGTGATCCCACTTCATCACAAAACCCACAAATCACTAAAAATAGACAAGTTTGCGGATATATTTAACAAATTTCTACGCAAACACCAAGTTTGCCAATAAAAAAAACTATTAGTGAGATTAATCAGACAGCCTTAACTTTTCTTTTTACTTTTTTCACTTTTGAAATAACCTTTGACCAAAAAAAAAAAAAAAAATCACCTTTGAAATACCCTCAGAGAGAATTTATTAATTGAATTCCATTAAGTTTTACAAGTATTTTAATGTGAGGTCTTGGATTTGAACATGCTTGTCATTCAGAATATTGTCAGTATTGGCATTTTAAAACAGAAATCAGTCTGACATGAGTGGTGTGATAAAATCAGACTTCAGCAGGGCTCAGTGGATGAGTTGCTGGTCTGAACCCCATTCATTAAAAAATACTGTGGTGATGTTTTTGAGCAGTAAAGTATATTAGCTGCTCATTAAGAAATTGTGCAACTGCAAATGGAAGAAAAAAGGATTTCTGACTTGCAGAAAAATGTCAAACTTGATCTTTAGTCAGTCAAAGTCAACTTTATAGTGTATTTACACAATACTGCCCTTTTGGAGGAGGCTAAATGAGGATATTCTCAGTTTGATTCTGACCGTTGGAGCTTATGTGGACATTACATGGGAACTATGCAGTTCCGTCCCACAGTCCAAAAAATGTGTCCGAGTTTGTCCGGTGACTCTCGATTGTCTGCAGGTATGAGTGTGAGCGATGAACTGGTTAGGTGTGGTGTAGCCTGCCTTCTGCTGCTGTAGTTCTGTAGTAAACACACATCATCAGTTACCCAGAACACTTTTAAACAGTGGCTATTTCCTTACATACTGGTTTAATTTGTGCTTTCAAAGGTTCCTATTTTAATGTTTTTCTTTATTAAAGGCAGCTTCCTCTCTATTTGATAAGCTGGAGACCCTAAACTGTTTTGGTATTGGAGAAAGATTTTCATGCAATTTTTGTATTGCATAATTATTTATTTATACGTTTCTTTAAATCCGGCAGGGTTTACTATTTCTGGCAGCATGAAGTATTTCCCCAAGGACCCAATGAGCAGCTGTGGATGGATGCAAATCAACAAAAGGCCTTGTACGTGGAGACATTTCACCTATTTTATTGGAAAATCTTCAAAATAAACAAAAATGGCACAGCAGTATACAAATCTCAAAATGCATATAGCCAGTAGAAATACTGCAGATCCCTCTGTGTAAATTTCTTGCTAGAAAATCATTGTGATAGTTGGGCAGGTGCTGGTTGATACACAAACACACACGCACACACACATGCTTGCGTCTGAAGACTGGATCAACAGATTGTGATTTAAAAGTCAAGGCCTTTCAACACGTGTGTCTGTTACGGTGAGCAGCACATGCCAGTACTGGATGGGGTCATCATCACAGGAGCTTTACATACATAGGATGCTCATTCAATGTCACTATATAAATGAAGATATTCAAGACATTTAGCTAAATGATAAATACATCATATATTCATGTTAGTGGCATTTCCAGACAGAAAGAGAAATTACTATAAATTACTTTCAACCACGGTTTATGTGTCGAACATGGTGGACTCCAATTACGAGGTGAAAATAAGCACCGATCAGGATAACTAATTAACTGAATAATAATAAAAAAAGAAGCAGTGATTGACATTTTTTTTTTTTTTTTTCCTTTGAAGGGGAGAAGTTGCAACCGAGATTTATTTTTGGGAGAGAAACCTGTAGCAGTGACGAGAGCTTTGAGTTGTTGGGTCAAGCAAGGCTGAGCAGGGCAGAGCCAGAGCGGACCGGACCGGAGCGAGCAGAGCCGTCTTTAGTTTTCAGGCTTGTCTGACTTTGGATGGGGTGTAGTTCTTGTCCACAGACTCGTCCTGTAGAAACATGTGCAGGCATCTTTCGTTCTGAGCGAGAGGGTGGCCGGCCACTCTGGGGAAAAAAACACAGGTGAGTTTACCAGCTGACGACGAGGGGTGAAGACATAGCAGTCACAGACAGACATCCATCGGTTTGTATGACTGCTGGCAACCGATGTGAACAATATTGTGGCAATGGCGCCAGTTCAGGCAGCACATGAGCATTTTGTTCTAAGTGATGGAAGCAGAAAAAACAGCATGTGTATTTTGAGTGGGTTTGATGACGGTGAAATGACTGAATCGGAGCGTTGCATGTGGGGCGTTCCCCGTCTGCAGTGGTCCAAGGAAGGAAACAGAATCAACTCTGGGAACATGGCCGAGGCTCATCGAAGCAGGTGTGGAGAGGATCTACGCTACTACGGCTCAAACCGATGCAGGAATTAATAGATAGAAAGGAATCAGAAACAGCATTTCCAGATGCTAACAATCTCTTGGATGTGCTGGACAGACTAGTCCAAAACATGGAGGTTCCACCATCACTGCTGCAGCCAGCATCTTCATGTCAGATAATACGGCAAACTTTAAGAGCTTAAGCAGTAAAAGTTGAACCACAACATAATCTATCAAGGTTACAGCTGACCAACGTACCTTGGAAAAGAAAAAACATACACAGAAAATTTCAAAATGAGGAGTCAAAGAATTGAAGGAAACACTGAGAATATTTGACAGAAGAGAGAAAAGGAGAAGGGATGAGAGCAGTGTGCCGATTACTACACTGAAAAGTTATTCTCCAGCCGTTTATCTCGGGACTGTCGTGGTTAGCGGCACCACTTCATGGACAGCAATGTGTGACTCGCATCACAGAAAAGCTCGATTGTCAGAAAGAGCAAACATTTCTCCACGTGGACTTCCTGGGCTGAAACAAGTCAACTGAAACTTTCTCTCTCTTGCCGACGCGTCTCTGCTTCTATGTTTTCATGTGTACCAACAGAGTGAAGGAGCTGCTGCTAAAGAGACTTCAGACAAATCGTTTTCTTTGGTTTAAGTGCTTTTCTCTGACATCTTTCATTTCCTGGTCTGAATCTGTGCTTTAAATCACCTCCCTCAAAGCTGAACGTTATTAATTTTTTTTTTTTTAAGGGAAATAGTGAATGTTGGGGACATTTCCTCTCTTGAAGCCACTCTGACATCAGGTTTCCTTGAATGTCCTTTCAGATGACGCAAAGCGGCTTAATGAGAATGAATCGGTGCACCTGAGACTCCCAAAAAGAAAGAAAAAAAAAAGCCAATTTTTAAAGCTATTTATTACTGAAGGAGATCAACACGGTGACATTCGGACACATGCGTGCATCTTAACTTCTGATGGGAAATATTTCAAACAAATTAAGCAGCACAGGGGCAAACTTGATCTTTCCAATGACTGACCTGTGAGTTATTCCATTTAATAGGTTTGGAAATGTTGACAAGTTAAATCCCGAGGAGGGGTTTGATTTTTCAAGACCATCTCCTTTTCCTGGAGCATGAATAATGTCTGACTAGCTTCATCAACAACAAGACAGAAAAGAAAGCAAGCTGGCCCTTTCTTCTCCTCCTTCTCACTTTTTCCACAGTGACACCCATGTTTAGCATTCCAAAAGATTTCCTCTTCACAATGCTCTCAATCACAGATTAAACAATGCTGCCAGCCACATGGGCCAGTATCACGTCTGAACAATAATATGATCAACAGCGCGGTTTCATTCATAGAAAGCTAAGTGTGTGCGTGTGTGTGTGTGTGAGAGAGAGAGGGTCTTAATTACCAACACATTCTCATATTCTTAAAAAAAAAAAACATATTTATGGATTTTAATTTTCTCAACTGTCTTAGCGCACTTAATATTCCAACAGGAAACATTGATGCATTTGCACATGAAACAAAGATAATGGCCAAGTCCGCAATCAAAGCAAATAATTACAATCACACTGTAACTTTTATTGTTCGGCAGCTGAAAATGAGGACATGCTGGATCAAAAATAAGCAGAGGTGCACACACCATCCCGTGGAACCACGCGCTGTAATTTGAGCTGCAATTAACATAAATTACACATCAACAACAAAACAAATGTGGGAAAAATTATGTTGTGGGGGTGCGCACTTAAGTCCTCTTTGCTTGTTCTTGTCCTCTGCGAGATAATTATAACAGAGAATTAAGGAGGATAGATAGAAAAAGACCTGTCAGTGTCTGCGGGTTCAGTTTGTTAACAATGTGAAGAGAAGTGAAAAAGTTGAATCTACTTATTGCAGAAAGTGTTTCATTGTTCCTCAGAGTTAAAAAAAAACCAAAAACAAAAAAAAAAAAAACCTAGAGCTGTAAAATGACTGCAGCTGCTTGCAGGAAAATTGTAAAGAATAAAATGGCTTTAACCTCGCAGTGAAGTGGGAGAGGAGCGGATAAAGCGTGAGGAGATGTGGACGGGCTTACTTGTTGAGAAACTGCTCCAGACCTTGTCTCCGCTCCTCAATGAAGGAGTCATCAAATATGCCATTATCTGCTCGAAACGGAAGCTGCCGGAAGAGAGCTTTTCCAGGGAGGGGCGGTACGACAACCTGGAGGTGGGGGGGAAGAAAAATATGGCCACAATTAAACAAGAAACATGCACAAGCTGTTTCTACAACAAGGTTTTAGAATTTCAGATTAATAAAAGTGCACTTGTACGCCCGGCTGTGGAATCTTCACAACATTTCAGCTCGTCTTTTCTCGAGCCGCGGTTTGCGAACTCGGCTCACGGGGGCAGATATTTTTGTGAGCAAACGCGCAGAGGTTCAAAAGCTCTCTCAACCTCTTTCTCGCTCGTAACAAAACACTGCAGATGTGGCCAATGTTACGTGCTGATTTGATAAGCTAAGTACTCAGCGGCCTTTGTGTGGAGTTCACCTCCGCGGCTCACCTTGCTCTCCCTCTCCAGCTCCGCTCGGAGCCACTCAAAGTCGCTGTACCGCCTCCGTACACAAGACTCCTTCAGCTTGAAGATGGGGAGGTTGGTCTGGGGACACAAACAGGCAGCAAACTGTTACAGGTGTCACTTTAAAGAGTTCCCTTGATTTACAAAGAAATTGCTCTCAAACCTTCCCAGCAGTTTTTTTTATTATTTATTTTTTTTTAAACAGCCTCATTCTACATGAAAATGTTAGGAAGTGAGGAAGGATCAGATTAACGCTCAAAAATTGAATTCAGATCCATTTTCATGAAGCCATTTTTAGTCAGAGCTTTGACCGTCAGCATTGAAACGGCTGTTCTTCAGATACTGAAATGTGTTAGTGTCACTTATTTCCTATAACAGAAAAAAGGCATAATAATCGCTTGTTAAGTGCATCTAAAAACTTTATTCAAGCAGTGGTAGCACGGAGAACAGCTGCTACTGAACATTTCTGTGACAGTTGAATTAATGAATTTGTCATTTTTGAAAAATGGAAGATCTTTTCAGGATAACTCGCTATAAATACAGAAACAGCATCACAATGTAAGGAAATAATGCGTACTTGCTTTGAAGTTGAAAACGTTTCATTATTAAACTTAAAACATTAATAGTCATTATTATTAAACCTTTGACTGGGTGCGTCTGTTGGTCTGACTAGGCAAGAAGCAGGCTTGAAGAAATGATAATTTGTGTTACTTTCTAATTCAGAAAGCGGCATGAACTTGAAAAATGTGAAATTTAACCACACTTATCAGAGTAAAACGAGGAGTACTATGAGGAGCACTACCTAAGTTCTACTTAATTAGCTACTCGTAGTACAGTAACCGGCACCACCACCTTGCATGGGCTAGGGCGTGATTATGCTGGTCAAGGGACCGGCCGGCCTCAGTGCTGTCCACTGATGAAATGCCATTCACCTTGATCCGAAATAATGGCCGCCAACAATATCGGAGACGTTGAGGGTCGCACTACGCGTCAAGCCGTTGTCACCAGAGGAGTCGTTGGCAGTGGGGGCGTTGTAGTGTGTAGAGGTGTGTCTAGTCAAAACAAAACTGACACTTTGTGCCCATACTACCTTAACTACGTCAGAAATTCAGTCACTGTAAACCTGCATGAACCAAGGCCAATTTCATCAAGGTGGCATCATTAGGAAATCACTGCTGAAGACTGAGGAACCTCAAATGGAGCAGCCCGCAATTTCTCTAGACCTGAATTCCATAGAAAACCTCTGGGATCAGTCGAGTCATACTGCAGAGGGTCTGTACCAAAACCTCAACGTCGGTGGTTGTGGTATTGAGATCCAACTATCAATATAGCATTAATTTTACACATTTATGATACATTTGACCTAAAGTCAAATATAACTCTTTATGCAGTACTGAATGATGAAATTAAATACTTGCATCTCAAAAATATATTGCACCTTTAGGTTGCTCCCAAAACAATTTGACGACTACAAACTAAATGAGGGGATGTACTTTCTGTTCCTATGGTATAAATAGCAGTAGAAATTACCGCTTGAATGCTGTAGGGAGAGCTTGTACCAATCGGGAAAAAGAGTGAAAGGTGGTTTTGGGCTTAGCCTTGTGTCATCTACGCTGACTTTATTAAAAGAAAAAAAGGAGGAGAAAAAGAAAACAAAGACTCCTTCAAATTGAACCCAACTGAATAGAAAAATTGAAACTGGCCTCCAGGCAAAAAAAGGAAAAAAAGTTCACTTATGTTTTGCTCACCAAGGTCTATCCCACTCAGAATGTTTTGCCATTTTTTGTGCTTTCGTGTATGCCAATGCACAGATGTGTGCACAATTCTAAGTTGCTGTTGACAAGCACTTGAGAGTGAATTTTATATTAAAAAGGGGAGATGTTTCGACATTGACAGAGAACACTGAAGCAAACAGCACATTACAGTACAATGCCAAACCTCTTCACTAGTCCTGACAGCACATGGCCATCCCATGACAATGTACAAACAAGAAGGGAGTGAATGAACATTTCATTGGCAGGCCACATTTACAGAAGGTCAGAATTCATGGAAGGAGGAATCACAAGAGCAAAGCAATTGAGCAAGTAGGTGCAGGATGAATACAGCGTGAGCAGCAGACTGATCGATGAGCAGACGACTGTGACTGCGTGCAGTAAAGGGGATGGAGAGTTAACTAGAAGGCTGAGTAAATGGCTGAACAAAAGAGAAAGGAGGGGGTGTATGTGGCCATAAAAGAAGAGCAGAGAAACTGGAGAGGTTGGAGCTTCGTCTACTCTGTGCAAGACTAATTGAAGAGGAGGGAGACCAGGAGTGGTCTTTTCGCTCTCATGGTCTCTCCTTTTCAGTCCCTTCCTCCTTTATTTCCCTTGATCTGCAAAAATAAGTCAGATTTTCTGCCCTTGAGACTCCTCTCCTGGTGTTTCAATGAGGAAAACATGGGCATTTGTTTGATTCAGTCTTTGCGCCTGTCCTCCTCTCCATCTGGAATATTATGGATCTAGCAAACTAAAATCTTAGCACAGATAAAGAATGAGCCCTGCTGTAACAATAATTTCATGTTTGACGGAAAAACAAACGCTGCCAGCTAAATATATTTACTTAATAATCATCCACTCAGGTGAAGATGTGCAACCAAAAAAAAAGTACTGTATGATTATATACTTAATATCCTGTAAGTGCAAGCTCACAAAAGATAAAGTTCAACCAAAAGCATTTACAACCTTTAGTGCTAGGTGCTTCTTTTCAAGGAACCAAAGTAATTCTTGTGTCTATTGTGACTTATATTTCCACCATGGATTGAAGGCCAACAAGCATTATGCCAATCGGGGAGACGGCAAGACAAAAAAAAAAGAAATAGAATAGATGCACTACACCTCCAAGGAGAAAGACAATAAGACGACCAAAATGACAGAGAGGCTGGAATCCTCGCTCGGCAAACTGTAAATATGGAGGAAGTTCAGCATGATACAGCAAGTCCGATCACATATTCCTGACTCAGTTTCTGTTCATGACGAGTCCAGGCACTTGAAGGAATTTGCTGCAGGTGTAAATATTGTTTATATTCAACTAAAGCTCAGTTTGAGCCACTTGATTTAATAACCTGTCAGGGTTTTGGGTATTCAGTATTAGCTAAAACTGTGAAAACTTTGTGCAGTCATTCACTCTGACTTACAAGTGAGTCACTAAACAGTCACAACTGTGACTGACAAATAAAGAGGCCAACAATATTTGAATTATGTCACTTTGGATACTCTATTCCCAAAATGCTAAACCTGACATCATTGTTGTTAAAATGTTTTTTTTTTTTTTTCAGAAACTATGTGAAGGGGGCAAAATAAGCAACAATCATGTTTGATAAAACCTTTCTGTAAAGTGATATTTTAATTAATAACCATGTTGTCCTACGATATGTACATCCTGTCACTTCCTCTTTCTCTGTTTTTTTTTTTTTTTTATGTGGCCAAGCAGCCCTGAAAATGTCCCGTATCCATTTATCTCCAGTCCTCTCCAGGTGAAGTTGTCAGTGAGCCCCTCACTCCTCCTCTTTCTCAGGTCACAGGAGAAGTGGATTATCTTAGCTTTATCGCCCCAGCGCTCCAGCATTAACTCAACTCTCCTCTCACCGTGGTCTCTCCCCGCTGCGTCATGTTACCTCACAGCATGGAGCGCCACAAAGTTAATCCCCACCACAACAGATCACAGTTACAGGTAATCTGCCACCGCCGTGACTCTAATCCCATCATGTGCACACAGGAAACACTCGAACCGTGCGCAGGCACACAGTGGCGCGCACGAAGTATGCGTGCACAGGTGTTAACTGCACAGTCTGACCAGTCACACACAGTTTACAATGTAAATACAATAGTCCAGAGAGCTCAAGCCCGTTTGCAGAGTCGTACCAAGAACACTCATGTCAAGAACAATGAGGCTGGGAGTGAGAGTGTAAGGAAAGAAAAGTCACCTGGCCTTTCAATTCCCTCACTTTCTCCAACCCTGTGATTAAGAGATTGGCCTCGCGGGACAAGGGGAGGAACGAAACGACAGGAGTGAAAAATGAGAGGTCTCACTCTCTCTCTCACTTATACAAACACAGAGAGAGGCGGTGCGTGAGAGCCCTACGAGTCAAAGATCAGGTTTCAGTGCCCTCTGTTCTCTTCACGGCTGGTTAGAGGTTAGGGCCGGGTGTCTCAACTTACTGCCCTCTGTAGTGATTGGAACATGGGAGCAGCCCACACCCAGTTAGGTCTGAGCATTTCATTATTTCGGAAAATAAATCTCAATTTGTCCACTTTCTAGAGCATAAAAACATCAAAACAGAATTGCAAATATATTTTTACATTCAAAATCAAATGAGTAATAACAACCATCTTACAGCTTAAAAAATGAAAAAGTCCATAAAGCTATGTACCTCCTCCAAAGTAGTCTACCGGCTTCACTTTCAATTATGAGTGTACAAAGTACAATCTATGCTCCATAGGAAGAGCATGTGATTCATAATGTGTGGGACACAATACCTTGGGCTCATTGAAAATGGATTGAAAAGAAGCAGAACCCTTAAAAAACAGCGAGACAGAAAGACGGAGAGAGGGGACAAAGATCACTCATCTCCAGAGAGAATGGTTCAAGGCCACCATGCATTAGCTTTTAGCAGGATGGATTAAGTCAAGTTTGAGAGTGTGCATCCTAAAGCTCCATCATGCCCCCTTCTTACCCCTCCCATATAGTCCCTTTTCAGAATAATAGCATTAAAAATGGCAACATAATACCATCTCATTGCATCATATTCCAAAATGGGAAAAAAAGAGGACTGGGAACAAAAGCGTTGGGGCTATGGGTCTTTTACTCTCTCCTCTCCATGTACTCTCTCACTCGTTCTCTCGCTTGCCGGCCTCTGCGGCCTGACAGCCTACCCTCTCTCCGACTCGCCTAGCTGGCAAAAAGCTGCTTTGTTGCCATAGTATCAACTCCCACTTTTGATACTGTCATTTCAAGTAGGATATGGTAGCCTTGATACAATATGTTCCCTATTTCCATTAAAATAGTTGTCGAAGAGGATGCTGTAGACTTTGGATTACACTTGACTGTGCCTGACAAGCGCACCCCCTCCCCCCCACACCCCCTCCTTTCTGACACACACACACATACACACACTTTTATTAATGACCAAAGGCCCCCGTCCCAGTGCCCAAATGGAAAACAGAAAGAAAGAGAGAGGGAGAAGCTATGGGAGAAGAGAAGAGGAGGGGTAGAAGACTGAGAGAGACAGAGCTATAAGAGCCCTTTTATGTACTCCTATCCATAAACAAAGTGAGATCCCAAAGTTCGCTCTGCTGAATGCGCTCTCTGGATGAGATGGGAACCACCTAAAAACAAGAAATTTTGATAATACCCATCACCCCTTCCTCCCCCTTCCCAACGCAGCTCCAACCCCCTGTTTGCTAAGTGTCCAAACAAACGCACTGTGCTGGCTTTTTTTTTTTTTTTTCTTTTCTTTTGGAGGAGGTCTCTAAGCTAGAAACGGGAAGAGAAAAAAAAAATATGAATGCAATATGATAGGGCTTTTGGGGAGGGGGAAAAAAGGGTCTCCATTAGAGAATCATTAATGATGAATAGTTTTCTGGTCACTAAGTCATTTAAATTCAAGCCTTGCAATGACAGGATGTCACCGGGCACTGCATGTCCACTCAGGCAGAATAAGACGTCCACCTTAATTTGGAGTAAATTTAGCTTCAACCTCTTGGGCAGACCAATCTCATGGATTTTAGTCATCAAAAGCATGACTGTCTATCAACAAGTATGTGTGTATTACCCACTGTTAAACATTGAAAACAGTCTACTTTTCAAACGATTACACAATATTTTAGGCTTCACTATTTACATTTTGAGCCCACCTAAATAATACAGCTGATATATTTATTAATATTTATTTACTTTGATGTTTACATGATATTGCCTTACGTACTGTAGCCATCTCAAGTATAACGGTGACCACCCGATGAAGAAAGCAACTGACTGCACACAGCTGGGCGTGAGATGGGATAAGTGGGCAATAGGATGAAGACTGGTGAAGGGTGGCTTTCTGCCCTTCCATAGGTGGGGGTAGGGGCGAGTGGGGATGGGGAGTAAATGTTCCAGCTCCCCCACACCCTGGCCGGTTTCATTCTTCTGTCCTCTCAATGAGGGGATTAGGCAGACTCTCCCAGTGCGGCCATAAGAGCTCTCCCCGAATTTCAGGGTGGATAGCAGGACAGCAATGAGAAGATGAGAAACTGTTATAAATGTGGTTCGGAATAATGAGATGATCAAATGAAAGCCGGCTGAAATATCATAAGAAAATGCTAAAGAAAAAAAGGAAAAAGGAACCACTATGCATTCCAGGCAAATGCATTGTGGGTAACACTCTTAAAATGCTGGAGATGAAGTGAAATGCTCCCAAAGAAACCTGAAGAAAGGAAAAAGAGAGAAGCAAAGCTAAGTTGACACCACATTTGTTGAGAAGTGAGGGATGCGCCGCTTCTTCTGTGGTCTTATGCAAAACAGGGTCACACAGGGCTACGAGGTGCACAATAATGCTGATTACACGCATATGCTAATTATTACACGCTAATCAAGTACAGTAGCCTTATATTCAACACTAATGCCTGGAGACGGCTTCTCTCCCTTCAGCCTGTTTCTTTAAGGGAAACTATAAAATGCTCGAGGGCTGCTAACCAGTCCAAATACTGCAGGCCATTAACTACAGGGGTGTCAGACAACTGAAATGACAATTTAGAAATAACAGAAGAGGCAATCAGATAAACCGAGTGACTGCCTGACAGTTTAGGCACTCAACATATTCGAAGTTCAAGGTTATGGATACAGTTGTTTTTTTTTTTTTTAATTGGTGGCAACAAAACGTGTGAAATTCAGAAGAAAATATGTTTTTTTAAGCCATACAAACCGTGCATGGTTTTTGAGAGAGTTGTTCAATCTCATTTTGTATAACAGGCTGCAGCGAACCTGTGCCTCAAACTGATTTCATGATTATGTGTTCATTTTACTATCTGCAATCAAAGTCAATGGCCTCATTGTACACAGTCTGTCCACATTATCAAAAAAGGGTCCAATTGGATTTTAGACTCAAAGACCTAATTTCCACCTGCATTCATGGCAGGCGTGAAGAAGTGCAGAGACGAGACGGACATGGGCTTATCCATGGAGAAGAACAAAACCTAAAAGATGGCTCCAACTACCATCCTACTTGCATGTTCAATAGATAAAAAAAGTAGGTTAAGGGAAGCGTTTTTAACTGATTGGAGATTGCAAAATTGACCCAATTAACTCAGCCGATTCTTCCCCCCTTTGTACAGCTGCTGTAAACTGAGCACCTTTTATAACTTGCTGTAAACAGCCATGCAGCAGCTTTAACAGTGTCAAATCAACATCAGCAGTGTGGAAAGATTTCCCGAATAGAAAGCCAAAACAATCCAAAGCTCATTCGCAATATTTTAACTGGAGCGGTGCATTCACGCCAGTTTGGCAAGTTTCAGAAAGCAGGACATGTGAAAGGGACCATTGGGGAGATGAACATTGCTTTTTCTGATGGATGCTGCAATATCTACTTTCTTTAGCTCGTCAGGACTTTGAGCTGCCTCGGGTCATGTGTTGTCACCACTGAGCAAAGCAGGCTAACATGAGCACATGGACATGGTTAGCCCTCTCACCTCAGGGGGAAAAATCTGCAATTTGAGTCCAGATTTGGGAGCCTCTCTTGAGTGTTATCTACCTCGGCTTGCCAGGCGGTCTTTCGACCAACTCAGAGCTTTCACAAATGGTCAACTATAATCAGTTCTAAGACCCTGTGACGCAAAGCCGAAAAAAAATGACACTGAATGTTGATTTATGTGAGCTTATTTTAAGATATTTGTCTGTAAATTTGCACTATCTGCTAAAGAATACTATATAAGCAGGAATGCAACAACGAAAAGATGGTTTGCTTTTGCCTGTTTAAAATCTTTTAAATTCCTGATATTAAGATATGTTTGGAAAATGTGGATAATTTATATTGTCATTGATTGTTATTACACACAACAAATCTCATCTCATTGTCATTTTAACATGGCAAACAACTGTATTAGTACAGCTAGTGCAAGGTTCTTAAGAGTGCATGCTCTGGACTTTAAAACTATTTGATAAAGTTGTTTCAAGGGCTGTTGAGTTGTTCCTGAACTATGGATTTTGAGACTGTTCACTCACTGTTATGCATGCTGCTATAACGTATGCCACTTGATTCTATGTATTTTCTTGATATAAAATATTTCTAAGAATGAAATATAGTCAGTAAGACTGAAACCGATCATTTGCGAAAACAAACTATTTTTTCTGCCTTGGAGTATGCTTGTTAAGTGAAGGAAAGTGAAAGCTGTGGCTGAATGGAAGTTCAAAGTACTCATTCATTTAATCATAGTTATAAAAAAAATCTAGTGCTGTCATTTTTAATTGCGAATAATCCATTGAGGTCTGCCAATTGGGCCAAAGAAAATAACTAGAGGATAATAGTCTTTTTCCTGACATTGGGACTGATTTATGAGTATTAGATTCTTCATTGTGATTAATCTCAACTTTTAAAAAGTTAACTGTTGACAGCTCTCCATGAATTAATCACGATTAACTGCGATCAATGCGATTAAAACTGACAGCACTAAAAAAATCATAACCAGGACAGACAAAAACACACACACAGCTTCTGTCTTACAACTACTGGCATTGACTAATTCTTTGAATCGCTTGCTCAATATTCCTGTCAAAGTCCTTACAGTATTAGCCAACAGTTCCAACAAACTCTTAAAAAAACAGATCAACTCCAAACGCGATCAGCAACAGGAAACCCACAGAAGCCAAGTAGCTGTACCATCCTTGAAGTTCTTCACTGGAGTTGGGGGAAGGAAGTGTGTTTGTAGGGGGTGGGAGCGCAGCTGGACAGGATCTGGCTGCATAAGGCATCCTGTCTACACTTCCAAAGAAGCTGACTCGATAAATCATGTTCTCCTTTGGCCTAAATCGATAGACTGAAAGGATATTATGTGCAAACCATGAACTGTCAGCTTCAAACAACACGAAGAAATGTCATGCAGAGCATTTTGTCAGGGAGGTCACAGTGACAGCGATCAACGCTGTTATCAATTCTTTGCAGTCAGAAAATTGGGTGTGGTTGAAGTTTGACTCAGCACTGTGCTGGAAGAAACTTTTGGGCAAACAGAAATACCACTATATAAATAAATATCATGTGAACTGGATTGACTTGGCATTGTTACTGCGAGGGAAAAACACTTGAGCATAATGTAAACAAATTCCCATGTCCCTCACTGTGATAGCAACATGTATCCGCTAGCATCAGAGGATGTAGGCTTGGAAAACACTGTCAAAAACATTTGACAATGTCAGTATAAAAACCGTCTTTTTAAATATATATAATTTAGCTCGGACGCTGATATTTATAGTTAATTAGTAGTGTATTGTAGAATAACTAACCACAGATTGCCATAAATACCATGCTAACATGTTAGCAAGCGCTGGCTAAAACGATTCTTCATACAGCTCTTCTGCTTCGTTGATGAGAGACATATGTAAACATCAAGCGTGTGACTATATGCGTGTCTGAAAGACGGTGTCACCTCAGGTATTAAAGACAGGTGTTATTATATTCTTTTTCCAACATATTAAAAACAGAGGCGTGATAGCGTTCTTTCAAGCTAATGCCATTAGCAGTTATTGGCGGAGGTTTACCTTCAGGCGGACTTCATACGTGGTGTATCTGCTCCTGCCTACCCCGACAGTCTCGGGGTTGCTCACATCAATCTCTAAAAAGTTACTCGGGGGTCCATAAGCGTCATGTAAGTTCTGTGGCTTCGCGCAGAGCCTTCTTGTGTCAGCTATGGCATCAGCCATTTCTCCCCCTGTCCTTCTCGGTGACTCAGAAATGCAGGAAGTTACAAGCAATAGTTATAGGCAATCCGGCTTTCCTCTTCACAATAAAATTATTCCCCAATTTATGTCGGTATATGATAAAATTAAAGAAAAATTCGTCAAGTAGTTTGAGATTTTATGTAATTTTAATGATGTATTTAATCATATTACGCATTTTCTATAGATTTTATTGAAAATTTTTCAATGAAAGTTTATGCTCTGCTTTTATATCGAAGGCAGCTTGTATAAACTGCGGCGTAATTCCGTTTGTCACTGTCACGAGCTTGAAAGGCCGAGGGGCTTCACTTCCGATCAGCTGAGGTTCAGCTGACACTGATCGACCACCTGCTGGTTTGTTTACAACCGGACACACACACACACACACACACACACACACACACCCAAATGAAAACACAGTGATTAACAATCTCATCCTTAAGATATCATGAAACATTGAAACAAAGTGACAACAAAACAGTCATTATAATAAAGTAAAAGGTTTATTTAAATAAATGAAATAATGAAATAAATACAATGTTTTGTTTAATAGAAAGGCTTAGATGATAATGTTTCAAGTCCAGTTCGAGTGTGTAAGCAGTCCGCAGGTGATCAGGGGGGTGTCATGCCAGGGGAGCTTACAAACTAAAATCTGCTTCACCTTGTTTCTGACTCTGAAACATTTCCTGAGGACCTTGGGGGTCTGGATGTTTCATGTTGTACTAATAAATCTGGTATGTAGGTCCAAAATCATTTAAACGTTAAGCACTTTTGGGACATTTGCAAATAATGGATAAGTTATTTGGCCAAAGATTTGTCAATCGCACTGCGCATTTTACCAATATCAATTAGCATGCAGTGGTTGCAATCTATTGATCACGTAGGTTTATAAGTGTGCAATCTCTCCATCTTGAGCATTGCACTAATTTTTGAATAAGAGCTAACCTAACCCTAATTAAGGATTTATGATTTGCACAACGCAATAGATCAAGTTCATCACCCAAGGTGCCAGACCTTGACATATACAAGAAGTAACATTTTGAAGCCAATCCTGTGACAGACAGGCAGCCAGTGCAGAACTTTAAATATTAATATGCTCCTCCCTCTTTGTGTTGAGCATTCTGGATGATCTGGAGCTGTCAGAAAGCTTTTTTAGTGAGACCTATGAGCACACAGTTACATTAATCCAGCCTACTGAAGAACTTCATCTTAAAAAATGATCGCATCCATTATGATTGAAAAGAGGAAAAGCCAAACTTGTCATTAGCCCGTTCTTTCTTTCTTTCAAAAACACATTGCACATGTTCTCAGCACAAAATTCCAGCAAGATATGCATTGCATCGCATTGTATTATTTAGCTATAAAGCATGAAATACTCAGTTATTTCTATATTAATTGGTTAAGCTCAAGAGTCTGAATTGCTGTGTTTTAAGGTATTTTCTTTATTTCATTGCAAAGCACTGTGAATTACCTCCTGTATGAATGGAGACCATATGAATAAATCTTGTTTTACTTTATATGTCCACCTTACATGTCAAAACTGATTTTATCAGACATTAATGATCTAAAACAACGTTTAAAAGCAGCTAACTTTGACAAGTGATTTGATTAATGAGAATAATGAGACTGAAACATTTTTTTTTTATTATTCCATTTCTTCTAAAAATTATTTTAAACAATGGTTAACATGAATGTATACGGATGATGTTGTAATCATTTGTTGTTAAAACGTTGTATTAACGTCGTAATACTGGCAGAAAAGTGAGTATTCCTGTTTATAATAAAGGTTATTTTTTCTTGTTTGTCAAGTCGATGTCAATAAAGTTGTGGCGTTTTGAACCGTCATGGCGACTTACACGGCGCTAAAGGCAGCCAGAAGCTCATTAAATGTCTTCTTTAAAGACGCTGCCCTGACTTCTACTAAAACCTTTCTCCTGTCGGACACTTGCACCGGAAAAGGTATCCGTCCTTTCCCCGTGTCGCGGTCCAGGTTTCGGGTTGTGTCGGATTTAGGGGAGAAATGAAAACATTAACCTCTACTGCTCGCGCTCATTGTTTTGGTCCGTCGTGAAGCTGAACACAGGTGTAACGCAGGTGTCTTCTGATGTCTGTCAGGCTCCAGACGATGGAG
This sequence comes from Salarias fasciatus, assembly GCF_902148845.1. NCBI lineage: Eukaryota > Metazoa > Chordata > Actinopteri > Blenniiformes > Blenniidae > Salarias > Salarias fasciatus. The sequence continues at coordinate 16,550,766 of NC_043759.1, forward strand.
GACGTGTGACTCCCGGTCCTCCGACTCGGCTGAAGCCGTGTCTCACTTTGACGGACTGGTCCAGGGCGGCAGGCTGAGGACAGACGCCCAGCAGAGACGCGTCCTGCAGCAGCTGGCTCAGCTGCAGCACAGCCTGAGGACCTACTCCAACAGCGGCTACCTGAGTCCCCCTCAGCCACAGCCGAGCCCGGAGGAGGAGAAGAGCCGGGGTCTCCAGGCTGAAACCAGCGGGAACACACGTGAAGAACCCGATCTCAAGGTAAAAGAGTTACAGTGTCAACACAACAGTCATGCTGTCAGCCAGCTCTTCATACAAAGTGCAAACAACTTCACTGTTCACTGTTCAAATAAAAAAAAATCAACTATCAGCCAAGAAAATCAACAATGAAATATTCATCAGTTGTTAGTCCTTGATGCAAAATTATTTTAAGACAAGACTGTAATCGACTTGATTACATTAAAAAACTCTACAAAAGACCAAACCAGCATAGCATGAAGAAACTAAGTATTTGATGTGTTGATATGTGTCAAGTCAGTGAACACAAAACATCTATTTTGCTGTTCATTCATGGATTAAGGCAAGACATATTTGCTCTTAAATTATTAAATGAAGGGAAACTTCAAACTCTACCTGAACTTTTTAGTGCTTGGAGTCATATCTCATATAATCACTGTCAGTCGAGGTTTGAGATTGCTTTTTGACATGTAGTTTGATTTACATTTTTATCCATCTTCTGTCTAAACTCTGGACAGGCCACCACAAGAAGATGCATAGTTATCCCTACACAGACATGCACACACACACACACACACACACACACACACACACACACACACACACTACATTTAGAGCAGCCTACTGGAGATAGCACACCCTGAACAGATCACCAGTTCAACAGGGGAGGTCAGACTGTAAAATCCGTATTAAAATCTACAGAAATTAGCTTAAAAACTCTGTATGTAGGCATTAGTGTTACCTTGTTGTTTCCATAGTCAGGACATAATCTTATCTTAAACCAGATATATGTGATTTATTTATGATTTAAATGCCATTTCAGTCAACAATCTAACCTGTCATAAGTAAATATAAACAGCTTGCAATAACTTGGAAACTAGTCATTTTTCATTCAATCGAGATATTTTATAGTCCATTAAAAGACAAATGGTTTAAATCGCAGACAAGTAGAGGGGAGGCAGCACAGACTTGTATTTACAGTGTGGCGTCAGGCCACTGATTGGGCGTAAAGCTGTGCTGACGTCTACCGTATGGAGGGACGTCACAGAGTTGATTGCACTGTACTCCACTTGTATCACTGATGGTGGCCACGGAGTTCAGGTCAAAGGGAGGGTAGGGGTCTGGGAAGTTTATTGTCCATGTGAGTTTTGGAACGGCATAATGCAAGGGGGCTGTTGTTGTTTTTAGGTCAGGGGAGCTGACTGTCTAGCGTTTGGTGGTGGGAGTTTTTTCTGTTGGTTGCCTGGCACAGACACACAGGGTTAGGCAGAGATTTTGGAAGGCAACAGGGCAGACCTCCTGCTGGGCTCGCCCCGGCACCCCTCTCGCTCTCTCACCGTCCGCATCCAGTAATGAGGGGATCCCCCATTGTCTGGGCCATTCTTGTCCTTTTTGCTTTTGATTCGGGAGTCTGACAAATACTTTGGTGTTAGGCTATCAACACCATCCACTCCACCCACCCCCTTCCTTGTGCACCTTATTTCTTTTTCTGTCCCTCTCTCACACACACACACACACACACACACACACATACACACACTGACTAAAGTACTTATGCAATTATTCTAGTTTGAATCAGGTCACACCACTGTCCTTTCGGTGTCTGTCCTCTCTGTGAAAGTGCCGCCATTGTCCTCACTAACTGACCAAGTCTGTGGGGAGAGTACACTTGACTTAATATTGACCCAATGTGGCGTGGGTTTGCGGATGGTTGGCTGACAATGGCCCATTGTTTAGTGGGAGCTACCCTCTTCAAATCAGACCTGCATCACAGTCCTCCTGTATACGATATGTCTCCAGCAGGACATTTGTGTGAATTAAGCTTGATGTCGACTCTTATTGCCACGCTATATTCTTGCTTTGTTTGGGACTCGGCGTCTGTGGTTGCGGTTGAACATGTGACTGCAGTGTTTTTCTGACATTGGTAAAAAGGTGAGGTGGCCATGTCCCGCATGTGAACTTTCCACTCATGTGCCTGTCTGTGTCCTCCACCAGGAGGTGAGACAAGGCCACAGAGCTCTGCTAGACAGAGTGGCTGAGGGACAGCCTTGTCCTTCTCCACTCTGCCGTGGCAGAATGGCTACCAGCCACCGCTGACAATTACCCCACCATGCCAGAGGGCAGCTTAGGAAGTCAGGGAGAAGTCACACACTGTTATGCCAGAGCAGACTGGAAAAAGGCTTGTTGCTCTTCCAGTACTTCACGTCTATCTGAGAAGAGGCAGCGGATGGAGAAATAGAGGAGGGGTGGATGCGGTAGAGAGGCAGGGAGAGGGCAGAGAGAGACAGGGGATGCGAAGCAAGTCTGTTTTTTAATTTAGTTTTCAATCTGCTGTTGTGGACATTTACCAGAGTCAAGTGCTTTTTGTGCGGCGGACATTGAGTACCATCCCCATGAAATAGTTGGTAAATTAAATATCAAGAGGACAAATCTTTCCTTTCAGTGACTTAATTCCAAAGCTATTTAGTGTTGCCCAGTTACAGAGAAAAACAATCCTCAGTAAAGAAGCCGGGGGTAAAGATCCATCTATGCACCGATTGATAATACTTTCAATTATTCTTACTTCTAATCGCGATTGAACCGATGACACATGCATCAACATGGCTAGGATCCTCCTCGGGAGGGAAATTTGGCTTTACTGGATATTCTCAGCTTGGTCACACAGAAGACTGTTTTTTTGAAGCAAGGACCTTTTGATAATAGGAGGCAGGCAGCACAATGACTTCCAGCAGCACCTCAATGCAACAGTACCGTATCACAATTAGCAGCGCTAAACAGGCTGCACAGACAAGTCCACTCCATCTCGTATGGAGCCTCATCCAGTCCTCTCCGTTTTGTCTGACAAATCCCCCCATTGTTCCTCTGATGATGCTTTTCTTTCGTGGGAACCCTGGCTTGTCTTGTTGATTAGATCCCCTTTGTCTTCCTCCCCTGCAGTGGGCCAGTCGGGAGAATGTGAAACCTCACACTGTAGTGGTGGCTTAATGCCTTAGCATACTTTGTTTATTAAATGGTGGTTCAGGCATACATGAATATGAAGAGGTTTATTTAGGTCGTCAGCTATAGGTTTTTTTGTGCGTTTCATCAGAAATTGATCTGTACATTCCTTTTTTTTTTTTTGAATGCGGTTCGTCTCTGTTTTCATTCATAAGCAGCTGTATTGAATGTAACACCACAAACAAAAGCCATTTCCTGATTTTTATGTATTTCTTTTAAAGGAGGAACTCATTCCCTCATCACCTCCACTGCCACCCAAAGGCTTCTACATATACGGAGATGTGGGTAAGGACAAATCAATCTATGAATCAGTCATTTATTATTGAGTTGGCAGCTTTAAGACATTTAAATAACATGTAAATTGACATAACAGTAAAAGGAACACATTTGCTAACATACACACCAAATAAATCTGCTTTTAGCTCAGATTTCATCTGAAATACTTCTACACTTCACTTCCCTTCTCTCCCAGGCACAGGGAAGACCATGCTCATGGACCTGTTTTACTCCCGGGTGGAAAACAGTCGTAAACAGCGAGTCCACTTCAACGGCTTCATGTTGGACATCCACAAAAGTTAGTGTCGTCCTCACGCCACACAGCACCGACTGCTGAGGGCTGGCTTGCATGACTTGGTGGAAGTTTTCAGATTCCTTCTGCGCAGCAGATCCTATATTTATCCGCCTGTTTGTCCTGAAGCCCTCCTGCTAATTGTCTGCCATTATGCGCACAGGTGAAATTACCGCTTTATTCAGCGCCGCCGCTGGGTTCGGGCCGCCGGTGCAGGTGTGCTTTAAGATGTACCGTGCCTGACGTTTGTGTGCTGTTTGAAGGGATCCACCGGAGGAAACAAAGCCTGCCAAAACGAAGGCTAGGGAAAATGTTCACCTATGACCCCATATCACCGGTTGCCATGGAGATCAGCAATGAGACATGCCTCTTGTGTTTTGATGAGTTTCAGGTGAGTGTGTGTGTGTGTGTGTGTGTGTGTGTGTGTGTGTGTGTGTGTGTGTGTGTGGTATTAAACCCAGCTTATTTTAATACTTATAAGATCTAAACAAGAAGAAGTTTACAAACTTTTTAACATCAGACAACATTTTTTCTTATATACTACCATCAGAACATTATATATTGAAATGATTCCTGTCCTCATATTTATTCATTAAAAAAAATATATATTTTGAAAACATTTAAAGTTGTTGTGTAAACTGGATAATATGATGTAAATGTATGATATGGATAGTATGTGCTTTTATAACATTTAAAGGTTGGAAAAAGTCTTCACAGAGAGGGGAACAATCAAAATAGAATAACTGTCAATGTGAAACACATTTTAAAGTCAATAGTATTTTGATACATGCTGCAGTATTGCTTGTTAAATTTAGGGGCAAATGGAAATTAGCCACAGATAAGTTATTTGTTGTAAGCTCACTAAAAAAGCCAGCCTCTGTGAAAAAGCACAGAATGGGAAACTTCCCTGTAAGTCAGTGATCAGATGTTTTGCTATCTTCAAAAACATGAAGATACTTGTCCCTTGCATTACTTCTGTCTGCAGTTTCAGTTTACTCCTCTTTCTTGATAATTCAGGGATATATAAAAAAGCATGTTGAGTGTTGTGCTCGGAGGATTTTCACTTTAGACTGTGAGCACTGTTAATGTTCAATCACAGCCAGCCTTTCTTGTCCAGACAACCTCATGCCTCTGATGTTGATTAAAAGAGCAGGACTGGGGACACCTAGTGGCCTCTGATGAATGTAGCAGGACTGCAGAGTGACCTCCTGTACGGACACTGTAAAGCTCGCTCTCTTTTTTGGATGTATTTTGACCACAGTAACATGCTCTGCAGTCTTACTTTGTAACTTTACCGCCACCATAAAACTCAGACAGATATTTGCTCCCGTTGCTTGTTTATGCACTTTTCGTGGTTATTTTGCTCTGGAGCTATTACAGCCAATCACCCACTGTTTTTATACACAAGATTTACACAACTAAAGGACACCTTCAGTCATTACTGATGCAGAAATTCTCATTATTTTACCCTTTGGTGTCAGAGAAGAGAGCCACTACTGAAGCTCTTTCTATTCTCTGTAAGGTAGTTAGTCATTCATTGCAGCAAAGAAAGACGTGATTCTGTGTATTTATCATTAGCCAGCCAAACACATCTGCTCCCAAGCCCGTGTTGCTGCTCTTACTGATATCATTACAGTTAATGCCAGCAGGTCAGGGGTCGCAGAAGGTGCAGTTGCTCTCTCTAATCACTGTCTATGCATCTGCGAGGATCAAGAGCTCCTTCTTTCATCCGCCCGTCTTTCACATTTTAAACTGCGGCGCTGTTTGCGCTTTCTCATTGATTTGTTTTGTTTGCCGTCGCCGGCTCCGCTGTTTCTGCTCGTCGACTGTTGCTACCGGTGAATGGAGGGGAAACAAGTAGACATGTGCGCGTTGTTTGTGATGCATAAACAAGAGGTTGGGAGGTTGGGAGAGTCGGGGGGTGTGGGGGTCTATACCAATCAGCATCCTCCTCCACTCAGCCATGCAAATGAGGCTCTGGGTATCAGTCGCACTCTCCTGCTTCCTTAAGTGAGTGGAGCTAGAAAGCGACTGGCGGTGGCGGGTCAGATGGATCTTATCCTCTTAAATGCTAATGACATTTCTCCATTCTCTTCATTAGCGCTGTGCCATTATCAGTAATTTGTAGCCCCCCCTCCTTCCTTTTACGACCCCCACCCGGCTCCCCTAATGAATACTCGCCATTGAGAGGTCCGAGATGGAAAGATGGGGAAGAGAGTGAGAAAGGAAGAAGAAGAGTGAGAAGAAGACGCTTGAGCGTCATTGTCTCAGGGCCCCAGTCACTGTGCAGCCCCGCTGAAATTGCTCATAGGTTGTGTACATAAAGAGGTGTAACATCAAAAGAGGTTTAATTTGGCACCCGTGTGCCTCGCCGTAAACTGACAGCCGCTTGAGTAATTGGGCGCTCATTTAAATATGGGCAATGGCCGACAGAGATTGCGCCATTATTTTTGTGTTCCACAAGTGCGACATCAGTCCCCTCCACCTTTTTTTCTTTCTGTGGGTACCCATTCTCTTTCCCTCTCCCCCTGCTCATTCAACAATCAATATTGCCCCTCATACTATGCCCATGTTGAGGGCACATGAATAAACAAATCCATGTTGTATAAAAGGTCATTTTTAAATGATTCTTTTGAAATGAAAATAAAATCCTGTGGTCAGAGGAAATGGGGGCCCCTTCAGAAAGACAGAAAGACACAGAGCCTTGGCTTTTTGTTGATTCTCATTACACACACACACACACATGCACGCGTGCGCACACACACACACACTAATTTGATGCCCTTAGCCACCTCTCCTTAGCAAAATCAAGGCTTTAACACAAATGTTAATCAAGTATTGGCAAGGGCAGTGGGGCTAATATGCAAAAGAAGAAGACTCTCCAGAGTATGAAAGGAGGCATATGCTGTGGGTATGGCCATCAGAAGTGCCTGTTATGCACAGGAAAGTAGGTAAGAGGGAAGACGAGGAGAGGGCGGGACAAACTCTTTTATTCAAGACGGCCCAATTCTTCTAAAGCGTTCCAAACATATAAATGTACAAACAAATAGGACGCATTTCTCACCTCAGTTAAAATGCCAGAATTTACTGTTGAAAACTGAATCAGTGTTTCTTTCAAAATAATATGTTGAGAAGTCTTTATTCAGTATGAATGACAAGAATGGTTTGATTAGTTGAAGCATGATTTCTATTGGTGGTGTAGAGCTGAGGAGTCAACAGTCACACATCCATCGGTGTTTATTTCTATGCACACTTTCAGATACTTTATACACAATTCACTTGTGTGTGTGTGTGTGTGTGTGTGTGTGTGTGTGTGTGTGCGTTGGCGCATTTGTGTTTACCGATCTCTCAGTGTTTGACTTGTCAGAAACTGATGTCCTCTTTTAACCTGGTCAACAGGCTCCAGCGCCTCACGATCAAACAGTTTGGATGTTTATTGCTGTATACATGAGGCTCCCTGGTTCAGACCTGCAGAACCAATCAATTTGGATGCACTTCTTGTTGCTTGTGTAGATTTTTTTTTTCTCTCCATCTCATCAGGCTTTCCCCATGGTTAGTGTGGTTAGTGAATCTAGATCGTGTGTCTTGTGATGGTATGCTGACCTTTCACCCAATTACAGGATTTAATTCTGATACGGCGTCTCTCCGGTGGGATTTTACATGTTCTCCGTGTGCCTGCATAGATTCCTTTCACAATCCAAAGCTTATTTAGTTGTGTGCTTATAAGTGTAATATAGACGAGAAACAAGGGATGGGCCCAAGCTGACCTCACTTTGAATAAAGCTTGCAGATGGATGGATGGATGACTTTTACTATGATTGTATTCAATTTAATGTGTAGTATTTATACCAATATATCTATTAATGTAAAGGATTCTTTGGTATTTTAACAAAAAAAAATTCAAACTAAATGACATTTATTTGAACTGTTTAAAATAATTCAGTTTCCGTTGTGGATGGCTCTCATCCGTCGGTCGTGATGGTTAATCAGGCATGTTAAATACATGCCTCCCTGACAACTGTGCATCGCGGGGCAACATTATTTCTGTATTTGTGGATGTTCAAAAGAACAACATCGGAGGACGAGAGAGAAGGAACAAAAGTGAGAGCACTGGATTACTAATAGAAAGGTCAGAGCTCTTCATTTAACAGCCAGCGACTCATAAACGTCCTTGCTTCAGTGTTGTCATCGACCTTTGTTTATTGTGGACCCATGGAAATGATGTAGATGAAAAAGGCAGCAGACAGTTGAATTGGATTTATGTATTATGATGTTGTATAGCCTTGTGTGTAGTGCGTACAACACACACACACACACACACACACACACACACCTGTATGTGGCTTTTTATGGTCATCTTGAGAGAGGCTTTGTCCACCACCGTGACCCCAGTCCTGATCCACATTGCTCTGTTTTTTTTTTTCTTTTTTCCTCTCCATTCTCTTGTTCTCGTGCTTGCATCCAGTTATTCTCACATCTGCTGGGTTGATTAGCTCAGGTCTGCTGCTTCATCTGCTGCCTACTTGTCCTCAGCAGAAAGCGGTTTCATGACCATTTGCAGTCAGTTCAAGTGCTTTAGGTTTGTGTGTGTGTGTGTGTGTGTGTGTGTGTGTGTGTGTGTGTGTGTGTGTGTGTGTGTGTGTGCGCACGTGCACGTGCGCGGCATGTGTGTACACTAGTATGAATGGCCATGACCAGACAAAAAGGACTGAATGAGCACACCTGAATGACGCTAATCAACATGGAGTGTTAATGGCATGATTTGACCCCAGATCCACGTGCGAGGCGAGGAAAGGTAGATAACACACGAATGTGGTCCTCTTCTTCTTCTCTGGTTCTCAATCAGGTGACCGACGTTGCTGATGCCATGATCCTGAAGCAGCTGTTCGAGACACTGTTCAAAACTGGAGTGGTGGTGGTGGCGACGTCCAACAGACCCCCAGACGGTATGAACATCAGGACAGTTTTGTTTTCTCTCTATAATGTACCTGTTACTTCTTTGAGAATTAACGTTTTAAACCGAGTGACTGTGTGTCTGGGTCGGTGGGTGTACCGTTCACCTTCATAGTCATAAAGCAGCCTTTAAACACACTTTGATGTTGCATTTCCTGCCAGCAGAGCCTCCCCGGTGAGTAAGAATTAGCAAGACGCGGATCAAGGTGGAGATAAATGCATGACGTGCGACGTGGCGTCGCTCTCCCTCAGCTAAGATGTTGATATCTCGAAGCCTTAAGTGGATATGAAGTGGGCCGCAGCAAGACGGTTAAACAAAGACACGTTTCTCTGATATTTACTCGCTATCAAGAACAAAGCGACAAACCACGCAAACTTGATAGAGAGCCTACTTGGTATTAATTACACGGTTAATGGAGCACTGAAAGCCATAAGAGAAAACTGGACATGAAAGGCATACGTTTTCCATCTTTATTGATGTGGAGATGCTGGTATCAAAAAGCTCTGGATGTGTTTGGAGGGCATATTTAGACAGGTTTTAGTTAGGACACTTGCTGCTTTGTTTTTAGACACTGATGGAGTTTAAATGGAATCATGATGGTTTAGGGCCTCTTTTCAGTGGAACTGCATTATTACTCTCAATGACATGCACTTTACATGAATGGACTTAAGTGCAAAATTACTCCTACAAACCCGGATACATGTATATCTGTGCATTTAAAATGCACACTAATACAGATTTAGACAATCTTGAGGGCAATATTTGAGAGAAATAGGCCCTTTAGTATTGAAAAAAGGTATTACAACACAAAAGGATTGATTTACAACACACTGTGTTGCCATTATTTTTATCATCCACATAATTTGGTTTATCCAGACACATGAGATGACACATCTTGGATACTGTCGTGATGATTGAGATCGGGCTGCACAGTTAAGAAATTATCTAAATGTGCTTTTGTCTCCATAACAATTATCCATGATTTGTATCAACAGCAACAGAATAGAAGTACAGTAAATATGACTTACTAATGGGGCTTAATAACAGAATTTTCATTCTTCATTGCAATTAATCGCAGCTTCAGTTGCATGTTTAAAATTGTGTTGTTTTGCATTTCAAGTCAGTTTTGAAGTCCGTAAAGTGAAGCATTTATCAATCCCTCCAGGAAGCTGGGAGCGTCGTGAATTCTGCACCCCCTTGCAGTTTTATGCGATCACTGCAACTTGACAAAATTCCAAGGTCACGCAGAATTCACACAGATTTAAATAAATTACAGCATCACGACTTCTTGGAGGGACTGATTTCTTACTTAGGAAGCAAAGGAACACAAAGAAAGAATTTCCATTTTGAACGTTTTGGATTTTCTTTCAAAATAAAGTGCCATGTAGGCCAACTTAATAGAATGTCTACATCAAATACAATTTTCAAATTGTAGTTCTATGATTAATCACAATAAAATTTTTCAATCTTTAGACAGCCCTAATGTGATTAACGCTGGCTATCCTGATGTATTATGCTAATTGGATGTAAGTTTAATAATAAATTCTGGGGTTTTTTTCTGTGTCCAGGTTGAGCAGGGTAATATTAATTCCACTTTTTGCACATTCTTTAAGATGAATTCAATTCAATTCAGTTCAATTCAGTTCAGCTTTTATTTATGAAGTGCCAATTACAACACGGTCCTTTCTAGACACTTTTACAGAGAAAAGCCAACAGATCCACATGAGCAAGCATAAGCAACTGTGGAAAGGAAAAACTTCCTTTTAACAGGAAGAAACCTTTGCAGAACCAGGCTCAGCGGTGGCGGCTTTCTGCTATTCCGGTTGGGGTGAGGGGACAGAAAGGGAAGGAGAGAGGACAGACAGTTTCTTGTGTCTACATACATTTCATATGTAAACACAGAGTACATATGAGTGCATGGATCTTGTGCACTAACACAGAATGGAGAATGATTGACTAAAGCAAATCAATCACACAAATCTATATTCCTACACTGTATTTCCTTAAGTTCATCATAGTTAGTTTGGAAGAAATCAAAGTTACTAATAAATATGGCCACAGATAAAGTGTTAAACAGTTTGCGGTGACAGAAAATAACAGCCAGCATCGTCAAAGTGTTTGATCACTCTGTACTTCGGTCACGATGTTTTACTGCACAGACATCAGAGAAGCATTGATTAAAATAACTGCCGGCGCTAAAGCGAACGAATCCAGAAGCAGAGCTCCGTCTTCCTTTAACCTTCACAGCCGCCGTGTGCCGCACGCAGCTCGGTCCATTACAGTATAGAGTTTTGAAGAGAGGGTTATTTGGGTGTCAGGTCCTACTGTAGTCAGCTCGAGCCCAAACATCAACAACAGCCACTTGTTTGCATTCGCAGCTGGAGAGAGCTTAAGCCTCAGTGTGTGTGTGTGTGTGTATGTGTGTGTGTCTGTCTGTGTCTTTGTCCCTGTTTGTGTGTGAATCCCTATCTGTTTTATCTGTCTATCAGGGATGCTACTTCAGATGTAATTTGTTCCAGCCGAGCTAATTGAAACCTCTATTCAGGGAGCTGCTGTGGACATTGTCCGCGCTGAAAAGGCGACAGTCCTTTCTCTCGCCACCATTGTTTGGGAATGTAATGAATTTTATGTTGCCGCCGCTGCCGGTAGAGAAATCCATTTTTCTCCCCTGGTCCCAGTCCTTTTGTCGTGCCTCCCCACCCATCCTTCAGTTCATCAATAGCCACTTTATTTGCCAATCTGTGGCGGGGGAATGACATTATTAGGAGGCTAAACAGCAGCTCTAATACAGGCCCTCCCTTCCTCTTTCAGATCTGTACAAAAACGGACTTCAGAGGGACACCTTCCTACCTTTCATCGACGTGCTGAAGGTAGAGACAAAGTCATCCCTCTCCTTTTGTCTTGTTAATTTATTCATTTGTTTATCACACACGCTAACACACGCGCTCGCATGTGCGCCTCAGTCCTCCCGTCCCTCTGTCTGTCTGTCTGTCTTTTTAGAAGTTGCTCTTTAGTGGTTTGATGTTTTCTGCTTCCTGGATGCCTCGCACAGTGTCACAAAGCTGTCTTTGATCATGCCAGAGCACAGTGAAAGCAGACTCGCACAGAGACTGAGGGAGAAAGGTAGGGAGAAATGGAAAAGGGGGGCGGGGGGAGTGGGCACAGGTAATGTGAATGGGAGATGGGTGGACTAGCTGAGTGACTGACCCAGACTGCTTGCATTTCAAAAGTAAAGGGGGGGGGGGGGGGGGTAAGGTGAGACGAGGAGGAGAGAGGAGAGGAGAGGAGAGGAGAGGCGCGATGCAGCGCTTAGCATTTCTGGCAAAAAAAAATCTGCTTTGCAATTTAAACAGGTACGGCCATTATCCCGCCTGCATCTCAGATGATCATTGATGTGTTTGGAGTGATCTTGATCAGAAATAACGGCACAATAATTTGTTGTCATGCATTTTGCAGCAGATTAGTGCGGCGTTCTTGCGCCTATCATTGGTATTTGATCTACACAGTAAAATCCATCTTCTTGTGACCATGAGTTCCAAAAAACTGCTCGGTTTCACTTGGCTGTCAAATAAACAGCTCACCAGACGCGACCTAAACTTCGTTTTTTAGTTTAGTGATGACTGTTAGTAATATATATTTGGGATTTTTTTGTGAGAAAAGTGAAAACAACAACAGATTAGACCTAATCCCAAACATCAGTGATGCAGCATGAGCATCAAAGTCTCGCTCTGAAAGTAAACTTTGAAAATGAAGCAAAGTCATTTCTGCACATCTGGGTACAACAAAATTGAAGTTCAAGCAGTAAGTACAGGACATCATACTCATGAAATTGCACTTTTTTTCCAACATGTTCAGGTTGTGTTGACTGGTATTAAATGCAGAGATCTTCATGATAAACATAGGAGGCTGTGGGAGTTTAAAAGTGTCGTTACTTAAAGATTTATATGTTTTAACTTTACCTGTCTCTCCCGACTAAGATCAGTTTAGCTGTAACTAAAATGACTTCGCTTTAAAAGAGAAAAACAACCCTTCTTCAGCTTCAAATGATTAAAATTATGCAAATGAATTTTACTGATATATTTCGGTATTGAGAGAAAGATAATTCTTTTTCATTGTTAACTTTTTCAATTTGCAATGAAGTGAAGACTGACCTTGTGAATCACACTTACCTTCATACTATTATGCCAGTAATATTACTATGACCTGGAATTTTAGTACTTTTTTTTTTTCCACAAACATAATCCAAACAAGGTTTGGCTGAGTCATACCCAAAGTATAAAATAACAGATAAATGTCCCTCTTATCACTGAAAATCACCACTTGAACGAATAAAAGAAAACTATTCACCCTGTCTATTTGACCGAGTTTACTGACAACTTTACAAACAAGGAAAGTGTTTGAAAGGAGAGAAAAAAAAACATATATGTATACAATATTAATGAAATATTCAGCATGATCACACAGTTCATCTGCACAGTTACTAAAATCTGGCCACCCTGCTGCCCGGCCGCTCTCCCAGCAGCACCCTTGCCCTCTCTAATCCGCCCTCATCAATGTCCTGAATGCCTGTTGTCCCCATGTGCCCCGTGCTGCCTCCTCTCTTTCAGGGTCCCATGTTCCCCTTTGTGAAGCCATCTGGTTTTAGGGGTCGGAAGGTTTTTGTGGGGCGCGGCGCACTCTCTATTCTGGAAAGTTAAAGCGTGCTCCGGCGAGGTCGCGCCGCTAACTAGCTGACCCTTAATAGATTGAATTAATGCTGGCGAGGACTGGCGGGCGCGGGATCTCCTCCGCGCAGATCGCCAGTGTGGGAGAGAATGAGGGTGTTAACATATTAAAAAACAAAAAAAGAAAAAAGAAAAAAAGAGAAATCCTCTGACCTCTCCTCCTTATCACCTGAGCTGGAAGGTCAAAGGTTAATCCATCACTTCTGTCCGCCTGACTTCATATCTTTATTTAACCATTGACTTCTGATTAGTTGGGACCCCCTTTTTTTTTTCCCGCAGCGCCTCATCCTCCACAATCCTGGAGTTTCCTCGTCTTTAAATGAGAAATCAATTCAGTCCGGTTCAAAGTTCTAAGTAGATCATCTTGGCAAACATGGATCCTCCCTGAATATAAAGGCGTCGCCGGATGTTTTTCCACTTTATTTTGTTTACTAGTTTTTCATTCACACAGTCATTTGTAATTTCTTGTCCTTTTTAGCATCTCGGTGCATCTATTCAGTTGTTAAGGCTCCTCTTTCTGTGTAGCCATGGCAAAGCTCAGCGTTCTGTAAAATACAGGGTTTTTAGAGCTTTTTTTTTTTTTTTTTTTTAATGGACACTGCCAGTATTGTAACTAAGACACTCTTTCTCGCTCACAAACTGTCCTCCCTCTCCACTCCACTTTTCATTGCCCATCCTCTCTCTCCACCCCTCTATCCCCGGGTCTTTATTCTATCACTACCCTGTTCTGCTCACTGGCTTTACTCACCCAAGGTCAGGTCTCTGTATTTTGGTAGCAGAATAGTGACTTTATTTTTCCTCCGCTTGTTCGATTGCAGTTGCGCACAAAGCTGCCGAGGGGAGGGAAAAAAACATGACAACAACCCTGAGGCAACTTTGAGTATTTCTGGGTTTCCTGCTGTTTTTAACCCTTCTTTTGATCTGCTCTCCTTCTCTTTTTTTTGTGTCATTGTTAGTAATTGCTATGTGCTGTGCAGTTGGCGATGAGAGTAAAAGAAATATATAAATAAAAACACAACGGCGGAGAAAGAAAAATTGAGGAATGAGAGGGATGTGGCCCTCCAGCGAAGACCTTGGTGGGAAGGACCGTGCGCGCCGAGCCTGCGAGTTCAAATCAAATGGATTTTGATATTTGATGATTGTCATTGTCTTGCGGAGCATTTAATGACAGGGCAGTGCTGCTGAGAGTATGGATCAAGGGCAAAGCTCACTTCTTTCACATCAACGCCTCTCCCTTCCAAACCTGCACGATTAATAGAGGAGAGATTGATTTTTCTCCTTTTGAACACCACAGAATAAATTCTGCACCTGATTTTTACTTCGTTTGTAATTGATTCAGTTATTTCGGCTTGTTCGCCGAGCTGTCGATTTTTTTTTTTTCCAGTAAGGTTGTGTTCAGTCATTGCTTGTGCATGATCGACATATGGACAGTGTACACATGCCCCCTGAACTAAAATTACCTCGACTTTTGGGCCTTTTAAAGATATTTAACAAGAAGTTTATTTTTCAAACTAATACTTAAAAAAGAATACATCCATCTACTCTAATGATACGTTATGTGTCTCCTTCCGTTTGTTGTGTAATTTATGGATTTATGGCAGAAAATGACAAATCACTAACATCCTAAACCGGGCAAGGTAAACAGCATCACATGGGGTTTGTTATTTGTAATTTATTTGTTTGTTGGAATTGTTTTTAGCATGTAAATTGGTTAATGTATTCATGTAGCCAAGCATAAGATGATAGTCGGGTTTTCCATCTGCCGATACTTTTAAAAGGGATAAAGTAGTGACAAATAAAGACATATAAGAAAGTCAAAAACTTCTTAGACAATGTGGATTGCTCATTGTTATTGATTACAATACATTTGCTTTTAATCTACCTTTTAATTTATTATACATCATTTGCGCTGAAATTAAAAACAAGTGCTTTTAGCTTTGCAAACTAGAAGCTTCTAAGACTTCTCATGAGAATTACTTATTTGTTTTAGCTCCAAATATCTTTTTAATGCCCAATTTCTCATTTTGATTTGAACTGTAGGAATAAAATATCCTACATAGAAAAAATATGGACAGTTTATGTAAAAGTCCTAATAAATGAAAGAATTAGATTCACCTTGTAGTTCAGATCTCATATATTGAGTTTATATTGTATTTCAAAATCAAATTCAAACTAGTTAGATACGTCATGATTCACTGGTTTCACACATTTTAATGTTTTTGAACGCCTGTCTATGTGATATGGAAAGACTTCATATTTCATTTTCTATTTGAATTGATTAATTGGGTGAAGACATTTTAAACCACAACCATGTTTGACCTGAGCTTCTTTTTGGGGAAAGTAATGAGAAGAGAGAGCAGTGGAGAAGCGGAGACTTTAGCTCGTGTTCGTTTCCCCATGAAATGATGTAAATCCAGACCTACAAATCTCGGGAGGGCATTGATCCTCTTCACATTTATATGGCGTCTGAATGGACACTCAAAGCAGCATTTAGACTCTGCAGTGTTGATACTTAAGGAAACGCTGCGATACTGTTGCTATAGTAGCTTCCTGGTGTTTGTATTTTTCCCGGTGCTACCTGATCTTGAAGGGCAGGTGAACAGTCTGAAAAGAGTGAGCCGCGTCAATAGAGTGCTCTTTGAGACGCGCAGCGGGTTTATACATTAGGTGAAGCGAACAGAGGTGTATTTTTTTGCTGGTAATTAGCCAACAGCGTTAGTTTAAAGGCTGCGGAGCCGCGGAACTTTTTCCTCTCGACCAGAAGTGCTCCAAAAGCGCGGGGGTCATTTCGTACGTGCCTGTTTGTTGAGCGCAGCCTCTGCTGGCCAGGTGAAGGTACTACCGCCGCTTTTTTCGGTCCGGTTCGGTTCTGGACCGAGGATGCTCCGGAGGGGTTGAGGGTGGGGGGTCCAGTGGGGTCCCGGACCACAAAAGGTGGGGCCTCCAGCTCAAAGGATGTTTCCCCAAGAGGAGCAGCCGAGGCAGGGGGAGGTTGTGAGAACGACCCCGCAGAACAATCCGCGGCCGGCCCAAGGCAGTCACACTTTAAGGGAATAGATCATTAGGTGTAATTAGGGTGTTCACATTGTCACGTACCCCCCCAGACTGCCCAAGAATGAATAAAATCACCAGATACACCCCCGGCTCGCTCGCTCACACACACTGCAGCTCCCCAGTTAGTGAAAACACTTTGATGTCAGAAGAGTCGTCCACAACTTGCCAGCATAAAGGCAGTGTTTTAAGCTTTCTCTCTTTTCTCCCCCGACTCTCTCTCTCTCTCTCTCTTTCTCTCTCTCTCTCTCTCGACCTCTCTATCCCTGCCACCCCCCCCCCCCTCCTACTTTTCTTCTGTCCCTCCACACAAGGCTGTAAGACACACATGGTTGAATGAACGACAACCTTTCCCCTCCTCCCCTCTCCCCCTCCCCTCGTCTCTTTTTCAGCCTTCCCACCCTGCATTTCTTTGAGGCCTGGTCAATTCTCCAGGCCAAACAAAAAAAAGCATCAAATGTTTTCTGCTGCCGGGTAATGAGGGAGTGGACCTCATCAGGGCCCAATAGTCAGCTATCCTTGGCTTTTGTTGCAGCTCAATGGCACCGCGCTCTTTGAAAAACTCAAAAGCAACTTTTTGAGGAGTAAAGGATAGAGAAAGATATGTCGCGGAGGGAGCGGGCGCAGAAGGGAGTAGAGGCGGTGTTAAGGGTGGAGGGGGGTGGAGGGGGGTGGGGGGTGGGGGGGGGGGGGGGGGGGGGGAGAAAAAGCCACTCTGTTTTTATGCTAAACGGCTGTCCAGAGAGAGCAGTGGACAGCTCGGACAATGACATGATTGGAGCTACATGTGTTGGGATGACTTTCCCTCTAAAGACTCTCTGATTCTCATGTCTGTCATCGGGCTCTCTCTCGTCCCTCCTCCCCTCTTGTGTCTGAGGTTGTGAATGTGACCGCACGAGGAGCGAAACTCCTAATTTGCAGTTGGGCGGCTTTTCTACGAGACTGCTTCACATATAAAAAGTTTTTAAAACTTGAATAGAAAAACACTGTGGAATACTTTCATCAAAAAGGGTTCATGAAAAAAGCGCTTTTGAATAATTGGAAATCCCCAATATTTTGAGCTTGCCTATTTTGGTTGAATTGCTAAATATCTATCAGCCCAAAGATGATCAGAAAACAAAATAGTGAGGAAAGTTAATCTTTATTTGAACTGGAAAAACATTTTGGATTAATTAAATTTAGCTTGAAATTAACTCAGAACAATTGAACCATGTAAAAAAAAATAGCAGTTTTTATTAAAATATTTTAAAACAAGTATTGAGAATTAAGTAAAACTTACAAAAAATATATTTTCAGTCACAGTGCGGTTAACTGGACCAGCCTTTCTCTCCCTGTGATGGACCGTTGACCATGTCTCCTAGTAGTCAGCTGGGACTGGATGAATTAAATAAAGCGGTAAAGAAGCTGTGTGGTTGGATGAAGAAACAAATCTGCCTTGAAAAGAAGTGATAAGTCGCTTCACCTGTTTCACAGCTGCCAGATTAAACTGAAGGGACTTTTTAAGATAAAGATTTTAAAGTTGCAAAGTAGACTGACGAGGACTGAAGTCTGTGTGAGAGGAGTGCGGTGGAGGTGGCGGCGGCGGAGGTGGCGGCGGCGGCGCTGGGGGGGGGGAGCTGAAAGACCACAATGTGTAGGCGGATGAAATCTTGGAGGAGTGAGAACTTGACAATCCCCTCAAGATGGATAATCAAGTAATGACCCGCAAGGCCTCGGCTTCATCTGATTATAAATAACCAATGGAATCATCATCGCTGATTGTGTTTCCATTCCGCCGTCTTCTCCCCTCTCTTATTTGTACCTCAAGAAAACGCATCAGCCGCCTTTACCGGAGGGAGGTAGAGGCGTCTGGCGGAGGGAGGGAGCTGGAGATGGCAGGAGGAAAGACGGACCGAGCTTCTAATGATGTGGCAGCAATAGTAACAAGTTTTTTTTTTCTTTCTTTCTTTTTTTTTTTTTTTCTTTCTCCTTTTTGAGGGACTATTTACCCGTTGGTGGGGTCACAGTAGGTTGATGAAATGACACCTCCCTTTTGTGCGTGGGGGAGGGCGAGTTTGTCAGGTTGTTATTAAGCCTGATTCAGCCAATTGGCTCAGAGTGGGAACCCCGTTTGTGTGAGCGGACACGGAGATAAAAAGTTGACAGCAGAGAAGAATAGAGTATTTCCGTCCCCTTGCTTTGTGATGATTACTAATTATCCTGCAGCTTAAGGAGGCCAGTGGCAGAAATTCACTGATTTCATAATTTACTGGAGCTGTCGTTGAATACTCAGTCAGCCCGTGACGGCTTGGACGGGATGATATGCATTTCCTCTCTTTTCTTTGATAGAATAGTGGAGATGATGATTATAGTTTGTGCGGTACTCCCTGACATGAATCCTGTTGACGTTTTACACTATCTGCAAAAGTTTGAACTCTGCTTCGCGGGTTCACCTCTGCAGGAATACACTTGAATAGCTGCCGAACAATAGATCGCCTCAATAAACCATAAAGACATGACACGAAATCTCAGACCTGCCAGACGATAGACAGACGCCTGCTGCCTTTTGCTTAGCGCTGTCATTTAATTTGCTCATTCTTCAGCTGCTCTTTGTCCATTTTATTATATATGATGAGCAGAAAGCAGTGACACCGAGCTCTTTTTCCCCCCATTACAGCTGTCTAGACAAGAACCATAAATTCACTGTAATGATGGCGGTATGGGCAGATATCACAATAACAATGCATTAGATACAGTAGAGATAGAGAGAAAAAGGTGTTATCACTCATATTTTTTGCATTTGACATCAGATTATATTTTAACAACATTTCCCACATCTCCATTTAATCGTCACAATAAAACTTTTTTTTAATTTATTGGTATTTATTGTGAATTTAAACTACTGTTTATAATCAATTGTCAGGGAATTGCAGAGTTTTCAGTAGAACCGACCTGCTTGACAGGCGCTTCAGAAATACCGGTAGTTTGATCATCGGCAGTTTGAGCTGCTGTTTCTCATTCGTCCACTGGAGGAACATAAACACGAACCAAGAACTGAACAGTAGGCAACAGCAGCGTAACAGTGACCCTGTTGATGGAGAAATTAATGAATGAAAAGAAATTTATTTCAGTGCAATTTCAATTTTATGTACGTAGTATATAAGTGGTATGGAGTATGGAGTATGTGCACAAAGATTTCTGCTTCAAGAAATCTTGAGCTTCATACAGAATTGCAATGATCTTGACATTTTGAATGCATCATGGTTTATATGAGATTCCCAATTAAATTTATCATCGGCCATTACAACTAAAAATTTGTTTTCGGACACAGTTTCGATTTCAACTTCATCTATTTTGATCTTATAACTGAGGTTTGAGGCCCGGTTTCCAAAAATCATGCATTTTGTTTTACCAAGGTGAATATCATGAAAGCTGACACTACCAGGGTGGGTTTGTGGAAACAGGCACACGGTGAAAGTGCTGTATTTTCAAGAAGACGTCATTGATTTTTATTTATTTTCTTTTTTAATTTTGACATGCATATGGTAATGCAGTATTTGTAACAACAGCTGATATCAGGTTTAAATGTGTTTACTTTCTCGATGGAGTTTGCCAGTTCTCTGTGTTCATGTTTGGGTTTTTTTCTCACAATCACAAACATGCATGCAGGATCAATCATTTCCTGTAGATGTTAATATGAGTGCATCGCTGTCTGTCTCCGTTTGTTCTGTGACGCACTGGTAACCTGTCTACAGTACATCCTCCAGTCGTCAACTTTGTGATATATTTAGCAACTTTTTCTAACAGTTTCTTTGCTGTGTCTGTGCATGTACAGAAATACTGCCACACTGTCTGCCTGGACTCGGGGATTGACTACAGACAGCTGGACCAGGCTGCAGCGGGGAACCTCTACTACCTGTAAGAACATAATTATCACACACACGATCACTGGTCACCTGTGTCTCCTCTGTTTACAGTCCAGCACGACCCAAAGGTGGCGCAGAGGTCCGGAAACGACTCGGCATTAACCTACTCACAGGCACTGACCTGCACACAACAAGCTACCGCTGGAAATGTTTGCGCACATCATGTAGTTTGATTTTATTAAAGCAGAGAAAGAGAAGGCAAACAGACGGATAAATGGGGAGAAGCAGGCTGGGAGGTTTATAAAGACCTGCATTACCTTGAGAGATCCATGAAAAGAATGAAAGAGGAATCAATAGAATATGAGAAAATGGCAGAGCTTTAAAAGCTAGTTTTCTATTTTTCTCATTACTTATGCATTGTTAGGGACACACACACACACACACACACACACACACACACACACACACACACACACACACACGGACAAACAAGTGCTTCCATCTTTTCACTGTATGTAAATACAGCGGCGCATCACACCCTTTTTACCAGGAGTTAAAGCACATGTACGCACACACACTCTCGCACACACTTCACAGTCTCATTTTGTTGTGCATTCACAGGCTAATGCTTGTGTGTAGAGTCTGACATCCTGTTTTTTTACTGATGGAGTGAAAAGCTAAGTACCCGCCTCCCATGCTCTTCTTGCTGCCACCGTTTGATGTAGCCACTTCAGCTTTATTAATTTCATATCCTATTATTTATACTGTTTTTGGTGTGTGTGTGTGTGTGTGTGTGTGTATGTGTGTGTGTAGCTCAGGGCAGCCCGGTGCGGAGGCCTTTATGGATGCGCTGTTTGAGGAGCTAACGTTAAGACAAAAAAGCGGTAAGAAAATGAAAAGAAAGTATTCTTGATTGAGGTCTTAACTTGTTTTTTTTTATTTCCTGAGTTACATTGAAGGACAATAAATTTATTCATACAGATATTAGCGGTGAAATCTACTCTAAAACACTTTTAGTACTTATTATATCATTTAATAAAGTAATAAAAGAAAGCGTGCGGAGGCTTAAGACCGCTGGTTCTCAAAGGGTTTTCAATAATTTGATTCTATTTAGTTTTATTTATACAGCAAGATTACAGCATAGTCTCACAGCACTTAATATTCAAATAAAACACCTGGAAAAAAAAAGAATAATCCCACATGAATAAGCATAGTTGATGGTGGAAAAACATTATCTAACATTCTGTGTGCATATTTTTAAAAAAGTAATTTAAATCAAGGGCCACACAGGTAATATTTGGAGTTTTGCATTTTGATTGATGTGCTATTTGGACAGTGACTGTTTATATATTATATCTAATATCTATATTATATTTGTTTACATATTATATCTATCTAAAGGTTTCATGACCACACTGTTGTAGCATTTTGTTTAAGCTGTATTTTTGAAAAAGAGAAGTTGGTCGACATCCCAATTTTTGAAAGAAAATATAAAAGGTTTCTTTATATTCACTTGATTCCCAAATAAGCCCATGTGGTAAGAAACACTTTATATTATCAACTTAAAACTGCCTTTAAATGCAATATAACATAATTTTAAACATGCAGTTCAAAATTTGATTAATTAGAGTTAATGATGGGAGTTCTGTTATTAATCATAATTTATGGAAATTAAACTTTTCACAGCCCTAATCCAAAGCCTTGCTTTTAGAGAGCTGCTTTTGAAACCTGAGGTTCATCTTGTTTGTGTTTTCACAGTTCCAGGCCCGCGGGTGCTCACTGTGCTGGGCAGAGACGTGACTCTAGAGAAGACCTGCGGCTCCATCGCCGACTGTACCTTTCAAGAGTTGTGTGGTAGAGTGAGTATTGTCTGAAGTCTCTTTTACAAATATACATTTTCACAAGCGTATTGTGCAGGAGGAATATCTTTTACACTACGTTAATTATCTTAGTCTATTAGTGTAGATAGTGTGACATGAAGCGAGGCAGGAGACAGTTCAAGCTCACGGCAGCCTTAAGCTGTTTTTATTAAGCAAAATGTCACATTTATGCAAATCCAGGATCAGGTTCACGCCCTTGTTCATAGTATGGCTTGGCTGTAAATGTGGAGAATGACCTCAAGCCGACTGATATCCTCCTGATCTCTTTTTGACTTACATCAACGTAGAAAATCCACTCGACGGAATTTAAAACTGCTTACATTGAAACATTGAAAGCACTTCTCTATTTTCATTTTCACCTTTATGCTCCATGGCTTCCCTCTTCTGCGCACGTATTGTCCCCGCCTTTGACCTCCAATCTTGGTCTCGTTTTTTTTGCTCAATGTCAAAAAGCAAGTCTTTTGACAATTTAATGATTAGCCGAGCCCGCCGTGCCTACAAATGAAGCGGTTTGGTGCTGCAATCTGTGGGGTTTTGTATATTCTGATCCCTGACGGACAGCAGTGAGCCTCAAGGTTCCCCCTGAAACATATTGCTATGTGTCCTAATTAATTTGAGTGCAGTGAAAGCGAATGTCAAAAAACCAACGGCAGGAACTGACTACATCGGCACGAGTATTTTGTACAAGGCGGCAGACTGCAAAGCTCACTGCGACTGCATGTGTTTGTGCAACTGCTCTGGAGGATGGTTTCGGTATGTAACCGCATCATTTGACCCTCAGGATCTGGGTGCCAGCGATTACCTGGAGATGGCACAGACCTTCGACACCGTCTTTATCCGCCACGTTCCCCTGCTCACCCTGTCGTTAAAGGATCAGGCCAGACGCTTCACCACCCTCATAGACAACTTCTACGACAAAAAGGTAACAGACATCAAACACAGTCTGCGTCCCACATGTAAATCCAGACGTAAAAGATCATTGATCGCCGACTCTCTTCTTTTGACGACTTTACCTCGAGATTTTTGAACTTTCATGCATAGATTTGACCCCATTCAGTTTCATTCACAAAGCGTTTGCGAGGTCGCGCTTTGACGCCGGGTGATGAGAAAAGGCTTTGTTTGGATCTGCACCCTGAAGAGCATCAGTAAGGTCAGACACCAATGTGTGGTGGGAAGGAAAGGCTGTGAGTCGGGATTTATTCCAAAGGCCACATCGAGTTGGGATGAACAAAGAGACTTTTTTTTTTTTTTTTTTAAGGACGTGGCTTTAAGAAAGTGTAGTGATGGTAAAGAGCCTTGCTGAACTTCTGCCTCGAACCCTGAAAAAGGTATCAAACACTTTTTAATTCAGAGGCCACAAGCAAAACAACCGTATCTGGAATGGGCCGAAACAGTAAAATAATAATTTATGTAAATGACTAGCATTTCTGTTTAATCCATCCTGAAAAATGTCTACAGTTAATGAAATATCTTTTGGAATTATTTCATTATGCCATTTTTAACAATGCCTCCTCTGTGAAATATTAGAGTTTTTCTTCATTTTACTCAGCAAATATGCTAAAAACAGTATATCTGAAATCGCATTTATCAGTTTGCATCTTCAGGCTAACACTGAAGGTATTCTGCTTCTCAGGGTCATGTTGTTTTTTTGTTTTATTTACTATTATTTTTTTTCGAATTCCAGTATGTTTCCAGATTAGTTTGGCTTTTTATGCCTTTTTTTGGGTGTTTTTTCACTCTGAGGTATCATCCTGTTGGTTTTGGCCCATGAGCCATGTTTTAAAATTGTGCCGTAAGTCATTGAGCCTGAAACAACCAATCCCACAACATGAAAGAAAGACAAAAACATTCAACTTTCTTCTCACCCATAGCCGGAAGCTACCCGTTCCTTCTTGGTGCTTCCTTGAGGTCACACCGACGACATGAAGATGACAGAAAAAGGCTGAAGATTCACCTGATTATCTGCAGCACGGTGCCATTGTCCTGAGTTTCTGAGCAGTTCGCACTCCCTCCTGAATGATTCTGAGCTCAGTGAGCAGAGCTGTTTGTCCTGCAGTAGATCAGAGAAGTGTATTCCGGCCGGATACAGTGATGTTGTGACAAACTGAAGGAAAGAGAGGCTGCACAATGAGGGTGACTGGCATTTTTTAGAAGCCCTGAATGTGATGAGTCTTGAAAAGCTTTGCCGCCTTCTGTTGGGAAAGTTTGGAGATGCGTTGGTACTTTCAGGAGTTTGGCAGGGTGTCATCAGTCAACCTGGATAGGAAAAAAACAACTTGTGCATGTAGGATGTTCTTCACCGTTGCTGTGCACTCTGCCTTGCTCTATTTGCCATATCTCTACTTTCTTGTAGCGAGGCCGTCTCAGACCAGGATTGGACACGCCTGGTTCAAAGAGTTGGTAGATCCAACTTGCGGGAGCTTGAGATCCACTTAGAGGGGTGGCTGATGGGTGCCACTCTCCCCTGGAGACCGCCATCAGAGGCACTCTTGTCCTCAGCCTCGTCCTACTCGGCACTGTTTCACCTGGACGCTTAATGACCGATGTACCAGCCCGCTAATGTGCTAATGCTCTTTTCCACATCCCAGCAATCCTGCCCCGACTCAGCCTTTTTCAAGCAAGCACATCTGCCCGCTTCACTACTGGATCTGTGGCAGTATTTCTCCCTGAGATTAGTCACACGATCATCTGGTGACGGAGTGATTCATCAGTTGGAGTTTCCTCATAACGATATTCGTGTCATCGGAGCGATGTGTTTGGCTGCTCTGTTTGCAGCTGATGAAGGCATTTCACACGAATCAGAAGAGACTCTTTGGTACAGCGTGTCATGATGATACCACATTTTGTGCTTTCTGAAGGTGTGGATCCTCAGATTTGTGACCGTACTGCTTTTCAGTTTGATTACCAGTAAAATAGCAAAATGTGGTCGAGTGCAGAAACCACAAACAGTTTTGACATTTGATGACTACAAAGGTGGACCTTATATTTCCATTTAAAAACACTTCCATTGCTTTTGGCTCATTAGCGGCCAGCATGTGAGCGGCTTGAAATTTGGGGGGGGGGGTGCTGATGGAGAGCAAAGGACTCATCATCTCACACTTTAAAAGCTCCTGCTCGAGTGGTACTTGGAACAGAGATACATGCGTCAAAATTGAATAATTTTGGAAATCAGAGGTGTAGCACCTTGTCAGGATGACTTCAAGTGGCTGCTGCGTGACTGTATCTAGATACAAAATTACTATTGACAATACTCTTTGTAGCTCACTCCCTACGCGTTTACTGTATCGATCAATTTGTAATTATTTTAAAGGGGCTGATCTAACAAGTCAGACCACTGAAGTTGAAGGACACGACAAAATGCTCACATTTACTCAAAATAGAAATACTTGCATGAAATCGCTCCATACTTTCTGATTAAGCAGAGGTTGCACAGGTTGTCATTTTGAATGTCAAAATGACGGCAAAGAAGGAAGTCTGCGACAAACCGTTTTTGAGAAAGTAACCTGGACGTGCCTGAGTGTAACCCCCCCCTCCCCGCCTCCTTGTCCCAGGTCAGAGTGGTGGTGCTGGCTGCGGCTCCGTTGAACCGGCTGTTTCACCACACGGGAGGAGAGGACGAGCGAGACCGGCAGCTGCTGGACGACCTGGGCCTCGGCCAGGTAAGAGCTCGTCTCTGCGATCGACCCGGTTACATCAGATGAGTGATAAAACCGCTTGTTTTACCCACTATTTACACTTTGAGCCACTCTTGTGCTAAAAGTGAAAGGGTCTGCTTTATTTAAAGGTGTGATTTTCAGTTTTTAAGAAGGCATTACAGCATGGTAATGGCAGGTGGACACGACCTCTCTGCTCTAACTCGTTTTTACTTTCTGTACAGTCTGGTTTGGGGTTGATTAACTGACCGGTGCGTCTCTTCAGGAGGCAGCAGAGCGGCTCACTCTGTTCACGGCGGAGGAGGAGATCTTCGCCTTCCAGAGAACCGTCTCCCGACTGATGGAGATGCAAACCGAATCCTACTGGGTGGCAGGAGACCGCAGTCGCAGTGGAAAACCCGATAAAGCATAACATCCGTTGCCTACCTCCAGACAGCACAGTACCTCACCAACATCCACAAGAAACAAACCTGTTTTGGGAAACCAAAGTTTTTTTTTTTTTTTTCAAGAAAGAGCACTTCATGCCACGGCACCGTCAAAGTACAAGATGAAACTAACCGCAGGACTTCTTTGTCTTTGACTGCTCTTCATCCTCTATGCATATTGCATATTTTTCATGTTTCTCTTGTGTGAGGTGTGCTCTCTCCCCCTTGTGGAATATTTAATGTGAGGGAATATGTGAAGCTCCCCAGTGAGCCAGAAGACAAACAGACTCTAGTGTGTGATGGGGAACAGGTGTCCTTCACTGCAGTTGCTTACTGCCCTCTTGTGGATGAATGAATAAAGGGTTAAAAAGTCTGAACCTGACTCTTTTCTGTCTCATTTTCTGAGTGCTTTTGAATCGGACATCAAAATTGACACTGATTTAAAATGGCGTATATTATTAGCCACACATTTATGATAGCTCAGAATTTATTCAGGATAATTCCTAAATTATTAAAGTCTGTTTTGTGTTCATTCTGAGTAAAAACTTTTCAGCTGCTTCCTCGTAGAAGGATTTGTGAAAGGATTTGTCGCTGATAATTTAAATTTTTGATATGATGACATATATAATATAGCAGTCTGTATCCCTCGTGGATTGGGTGTCTTGTATTATATTTTTTGTATTGTATTTATTCGTTCATTTCAGACAATTGCTGTACAATAATGCACAAAGTAAAGGAAACATTCACAAAAGCAATAAACAATGTAGCAAATAACCAAATAGCAGAAGATTTCATTATGCCTGAAAGGGAGTGGGAAGAAGAAAACTTATTTAATCCCACCCCCGATTATCCTTAATATAATATAATCAGAAAAAATTCTCACTTCCATAGTCGTATATACACACATGGAAACTAATAATTCATTGATTTGGATCTACGTAACGAAAAATTTGAAACAAGGTGGCGTTACCATTGGTAACCGATAACATATACAGACTTGAATACAAGTATACCAACAATGGTAATGAACAGTATACCAGGAATGGTAAAGAAACAACATAAACACACTCAGTAATGTTGATGTGAACTCAAGACCCATATTCTACATACTGCGACCAAACTGTACGTTTATATTGGAGTTTGAATCTATGAACATTTTGGCATTGCTTGTGTTGAGTGTCCAGGTTGTTCCACAACTTAACCCCACATACAGATACACAAAAATGTTTACGGGTAGATTTTGTTTCTGGTATTTTGAAATTTCCATACCCTCTTAAATTATGAACTGTCTCTTTTAATTTGAAAAACTGTTGTATATTATTTGGCAATGTTTTATTAAATGCTTTGTACAGAATAATTAATGTGTTATATTTCACAAGATCATTGAATTTTAATAACTTAGACTGAATAATAAGACTGTGGAAGTATAATATCAATCAGTGACATGTGGAAAGGAAAGTTAAAAAAAAAACAAAAAGTAAAATGGGCCTTGCAAAAGCTATTTTGTGTGACAAATTGGACAAAATGCAGTTCTTTTGATAAACTCTGTTTCCATTTTTGCATATTCAAAAAAGGCTTTGAATTTACAAAGAGCCAAGAAAAGCATCACTGTTTGGTGGAACTATGCCAAACTACTCTACATGTCTGAACAGATCAAATGATTTCTGTAGGTTTAAAAACTTTAAAGGTGTAACACATGTCAAAAGATAATTAATTATTATTTCACTATTTTCACTGACAAAACTAAATCACTGTAATTTCTGTTTGGATAGATTGTAAAAAAAAAGGACAAAGCACTGGCTGGGGTCGTTTGACTTCTCCCTACTGTCCTGTAGGTGGCAGCAGAGGGCCATCAATAGCTCAAGGTTTATTATTGCGTCCATCTAAGGATGAGGTCATTCTGGTGCACCACTCCAGTCCCACCAACCTGCTCCAATAACTATTACAGTCATCGAAACCAGGACTGTTATATATCACACTGAGATTTTATATAACCTCCTGCAATCCACACTGAAGTATAATGTCAGAAGGCTTTAAGGGACAGGCGAGGTGTTGGGTGTGTCTGGAGGCAAACGCATGATGTGCATCAGGACTCTGTTTTCCTAATTCTAACTTGCAATTAAAGAAAAATCCATCACACTGTGTCGAAGCCCCTAATCCAATCAGCGAACATCAGGCACAAATGGAGATGGCCATCGTGCTTTCTGATTGTCCTAATTGGATGATTCACGCTGGCTTAGGAGAGCGGTCATCATCTCCATCCACTCTGGACCGCAGTGCTGATCCCTCGTGCTGACAAAGGGGAAAACTAAAAGACTTGTCCTTTTCTCCTTCAACTTGCATGGTCTGAATCTCCAAAATGCTTCAAATCTGTTCATGTTATGTTTAGAATGTGGATACAGTGTGTTCTCTGCACATTTACGCTGTATTTCAGTATGACTGAATCATATTTCCACTGGACAGTTACAAAGTTGAACTTGTAGGCCGTGTTGGTAAAAGAGGCTCTTTAATGAAGTAACATCATTTCTATTTGAATCTAACATCACTGAAAACTTGTAAATCAGATTGTTGTTTTTTTTTTATTACATGTGTGGTTTGTGTCCTGATGTGACTCTATAGTCAGTTTCAGAGGGGCCATGTAAGGTGAAGCTGCTTATCTTAGTACCAAATAAACTGGCCCAGTGCCCGAGATACTTCAGCGGGTATATAAGGTACACACATCTGAAACCTCCTCATGACACAGTGTGACAGGAATGGTTGAAAGCAGATGGGGGAAAAAATGTCAAGACTATTTTAAAGGGCATGTGCCAGTCTCAGCCCAGTTTCAGTTGCATGAAATGTAATGAATAGTTGGTCCTTGATTAGTCCAAATGAATAAATTGAACTGAGATGAGATCAAATTGGCTCTGTGGATAGATCTTTTTAATTTCACTGCTCCTAATGAGCTGCAAAATTGAAACCTTGAACGAGCATGAGGCATATTTGAGGTATTAGCATATACATGCCCTGAAACGGCACAGCCCAGATCCTTTAAAACCGTACTGGCTGCTAATAGTCATTGGGAAGCCTATTTTTAAGGTTTTATTTTTTTTTTTCTGCTTTATCCAATTTAGGGTGGCAGAGGGCTGGAGGGAGCCCCTCCTGAAAATGAGGCAGGAATATTCACCCTAGACAGATCACCAATCCATCAAAGTGAAAACAGAAAGAGCAGATTTCACCAGTAAACCTCACGCTAACAAACCAGTTGGATTTTGAAGTGAATGCTGCTGAAAGTTCAGTAAAAGCCTATTTGATCATCAACAGTAAACTACCATGACTGTTATAATTTGATGTGAACCTAACCAAACAAAAGCTATTATTTTAACATGATGCAGCTGAGATCTGAGCTTCATGCAGATAGATATGTGTCTGCATGCAGACACTAACCAGTTCTCAGACATCGAACCCCCCCCCCCGCTATACATCCAGCAGTTCGCTCTGTAGTTCTCTGCAGGAGGCAAACTGCTGCATCAGGTATTCTCTTTGATGAGACGAGAACAAAACCCGCCACACAATGTGTGTACACCAACCATCTCCTGCAATGCTGTGCAGTAAAGACCCCCGACTGACTGCTGCCGTCAATGAATCTAAGATGTAAAATGTTGATTGTGTGTCTCTGGAGCACTACTGCCGTTTGAGAGAGCCGGTCTCTCTGCCTGCAGAGTGAATACAGTGACGAAGATCTTGACAAAGGCGTGTGCACGAGCTTACATACTATGCTTTGCAGTGGGAGAGTATTTAACCCAAAAGACATTCACACAAGGACACCATGAGCATGTGTTCAAATATAAAAATCACAATTAGAGGTTGTTTTTTTTTCCCTCAATGTTTACATAAAATAACTACACAATTTTTTTTTAAAATCCACCTTTTGATACCCTGCTCAGGTGATGTCATGTAGTGGTCAGTCGTGAACGCGCATTCCTGCACAGGAATGGCGTGCACGCGCGTCACGCACGGGCCTCGGTGAAACAAAGAAGACGTGAACGAGGTTGTTTTGATCCAGTCAAGGTGGAGGAGCAGCAGCAGGAGGAAGAGGAGGAGGAGGAGGAGGAGGAGGATGGAGGTCCAGAGCATCATCATCATCCAGGTCGTCTCCTCGCTGCTCAGGCTAATAAAGCAGGTGACGTCATCCTGGACTCCAGAAGGGGGCGTGGCCTCAGGCCGTGACAGGCGTGATTGACAACTGGGCTTTATTAAAGGCACAATCAGCCATAAAAGACAGCTCATAATGACCAGATCTTTATAAAACACCAAAAATAAACCACTACATTCAGATTTTGATTTAATCTTAATCTGAAAACACAGCTCGGCACATGTTGAAAGTCTAAAAAGCCTACTAAAGTCTTGGCTTTATTACAAGAAGTTAACATTAAGTTAACATTGTTAAAATATTAAGTGCATATTACTATGATTTTAGATCACATGTTTTCCCTGATCAATACAATCTTTTTCTTTTAATCCATCGATAGTATCGCTCATGTTTTAATTCATTCCACGATGGAGAAAGCAGTACAGTCATGTTGCTGGCTCATGAAGCAAATTGAACTAAGGCACTGTAATTATGGTCATCAAATTGCCCTGCTATACAATTGAAATGACTCTGCCCTTAATCGCTCCTCTTTTCTTCTTCTGTCATGCCAATTTCTTTTGGTGCGTGTGTCCCTGACATGTCGGGACGTATTCCAGCCAGCGGGACGCGCGGTCCGGCTGCGGTGTCTCTTTAAAAGGCGATCCCGTGCGCGCAATCCAGGGGGCTGGCCCTTCATCGACTTGCAGGCGTGTGTGTGTGCGTGCGTGTGTGTATATGTGTGTGAGTGAGAGAGAGAGAGAGAGAGAGAGAGAGAGAGAGAAAGAGAGAGAGAGAGAGAGAGAGAGAGAGAGAGAGAGAGAGAGAGAGAGAGAGAGAGTTTATGTGCCTACCTAAGTGTGTGTGCGTATGTGTGTGTGACAGAGTGAGAGTGTAAGTGTGTGTGGACTGTGGAGATACAGTAGTAACCCGGAGTGAGGTGGCAGTCTTATTCCACATCGACACCGACTTGCCCTGCATTCATCCCATCTCCCTCTTCGCAGCGCAATTGAGGAGTGAAAGAGAGAGAGAAAGAAAGAAAAAAGGAGTCGAGATGGCATCTGGAAATGTCTCTGGACAATCTGGGATCTAGCTTTTGTTTTCTTGACAATACGGAGTACGAGTGACTGGCCGTGCGAGGTATTTCATTTAAAGTGTTCGTGGGGAAGATTTATCTCCCAGAGAAATGAGGTTTGGGCTCTCTCACCTCAGACACGGGTCTCCAGAAGGAGGATTCAGATGGTCTGACGGGAGTGGGGTTTTAGTGCAGGCTGGATCTCCTGTTAACGAACATGTAACGATTCATTATGAATCCATTGAGCCCAGAAAGGACCGTGTTTTCATTCTGGACAGTTCGTGGTATTTCTAGGAGGCAGTAACAGAGCGTGTTCACTGACAGGTCGCTGTTTGTAATGTTTTGTGGAGTGCTTAAGTAAACTGGATGTTTTATATCCCCTCATGCTCTCTAATGTCTTCAACAGGCGTGAATCGGTAAGTTGCTGCTGGCCCCGCTGGGACTCCGCTGGTGTGGAACAGCAACAAAGGACGGGAGCGCGCATTCATGGGACGCGACTTTGACAGCTCTCCATTTCTTGTCTTATAACTTTGTTACCTGACATCTGGGGCGAGATCGCAACAGGAGCCGGAGATCATGGCAGAGGCTCCGCTCCCCGACCCACTCCCGGACCTGGACGTGGCCATCGACCCGGACTTTGAGCCCCAGAAGCGGCCCAGGTCGTGCACCTGGCCGCTGCCGCGACCCGACTCCGGCGCGGTGAAACCGGAGAGCAATGACACAGATATCATACCCGAGGAAGAGGATGATGAAGAGGACAATGCCACCCCGACGCCCATCGGTGTCAGTGGCTCCGGCGTGGCCACAGAGGACCAGAGCAGCAACAGCCCCGTGGCCGACGGAGCGCTCTCCTCCCCGGGCCAGGACAGCGGAGGCTCCCCGCTCCCCACGCACTCCCCCTCGGCCACATCTGGCGCGCTGACCCCCAGCAGCCTAGCGGCCCAGCAGACCCCGAGGAAATCCTCATCTCGCCGCAACGCCTGGGGGAATCTATCCTACGCCGACCTGATCACCAAAGCCATCGAGAGCGCGCCGGACAAGAGACTGACCCTGTCCCAGATCTACGACTGGATGGTCAGATCCATCCCGTACTTCAAAGACAAAGGCGACAGCAACAGCTCCGCGGGATGGAAGGTAAGAGCGGCCCCCCACCACCACCACCACCTGCACACCCCCTCCTTCCTCCAGCAAAACAAAAACAAAAAAGCATGTGGCTTGTAAACCCACTGGCGTGCGCGCACGCATTCATTTTACGCTGCGTAATCTGGTTTTTACGAGCGTCCATTTGGGTCGTCTGACTATCATTAAACCCCCTAATTGTCATTTTAATGGGAACCACAGATCAGTCCGAATAAAACTACAGGAAAAAAAAGCATTAGGAAGCCAGTGAAGCACGTGGATCTCCTTCAGCAGAGATCTGAGAGGGTTTGCAGAGTTGTATTTCTGACATACACCAATTCCACCTAATTCTCTTCAGAGATAGTACCTACTGGCAGGCAGTGCGGTTTGCAGTGCATGATCTTTGACAAGCCTCAGTCATGATATGACTTGATGAGAGGAACTGGAGCAAACACACATCATAACCTGTTTGTCTGGAAACACAGTTGCCTATTTTGAGTGATGCAATCCCTGCTTAAGACTCTCAGGGAATGATAAAATTACATAAGACAGTTAAGGTGTGGCAGCTAATCCAATAATGGGACCAGTGATCTGAACATAAACAAAATGATCTGACAGTAAACACGGCGTGTAGACGTGAATCCTGAGAATATATGTTTTCTTTATGTGTAGCCATTTCTGTCATACATCAACACGGTTCAATGTGTGCGTCTTCTTTCAGTGGTTTGTCTGTTTTTGTGGTTACTTAGTAATGACGTTGTGGCCTTAACTGCACTTTTTCCCATTTACATCTAAAAGTTGAACTTCTGTCATGTTACTGTAACCAGGCTCTGCCCTGTTTGCCATTTGTTATGTAAACCTTGGCAGCGATCTGTCAGTCTCTTGGGTCAGGTATGCGACTGCCAAGGTTGCTGATCCTGCCATGGGGGAATTACATAACTGCATAGTTGCCCTGAGTTTGGGGCGAGCTGTTATGGGTAAAGCTTCTTTTTGGAAGACATCGATCTGATCCCTCAAAAGACGCACCGGCCCGCCCCGTGGAAAGAGAGGCCAAGTAGGAGAAAGGCACAAAAGGTCAGAGAGCAGAGATTAACATACATCAGAAGCTGAAGGACCGGTCCCATGGGGGTGTGGAGCCTATAGGCCATATTTTCTCAAGGCTTCTCAAGTTTTGCCATGCGATACGCTTCGGTGAAGAGCAATTGGGAGATTGCATGTGTACCCTGACCATGTCAAGGCTGGGTTCACCGTCACCATGCGGGGTTGCTGCTCCTGGAATTTCGGGCATGAGGGCCAGGCTGTCAGTGGTTTAGTGTTACACATGGCCCGTCAGTAAATCTTGGCTGCAGCTTACAGCCAGTGCCCTCTTTAGTGTTCCTATAAAACACTCTTTTCAGGAGAGCCTTCTGCTGTTTCAGTGCAAACGGCGAGTAGTGGCCCTGCACAAATCAGGGACTTGTGAATTAACTTGATGAACGGAGGCTTAATGCGAGCATGAAACATCTGTATTTATGATGTTATTCAGATTATACAGTACAATAATGAGAACCAATACCAGAATAATGTGATATTTGGACCCATCCCATAGGTAGAATACATTCTTCTCAAAGATCACATAGATTGCCCAGAATCTTCATCTTTTCCAAGATTTGAGAGGTGTCACATCTCAGTAATGAGACCCACACCTGTCAGAAGCTACGCTTAGATGTTAGTGAAAAGCCCATGAAACCAAAGACCAGCCCCAGGTTTTCAGAGCACTACTTCTATACTGAGACTTTTTCTACGACCCTTCCCCTCTCCATTTCACTCTCATAGACTCTTACGTTTCGCCTCCACTCAGAGCAGAGTTTGAGCACCTTCAGTTTTTTGCAGCTTCGGCAACTTTTTTTTTTTTTTTTTTTGAGGAGATTTGCTCAACAAATCCTGGTAATCCCCTCTGGTTTTGTTTCTCTGATTCTACAGACATTATTCTGCTTCATGTCTCTGTGAGTTAGCAGACCTGAAAAAAAGTTTTTTTTTTTTCTTTTTGTCAAACAGGGAGCATTAACACTTTTATCATCATTGATTGTCTTTGACTGATGAGAGCCACTGGATATGCTTTTAATAGCAACAGACTGTTCGGTCATTTACTTGTTCTTGCACAATAAGTAGCAGCACACTCTCCGACAACTATGAACTAACCCTGACTGTTAGGTACATATTTGCCTTCATAGGGCTGAGTCCCATCACTTTATTTGAACAAAGCTGAAATATGTCACGCACTGAACTGCAAACAGCAAGTTCACGCTCACATTCACAGACGTGTTGACTTTGGTAGAAAATTCAGGTTTTTGTTCAAATGAAGATGAGCTTAGCGTGAAATTTTTTTTTTTTTTTCTATTTCAGGATAAAAAGTGTTGACACAGGCGTTTAGGTATTTTATTTGCACTTCAGTCAAAAAATGCTGAGACATACCGAACAACACAATTCTCTTTTGCTCAAGTGTAAGATTTTCCAAATAAACTAAACAGAATCAGAAACTTTCATGACTAAGTTGAAATGTTCCTTCTTCCTCTTTCCTGATGTCACATACCGTGCTGTCCTGAAGGGGAAAGCCTGCTTCACAGCTGATGAAATATGTGCTAAGAGGAGCTTTGGTACAGCAGGGGAGTGGAAGGCTGCAACTCAAAATAGCACCTGTAAACAGTACATAACTGTCTGAGCGCGTGTCGTTGCATAAAAGAAAGATTAGTAGCACCTGCGTGTGCACTGTGTTAGTGTGTGTGTGTGTGTGTGTGTGTGTGTGCATGCGTGCAGGTATTCCTGACTGCAGTGAACTTTGTGCTCTGGTGTTACTTAACCGTGCTGCAGTAAGCTCACCGTCCATGATGGCCGCTCATCACAAGCCGGGACCCAGTTATGTCATATTCTCCTTTAAGGTTAAGAGATTTTAGCAGCGACGCGGCGCTACATACAAGGTACCGATGTAGTTCTGACTACCAAAGATTACTTTCACATCTCAGGTTTCTGTGTGTGTCTTTAAACCGGTCACACAGTCTCGCCCAGACACGCACAGCCATATTTAGTGCATTTGTCTGGTCATGTTCAGGCTTATCACCCCGGCTCATGACTGTGAGTCTCTGATGCCTTAAATATACCTGGCGCTCAAATTAGGTTTGCTTAAGAGGATTTCTCCGTTTTACAAGTCCTTAACTTTGAAGTGCTGAAAAAAGTAGGGATCAATTTGAACATGAAATCATTAAATGTATAAAGTTGTTTTTTTTTTGTTTTTTTTTTAATTAATTTGTGTTTGTCGGTATTTTGTGCTCACATGAAATCACAAACACTAATCTATGTTCCAAAGAATGAAACACAGCCCATGGTAGAACTGAAGACATGAAGCTAGTCCTTTGCAGGAGGTGTTCATCATTTCATGAGGGTGAATTCACCTGCTTAATAAGAATTCACACTTCTCACAGTCTGGGGTCTACATGCGATGACTGGCTGAGGAAATTCCTCTGATACTGTAGAAAATACCCCAAAAGATTAGCTGTGTGTGTGTGTGTGTGTGTGTGTGTGTGTGTGTGTGTGTGTGTGTGTGTGTGTGTGTGTGTGTGTGTGTGTGTGTGTGTGTGTGTGTGTGTGTGAGAGACACATTTAGAAGTCTCCTTAGATGGAGCTGGCATGGTGCCAAACTGGAAGAAATGAACCTGGGGTGGGGGTGGGGGTAGGGGTTGAGGGGGGGTGGGGGGGTTGGTTGGGGCTAAAGGAGGAGAAGGGGTGGGGTGCATTTTGGGGGGTGGGGAGCAAATTAATGAGCTTTGCACTAAATTGGTGTATTACATCTGGCCCCTGGCTGTGATTCCCAAAGGAGATGTTTGAGGGTGTGTGAGGCTAAAGGGCTGATGGGTAATGGGAACCCACCAGCTCAGCCCCCCCCCGCCCCCCCCCCCCCAATTCTGAATGGTGTCACCTGAAGCAGTCAAGGAGGGAACCCCCAGGTCCTGTTCTAGTTTCATTTTCCAATCAATGGACACGTTTTTCCCTAAACGGCAGAGGAGCTTCGTCTCCTTTGGACTCCTTAAGATTACAGATGGTTTAAAAACGAGTAGGATGCTTTGAAGTCGCATCAACAACTTTGCACAGTGTGTTTTCAGCCCAACATGGAGGCGAGTTATGATGCTGGGTGATGACGCTTGGCTTGCGGCTGGTGCCAGAGTTCATGATGGAGGTGGAGGCTGGGGTCAAGGTCAGGGTTCACATTCTTTCACTCTGTAATCGAAGAGTGTGGAAACAATGTGCTCTGCGACGTGAGCCTTTCATAGTGATAAAGAGACAGACTATAATGACCTGAACTCACTGTTTTCCTTGGGTTACTTTAGATTTGTTATTAACTAAGGTTGCAGCAGGTCGATTCCTCTTTCCAGGAAAAATCCAGTGAAAGCTCCATAGTTACAGGTGGCCAGAAACATGACTAATATGAATGCTAATGGGGTGTAAATGAGCAGCCGATCACCGATGAGTCAACGTTGTGTTCACAAGTTGTTTCATTGCCTCTAAATGTTACATTAATCCTTTGCTGCAGGTCGAACGATCTTGGTTTTTTGCAGAAGGCATTGTTGATGCTGCAGAGCTTTTTCCACTCTTAACTAGAGTTAAAGTCGCACTACTGTCAATGACTTGCTTATTTTAAGGAATTAGGATTTTCTTCAGAGTGAAATAATGAAGAGAGGGATGTCCTCATACTTTTGGCCGCAGTATGGTTGTGGAGAAAGATCTCCATCTGTCGCTCTTTGTCTTTTCCGCTGTCTCTCAGTCTGTCCGTCTGACTGTGTGTTACAGACAAAGTTATTTGTCAGACTGTGTGTTATAATTAGTCAAGGATTTTGAACATGCAACTCAGTAGTTGCCTCAGTAGCCCCTTGTGTGTGTGTGTGTGTGTGTGTGTTCGCGTGTGTAATCAGAGCTTGTCCAGCCCTTTACAAAATGGTTGTTAAAGGGTTGGACAAGAATAGCATATTTTTGCATCGTCTCTCCATTTCCCCCTCATCGTTTTCTGCATCTTCGCCGCCCATGTTACCTCCTGCACGGTCTGTTCTCCTCAAAGACACTTCTCAATTATTCAGTGCACTTGGGATGAATTCAGATCGCTGTATGAATTTTTAAGAGCCTGTTCTTGGCTAAAGGCTGACCCCCTTTTCCCCTGTTTTTTTTTTTTTTTTTTTTCACAGTTTCTGTCTCTCCTTCACTGTTTTTTTTTTTTACTCCGGTCTCGTTTCTCAGCCTCTCACGCCATCCCTCATTATTTTCCTGCCAGCTCCCTCATTTGTCTGGATGTAAAACACTGTGGCGAGCGAAAACAAACCATTTCCCTGTAGCTTACTTCTGTTCGTCTAAAAGCAAAATTCTTGAAATCTGTTGTGGGCTCTAATGAATGGAGATAAATCTTGGGCCTCTCCTCTCATCACAAACAAGGACTAAAGGGATTCAGGGGAGTATCCCTTGATTCCTTCTTGTCTTTTTGTGGTCAGTATTCTAACAGTGCAGCATTTTTTTTGGAGCAATTTCAGAATAAATAGCTTCAAGACCTCAGTGCAGCTGAACTATTTCACAAACCCCAGATCAAGAGATATTTCGACTTCGAATTAGCAATCCTGTGTTTTGCTTAACCGTACATGTGTTTAAGAGACACAAAGATACAGCGAGCCAGCTGCGGGTACATGCCCGGTCCTTGATAAGATCTAAAATACAAACACTTGTGTCTCACATACTGATTACATGCTGGGGGCTGGATTTAAGTTGGCATTCTGCCCCGTGCACAGTAAGCACAAACTTCTGCAGGGGAGAGGAATTACTCAACGCCACGGAAAACAGGACTCTCTCCAAAGATATGCAACCCTGTAAAGCCACAGCGTATCCTTTGCGCAGTCAAGCTTTTGAATGTGATCAAAGAACATAAACTTAAGAGGAGGTGGTGTTTCCTTTGGACAGAACAAAGCCAGTTGTTTTTCACTAAGAAAGCCAACGGCTGTGACATACATACACTTTACAGTCAATCCTCTTAAAGAATCATGATCAAGAATACATATTCTCACATGTTCCCTCCTTTTAAAACCATCCCTATAAATATCTTAATTTTCCGGCTTCAGTTCACCCTCGTAATCCTGCAGAAAGAAAATTACCTGGTAATATTCAGTTTATTACTAATAAAGCGCGTGAGCGGCAATGCTGGTACTATAATTTAATGGAGCCTGCATGCTAACAAAGCATGGGTGGAATTTTCCCAGGAGATTAACTTTAAATTTGTCCACTGCTGCCATAAACCAGAGACTTGAAGGTCTGTCGTGCATTTTCCGAGAGGCTGTTGAATCGCCAGCATTTCTGCCACAGACCATCGAGTCACCCTCATGCTACAAAACATGTGTTCAACATCAGATTACACAGATCTTTAAAAACTGTCCGTGCTGGAAACGTGTGCTCCTGCAAGATAAGTGTATCAAAGTGCAGCGTCGAAGTGGCAGGAAGAGTTTGGGGTTTAAAGGGGGGAGCAAGAAGACCACTGCAGTGGCAGAAATTCAGCTTTACAAGAAAAAAAAAAATACACAGAGATCTTACAGTTGTGTAATTCACCCTGACCTTTGACCTCTCCTGAGAGCGACTTTCTCCACCGAATAAATTACATAGAGCAGAAAGTTGGAGTTGGGCAATAGCAAATGGACACTTGTCGGACTGGAAAATCGTGCCGTGGACGAGAAAAACTGCCTTTTGGGCTTTGAAGGAAAGGAAATGTAGGAAAGCGGCAATCATACATCCCCTCGCCGAGGACGTTCTGCTCCGTCTAAATGGAGTAACCAGCGACTGGCCCGAGATGGGAATTCACTGTACACAAGTGATTTAACGTTGGGCAACAGAGGGAGTGTGAGAAAATGTGGAATGATGCCTTCAAGTGATGTGCGAAGTATGAACGGATTAGATCCAAATGGGTTCAAGAGAAAACATGTCATAGTTTCCCATCAATTCCAAATTCTTGTGGTTTCCAGTAATATGTACGACGATCATACAGAACGTGTATGATATAAATAATGTGAAGAGTACTGTCCCAAGAGTAAGACCAGTGTCAACAATTAGTATGGGAAACATTTTTTTTTTTTTTCAATGCAGCAGATGTTGTGAGAAAGTGTTGCAGGCAGCAGATGAACGTCTGTATGAGTCTCAGATATAATAACTATCCCAAGCATTGCTATCCCCTCAGCTGTTGGAGATTTGCACTTGCATGCATAAAGGCATGCATACTTGTGCCTATGAGCGGGGAGGGGAGGGGGGCGTGGGCGTGGGCGGGGGGGGGGGGGGGGGGGGGGGGGGGGGGGGGGGGTTGTTGCTTGCATGTCTCCACAGCAACCGATAACTTGTCAACCAGGTGGAGGGACGACGCGCAGTTTGGGTGACAGCTGATAACAGAGTGACCCAGTGAACGTGTCTCCCTTCGCTTATACACACACACATGCACACATGCACACATGCACGCACGCACACTCACACACACACACACACACCCTGCACATACCTCCCATTCTGGCCTTCCCTCTCGGTTTCTCTGATAACCACATTGCTGAAGTGGGCCCCTTGCCTCGTTGCCTCCTCCTTCTACACCACTGTAATCCTCCACCTTCATCACCACACACACCAGCACATACCATGCACACACCGTCTGCGCGTGTTGCTCAACCCTATTTATATTCGCGGTGGCGTGTTCATATATATTTTGCGCAGAGAGTTAAAATTATAAGCAGGTAAAGCTCTAAATATCCCCTCCTCTCTGTCTACACCCCTTAATTACCCGTACTCCATCAACAGTCATCTGCCCGTGGCTCATTTGAAGTCATCATCACTGAATTTGGCTCACCAATGTGACTCAAGGCTTTTAAACTTTAATTTGTTTTCTTCTGAGCCTGTCTCTTTCAATTATGCCACTCCACCTGTCTGGCTTCACTGAGTCTGCGAAGAGGAGCCGGAGCTACTGTTTCTGTTTAACATTTAATTGACGACAATAAAGCTTTCTGTGCCCGAGGAGAGGAGAGTGCAGCTGATATAGAGGAAAAAATTATATATATATCTTTCATATGAGTCACTCACACCTAAAACCAGGATTCTCTGTTTTCTTTCTCACCCTCGTCCCATCTCTCACCTCTCGATCTACTCACACCCCTCCTTCCCAGCGAGGGTTAGAGCAGATTGATGACAGCAGATTAAACTGGGATTATGTTAGATTAAGAGTTTTGGAAGCCATAATTGCTGCTAAATTGAGCTAAACCACGTGTGTGCGTGACTCACAGGTACTTCTTATAAGTGATTGTGTAGTTAGGTCGCACAGTAGATTGTGCTGTATTGTGTTACTGTCACGGCTCTTTATTGAAAAGTCTTTTCATAATTATAATGGGAAATAGTTTGGATGCTTTCCATCCTGAATTTATTAACATGATTACCGAACACAGGCCTGCTCTACACTCAATTATTTCTGGCGGATATGAAGCTAATAAATTCCAGTGTCATGTATCATCTATCCAGCATACCCCAACGTACCCTCAAAACTGCTTTGTCTAACTTATGGTTGATGACTATGTGGGGGAGGCGAGGTACGTCCTGCCTGACTGGGGCGCAGCCTCACGCGATCTGCGTTCTCAGAGTCACGGCAGGACGCTCTCCAAGCACGGAGACGGCACTCCCAGATTTGATAAGCAAAGACCGAGAGTGCCACCGAGCAGCCATCCTGCTCGCCACCTGTCCAAGCCGCAGGCTCTCTGTGTGGACGCACAGGATTCTCTCTGTCTGTGTGAAATCCTATAGGTCAGAGTCACACATGCAAAGCGTGTCAGTTTCTGGTATGAATTACACAGCCCGAGATGTGTTGCCGTACACATGCTGGGCTTCAATGTTCCACATCCTCCACGCGCCATTAAAATACAGGAATTATGTTTTCACTTCTTTCTGGGCAACTGATAATGATTCCCATGATTTCCCTGCAGTAAGGTCTGCTTGAACCAGCGAGACAGAAAGACGGCAGCAGCTGAGGTTACATCAAAGAGAGTATGTGTGTGAGTGTGTGTGTGTGTGTGTGTGTGTGTGTGTGTGTGGGTGTGTGTGTGTCTTAATCGTTCCTGTTTGTGTGCATCTGAATGCATGTAAATGGCTTAAACACACAAAGGACATTATTTCCTTTTGTTCTTCTTGTGTAATGTATGTTTTTGCATGTACATCAGAGGGTGTTTCCACTCTGCCTGCCTGCACGAAACTGTGTGAGTACAGAGA
This sequence comes from Salarias fasciatus, assembly GCF_902148845.1. Taxonomy (NCBI): domain Eukaryota; kingdom Metazoa; phylum Chordata; class Actinopteri; order Blenniiformes; family Blenniidae; genus Salarias; species Salarias fasciatus. The sequence continues at coordinate 16,592,685 of NC_043759.1, forward strand.
AACATGCAAAGGGGAAAATTACAGATCCCCTTTTTTGGAGTGATTCTTGAGAAGCTCGAATCCATCTGCTGTTAAAAATTCAAGTCGTAATCCAGTGCCTCTACCCTTTGCTTTGGTTTAGAAATGCAAAAATCATACCTCATATTCTGTTGTTTCTTTGTGAACTATCTCAGCCTTTTCTGAAAGGATTTGACCAATCGTGGGCATGAGACAATGTTTTTCTTTTCAATAATTTTCAAATAATTTGCCCAGTCAAACTCTAAAGTTCATGACCAAAAATCTGCCCCATTTGGACCATTGTCTCCATCGGACTGCTATGCTCTATATGCTAATTAACTCTGCATATATGTCAGACCTGTTGATCACTTGTGGTTCATCTTTCTAATATACAGCTCTGTTGCCTTCACCCATTGTTCAAACATCAGATATATGTGATACGAGTGCATCCTCACAACTTCAGCAAGATGAAACTGATTTCGTGCTTGAGTACCTAATTTGACAGTTCTTCATCCTGTGAAACTAAATGTAAACTCCGAAAACAAAAAGAAGTGTTTTTCATTTCTGCTTGATCATGAATCTGTTGAGGTAGGTGCAAATCTATTCAAATCTATTATGGCATATTATCTGAGGATCTGCATCACCACCAGAACGAATAGTTTTGATGAAATTCTTGTAGTTATTTCACATTCACATTTCTTTTTTAAATCAAAGCTCAAATTACAAATCTCTGAAATCCCTGAGGTTTCCAGCTGTTTACGTTTTAATTATGCAGCTGCTAATATGAAAAATCTTCATTTTACTGGTTTAGTTTATGCTATTGTAATAAAATTCAGTAAAATAAATCATTCTCTATCTATCCAATTTATCAGTCTCGGTTGAAAAAAAAAAGTAGGCCAAGTCATGGACTTGAGGAGCCTGGCTCCCTTCGTCTGCCTTCTGTCTTCCTCTTGTCTTATCTGTTATCTTTTATGAGGCCTAGGTAAACCTTTGTATTTGCACACCTGGGTTTTATAAGCGAGAGTGGCGGGAGGAACGGGCTCGATAAGGGTCAGTAGTTATGGCTCCACGACACAGCCGCAGCAGATATGGGTCGATCCAGTAAGCATGCACCTACATGTCGACAGCATGAACAGATTGTTCAAACACTCAAAACTAAAAGCCTGAAACCATTTCAACTCCTGCTTTGCTGAAAGTGAAACCGTAGAGTTGGTGAAATTTGACGCTGGGCTTGTGCGTGGGGGCAAATCGACCTCAGAGCGACGAAGAGACAGGTCAGACCTCGGATGTTGGCCCAGTAACCCTAAAAGAGAAATTTCTGTCACACCTTTCACTCGAAAACCTACAGTCTCCAAATGAGTCAAATGCTTTGCGGATGAGTTTTGAAGTCAAACTTTTGAAATCAAATGATGCAGATGCCAAAAACAACATAAACAAACTATCAATAAAAGAGCGTCTGACTGTAAAGTAAACTGGCTAAAGGTTTATGTCTTTGTGAAGAATGGTTGGCAAAGTTTACTTTAACTTTAGGGTAAAGATATTTCAAATAGCTCTTACATGAACTTCAGCTTTCAGGACTCATAGATGCAGTTTTTACTTCAGCTGAAGGAAACTACGCAGACGGTTGTGGGAAGACGAGGACAAGTTTTTTCCAAGCAAAGGTCTGAAGGCATTTACAGCTTTCGAGGAAAACGTTACTGAAGACATGACTTGTCAGGTCAGCAGAGCAGAGCTATGCATGCAGACTTGAGCCGACAGGAACGAAAGGAGGTAGCTTTTCTGAATTGGCGAGAGCAGATTTCTCTCTTTAGGTATCTTCATGCTGCCGCCGCTCTGTCTCTCACCACGTGCTGGGGTGTTTTTTTCATCTGATGTGGGTATCTGGGCAGAGAAAATGCCCAGCAGTGTGTATGTGTGTGTGTGTGTGTGTGTGTGTGTGTGTGTGTGTGTGTGTGTGTGTGTGTGTGTGTGTGTATGTGTGTGTGTGTGTCTGGGTCTGTGCGTTTTATTGCTTATGGGGGCATGAAATCGCTCCAGAGCCTCAAGGCACATTGGGCACCGCTCTGCCCAGACACAGCCTCTTCCTCTCTCTGTGTTTTTTTTTTTACAGACACACACACACACACACACATCTTCCTTCATCTTCGCCCTGTGTGTCAGTGTGTTTACGGACACATGCGTCTCTGATTCCTTTCCACTGGTAGATGTTCCCTCCATTCCCACAGCGACCTTCATCCCAAGCAGCGAGCCGTCTGCCCATCAATCACTCAGCTCCTCGGTGCTGCTGAGGAGAGAAACCGATATCCAGAGACGCTGACCTCCAGACCCGGAGGGTCTCGGAGTGTCTCCATGGCGAGGACGGAACACAGACGTAAACACCGCGCTGGGACGGGAACATGACTGCGCCACACCAGGAAGAAATACGCTCACATAAAACCAGCTTGAAGCAGCAGCCAGTCAGGAGGACATTCTCCAGCGCACATTATGAATTCCCACACTCCGCTGCAGGCATCTGAATGTGTAGGAGCTCTGGTATAGTGAGGCCTTTGTGCTCATTATGAATATGTAGGCACGTGTGCCCGAGTGTAGTAGTGGTAGTAGTAATACTGTACGCAGAGGGGGGCTGGGCTATGTAAGGAAAAGCCCTGGCCTCAGCTGTTGTCGTACATTTCCCCCCAGAGAGATCCTCACTTTCCCCGCACATTTCCTTTCTGGCGGAAGCCTTCAGGTCAACGTGACGAGTAAAGAGCCACGGCGAAAGAGAACCAGAGCTGAGGAGACGAAAGTGGGCCCCTCGCTTCTTTTTTTTTTCTGCCTTTATCCTCCTCCATGTCCGTCCGGTTTTTTTTCTTCTTTTCTTTCTGTCGTTCTCTCAACATATTGGTTGTGGTGGTGTTGGGGGATGGGTACGTACAGTGGAGGAACTCGTGATCTGGCTGGAGTCAAATGAGCAAGACAGTATGTGCAGTCCCAGTCCCCACCCTCTGACACTGTTACTATCTATGTAGGAGGCTCGGCACTCAGACAACTGCAGGCAGGGATGAGCTAAAAGATACACAAACCCACCCTGTGTTAAAGAAGAAAAAAAAAAAAAACTTGATATCACTTCAATCAATGAGTCTTTCAACAGTTCTGGTTAGTTTAGATAGAAAAGATTTGATCCAGGGCTACAGACAGTCACACCACTCATGACTGCTCACAGGTACGTCAGAACACACACAGTGCTCGGCAAAAAACAGGCTGCGTTTTCAGGATTTTAAAGATATAACTGAGATGCGGGCGTCGCAGCTGACAGTTGTTCCACCTGAACCCTGTAACATCCCGAGCGTTTGTCCCACGCCCTCGTCTCAACACGCGAGCTCTCTTTAACGGGTCGTACCGGCCCCTCTAACCCGCTCACTTTCACAGTACAGTATAATTATCTCAAACCCCCTCACTCTGGAGAGAGCTTAGCCAGTTGAGTGTCCCCCCCCCCCCCCCCCCCCCCCCCCGACACAAGTAGACGGGTCAATATTGGTCAGGAATCCATTTTCATACGACCACTCGAGTCAATGTGTGCATTATTCATGAAGACCCGTCACCCCTGATAGGCTCGGCCGTCAGCTGAGAAAGGAGGAGGAACGTAAATCCATACCCAGAGTGTTGGCTCAGTGTCGGGAGCTGCATAAGCCTCCATCTCTTCAAATATGGGTTAGTGTGCCTCACGGTGCCTCTGCGCGCCTCCCCACGCCTCCTTCCTGCCCCCTCTTTTTCCTTCAGTTTGCTCTTCGGGGCCTTTTTTATTGTCCCGCTTTTCCTTCCTTCGCTTTATTTTGCCACCACAGCAAAACATTGGCTCACAGAATAGAACAGAATAGAATAGAATAGAAGTGCCTTATCCGTGTTGCAGGTAAACAGAGGCTACATGCTTATGTAAGCATTTCTCTTACAGCCTGGCGTTAGTTGGCTGCAGGATGAACTTTCCACGCTGGTCCCTGCCAGCGATGCCCGCGTCCTCTGTGTGGTGGTATTGTGCAATCAAAGGTGTCTGTGGGCAGCTTTGTGCATGTGTGTGTGTCTGTGTGTCTGTGCGAGTGTGCGTTGTCTCGCTGCTGCAGATATCAACAATGAATCTTGTGCACTTGTATTGATTACCTAATCTGCTTCACAGTGTAAGTGCTGTATGCAGGCAGTTCTTCTTCTTAACATGGAGGACAGAGTGTTTACTGAAGCGGTTTTGAAACAAATTTTTTGTTATTTTCATCTGTTGTCATAGAGACGTTCATAAATAATGTAAATAATATAGGTGAGCAATGTTTATTCTATAAAAATGCTTCGATTAAATGCATAAATCAATGACATTTAATGTATGTCAAAGTGGTAAACCTGTTGGACATTCATGTTTCTCATGTTCAAACAGTGAGCGCAGATTCATCGAAGGTCTCCGACATCCTGAAGTTGACCTTTGTGGCACTTCAACCCCTTTACAAGTCTTTTTGTGAAAGAAAAGGAAACTAATTCTTTTACTTTTGTTTTCTCTTTTTAATCAACGTGTGATTGGAAGGTTGAATGATTTTGACTCTATTCCAAACCTTCTGTTACATTTATCATGAACAGTTCAACTGCAAAGCATTTGCTGAGCAGTATTTAGCATTTTCCTGTCATACCTCAGCGGCTCAGGCCGCATCAGGCCTTAGCGGATCAGATCTGATACCGCTCACATCGTCATTGGTGGATTATGAGGTTTAGCAGCTAGCTGCTAAAAATAGACACGACACAGGTCATTGCACTGGCGTTGAATCAAAAACACAAACTGGCAAAAAACTGGTGAACGATCAAATGGCAAATTTTTTAGAGCAATTTTGAATTAAATTCACAAAACAAACTGTAACTCTTGGGAGGGCAGGGCAGGCTCATTTCTGTAGTTAAATCCTTGATTTGATCATTGACATGTGTAATGACACATTTCCAAACTTCTCTATCTGACTGTCAAGAGGTACTGAAACAGGAATTTAATGACATACATCAGGTTCAGAAAAGGCCCGACTGGTAATGGGGCAGTGACAAATATGAGCAACTCTTCAGCACTCTTTAGCATTGTCAGGAATTATTCTTCATCGGCCAGCCGTTGTGCAGACTCTGACAGCGAACCGTGTGTTTTAAACAGTTTCCCTTTACTATATTGTCACGCTTTCCTCTGCTTATTTATTTCTTTTAACTCGTTTTAGGTGGTTGTCATCTGTCAAGCTCACCCTCTCAGTCTCAGTCACTCTCTCCGCCACTGTATGATTACTGAAAACTGTATGGAGACAGTGCAAGTGCTCTGCCAGAAGTGGCTGACGCCATTGGCTGGCTGGCACTCCACCCCCACTCGTGATTGGCCGCAGGCTCCAACGTAAGATTCAATCAGCTGGGAGGAAGTGTATGTAGGTCAGTGTGTAGTGATGTGAGCCTTCCCTCTTTCTATCTCTCTCTCTCTCTTTTGGCTCCCCTCCTCCACCTCCTCGGTTTGGTGAACCGGCTGTTGTGTTAATTGGCCATGTTCCAACTTTCAAACCCAGGCTTCAGGCGAGAGACAGGAGAAAAAAAAAAAAGAAGAAGAAGAAGAAGAAGGGGGGAATAAAACTGGGAGGTTGAAAGAGAAAGGGAAGTTGAAGAAGCAAGAAGGAAAAGGGCAGAGGAGCGTGGGTGGGGGAAGGGAGTGATTTAACGTGGGGTGCCCTGTTGCACTCAGCGGTGCAATAGTAGACTGTGCTCGTCAGTCAAGCAACCACATGCACTGTCCAAGCAGACACCTCCAACAGCATATTTGTTTTCGTTCTGTTTGAATGTTTGACGAGATAGAGCAGAGAGGGATGGGGCGACTACCATGGATTCATGAAATAAAAGTGACAGATTAAACACAGATTTTTTTGTTACCAAACTGAGACTGATCACGCGGCAATCTCGCAGCGTTGTTGCCCGCAAATGACATACAGAGGATTGTTTGGTTATCTAATCAGCTGGGCTGTGTCTTTGTGGACACAGTAAACCCATTCATATGCACGGCAGCTCACCCCAGGCGGCATCTTACGGCCCCGACGGCCAAGAAACCAGCATCGCTGCGCCGGTGAATAATTCACACTAACCCAAATTCTCCTACAGTTTTTGCTCTGCTACCGCTGACACACAGAAACACACACGCATTCGAGCACCCCCCCCCGCCCCCCCGCCCCCCCCATGTAAGTGGTGCTCCCTAGGCGTTGCCCATAGTAGAGTAAGCCAGACAAGCAGACTGTGAAAAGCAGACAAAATAAAGTCTTGTACACTTCACTTTACTACTCCCTCTGCACCCATGTCTGTCTGCATACTTCACATTAAAAGCACCCCGCAGCAGTTTGTGTTCCCTGCCGCCCTCCCTCTTCATGTCCAACTGTCTCTCTCTATCTGCACGTCTCATCCTCTCACACCCGCCGCTTGCAGTTCCTTTCATTAGGGTCCCATTATCCCGTACAGTAGCCTTGGTTTCAGTTTGGACCTGGACCTACCCACATGAGCTATAAGTACATTCCTGCCATTCTGACCTTCTCTTATTTCCTATTCTGAGCTTCAGCTCCCTCGCCTCGGTCTTCTTCTCTGCCTGCCCCGTCTTTGAACTCATTACAGTGGATGTAGACGACTCTACCCCACCCAACCACACGCAGTGTATGACTTTAGCCTCGCTTTACCCTCTTACTCAGCCAGCCACTGACCCACTTAGTGTGGAATAGTGCACCAGACGGACAGCAGGTTTTTTTTTTTTTTTTCTTTTTAACTCCGGGGTACCCTGGGAAAAACAGCAAAAAAACAACAAAAGATAAACACACACTCACATACATAAGTAGATGACGGTCTCACTCAGCTATGCTGATGATGGGATGGAAGTGAAGTGTGCGTTCGTGCTGCAAAGAACATGGATTGGTTTAGTGATCGCAACATTTGCAAGGAAAAGCAGACAGTCCTCCAACCTATCCAACCTAACATTTCATATTTTGACCATCGATAGCTGAAGCAGTACCGTGACTCCATTACTCAAAAGCTCAAAACATGATTTCTCTCTCAACCTGTGTGATGTGATAAACAGAGAGAGCCCGGCCTGCTCCAAGATGAGTTACACAATCGTCTTGTGGACAGAAAACACGAGGGTCGCACTGATCGAGTTATGGCAACAGCAAACCTGCTTATTGGACATATATATATCCTCATTTCTCACATCATGAGCAGCGACTTCAGACTTCTGGAGTCATCATAAAATAACATCTGCTACGCTTGGGGTTCAGAACGCTGGACTGGAGCTCAACTCACACTGATCAAAAGCCAGAGTACTCAGAGAAAACACCGTAGATGCAGGAAGAACATGCAAATCCCAGAAAGACCATTGTCCACAAGTGGAGCTGGAGTCTAAACCTCAACACTACCATGCAGATGCAGTAACGTACACCTCGTTTTATCTTCAACTTCATTTTCTTTACTTCACTTTCTCGACAGTCATTTTTCCACACGTTCAAAGCCGTGGCATGGCAGACTGCACACAGTGAAACCTTCACTTCTGCTCTGTTATTTTACATTGCACATAATTCACTGGTACAGTTCGAGTTAAAGGTTACAACAATATTTTTTATAACTGCACAGCAGCGTACGCCTGGCTCGGCGCTATGGTCAGACTTGAGGTATTTATTCAGTGATCTGAACCCATAGAATCATATTCAAGTGAAGCAAACTTTGTGAACAGTGCCTTTTTTATAACATGAGCCAGAAGATGTTATTGAGAAGCGAATTGAATGTATCCAATATGCTGTGGAACCCACAGCATATTGGATACATTTCATTTAAATCAGCATCAAAACTGAAATAGCATGGAGTGTTTATTCAGACACAAAGACAAATACTCATCATTTTCACATAACTGATGTTTTTTGTGTTTTTTTATGGAAGAAATGACACAGGGACGCAGTAACAGCTAATTCAGCCCTTCCTCTCTCGTCAGTCTCGTGACTGTACCAGCGAGCGGCAGAGCGACTCACTCACGTAACTTCACCACTTCCCTTTTCCACCGGTTATTTCTGTCAGTTTGAGGCTGGAGGCTGCTGACTGCACGTGCCACACCGTGGCGGCGGCTGCGGGGTCAGCATGTGAGTTCAGAGGGGCTTTGCACACAAGACACCTGAAACCACCTCTTCCAAGAGACTCCCGTGTAATCTGTGTTCTTTTTTCATTTCCCCTCGATTGCTTCTCGCCACTGTCGACACTTCTCTCCCCTCTCTGCTTTCCGTCAGGCTTCAGCTATGTGAACTTGCAGCATGACAAGCATTCATCTGCAGGCTTTTCATTACTGTGTGCTTGTTTGCGTCCGGGTCAAAGCGCTGCCAGTCAGCTTGAAGGTGATGCCTTTCAGTGGCGTCCTCCGTGAAGAATTCACACACTCTTAAGATCAGCGTGGTGTGTGAACATGTGTGTCTTTTTTTTTTTTTTTATCAGCATGTGGAGGCTGTTGTGTCGAACCTCTCAGAAAGAGGCCTGCTCTGCTCAAAAGCCTGTCAGCGCTTTCTTTCTCCCTTGTTTTTTTTTTTCTTCCTTCCACTCTTCCTTTCTTCTCCCCTTTTTTGCCCTCTCTGGTTTACAAGGCCTTCGCACACAAGCGCCAGAGGATTACCAGACACACCCCTTTCAGGAGCACCGAGCCCTACAGCTTTACAGTAACCTCATAGTGTGTGTTTGTGAGTGATTGGAGCGGGAGCGTTCGAGATCTCACACTCTCTGCTCTCCTCAAAGAAAAGAAAGTGTAGGAGGAAAAACAAAAAAAAAGGAGCGGTAGATGGAGGAGACTTGGGGTTTTTGGAGAGGAAGGAGGAGCGGATTGAGTAATTGTTGCTCACCAACATAGACAGAAGGAAAGAAAAAAAAAAAAAAACCCAGAGCGGAGTTTTGGCCTGCAGCCAGCAAGTGCCACCATGCAGCTTTTGTGCGGGTCTGACTTAGAAAAGACCTTTCAGAGTCGGGAAGAAAAGAGTGGGAGATGTCAGGAAAATACACAAACTGGCAAAGAGAGAACACCCGAAAGAGAAAGGGAGGAACAAAATAGGAGGAAAAATAATCAGCGAAGAGGAGATGTGAGGGAGGGGACGAATAATGAGAAACGGGGAAAAAAAAAATAGGAACGAGAAAGAAAGAGGGCTTAAACCAGACGGTAGAGACTCATTCATGAGCCTGAACGCAGATTAAAGAGATCAGCCCACAGCTTCTCTGTTCTACCTGTCTGTCCCTCCCTCCCATCAGTCTTCACAACCCATTAAACCTTAAGTGAGCATAAAAAAAAGTCACAAGGAACTGTAACTTTCACGCAGAGAGAATTGCGAAGCTCATACAGAATGTGTGATTTGAGCCGTCGAATAAGTTATTGTGCACAATGTCACTGTCCTCTGACAACCACTGCAACATACTTCAACATGCAAGAATGAAAACGATATTCTGTATGTCATCTACGGACACCACTGGTAGATTCCGCCGCTCGTGGAAGATTTTAAGGAATGACGATGGTTGCTTATCTTTCATCTGGGAGCGCTGCGGAGCCACCTTGAGACTCACTTTGCAGCCGCTGGTTTTACATGCGGTCGGGGAAAGTGGGCTGATGTCAGAGTCATTGTCTGGCTATTGTGGGCGACGGCATCAGCAGATTAGATGAGAGGATTACCTGCCGCTCAGAGACTGCTGTTTCCTGTCAGGCCTGCACGTGCGCACACGCCTCAAAACCCTCCGAAAAGAAACAACAGCGAGTTCTAAAAACTAATTTTGATGACTGCAACTATGCAAACACTAAACGGGCACTCACAGAAAACAAAAAGAGCGTGGTTTCCAGCGGTCTATCAATAGCTGGGAAGTATAAATGTAAAGTGCAGCGTGTGAGGAAAAGAGCGGGACTGGAGGGTGAGGCGAGGCCAAGGTGACGCTGTGGGGACTTTCAACACTCGATTCCTGTGTGTATGGTCACGTGCGCAACATGGCAGTGGATGGGAGAAACTGCCAGCCTGAGCTGAGAGCCTTGGTAAATATGTTAGTGGGGTGTTATTATGGATGAAATGGAGTGCTAAGCTGTGAGCGCCTCAGAGATCCGGGACAAAAGGGAGGATGTAGGAAGGCGGCAGAGGGCCTCTTGTGTCCTCGCTGAACCCTCTCAGCTTTGGGCAAATTGTGGCCCAGATGCTCAAGCTCTTACCCCCAAATAACCCCACCCCCCCCCCTATAGGAAGGGGGTATTTAAGTTCACACCACGCTCGGGCTGGAAATAAATACTGCGACCTGATAACAATGTACAGTCCGCTTGGACCCTGCTAATGAAATTCCAGCAAAGTCACCATGGCAGTGAAGTTCAAACAGAAAGGAGGTTCTGGCAGCGTTCACACCCACCCAGGCACTGAAAAGTAATGATACGTCTCAGGATATGAAGATTAATAATGGGTTTAATTTGCTTTATTGCCTGTTTCGTGAGAGAAACAGCTTGGTGTGCAGGCTGTGAAGATTTCCTTGGCTGTACATTCTGGACGAAAAGATGCTGGCGAGTGGGCGAGGGAGGAATTAGTGGAAGGAGCGGTGGTCCCTTTGGACAAAAATGCATAGCTCAGAATTCATTTCAGTCTGGTTCACAACCTTTTTCAGCATGATCTCCCTCTTCCCCAGACTTCCTGTAACTTTTGAATAAAAATAACAAAATGCCACGAAGTCAGAGCATATCTGTTGCGTGCTAGAAAAACCTTAATGGTGTGAAGACAGATCAAAAACAAGACCCTGTACCTCGTTCGGAGTGTATTTTACAGTAAATACAAAAATTAAAAACGTGGGCTTCTTTTATGTGCTGCACTGTGCACCTTCATGTGGCTGTGGCTTTATGTACCCTTTGTTAAATAACCACAAACATAGATGAGTCATTAACTGTTTCTGCTTTTGGTTTTGTTTTTTTAGTTCCTTAGTACAAAAATATTGAGAAATTAACTACTGAACATACAGTCTGCCTGAAACAAAATGAGGAGGTTGTGTAAACTGAAGCTGATACAGCAGTCTGGAGCCCTTGACAATATCATCACCATCGTCTCCTTTCACAATGACTAAAAGGCTTATTAGAAGCATTCTTCGATCGGGCAGATAGAACAAAGTAAACTTGGGTCCTCCTGTTTGTGGAAACAAACAAGCTCCATGCGTGAATACACCTTTGTCATCTGGCATGACTGTATTTGAACAAAGTATGAACAGATACACTTCGAGAGACGTCTGGAGTGGGTTTTGCGTTCAAAGAACAACAGCTTTGCTCTTGAAGGAAACCATATCAAAGGATCCTTTGAGATCTGATTGAAAGGATGTGAAGCAAGCGAAGGGAGACGAACGAGGGCCGAAAGACAAGGAAAGAATTACAAAAGCCCGAAGTTGACTTTTGAATAAAGTTGGTGGGATTTTTTTTTTTCTTTAGCATTTCATTGTGGTATCAGCCGAGTGGAACACCTAAAACAATGGTACGAATTTACCGAAACGTTCCAAATCCAAGTTCAGAGTGGAGCGGGCGAGCAAAGAGTGAAGGCAAGCTGCTCCCCTTCCTTTTGTCTCGACACAGGAAATCACGTGACTCCTCAGAGGAGCTGAGGAAGAAGCTCACTGTTGCTGGGGGAAGACTCTTAGTGTGTGTGTGTGTGTGTGTGTGTGTGTGTGTGTGTGTCTGTGTGTGTGAGCATATGCACGTCAAAGACCTTCACCGTCACCTCGGCCCTACTTTCTCCAGCTGCTCAGCTGCTGGTGTGTAGGAAGAAGTGAGCCGACATGTCGGGAAGTGCTGACATCAGCAGAAACACACACACGCACACACACACACACACACACACACACACACACACACAACTGGGCAGATCAGTTCAGGCAAACTAAACTGACCTTCAGACTCGGAGTCTGAGACAGAAGACAAACTATCAGAGAATCAACTGAACATTCTCTTTACCTCTCCTCCGGTGTGCTTCCTTCATGTGAACAGCATCAGCCTCACAGGTTAAATTGGGATGAATCACAAAAAAAACATGAAAATCGTAGCCAACCAAATTTGTATATCAAACTGTTTTGGATATTTTTTTTAAAATGCTGAGCCAGCGTTTTAGTTTGGATTTGGTTTGTATGATATACATCACAATAGCATCCGGTCTGGAAACACGGGTGTAAAAACAAAGCCAAATAAATGCCATAGCTTCTTAATTTGTGCTCTCTGCTTTGGTTTAACCCACCATGACTGCGAACCAGACTTCACCTCTTAAACTGAAGTTGAATCTATTTGTTTGAACGAACTAAATGACTCTTTACTGTTTGTGTAATTTGCTTGGCTCATGGGCCTTCGCTGATTTTTAACACCAAAATGCTTCTCTTTTACAACGTAATGAAATCATCCGTCAATATCTTCCATTCCTTCTGCTTTCCGCCCTGTGTGTGCAGAAACACTTCAGATTCACACTTCATATCAAAGTAAGTTTGGCTCCGGTGTGAGTTTGAAAAACCAACAGATGGTCTTGAGTTTCCAACAGAGTCCTACAACTGTGACACAGCAACTGAATCTCAGTTCGGAACTTGCTGAGCGTAACTTTATTGTTGCAACGAGGCGTGATTGCCAAAACCAAAGTTGCAACAAACACAATGAGTGTATCTGATTGTATAACGTACAGTAGAAAATGAGCGGCCTGTGGTCGTGGCGTGAGTGTGTACTGTATCTGTTTTTAGCGCTGTCATGGCATGGAGAGCCCTGCGAACACTATCGGGGCCTCAGCTATAATCCGGCCCAGATGTGAACTCCACCGCTGCACCGAAACTCACACGCACACAGAAACGCACACAAAAAAAAACATGTACCTCCGTCTTTTGTGGGGCTCCCTCATTAACATAATGCATTCCTTCAGCCTTTGGCCTGAGCTTAACTATCTCCCATAAGTGCCTACGTCGAACCCTGACTGTTCCTCACTGTAACCTTAGCCCTGGAACCACATCATTAACCCTCAAACGCAAGTAAAACATTGTGGCGCCCACAGGTTAGGGCAGGCTCCATCCGTCTCTCTGCTCACAAAGCCATAGAAATACACTCCGGCGGACAAGAAAGAGCACGCCACCTGCTCCAAACAATGGAGTCCAAACTAGATTTGTGGTGCACTGTTTAGTTAGGCGAAGTGATTACATGTAATGCTATTATAGCCATAATCTGTCTAATGAGATCGGAGCTCACCTTGAGTGAGTGTGAATTGAAGGTTTGACAGGTTTTTAAGCTTGCGCACATCAACAGATGGAAAACGATCCAAAGCGAGTCCTTTGGGTGTGACCCAGAGGTTCAACAGGACAGCATGTGAGCAGTTTGCGAGTGGAGAACTTCTTCAGCATCACACTTTACTTGCGCTCCGCATCTTGAGGGACATTAAACTGGCATCGATAGAACAGCCGTCGGTGCGGATCGCACTCATACCTTCTGCATTACCGGCTCAGCGCCCGTGTCCCCACATGACAGCGCACACGAGCTCGTCTCTCACACTCGACTCCTTCGAGATAACGTAGGCAGTGATTCCCACCCTTTTTTTCCCTTTTTTTTTTTTTTTTTAATCTTGTGACTCATAAAAACAAAGAAATGTCTTCTTTGTGCCTCCTTTTCACAGAAGAGTCGACATTTCTTGTGGAAATGTTCCTCCTTTTCTTTTTATTCTCTTCGTATTTGATTGCCTCTCTCATCCAACAGTTTCCAAGAGGTCAGAAAAAAGTTGAACGCTTATTTGATTTTTCACTAGAAATGTATTTTTGTTCCTTGTTAATATTGCAGAAAGAGAAGAGCTTTCTAAGTCTTTTTCTTGCATTTTAGTTTCACTATTATCTTCATTATTATTTAAAAAAAAAACTGTTAAAAGTTTCCCATTATTTAAAGAAATGCATTTAGTTCACAAATATAAATACAGTCTCAGTTCCACAGAGCACAGTTCACTCTGCTGCTGCTCTGTTTTCTAATTTATGTAAATAATTTCTCTTTTTTTTTCCCCATAGAAATCACAGACGCCGCAGTTTTCTTCCGTAAATCTCTCACAGGCTCTCAATGTAATCCATAATCCAATCGCTGTCCTCGCTTCACCTAAAAGCATGAGCAAAACTCCACCAAATCCTCAGTGGAGGTGCAGCTCCGCGCACAGGACGGAGTGGAGGGGCAGTAAACCTCAGGCAACCTCATGTTACACACATAAAAACAGCATGTACCAAACCCACCCCACCCACACTTCCTCCCCTCGACCCGCCACCCCTCTTTACCCCTGACCTCGCCTTTTCCCATTCCTTTTGCGTTCTCTTTCACTGTTGGAATAAATCATCCTCCATCTTTTGAATAGAGAGCGGGAAAAGTGGGAAAAAATCGGTCTTTTCAGCTCCTTTTTAATGATATTGTTGAATCAGACAAGCAGGATTAGTGGTTGATGTATTAACTCCTTATGAAGCTGGACCACCGGGGTCCGACCCTTAATGACCAAAAGAGCCGTTTTCTTGATTTTTCCACCGAATATAATTGGTCTTGAGCCGCAAAATATGCTAATTATCTGAAATGAAGAATGAAGAAACATTTGCAGGTTACGATTTTTGAAAAAATGAAAACCAAATGTTTATTTTCAAAAGATTTTCTGAAAGATTCAGGGAACCACAGCCGACGGACCTGTTGCGGACCCGTGCTCTAACACTTTTTGCTTTTGTTCTTGTGCCGTCGCTCTTTCTTTGTGTACAAGCTTGTTGCATCACATACATCTAAATACTGCAATACCGTCAGCCTCACTGATTCAGTGGAAAACAATTTGTGATGGTGAATTCTAGAATACCCAGGAAGTTGGAAAGTTTTTAACCTCCGAAATGGAAAATCACATTACAAATCCAATCTATTGAATTCAAACTCGAGTGGTTTTGGGGATTTACGAGAAGCAGGTTTATAAACACGTGCACCACCATGTGTATCATTATTTCCCAACGTTGCATCCCTGCAATGTTCGTCACAACTCTAGCGTCACACAAAAAATGGCTATGCTTATATAATCAGTCATGGTTGTCTTGTGTTGTAATATATTACATTACGAACAAATGAAACTACCCCTGTGAGATTCATTTCCTCCTTGTCAGGAAGATGATCCATTTGTTTGTCACTTCTCTGCAGATTGCCTGTTTATTGTGTTCATGTAACGCTCAGCTCGGACGCGGGGAACTCCCAAATGACAGCTTGTGCAATTCCCCAGCTGCCTGTGCACAGTAAGTGCCAGGTATAAAAGCTCTTACAGGTAAAGTAGGTAAATGTGTTTCCCCACCAGAGGCGTGACAGGAATACCAAACAGTACCAGTATGCTGAATCACTGCTTGAAAACCCAGTGCTTTTCACTGGCTGAAACATGAATGGAGAAAAAAAGATAATCTTCATATTG
This sequence comes from Salarias fasciatus, assembly GCF_902148845.1. Lineage (NCBI taxonomy): Eukaryota > Metazoa > Chordata > Actinopteri > Blenniiformes > Blenniidae > Salarias > Salarias fasciatus. The sequence goes on from NC_043759.1 coordinate 16,608,119, forward strand.
GCTCTATGGCTGCATTTCCCCCTTCAGAAACTTTGAGACTGGAAGACGACTCTCTATGTTGCACTGTAGCCGCCACATTTGAAGAAATTGTAATGGCACAGTGAAGACAGGTTAAACTAAATGATCATCAGCATAGAGTGTGATACCAACAGTGCTGCCACAATATTTTCTTTTAAATCCTGACACTGTGTGAACAGAAAATGAACACGACTTCTGCTTTAAAATAACCGAATGCCAAAAATAAATCCTCCCACTCCTTTGTCCTTGAGATCCGTGTGATGGGATGAGGTGTGGATGTCGGGCTCATTACCCAAACCCATTACTGGTCACCTGCACCGTATCCTCACACAGGAATAGAAACATTCCCCTTCTTGATAATTATGAATGATTCTGCCCTTCCCCCCTTCCTCCCTCCATCCCCGCGCTCCTCTGCGCTCCTCGCATTGTGCAGAGATGTAATTAATCATGAGACACCCAGCTCGTCTTAATATTACAGATGTCCTCTTTTCCTCTCCTCTTTATCCGACTTATCTCTCAATCTCCACCTCTCCTCACACACACACACTCACACACACACACACACACACACACACACACAATTATGAGGTCTCATTAATCACCTTTTTGCATAGATTTGTTCTGCAATCCATGCCAGTACTTTAACCTGGTGATTAGCCTTTTGTTCTGTTTGTCTCGTTCAGTGTTCTCCGCCACGCAGTTTTTGCTCCTGTCATCAGAGCAATACACCAAGATAAGAGTGATAATCGTCGCTCGTGGCTTTGCCCTCTGCTCTCCTGCTATTTTTAGATGTCAGATGATGAAATAGTTGGAGTTCTTAAAAAGGGCAGGCTGCGAGTTACCACAACATCGCCCGAAAGATGGGGCATCCGCGGACGCGAAGGTCAGAGGGTCAGAGACAAGCCACAGATAGTTCACATTTAAAGGCCCCTCATCATACACTGATGCTCGTACACACACACTGGCTTCATTTAGATAATATCTAAAGCTGTTTCTTGTTTATTTTCTAGAGTCATGATCCTTTTTTTTTTTTTTTTACAAAGTTTTACAGTAGATCAATATGAGTTTCAGGTGTATTTTACAGATTTTCTTAACCTTGTCAGCAGTGTATACACTGTGTGGCGAAGCAGAACATGTTTTGCTAAGCTTAAGTTCGAACTCTTAAAAAAAAAAAAAAACTGAGAAAAAACTATGATAAAAATGTTGAGCTTGGACGCATTCAGCCCTGAACGTTTCTCCTTCTGTCTCTGTCTTCTTTAGCTGAGATGTTTCTGTTGTCAGCACACTGTGTGTGTATGTGTGTGTGTGTGTGTGTGTGTGTGTGTGTGTGTGTGTGCGTTCTCGTATTTCTATCCTTGTTGGGGCCAAATGTCCCCACAAGGATAGCAAAACGTGGAACGACGTGCCTTGTGGGGACCTTTTTCCGGTCCTAAGTAGGAGAAACAGTGTTTTCTTGACCATGTTGTTGTTACTGAAAAAAGTAAAAGTGCAAAAACATTTCTTTAGGGTTAGGCTTTGTTGTGGTGTGGGTTAGGGTTAGGGTAAGGGTCAGGGTTAGGGGCTAGACATGAATGGGAGTCAATGGACGGTCCCCACAAGGATAGAAATACAAGACTGAGCGTGTGTGTGTGTGTGTGTGCGTATGTGTGTGTGTGTGTGCGTGTTGCTGTGTTCTTGGCAGACACAGTTGCTCCGTAGCTTAAGGACGGCGTGTCCTGGAACTCGGGTTGATAAAACGCAGCAGGGATGTCCTGTGTTGTCCCAAAGCAAAGAGTGCACACCCAGTACTGTGATATACTGAACCGCGTTCGGCTGAAGGCTGAATTATTTGTTTCTCTCTCAAAATGATGGAAATTTTTTTTTGTTTTGTTTTGTTTTTTTACAAAGTTTAGATTATGAAATTATGTGGTCATAAATCCTTCTGCTTTCAATTTGTGTATCTGTGTGTGTGTGTGTGTGTGTGTGTGTGTGCGCGCTGGATGATCCTCCCACTGTGACCATGAGCCACATGCTCCACAGGAACTGAGGTCGTCATCCAGGACTGATTAAAGCACACTGGCCTAATGAAGCCTGACCAGGGGAACATGATTAACCCTGACTTTGCAGCGACCTGCGCTGATTGGCTGCGCGAAGTGGGATGGGTCGGCCAACTCCCCCACCTCGAGCGCACCGATTGGAGGGAACGGAAGGGTAAACAAGGAGTTCTTTGAGCAAGTGGCCTTACACAACCAGGAAGAACATGCGGGATGCAGGCGAGGAGCCGGAGGGGAGCGGGAGACGGATGAGATGGACAGAAAGGAGGAGGGAGGTCGACGTTGCGGTAGTGAGGGCCTGTGTTATGTCAAGAACAGGCTTCTTCATGATTTGTCAAGGTCAGGACTTTTGCAAAGAAGCGTGCGAGAAAGTGCGTGTGTTCTTCTGTACTCGTCGGGACATAAGAGGGGAGAGTAAATAAGGTCCACATTGGAAGAATTATTAAACTTTTATATGCAAATCTGAAATCTCTGAACACAAGTCTGCTTTCAAGAAACTTTTTTTTTATTTCAATCATGATCGTACAATTTAGCCAGATAGCAAATATTAGCTCTGCGAGCAAATACAGTGAATTCATATGAAGCTCCATCGACAACCAATAGTTATGTACAATGAAATAAAACTCGACAGCCAACTAAGATACAAAAGTAAAGTAGTGCTGCGTTCAACATGTGCATTAATTTTAGTTTGATTCATTATTTCCCATGAACCTCACACAGGCCGTGTTTGGCCAAAAGTAGTATTTATGTCAATATGATAGTTTAGTGTAAACCGCAGTTAATGCATCTAAAATATTGGATTTATTATAAAGTGATTTATCTTTTTCACTTCTTTTATTGCAATCACAAATTTCTTGAATTGATTCAGCATCAAAATCTCTCTGGTTTCACTTTTTTCTTTTTTTTTTTTTTTTTTTACCAGAAATAGGTCTAATGGTATTGCTTCTGCCAAGCTCCACATCCCTGTCCTTCACACACACGCACGCATTGCAGGTCCTCACACACACACCCAGCCTCAGCCTCTGGCCGGGGAAACGTTTGTATGATTGAAGAGAATGGAATGTTCTGTCTGCAGTCCAGAGCTCAGAGCGACTGGAACCCGGGCCCGGAGTGTGTTTGTGTGCGTCTGTGTCGGGTCACAGTATAAATAACCATCCCCTCTCTTAGCGTTAGCGCGGACCAGCCGGCCGGTTTATTTATAAACCGCCTTATACGTGTCAGAGACCTGCGTCTCGTCTGCACCTCTGGCCGGTGCCAACTCGCCAGACTTCCTCCACCTCTCCACTCCGTGATGCGCACATTTCTAAATGTGTGTATGGGCATTTTGAACATAGGTGTTAACCTCTTTTCACAGTTTTTTCACACATTCTCATTTTTTTTGTCATATTTTTTCCATTTCTTTGGATTATTTTGACATTACCTTTTATTACCTGAAAGCATTTGTTTTTAAGCACGTCATGAAGGAATGTCTCATAATATCTCCCACTGCTCTGCCTGATGGACTTCAGGTGTTGGGTTAACGACCACTGAACCGACACTACTTTTCATAATGCATTGTGGGATGTTATGTGTGTGCATTGCACTGAGAATACTAATGATTATTCCACATTCAGACTCACTTTTAAATGACAAGAGGAGGGGGAGTCCAATAAAAATGTATCTTTGGGATGTAAAAATATGTAAAAACTAAAAGTTGTGAGGAATCAGAAAGTTAAATTTCCCTCTGTTTTATCTCAAGCGGTAACTAATGTTGTCCAAGTTGTCAGCCTGACCCACCAGCCCTCAGTGTTGACACTCGATTCTGGATAAATCTGGCTTACGTAACAGCTGATAAAGTGTTTTGTTTTGCCAGGACTCATACATACATGAATACACCGTGTTCCCGTCGCTGATTAAGTGTGTCAGAGGTGTGATGCTCAGGTCACACAGCTTATCCAATCGCAGCCGTGGTGGGGGGGTTAAAATGGGCAGGGCTAAGACGCATGAGGTGAGAGCTGCGGCTTCAAAAGGACTCTGACCTTTGACCCGGTGTCGTCTCCTGACTCGGTGACACTGTAACCTTCTGACACGACTCTTTCCAGAAGCACAAAGCCTTCTCTTCTGTCCCTCCACGCTTCTTTTCAACAGCAGCACGGGAGTGTCTGTCCACCACCTGCTGTTTTTCTTTCTTTCTTTCTTTTTTTTTTCCTCAGAGGCACAAAGTGTACAGGAACACAGCAAAGTGAAACCGACCCGCTTCATTCATTGGACTTGGGATACGTGCTGTAGCTGGGTGATGAAATACACTTGCAACACCACGCAGACCCTCCCTGTTCTGTACTGCCTGGCTACATAAGCCAATTTCACTCCGCCAATCGCGGCACTTGGAGCTACGACAGCTACAACCAATTAGAAGGCACCTTGAGGAATCCTCTGAACCAATCACAAAACGAAGCTACCGGATTATCAATTCCATACATTGACAGCATTCAGCCTTACTTTTTATTTTCTCCAATAGGAGAAACCAACTGAAGAAAAAAGGAAAAAAAAAAATCTTATTTTGATGTTTCTTGTAAATGTAACTTTCAGGCTTATAAATATTCAAATACATGAGTTCATCTGCACACCTTCAGAAGTCAGAAGATGGAGTGAAAGGAGGGAGAGAGATTCCTAGCGTGGTTGCTGACAGTGATTAATTGTTCCCACATGTTGCTGACGGACAAAAAGGCCTCTGTGTTTCTGAGTCCTGGCTGCAGCTGGTGTGCGCGAGTGTGCGTGTGCACACACACACACACACACACACACACACACACACACACACACACACACACACACACACACACACACACCGAGTGGGGCCGATCACACAAAGCGAGTTCAGCTTTGTCAGGTCTCTGCATTAGTTGGCTTTAAAAACACAACAGTGGTGAACCAGGATAACCGGTCTTATGAGCAGTTAGTGGTTTTTTTTTTTTCCCCCCTCTCCTTTCTCTTTTTTTTTTAAAGCAGCACAGGTGAGCCTGCTGAGCGCCAGGCGGTCGTGCAAATTATCAACAAAAGCAGCCCTTCTTTTGACATCAGATGAGATTGCAGCAACTGTTTTAACGATGACAGTTTGTTCACCTCCACCGAGGTATAAAACACGCCAGCAGACTTCAGTTCAGACAGAAAATAATCGCATCAGACTGAGTGGAGCTGTGACGGTAACACTGCACTGAAATGTCCTCTAAAATAAAAGCTGTTGTTTTGTGGCGTCCCCTAAAATGACACGGAACCGCATGTTGGTTCAGATGGTGGGTGAGCAGGGAAGCGTGAGCGTATAAAAACCCAAATGAGGCGAGGAAAGGAAATTAAAGAGGAAATAGGCAATGCGAGTGCAGTGGATATCCAGTCGCTGTTGGAGCAAAACCAGATTCAATTCAATTCAGTTTTATTTATATTGCGCTAAATCCATCACAGTCATTTCAAGGCACTTTTACAGAGGGAAAAACAAACTTCTAGGAATACACTATTATGATGAGGGAATACACTCATCAGCAGCATTAACATTAGCATCTGAAATCTGAAAACAAAATAGTGAAAATTGCTGATTTGACGAAAGAGAAAACTACAGGAAAAAGAAAAAAAACAAATAAACAACCCCCTGAATTACCTGACGCTATCCTGAATGGTGTGTGTGTGTGTGTGTGTTTACTGTAGGAGAGTTATTTAGCTCCCGTGGCTGCATTGTAGAAGCAATGAATCAGAGCTGCTGTCTTACTGAGCTGTTTTTATTAATGGGCTTTGGGAATACCCCAGAGGAGCTACAGTGCAGAGCAGACAATATCCTACTCACACTGCAGTGTGCCATGTATACAAACACACACACACTAACACACAGTACATACATTCAGCTTGGCCAGAACACAGACCACTAAACAGACACTGTTTTTCTTCCAGGGTCACATGTTTAAATAGAGGGACAATAAGTAAGAACAAGCAAAGGAGTGACAGGAAGAGCAGTAGCGCTGTAGCCTCGCCTCTCTTGAATCTATGCTGGCTGTGTAATGATCAGGATGTTGTGTTCACAAATGAAGCAGCTCTTTCTTCTGAGGACGTCTCTCACTGACATGGAATTTATTGACAGGGCGACACAGTGGCGTTGTTTATAATGCTGCACAATCACAGTAGGAACCCTGAGAGTGTGCATGTTCTCTTTGTGCATGCAGGGGTCTCCTCTGGTGACTGGCTTCCTCCAGTAATCCTGACATCCCTGCTTGGTTAATTATTGGCTCTGAAATTGCCCCAAGGTGTGAGTGTGTGTGTGTCTGTCTGTGTCGACCCTGTGATGGACTGTCCAGTCCGCCTTTTGCCCGCCGTCTGCGAGTATCAGCACCAGCTGAAGCCTGTTGGATGAATGCATTTGATTAAGCCCTGGAAAGTTGAATAATATGGTAATATGTGTAATTACAGTAGGAATCAAATGCTGTGGTCTGCCTGAGAGGCTGATGGTCTGCCTGAAAAGTGCAAGAAAATATCAGTATGGTGAAAAGGTCAGTCCATGGAAACAGCATATTTTCCAGTTATCATGCCACAAGTTCCAACTCCATCCCTGCTCAATGGAACAGAGTGAAATTTGAAAGTTTTGGAAGTGGATCTCAGACGAAGAGGATGTGGGAGGATCTACTATTCTCCGGGAATTCTGGTTCTTCACACAGCCTAAAAACATGCAGTAGGAAGTTGGAAGCCAGCGTTTGTGCAGGGTGTACCTTGCCTTTACCAACAGTTAACTGGGTTCGGCTCCAGTCCAACCCAGAGTGGGAAGAAGTTTGCAAAGACAGATTGATGGTTTCCTGCTCCATCAAGTGGAGTTCTGAAATGTGTCACTCAACGTTTGGCGAATGTGGGGGAGTCGTGAGATAGGAACGACAAGAAGCCGAGGAGGTGGAGGTGCAGGGATAAAGTAAATGAGGATGAATTAAGAGAGAATCGAAAAAGGTTCAGGTGTTGGCGAATGTGTACAGAAACGGCAGAAACTCACATTCCATCCATTCTCTAATCATTCAGATGACAAAAAGCCAAAAGGCTTTCTTTTTCCATCACAAAGCCTATCTTCTGCCTTTATTTACGTCTTCCTGGCAGCTGGAAACATTTAGCCTGTGTGTGTGTGTGTGTGTGTGTGTGTGTGTGTGTGTGTGTGTGTGTGTCTGCGTGTATGTGTGTGTGTAAAATGCTCAGTAATAAAACAGCATTACGTCATGCCTCGAGAGATGCTGGCAGAGGATAAACACTGGTCTCCCTGGTATTTCTTCTCATCTTACCTCATTGCATTGAATACACACCCGCACGCACACAAGCCCGCGGAGAGACATTTGAGAAATGTGCATTCTCACACACACACACACACACACACACACACACACACACACACACACACACACACACACACACACACACTTATCATTGCAACTTTTTAATGGATTTACTAATTCACTATGGTGACTGCAGAAAACACACAAAAAACGAAAGCCATTTAAAAAAGGAAACATCCTGATGGTGATTCACAATTACCAGCAAATGCAAACTCAAACAAACACACACTCACAAACACACACACACACAGGGTCATAGGTTCAGTTTCTCCAAACTCTCTTTCTCTGCCAGTGTAGCGTTCAGAAATGTAACTTAAACCTGCTCCCTCGTCTCTCTGATTGAACTGGCTTTGACCAGAATAACAATCCAGACCAAATTGCCTGTAAACTGTTGCCCAGGAAAGACGGGGATTTTTCATGGAAAACAATATCGCGATTCCCACAAAAACTCAAAAATGTTGGTCCTTTGCTAGCTCGAACCCAGAAATCTGTTCAGTTGTAGGGAGTAAAAATATACAGGAGGAAAACAGAGAGGGAAGAATGAGTGCATGTTGTGGACGGCGGCTGGCTTGTTTATATGGGAGGATATAACATAGACCAAGTGTCCCTTAGGGTCCATAAGAGCCATGTGTTTGTGAAACAACAGAAACTACGGAAGGGGGGGGGGGGGCAGAAAGGGTGGCTCGGGCAAATTAATGGAACCAACACAGTCTTAAGTCAACTTCCTGGAGCAAAATAAAGAGGAAAAGAAGATGGAAAGCAGGCAGTTATTACTACTCAAGGCAGGTAGAAAATCTGACAACATACAAGTTAATGATCTTGTGAAAACTTGCAGGTTTTATAATAACCGTGTGTAAGTGTGCATATGTCCATGAGTATAATTTATGGATCAAGTGAAGTTGGAATTTCAAGTCTATCAATGCCCACATATGCGGCTCTGTGACATCTTAGCAAGTTTACACGTTATCAACATGTGAACATGATCATAGCAGTAAAAAGCTCTCAGTGAGTATGCTCACATGGTGTTTTCCATCTCCTTATAACGCACTGGCATCCCGGTATCGACCAATTAGGATAGAAGCTAACAATTATTTCTGCCATTGATTCCACAATTATCTTTGATCTTTGCTTAAATGGCAAATAATGCGAACCAGTGAATCACATCAGAACTAAAAGTCAATCAATCTATTATTGCTGAGGTCTGAGGTGAGCAGAGCGGAGGAAAGAAAAATCGTGTTTCGGGAACAGGAATATGGATTTCTACAGTAAACATGACTAAAAGTTATTAAAGCAACTGTGCCAATTAAATGTTCCATCGATCATTTCAGCACTGAGAAAAGAAGGAATCAAACTTCTCGATTTTAGTAGCTGTAAAATTCCCCAAGAAACTTCAGAGTTATTACAACAGTGACTGTGTCTAAGATAAAAACTTAATTCGCATTGCCGAATGATGGAACTATACGAATACCACCAGTTCAAGCTTCTGTTTTTAGATATTCACATAGTTTGTTTTAGTTTTCAGTATTTGTTTTGATGCTTCTGCTAGAACTGAAATTACAACTGAAATTGTCGAGTCAAACATCGTCTAGCTGAGACAAACACACACTAAAACACTGTACATGTAAATGAGGAGCAAATGTCATTGTGATAGTTATGAACGCAAACAAAAGCAGCAGAGAGCCAGCAATTAGACAGCAGATGATTGAGCAGTGTTGCTGTGTTGCAGTTCGCCCCTGCAATGTGTGTGTACATCAGTGTGTCATGAATTAAGCTGTTGATAATTGGCCGGGGCCGTCACGTGTGTGAATGAGTCTTTTGGGCTCTCACAAGGAAGCAGCTCAAAGTTGATCAATACACACCAGCCGAGACTCGCAAACAAACACGTGCGTGCAAAACACACATAGTATGACACACAGAGACTCTTTGTGTGTCATTCATAATTGAGGAGACGCTTGATTATAGAGCAGCGTCTCTTTTTTTTTCTCTTTTATACACACAACACAAAAGCTACAGTGGAAACAATGCAGACATCAGCACTGAGCGCTGCTGCACGTTAATGTGAGCCTGTCTATATTTAGAGGATAAACAATGAGCTTTTTTGTTTTGTTTATACAACTGTTTACATTGCTGCAGAATCTGCACTGGAGGGTGTTTAATGGATCACTGTTGTGGTATTTAATAGGAGGTAAAGGGAAGGATGAGTACATGAAATCAGTACTGATGACCTTCATGGTCTGAGGAGTCCTCTTAAATGATTTTGCACACATCACTTCATTCACCATCTCTCTCTTGTTTTTTTTGTGTTGCAGAACTCTATCCGGCACAACCTCTCCCTCCACAGCCGATTCATCCGTGTCCAGAACGAGGGGACGGGAAAGAGTTCTTGGTGGATGATCAATCCAGACGGCGGGAAGGGCGGCAAGGCTCCGCGACGCAGGGCGGTCTCCATGGACAACAGCAACAAGTACACCAAGTCCGCCCGAGGCCGCGCTGCCAAGAAGAAGGCGGCCCTGCAGGCCGCGGCCGCGGCGGGTGAGGGCGGCGGAGACAGCCCCTCAGGTCTCTCCAAGTGGCCCGGAAGCCCGACGTCACGCAGCAGCGAGGAGCTGGACGCCTGGACAGACTTCCGCTCGCGCACTAACTCCAACGCCAGCACACTGAGCGGACGCCTCTCTCCCATTCTGGCCAACCCCGAGCTGGACGAGGTGCCCGATGACGAGGCCCCCCTCTCGCCCATGCTCTACTCCAGCCCCGGCAGAGCACTGTCGCCCGGCAACGCCACAACCAATGGGAAGACGGCGCCGACCGAGCTGCCTCGCCTGGCAGATCTCGCAGGTACCATGAACCTGAACGATGGAATTACGGACGACCTGATGGATGTGCTGGACAACATCAACCTGGTGCCAACCACTTCCAGCCAGACTGCCTCAGATGGCTCCTCAGGGTTCACCTTTGTGTCCAAGCCCAATGGCATCGTCTCACCTTCCTCCAACTCTTCGCCATCCTCCAACTCCTCTTCCAACAGTGGGAATAACGGCTACAGTAACTCCATCTTCGGTCCTCACCCGGCAGGCTCGTCTTTGCGTCCATCCCCCATGCAGACCATCCAGGAGAACAAGCAGACGTTCTTCTCCAGCATCAGCATGTCACGTTTCGGCAGCCAGACTCTACAAGACCTGCTCAACTCCGACAGCCACAACCACAGCGACGTCATGATGACCCAGTCCGATCCGCTCATGTCACAAGCCAGCGCGGCTGCCGTGATTTCCCAGAACTCCCGCCGCGGAATCATGCTCCGTAACGACCCCGTTATGACCTTTGGGAGCACTGGAGGCCTTCAAGGCAACCAGCGAGAGATGCAGCAAAGCAACAACCACAACCAGAGCTCCCTCAGGTCGTTAAACGGAGGCCTGAACCTCGCCAACGAGGCTAACACCCTGGCTAATGCCAAGCAACAGCTCCTGCTCTCGCCCCTGGGAGGAAACGGATCTTCCTCCATGCAGATCGACACCTCGATCTTCCTCAACGGAACAGTTAGCAGCAGCAACGGGGGCTGTCAGGACCGCTTCCCCACAGACTTGGACCTGGACATGTTCAACGGCAGCCTGGAGTGTGACATGGACTCCATCATCAGGAACGAGCTGATGGACGCAGACGGCCTGGACTTTAACTTTGACTCGCTGGCCAACCTGAACGGAGTCAGCAACTTCACGAACACCAAGCAGACCTCTCAGAGCTGGGTACCCGGCTGAGGGGGACGGAGCAGAGCAGGTGTGTATTTTCGGGGTGAAACAAGGAGGAGAGCATGTTGTGAGAGGTGGCTCGGTAGAGGGAAGATGTAGACAAAGGCTCTGAAATGTAGTCGTTATAAGAATGAACATTTGTATTCTGTCGGACATTTCTATAATTTCATTTAGAAAACAATTTCATACAAATAAACAAATACATAATTTTATTTTCACCCAAAATACAAGTGTGGCAAACTTTCCCCCTTAAAGACGCAACTGAGCTTGACCCTATGACCTCCTGATCCCTGGTGTGACGCTCTGCCCTGGCCAGACCCGAGTCCTGATGTCGGCCAAACACTTTTTCCTGTTGATTCTGTTAGAGTCTATAGAGAAAGTGCCACGGGTCTTGATCTGCTTTGTCATCAGGCTTATTTAGTTCTCTTTAGCCATGTGGCCCCTAGTTCCCCCTTTTCCAAACACTGCCTTTAAAAGGGGACTTCTCTTACCTGACCCAGTCTCCTTCTTGCCTGTTATGATGGTTACATCTGTTAAATTTGATTATTCTGAAAATATAAGATTCATACAACTAATTTTCAAAATTTCACACAAATGGTGAACGTTACAAAATCACAGATCTGATGGTAAACAACAGCCTGGAGAAAAAAAAAAAAAAATCGCCCTAAAGATAAATTACAGACTTCCTACATTTTGTCAATGAACCACTTCGAATGTGCATGATTTCAGTCTTCTTCCCAAACCAATACTGACCTAGTAAAGAACTGTGACTGCTTTTGTTCACAATAAAAACAAAGTCATTCCTGTTTTTAGCCCAGAGCCATATTCATTTGGCACATCTGCTAGTTATGCAAAACAAAAACTTAAACCACTTGGAGCACATACAGAGAGTCTGAACTCTTCTTGTTGGTGTGAGAAGTAAGGAGTTTTATGCCCAAAAGATCGACACGAATACCCAAACTCAATCGTTTTGTACCTTTTTATTCTCTCCGCAGGTCTGAACTGTGCGGCGCAAGAGAAGATCAGACACACAACATCCTTTTTTTGCCAAACCTGCCATCAGCACAATGTAAAATAAAACCCTGTGTTTACAGAAGACTTCCTCTCGAGCTTTACCTTCGCTCCCACACTGGTGAACCATGAACACTCTGACAGACTCCAGAGATGCTGCACATCAGCCCTCAAAGCCTCCCGTGAAACAACAGCAGCAACGCAAGGAAAGCTACGTCAAACAATCACAACAAAGTCACAAATCTTAGAATTATGCAATTTCTTCCTTCTGACATGCAGTCTGCTGATCTCAAAGGCCCTCCGCTCATCACAGGGGGTTTCAGGTGGAACACAAGGACTGAATATCAACAGAGATGGAAGCAGTGCACGGTGCAGTTGTTCCCGCTGAAAGGCTTAAAGGAAAGAGACAAACGTGTAAAATGAGAGAGTAAAAAAAAAAAAAAAAATCAAGAAGTGATGTGGTGTAAATCTAATCTCCAGTGGTTTCCTTGGATGTGTTCTGTTAGTCCCTCTGTTCGTGGTGATTTTAAATGTTTGGTTTTATGGACTTTCTGTTTTGTCATCATAGTTTCTGGATTCATTCATGTGTTGTGCATTACAAATCAGTGTATTAGTGAAATGAAGTGACGGAGAACAGAGTGGCCACACACACACACACACACACACACACACACACATACACACACACACACACACACACACACACACACACACACACACACACACACACACACACACACACACACACACACACACGCGGAGATGAACTGACACTTTCTCACAGGTTACAAAAAGTTCAGAAATTCCTCAGTTTATTGTCATGCACTTGTTGTTTTGTTCATGTAAAATGCTTGAATTGGAAAGAACCTGCAGCGTAACGGGGGTTTTACTACAGTCAGCTGATAACGTGTGTATTATTCCTGTGTATATCAAACTGTCAATAAAGAAAATCTCAACATGGACTTTGTACAGTGCGGGCAGTGAAAGGTCAGAGGAGGGGAGAAGATTTCGTTTTCTTAGAGGTTGTTTATCACAGCATACGATGTAGCCAAAATACCTGTGTCCTAGGGTTGTGAACATTTCCACACCGTAGCAGGTGCTTTATAACAGTGTTGAATCCTGTCCTCAGAGCAAGCCGTGCGTTTTGTGTGTCGTTTTTAATTCCGTTGTTTTATTTTTGAACCCGCGACCTGCAGAAGCCCAGAGCTGCAGCCACTTTTAGCACGGTGGGGTTGAAGGTGGGTTTCAAGGCTCATTCCTCGAGAAGCCGTTCGCTTCTGGAGCTAGAAAAAGAAAAAGAAAAGAAAAAAAAAAACAACAAAAAACAATAAGCTATCTCTGTACTTTGCCAAATTACTTGAAACAGTAGGATATGCTGGCAGCCAAATCACAGCACACACACACACACACACACACATATATATTACACAAACAAATAGAAAAAAATAAACAAAAGCAGGGATTTTTGTTATGCTCTGCTGCTTTCTCGTCATGAGCTTGTGGGGCTTGTTATGCATATACAGAATCACTCAGGGGAGGAGATAGAGAGAGGATTCCCGTTTAGGAAACATCGAGTCACATTCGAAATGGTATTTTAACATTTGTTCATTTGTTTTTTTTAAATGAAAGGAAAAAAAAAGACAACGTAATAATGCTTCGTGTTTGTGAACTTGTAACCTGTGAAACTTCGGCTGTGGAGATAAAGAGGCGAATGGAGGGCGGACGTCAGGATTATTACTTCACACAGTTTTTGTTTTGCTGTCAAAGCTTTTTTTTTTTTCCTCTTCTTGTTGGACTTGTGACTCACTAACACACACAGACACACAAACTTCCCCCCATTGGACGTGCCTGGCGCTCCTGTGGGTGATTTCCTGTATCGACCGAGTACATGTCAACGTGTACCTGAGTGTTTATCTCCGGAGTTCATTTCTGTTGAATTAATGTCACGACGACGCGTAATCCCTCACGCTGCATACGGCTCAGCTGACTGTATGCATGTCTGTATTTATGCATTATGAACTGCGTGAAATGCATATGTACTCGCTGTATGTCCTTATATACTCATGTAGTACTTGACCCTTTGGATTTATATGATACCTCTGAAGTTGAAGAAACATTGAACAACGTGTGGTAGGAGAGGGAACACTGTTACCAGCTGATTTTGATCGTCAAACCAGATTTTCTTCTTCTTTTTTCTTTTTTTAAGAAAAAAAAATGTTGGCAAAGCACTATTGTTGTAGCATCTAGAGACCTTGATACCCCTTCTCTGTTTCAGGGGTTTTTTGACATGAAGTGTATTCCTGGCTGTGTATCATAGTGTACAGATTTTGTGTAAATCACTTCCAGGCCGAGGCAGAGCAGTGGGTGTGCATGGTTGACTGTGCTGTCAGAGGTTTAGTGCATGAGCTAGCTGAACCCCCCCCCCCCCGTGAAACCTTTTCCAGTGGTGCCGTCCCTCCACAGAAATTGTGATACAGAGAGGATACCTGTTTTTTTCTTCTTCTTGCACTCACAGTTTGTTTGTTTTTTTTTACAATCACACAGAGGACTTCCCTCTTGTTTTAAGGGGTTTATTAATCCAAGTGTGTGTGCAGCAGTGCAGACTCTTCACATCTCTCTCGGTGCTCTCGGTGAGGTGCTGGTTGTAAATTTGTGTCGCCCGACAGTGAGCTGGACTTTCCTTGTTACATCTAAGACTTCAAGAGCACTGTCGTGGTGTTTTTAACGGAGGTGGGGGGGGGGAATCCTGAGCCATCGCCTGAACTGTCGAGCATGTCTTTTATTCTACACTGACCGTACTAAATATTGTTCATCCTGTGAAAAAAGACTGACAAGGTGAATCCAGGGACCCTGTGATCCTTCCTGTTTAAAGAGGAGTTATTGATCCCTGAATAACTGCAAAAGCTCAATTGCAGAGAGACATTTTTCTTTCTTTTTTATATATATATACATTTTGTACTTTCAGTGTAAAATGTGCTTGGCTCTTTCCACACAACCACTCAGTGCTTCGTCCCAGCACGGAGGGTCTCCTCTCATGTCCAACACAAACACACCTGCAGCACAAACATGTGCTTGGCTTTAAAAAAAAAAGAAAAAAAAATAGAGATACCACTAGATACCTTAATCACCTCTTTGACATTTTGTTTTTATTATCTTCTCTTGAATCCTTCCATCCTTGTTAAGACGCCCAGGCCAGCTCCCCCTCCAAATGTTCCTCCAGTCTCCTCCCTTTGAACTTCACCCTTTATTAATCTTGCTTCTTCTCAACTCGATGTTAGTGGGTATTTTTCCTGTGTATTCCATTTTGAATTGTAATCTAGTTTGTATAAGAAATGGTGCGCATGTAAATAAAGCTTGGTGAGGCTCCACACTCGAACCGTATCTTTGTCTTGACTTGATTTCTTTTTGGGTTAAAAGTGCACATGAGCAGCTGTGGAAGTGCGGATTTCCAGTCAACGGCTCGTATTACCACGAGTGGAATTTTCAGCCAGCACGAAAACGGTTAACACAAAACATGTGCTGTTAATTCAGTGTGTGTGTGTGTGTGTGTGTGTGTGTGTGTGTGTGTGTGTGTGTGTGTGTGTGTGTTGGTGGGGGCTTTTACATGAACAGATTTAACCTCCTGCTCCCTACAGAACATAAATCTCTCCCTCGTGTCAGTCTGGGGGGATCCAAACAGCAAAACAACTCCACGCTGTACTCCAGTTCCTGGAAGTTCTCTTGCACAATGTTTGTTTTGTGTAAGGCGGCTTTAAACGAGAGCAGACGTACAGCAATGCTCTTGATACTCGACACTGTACTGGGTCGGTTTTCCTCGCTTGTTGCGAAACACGAATAAGGAGGGAGAAGGTGTGCAACGTCTCCTCCAGGCCTCCGCCACTGATAGAAACACAAATCACATGCTTGGCTGATAATCTTATCCACTTTTTCACTTTTTCTCAGCCAACGGGCCAGATTCTTACGGCGTCAGAGATAAAATCTGCTATCATAAAAATGGGAGTTCAGAGTAACTGGGAAGTTTGAATTTCCAGTTGGATTTATGTGCTAATAAGTTTAGTTGACCTCATTTCACTGGGATTTTTTTTAACTGTCAATTGACAGCATCTATCTATTCAGCCACGAATCCTCTATTGTTGTCTTTCTGCAGCCTTTATGAAGTCATGAATATAATTGATAAGCTCTTTCTCTTTTTCTTAAGTGACGATCACTTATGAGAAGTAAAGTTCATTAAAATAAAATAAAAATAATGAAATAATAAAATACCCCTTAAAATCTACGAATCAAGAAAGAAAGAAAAAGACAAAAACAGAAACCTAGAACCTGACAATGAAGGATTGATTTATTCCCTGTCAATATCAGAAAAGTTACACTCCCCTCTCGTCAGTGCCTTTAAACAGTCTGAGTATATCTCTGAACTTTAAACGATAATCCTCATTAAACCCTGCATGTGGAGTTCATGTCGTCAAACGTTAAATGCTTCAACATCAAAAACAGCTAAAAATACACTTTCTGAGCTGGAACAATTTGTCACAGCTCGCAGTTTCGGTTCAGTCCGTACACACCCATCTGAGAGGTGAACCCTCATCACCTGACAGACGTGTGACCTTTTATTTATGTCCTCCGCTCGTCGTCAGTCTGAAACCGGTTTGTCAGCCGGAGCGATGCCGTCATACAGTATGGGATGGTTCTGATCATTACCCCACTGTTTGTCATTGTTACCAAACCCAGGATGTGCATCAGCTGCTTTTGGTCAACAATACGGCTTTAGCGTTCGTAACAAGAAGCACAAAAGAACCTCAAACGGGCAGACGGTTGACTCCACATCCTCACAGAGGAGTTAAGCTGAGGCTTTGACTTCAGACTCAGAAACACTCGAACACAGCTCATGACTGAGAGAACACGCTCCCCACAACCAGGAATACCACAGCCACATTTCAATAGCATTTCCCAGCCAGCCGGTCACCTGACAGGCTGCATGTCTGGTCCTTCTGCAGTCACACCAGTCCAACAGAGGTCATCGAGGCTACTGCATGGCTGGAAACTCATGTGAACTCGTCTGTTTTCCTGTTTTCTTCCTCTGCTTATTTTAGCACGAAAGCACCACGTCCAGACTCCACATTCTGCTTTTATTGAAACAAATTACATGCTTCACCCTTGACCTGTCTTAAGTATACCAGTCTCTGTTCTTTATTGTTCTTTCATGACAGAAAACCAAATGTGACACTCGGTGTTACACTTTTGTTTGCATTTTGTGAGTGAAATTCATTTGATGAATCACGGCGAATGAAAAACCGGGAAGCGACTTTGTTTGCCCACATATCATTTCATTATTGGTTCATTTCTGATTACAGATCAACAGATTTGAGGGAAAGTTGAGGTGTAGAAGTCAAAAGAGGAAAATCTTAGATGTTTTCGACTCGTTCTGATGAGCGATGTTGAATGTGGTCTATGATATTTGGCAGACAGGAGAGTAGTCGTGGACGATGAAGAAACGAAGAAAGATGAAGACATTTCAGGGAATCCAAATTTTCATAATCAGTCCTCAAACAGGCTTATAGTTAAGTGGAGATTAAAACTGTGGTTGACTGTGAGAAACCATTGTTACGGCCATTTAAACCAAACCTTCACATAAATTTAGGATTTGTCTTCATTTAACAATCACTTAATTTTGAGTTTATACAGTACATTAGACCAATAAAGAAAAGTGAAAATGAAAAGTAGTCCTAGCCCTCCACGCTCACCTGACAGGATCTGATACCAGTTTTGGGTTACGGCTGTTTTTATGAGGGTTTGCGTGCAGATCGAGGCCCACAGGTCGTGCTTTCAAACAAATGTGTGGTTAGATTACTGTCAAGTGTCAGATTGGGATGTAATTCTACCTGAGAGGGAGTGGTTTGTTCCGTGCTGTGTGTTCTTTTGTTACCAGAGCACCGCGGTCGCATGATGAGTCAGAGCACAGTGTGCCCAAAGTGTGTTTGAGGCAAAAAGAATTTGTTGACTTTGCAGTGTAAAATGACTCAATTTCTTACGTTTTTTTTTTTGTTGTTTTTTTTAATAATCTTCCACTTTAATTCAGTGAGTGGAGTCAGTAGGTGTCACCGAACACATGTGAGGAGGGACATGTGGATTCAGGGACGTGGTTCTGGCTTCAGTCTCCTGCATGCGGCTCTGCAGGTACAGGATTACGACAGGTTGATGTCAGCGTTGACAAAGCCGGACAGTGAGTCACGGTTTCATCCATACTGAATACAAGAAGTCACCCATCGTGCATGTGCTGGGGACACAATGCGAATTAATACTGCAGTTAGTTTGGTTCACATTACATCCTTATACTTGCTGTACCGACTTTCAAATCACCATCTAAAATGTTTCTATGATTACTGAGCATGAAAACCTGCACTGGTGTTTCTCTGTGTTTTAATAATTCTGTTCATCAGTCCTCATTTTCCTTCTCTGTAACATTTTATTAACCCAATTTGTTGATACGTAGTTCCTTTTTTTATTCTAAATTTAATGAACAAACTATCAAGGAACAATTAAGTCTGGGTTTGATGAAATTTACCTTTTCCTTTAGCCCACGATGTAAAACATTAATCATATTCATTTTCCAATAAAATAATTCTGGCATCATTTTACCCGGAATACTTTTCTAGATTGAATTTTACTCACATTCACAACATGTAATCTACTACTTTAAGAAAAACACAAGCACACAACTTTATCTAATATTACGCTGACAGGTTCTCGCTATAATGTAATAGCTAATCTAGTAGCTGTCCGCAGTGTACCAACCTGACTTCTGTATAACACAACTGATGGTCCCAACCCCGATAAGAAGGCAAGAAAGAACATTTTAAATATGTTAATGCAATCAGTGTGAATCCTTAAACTTGTGTTACATATGACAATAAAGAGCACTCTGACTCTGACTTGTATACGGCCAAACTGATCAGACGGCACAGCATGTAGACTCAAGCATTATTAACTTTTTTACAGTTTAATCTAGTCAAACAGAGACAACTGCCCGGCCAGGCTGAAGGCAAAGGAGCCACTGTGGTTTCTGGCTTCCTACGCCATTATTCATAATGACAGGTTGGGCGACACGTAGATAAAACACGCCGAACACAGATGGATGACATACAGTATCAGTGTACTCGTGCGGGGCATTCACACGCCCCCGCAGTGCTGTAATTTTCCACTGTCCACCATCTATTTATCTATCTATTCATCTATTCTGTGGAGAAACACGACGCCTCGCACGCACGCACGCACTGACTAATGGCTAATGAGGAGTGAGTCATCGTGCGGCGTGGGGTTAAGAGTGTAAACGAGATGGGGACGTGAAGGATCCGCTGAGGTTCTGCCATTAGTGGGCTTCTTGCCCCCCCCCCCCCACCACAGTACTGACACTGCTCCATTGATGGATGTGGCCGGGCCACTTTTAATCTCAACAGCTCGCCTCCCGCCTGATCTCGATACCTCATCTGAACTGCTGCTCCACACACACACACACACACATGCTGATAGCTTCTGGCCGCATGAGGACAGCTCCATGACGAGAGGGAGACCTGAGAACTGAGCAATCGTAAACGATACTTAATTCTGTGTGTGTGCGCGCGCGCGTGTGTGTGTGTGCGTGCTAAGTGCTGCAGAGGAATGATGTCATCTCTAATGGCAAGCTGGCACCGGGCGGTTGAGCATTGTCCCGCAGCACCTCCGTTCACAGGCTGCCGTCAGCGTCAGCGAGGCGGATTACAGCTCAGACACACAGCCTGTGGTGGGACGACACATCCCCTCCACGCCGCACGGCCTTTTTTGTAATTACAGATTCACACGCCGAAGAACAACAACAGACACAAATCGTCACCGTCATTGTCTGGCACGCAAGCAACTCTCGAAAAGACACACACACACACACACACACAAATAACCGCAGGCCTTTTTAATTGCTTCCCTCCGATTTTTTTGGTTAAATTTCTGAGCGCGTTCATCCATATGGGCACATCGCAAGTACAGGGCTGAGAGGATGTGATGCACAGCAACATGTGAAAAGTGACGGCAGCAGGCGAGGTGTAGCAAGACGACAGAAATAGAGACAGCAGAGGAAGTGATAGGAGACGGTCGGGTTAGCAAGGGAAAGAGGTGGCAGGGTGTTAAAACTAACATATTCTAACACGGTAATGTTCACAGCGCTGGAGGTGCTGTCGTCAAATATGCGCCGGGTTACAAATGGACAAGCGACTTTGCTCTTCCCCGCTTTTGTTCCTCTTCATCACAATCATACAATTACAGCGAGGAACAGAGACACTTATCCCACGTCACGTCATTTTAACAAGGACAGCAGCAACACCTTGACCTGAGAGCTCATTCTCCTCACTCTGCAACATCTTTCTCACATCTCAACTTGTTCCTGATGGTTTAAGGCAAATTATCCCCTTTTTAAAGTATTTACAGAGTTCTGTGTCATGTCTGGAGTTTGTGCTGGTCTGATGTTTGACTCAGATTGGATTCACTATAATACACACACCTATTTAGAGTATTCATTACACCTATGAAAATATTCTTCCACCCATCCATCTATCTATAATGCACCATCCCATTTGGAATTGCACGTCACTAAAATATATAATGACAGATGGAAAAGTATTTTAATGTCATGTCACAGTCTTGAATTGACAGAAATCACTCTCCAACTTCAGTTCTGAATCATGTCTTTAGTGAATGAGCCTTTTTTGAAGTTTAACTCTAAACGTAAGCAACATACAACTCATCTGTTTTGAAAAAGATTTTCCCGACCGGCTGGATTGCTCCATTATCTGTCTGTAACTTTTCACCTCATGCTCACGATGCGAAAAGTGCAGAGGAGGACAACATGTTGCGGGTAAGGAGGAGTGCATCACACGTTCACTCCTCAGAATTGAGAAAAGAGAAGAAGTGTGAATTAAATTGTCGTGCGGATGCGGTTGGGTAACAAGGCAGCTATAAAGGAAGATGGATGGTGACTCTACTCCTTGTTCTCCGGCTTGGTGAAGCAACCGCATGGATTTCAAATAATTTTGTTCCTCCCATCGATGCCATTGATGGGACTGAACCGGATAACCTCACGCACCAGCAGAGCGAGAGGGAACCGTTAGGAAGGGGGAAATCACTGTGTTGATTGATGCTTTTCATTTGTCACATTGATTTGCTTTGGACTTGAGAGGGCTGAGAGAAAATGATCTAATATGAGCTTTATGTGATCAAGTTTCACTTTTACTTGATTGTATCTGTTGGCTTCTTCATGAAGATCAAGCGACGCAAAATGACAGCAGACACGCGACACAAGAAGGTCTTCAGTCTTTCCCTCAGCTGCTCCTTTTTTTTCCTCATTCTCACCCCATTTGATCTCACCTCATCTCTTTCTATATGCTTTTATGAATTTTCTCCTCCCGAGTCTCCTCTGCCGACCTCGCTCTTCTCCGCTGATGCCCCCACACCAGGCAGGAGGGAAGGTGATGCTGTGCTGGCTGCAGCGCGGGAGATGAGGCAGAATAATCAAGCAGGAAACAGAAAAGATGCCAGTCCAGGCGTCACCTCCTCCTCCTCCTCCTCCACCTCCCCCGTTCATATCAGCCCAGTTGATATAGAGTTCATCTCTTCCTCACTCACACACACACGCACACAGACACACCGAGGCTGTTTTATTTCCCCATGTGGGGGGGCATCATGCTCGGCTTGCACTCAATCCTGTTGCTGCATAAACCCACTAACCCCCATCATGTTCCCTTCCCCCAGCTCCCTCTGGGTTGAGAGCATTACCTCCTCCAGCATGTGGCTCCATGTGACCGCACTGCGCCCGTGTGCGACGGGGTCACAGGGCGCCGTCGACCACGGCGGATTCTACCACGCTGCCTTTTAATGCTGGTGATCGAATCCTCACGGGACGGCCCGTCAAGAAGCGACACGGCTTCAGCCTTCTGAAGATAATGAGAAGGCATGCACGGATCGCACCGTGCGGCCATGTGTGTGTGTGAGTGTGTGTGTCTTGCATCATCCACCACTGACCTACATGGAAATGTGTTATCTCACCGAGCGTGTTTATTACCCTTGATTAACCACTAACCCATGTCGACCCTACGAGTCAAAGAGTGTGATCATATGTGTGTGTGTGTGTGTTTATCTCATATCTATTCAGCTTGTCTGTTCTCTAAAGCACAGGAATCAATTCCCACTTTTTATTGGCATTTCTCGTGAAAGGCAGAAGCATATAATTGGTATTAAACATCAATAGGTCGGTCACAGACTCAGACTCATGACACAAACAATAAATAGATGAAGTGAAAAAGAAACTTAAAACATTCCACATACTGTCCAAGTTAATCAAGTTACACTTATGCATTTTAAAAGTTTGTTTTTAAGGGAGAAAAGATGAGCTTTGCCTGATCTCCTCCAGAGAATCTACAAGGGGACCCTAAAAGCAGAGACTTGGTCTTTTATGGGTTTTATGATGGAGGAATTACAACCAGGGACATTCTGCTGAGGACCTCGGGTTACATTTGGGCTCATAAGGGATTAAAAATGCAGCAAATGTGTAGGGAAAACAGCCCATCCTAAATGTGCTAATAGAAAACTCATTACACCATCTAAATGCAAAGGGAGACGGTCATAAAGCTGGCATTGGTGGGATGTTTTCTCTTAATATGTTCATTTGTGAGTAATCTGACAGACTGAGGCTGTGTTTGGTTGGGCAAATGCGAATATAATAAACACTGATACTGGATGTTACCTGTGAAGCAAGTAAACAATATGCAGCAATCTTTTCTTTAAGCTCAACATTTTAAAACATTTAGGAGGAAAAACAACTGTCCTCATTTACCAGATATCAGTATTTTTACACCAACTTTCATCTGGACTCATTGTTGTACCCTTATCATGATTAATATGTGGGAGTGTTGGTGCACACTCACCGCAGCGCCGCTCCTCGCCAACCCCCATCCGCCACACATGCCCGGAGTGTCAAGGTCACTCTGTTTCACACACCCATATATCTTCCCCTGCACCGGTCCAAATGGAGGCTGGGACACACACAAAGACACACAAAGAGACGGACAAAAGTATTGCTTTGTGTGCATGTGCACAGGCGTGCATGGGTGTGCTTGCCTGTGTGCGCGTGCGGCGGAGTGAGTTACGGCCAGCGCTCACCATTAAACCCACCAGGGAGAACATATACGAGGCTTCATTACTCCATTTCTCCATCTTTCCCCTCCCGCCTTCGGTCCATCCCGTTTTCTCCAAATGTTAAGTAATGGTGTTGACGGCTGGCAGGACAAAGGAGAGGTAATCTATCGTGAAGAAGAGCCTATAGAGAGATGAAGTCAGCAGCACACATTAAACACGGGGGATTCCCGGTTCAGAGAAATCCGACAATACATTGTGAAAAGAAGAGAATTTATTAAAAACTGATCTGAAATCACCTCAATTTATATATTTTTTAACACCCGTCTTCTCTTCCCTTTGTAGCTCCGGCCTCATCATATGTCTGACAGCCTGCAGATGTGTTTATGTGCTCTTGCGCTTTTGTGTTTACGCTCGTGTGACAGTAATGATTTCCCAGCCTCGTTTGAAAGGCGTCCCTGTCTCATCTGTGTGACATATGTGTTTATGGGCCCGTGCGCGGGCTGCGACACGCACATCTGGGCGTTGATGTGTTTGTCTGTGCGTGTGCGCGTCTGTGCTGGATCGGTGTACAGTAAAACACGTGGCCTTTCGCTCTGACTTGGAGAAAACCACTTTTGCATGAGAGTAAAATATGTCGGCGCACGCAGGCATAAATGATCCGAGCCACCTCAGTGCTTTGGTGTTTATGTGTGGGTGTTCTGCTTTTTATGAACGCGGCCGAGGCATTCAATCATTTCAAGCATCCTAAAGTGCAGCTGACAGATTAAATATCAGACGCCAGGATTGCTTTGGACTGCTCGTGTGCATGCAAGAACCGAAAAAAAGACAGAAACGGCCACTGCTGTTTATCAAGGGGCGGCGATGGATTCATAAAAAAAGACGAGCGCAGGGGAAAAACGAGGGGTGGGGAGAGAGAAAGAAATCCGCTGTAATGCTAAAGGAAAGCCAGGCCATGATGAGCTGGACATTAACTAGAAGATATCACCCGGGAGAGATGGAGGATGAGAGCGGAGTATTGGATCTGTGAGAGGAGGAGTGACAGAAGGATAAGGAGATCTTACTGATGTAGAGTGTGTGTGGCAGTTAATATATCCAAGGTTACAAGAGAGGTCTGTAAAACCCTCCTGCAGTATAATGTAGAATAGATTGAGCCGCTCACACTGGTTCATGTGCGCTCAGCCTCTTTTTCCTTACCGCTTCAAGAATTTGTTGACCGCATTTACTGGATGTTTCGTTTTAGCCACACACACACAACAAGAAAAAAAAAAAACACATGGGCTGACATGTGGTTTATACGGGAGTGCTCAGGTTTTTCTTTTTTTTTATTTTGGTGTTCCACTTGGCTCAGCTCTTCTGTTTGCATCTGCAAGTGAAATTGGATGCTTTTATTATGAGACAAGCAAAGACACAAAACGTTACACACTCCTGTCAGCAGCAGCACCGAAAGACAAGTCTATTTTTACTCACTTGTTGCCCCAAAGGCACCAACGTTCAGGAAAAAAAAAATGTTTCCACAGCATTCCTTAAAGACCAGGCGTGCAAAGTGAGCCTGAACCTGATTTTTAAAATAATGTGTAACAGTTGTTTTTCTTGTTTTGCTATGGTAAGACTGTTTGCCTGCCACCACTGTACTGCAGTAGCTTTTTTTCCTCCTTTGTTTTCACATCACGATGTGCTTTAAATAAGAAGAACAAATAGAAGAGATTTAGAGAAATGCCTAAAGTATGGAGGGAAAAAAAGGTTTGGGGAGTTTCGTGGAACTTCACTTGAATTCTTTAAGCTTTAAGAGGAAAAAAAACAGATTTAGCCCAAAAACAGTCAACTAGGCCCCACTCATAAAAAAAAAAAAAAAAAAAAAAAAGAAGAAGCACCCTGTCATGTCCCTCTTGACTGTTTTATCCAGGGTGGGGTGTGGCTTCTCAGAACTTCACAGGGGTTTCACTGGGGATCAGGGGAGTGACTTTTCCCAGTACCATTTTCTTTTCTTTCTTGGAATTCCTGAGCAAAAAGAAACAGTGGAAGCAAAAGCTCATTATCACTTTATTCAAAACACACACTTGAGAAACTGAAGCTGAAGTGTAACAGAGACAAAAAAGTCCCAAAACACACATCTGACAGTTGCAGATTACACTGTAAATAGATGTATACTTCAATTCAGTTCTTTTAACCAGCGCGAGAACAGTTAAGCTTGCCTATGGATTAACTAGCCTGCCCTAGTTTAACGCTTTAAAAAGCAATAAGGAGGTTTTGTTTGACCCTAAGAAGGTCAAGGTGTGAGCGTGAATCATTTCTATAGAACAAAATGGAACCAGAATAGTAAATAAACATGAAAAAGATGGGAGAGATTTGCTCTGCTTCACGAGTTATGCAGGATTTATGCTCCTATTGAGTGTCTCTGGTCCAACCTGTTCAATCTAAGTGTTTATATCAATTCCATGAGCAGAAAATGGAGAAAAAAAACATATTTTCGGGTGGATGGAACCAGCCTGACAGGAGCTTCAGTATGATCAATAAAACGATATTCACCTGTTCATTTGGTTTTCATGAAGTTATACACTTTAACCCCTTCAGAAGTATACTTGGTAAAAATAATGGAGGATCATTCACATTTTCTTCTAATTACACATAATAAAGCTGAAAAGCTTCCTGCTATATATTCGGTTATCAATTTAACTCATTTTTGACCAACGCTAGGCATGAAAACAGCAGCAGAGTCACATTTTCCATGTCATAAACTCAGTGGCCATGGAGGAATAAAGGCACCTATAACATAGTCTACTTTCTCCAGAGCATATTTATGCCCTTGGTTGCATAATAGAAATGAAGTCTCGAAAATCAACTTAATTAAGAGGTTTGGTTATTGTCATACACACAGAAAAGGGCACACACTGCAACTCACAGGAGTGTGTCCCTGATAAACGATTCAGAGCCTGAAAAAGAACAGAGTCTGTAAAAGAGTGAAGCGTGCGCCACGGCCTTCACCAGCCCTCTTGTGTGCTCGTTCTGAAAAGCCTATTGTAAGCTTGCCGATTGCAGACCTTGATGCGCACTTTATTTCCCTCCCATTTCTAAAAAATCAAACCTGGGAGGTGGGGTGGGGGTCGGTAAACGTGTATTTGAGGATGTTTTCATGTGGTCAGATGGCCTTGGGGAAAAACGCTTTGGGAGGTTAGGATTCACACCCACATATATATTCATAGATACAGGAACAGGTTCAGCAGAGGCAGAGTCACCTGCATTCGGATTAGCATACAAAAAGAGATGCGTCAGGGTGATGGTAATCTGGAAACCTGTTTCCTTTACGGATCTACTGGAAAATGCGATCGCATAAAATGATTTCCTTCATATTCTCAGAATTAAAGATCTGCCCAATAACAGCACCTACGTGTCTATTTAAGAGAGGCGTATGAGTGGTATGCATCCTCTTATCTAATTGTTGGCAAGGAAGCAGATAAGTGTGTATCCCCCCCAAAATGTCAGCCGTCCTTTCAAGCTCCAAAAGCTCTTAAAAGACATCAGCGACTGAGTGACACTCCTCAAAAAGCCCCTATATGCGTAACACAAGTGTGCTCACATGAGATATCCCATTTTCCGCGCACACAAAGAGAGATGACAGATAAGACGGCGACTGTCTGCCCCGCACGTCTGCCTTGTGTGAGTGTCTGCCGAACGCCGTCGGCCTGCTCTCGTCTGGCTCGGCGCCCACTTCTGTTTCAGACAGGAGAGTGTGGAGAGACGCCTCAACCCCGCGACATAAATCTGGACTGCCTGACATTTAAAATAAATCCCCTGCCGAGGCAAATTATCGCCAAGTTAAGACTACGCATTGCACGAGACGAAACGTTTCTGTATTTCACTCCGTCACTCCGACTTGAACAAATTGACAGCCAGTACTGATTAAGTAAAAGAAAGGGGGGGAAAAGTTTGCCCGCCATCTATTTAATTGCCATAAAATACAAAGAGGAACTATCACCAAAAACTACTAAATTAAAAAAAAAAAAGAAGTTACTCTAACAGTGTGCATATCGCAAGTCTGTCAGCAACAAGTAAGCTGCTGACGAAGAGCGAAGCCCAACAGCTCACTGCTAATTTATGTCATGTCCCAACAGCATCCTGCCGGCTCGTTAAAAACTCCACCGCACTGCGGGAAAAGTTCGCTGAGAGTTAGAAAAGTGCCCATCAGAAAAAAAATACAGCCACAGATAAGAGGTAGGGGAGGAGGTCACCGAGAGGTTCCCGTCATGCACGAAGACATAAAGCAGTTCGTCACCCTCCTTCAGCTGACTGAGTCAAAGCTCAAGAGAATCTTGGCTTATTAGGGCTACTATGTTTTTGTTTATCTCAAGTTTGAATAACTCCTGATTGAGAGAGTTAGGAAATCAACAAAAACAAAGTACAAGGGATACATTCAAATGCTACTCGCGTTTAAATATCAAGTCGGGAAAATAGCAAGTTTCAGCTAGTTATAAAATGCCTGTTTGTCAAAAAGCTGTACTGACCAAGCACTGTGAAAAACGTGGGGTATGAAGGACAGAAACACAAGCCTGCGGTGAAATGGGTTAAAGGATGAAAACTGGAACAGATGGACAGAAGAAGTGACTCTGCTTAGAGGTCAAATCGGGACTGAATGGACGGTAAAGACGCTCCTGTCCTGGGAGCTGAGTGCTCGCCGTCGGGCCCAGCTCCTGGTCAGAGATGGAGCTGGTCGCCATGGAGACGCGCCACCTTCAAGCAGGACGGTGGCTCTCACGGATGAAGCCGTCCATTCACCGGCGTGACGTGAGCGGCGCCGGCGGCAGTGACGTATGTGCACTCTGAGGTTCATTTGCATGGGACTGGGAGCAGCTCCAGCTCCAGACCCCGCCTGGCGCTCTGCTCTCCGTGGAAACGCTCCCCCGGCTCCACAGGTTATCTCAAACACATACACTCTCACCATAACAGAGTCCACTACTTAGCATGTGAGTGTCAACTGTCCTGGCAGCACGCTGCCCCCCCCTCCCATAGTGACAATGAAATCACAGAGGCCATCTCCTTCCTCCCATTGGCTGCTGAGGTCCGTGGTGATGCCCTGTGATTGGACATGCCCAGTTTGCACTCCCAGCCAATCCGCTTCACTGTATCCAAGAGACTGAAGCATGTAAGGCTATTTAAATCCAACCAGAGACTCACAAGATTGTTCGCATGTATATTTCACTGTGCAAAAAAAACAGAAAGCCACAGGGAGAAGGTTTGCGAGTGGATGAATGTGGAAATCCAGGCGGACCTGATTGGTCTGGGAAGTGGTCAGCCCATTCAGACGGTTTAAAGGGAACGGCAGCGGATCGCCGGTGTGAATGAATGAACTTCGGCATCACGTCGCGGTCCTGAACTCTCGAATCTACCTATGAATATTGATCAGATCCTACTTCTGCTTTTCGCTGACGCTTGAAATGCAGTAAATGAAGCTTGGAGAGGGATGGAGCGGCTGGAACGGACAGAGGAAGAACCACCTGGATTTCTCCTCTCCTGTCCAACTTCACTGTTGTTGTTTTGTTTTGTTTTGTTTTTTAGAAACAGACATGTTCTGTAATGATCCACTCGGAGAACGCTGTTGCATCCACGACCGAATTTCAGGAACCAAACTCTTACTGACGTAGACGGCGCAAGACTGCAGCCATTTTGGTTGACTTCTTTTTTTTTTTTTTTTTTTAAGTACGTTGTGTAACTACAAAATGGCGGGCAAATCCTCACCGGGGCGGTGACACCAAATTGTTTTTGACGGTAAATATCTCTCTGAAATAGAAAAATTTGAGTGTAATTTCTTAGTTGCTGCAATGTCAAAGTGCGATTTATTTTCACTGTAAACACGTCGTTTATAGATCAGTGTTTTCAGAAAACTTAACTTGTGTTCGGTGCAGTAAAGAGAAAATGAAGCCTCCGCTACAGAATACATTGTTTTGATTTTATTGACACTCTGCTCTGTGATGCTGAAAATGATATTTCAGTAAAACAAGAGTCCCTGCTCACGGGATTATAGACACACTTCAATCTGAAGTATCTGAGTGGCCGACAGAAAGTTATCTGAATAGAAGGAAAGAACTTATTTAAAGTGTTAAATGCTACAACTCACTCAGTGAGGTTGGAGCACATTTCAAAATCATAAATCATTTACTATTTGTATCATCTACACTTCTAAATTCAGTCAAAGCCATGTATTTCTTCATAAAAGAATTTAAAATGAAGTGGACATATTCTTTACACCACTGATTTGTACTTTCCTAAAATATCATGACAAGATTTCATCATTACGTGAGGCAATAGGCATCTGAAAACGGTTTCTTCTGCATCATTTTTACGGTTCATGGTTCATGTTGTTGCTTAAATCAAATGCAGAATCACTTGTTTCCTGCATCAATCAGTTGCACTGACTGAAATAAAAAACAAGCACTTTTCCAAAGTGCCACATATTGTTGTGACTTTACAAATGCCGGAAACCTTGAGCACACAGAACAGACATCAGTGGTAATCGTGACTATTTAGTCATAACTCTGGGACATTAGGACAGACAATATATGTGTTCGAGCTTTAATAATGCAGTGCCAGTGACTCGTGCTCCACGGGGATAGTGTGAAATGTAAAATCTGCTGTTTGATTGGATCCACCTTCCCACTCAGGTTTGCCACTTTATAAAACCACGGCTTTTGGATTCACCACAAGTACAAAACATTACTCAGACTTACTCATTTAATGTGTTCACTTAATGTCTTCTGTTCTGTTTTTTTAACATCATCACATGTATTCCTACCTTATTCCATAATTGCCTGAAGGTAATTTTATCATTTACAGAGCATTTTTAATGTATTTTCTTTGTTGTACGTGTTGTCTGGTCTGTGAAGTCCGATAAATTGTGTCAACATCAGCGAAGCTGCTATATAAATAAAGTTTGATTGATCTGTTGAGGATGTAACAGAGCTGTATAGTTACTGTTATGTCACCACATCAGTCTGTTGGCATTTTTTAAGAGAAATGATACTTTACACAAGTTTTAAAGGTATTAATAACAACATAAACAGTGTGATCTGACAATAAATTATCCATATGTTTCTGTGGGCGAGGTTCGACTCATGACCATGTATGGCATTAAACAGGCTGCATGATAAATTCAGTGTAGTAGTAAAACAGTTTATATTGCAGTCAACTTCAGTATGGTTGCATCACATGGCGTCCTACATTACTTTAGAACTGAAAACATCCTTATACAAAATAAAAATAGGCATTGCCATCATATTTGATAAATCAGTTTTGTGTCTATTTTGTGCAGCATCCATAACTGAACCCCAAAACAGCTAAATATTGGACGGACAGTTTCAGCAAGTTACAGTCAGACAAAAATAACTTTCCTGCAATCATCATAAGCGTTTCCTATTGACTGTGTTTGACTATTACATTTATCTCCGATGTTTAGATGGTTTTTAAATATTTATGGAAGTCAATAATTCTAAAGATTAATTCCAAAACACGTAAACATTGTCTGACAAAGACTACAGTAGTTTGCAGCAAAAAACATAGGTGTAAATATAAATAAGATAATAAAATTGAAACCACCTATTGTGTAATTTTTTTTTCCTCCCTGTAAGATTAAGTATGCCAGTGTTACATTTTTTAGGCGAACACGCTTCTCTTTCACACAGGTAGATTCAGAGCACTTGGCAGATTTACAGGAAGTTGTTACAGTTAAAGTGTCACTCAGTACGGTCCAAAGTGAACCACGTGTTACTAAAAATATTAGCAGGAAAGTTAAAAGCAATGCGTAAACACTCACCTTGTTTGTCCAAGTTAATGACCGGAAGTGGTGGATGCAAACGGAAGACAGCAAAAAAAAAAAAAAAAAAAAAAAAAAAAAGACGATTCCAGTATGGAATAGATAAAATATCTTCGAAAGCTTGTATTGTGTTTTTTTGTGTTTTTTTTATTTTATTACACAGTTTTATCAAACCCAGTTAAACATATCTGATTAAGCTTAATTTGTTTTTTAACTTTGCAATTTATTATGCATTAATATGCGTGATCTATGAAATTCGACAAACACAAACTACTAAAATATTGAATTTATCGTCACATTTCTGCTCTATATTCAAGTCCGTTTTAGCTCTCCTAACAAATGAAATGCGCGTCACCGTGTCGCGTTCACGGAAGCTCGTGCACGGGATGTCAACAGACCGGATTACTGTGTGCTCCTAAACTTCAATTTTCCACAAGTTTCAAGTGTCGTGAGTTTTGTTTTCCCGGTGAAACCACTCGAACATCTGCAGTGATATATTTCACCCGCACTGAACCGTAAAAGGTGAGTTTGTTCTTCCATTTCTACAGATTTGATCTTATTCAAACCCCGGTTTCCAGTCTGTTTCTGAGCGCCTCTCACTTTGGTAAATTCAACGTAAAGCGGTAAATATAACGTGCCCGAACCGGGTTTACATGAGTAAATAGGATCCCAAGTCCCCTCTGCTCCTCGCCAGGGTTATTTTGTTTCTTGTGCTTGTTTTGTAAGCTGCCATTGCAGCGTGTTTTGGTCACCATGGAGACGGAGCGTGAACGCGCAGAGGAATTTCTTTCAGTCATTCATAAAAACAAATGGTTCTGTTGGTCTCATTGTACCAGTTAAATAACCATAAAATATAACTATTTTCATTTTATCTCATCACTTTCATCCAAAATGAGCCTGCATTAAAGTGTCAGAGCGTTGTGGTATACGTGCTGTCTGGGTGGGCTTTCAATAAACAGTCTCATGCTTAAATATAATGCATTATTGAGTTTGTTACACTATGCTCATCTGATTTTTTTGTTTATTTGCAGATCAAAGCATGTAAAATTACCTCAAAATATGATACAATTTACAAAACCTTGTACAAAAATGTATTTATCCCACTTATAATTGTATTTATTATTATAACTGTCTGAAATATTAATACAGTCACATCTGAGACAACCATACAATCAATGACATGCTATTTTAAGTCTGACATCAAGTATTGAAAGTGACATTTTACTGACTTTGCATGGGTATTGTTTTTCTTATGTTCTACATAAGATTATATAAGTAACTGAAAAAAACAGCATCAAAGATGCACTGCACAACATTTGGTGAATTTAGAATATGTGATAATGTTGAAAATTACAACAATGATGTGATTTGTGATAAATGCAAACATTTTTCAATGGACATGTTTTTGCGCTTTCAAATAACAGCACTTTTTTCACATCAGCTTCCTGGTAACTTTCTTCTTGATATTTCTGCTCCTCTCTTCTACCTTGTGGCCACCAGGTGTGAAATAATCAGGGCTGTCAATCAACTGTGTTTTTATGAAGGTATCAAAATTTCTTTCAAAATTAAAATCCTACCATTTTGAATTTGCTGATCGTGAATGGACAGTGCATGAGAGCATCATTTATTGCAAATATTGTGCATTATATGGTGTTTTGTGTTTCTAAGGCCTAACAGGCCTCTATGGAGAATAAACGTGAGGTTTGCAGCCCTTTCATCCCACGACGCAACCCTCTGAGGAAAACCAGCGCGGAGATCGTCCGTGAGGCCAGACAGTCTCTGCGAGTTCAGTCCACCCATCGACCTTTCACCCCCAGCGATGGACAGAGGCATCTATTTGGGAGAAACTCCATTCGTGTAGAACGTGACAACAGGCCTCCATCTGCCTTCAGGTTTGCCACAGATTCCACCTTCATCAATCTGAAGGCCTTTCAGATGTGAGATAAAGTGCAGTAAGGAGCTGTCGTCCACTTTGCAGTCTTCATTCTCAAAATTTTGACGCGCCAGACTCCAGGCCGGGTTCAGGGATTCGCCTCTCACCTCTGGGCCATGTAAGACATGAACATGCAAATATAAAACAGTTGTATAGATTATGTGTCTGTATGAGGCGTGTCTGTGTTCCAGCAAACTGTTGGCGTCAGAAGATGAAAGGTCATCTGTTTACCGTTTAACTGGGATCAGAGTTCTAATTTATAGTATGTCAGAGACTGGAGCAGCAGCAAGCAGTACGCTAAAAGAGATGTGATTCTCTCTCTTCAACAATCCTGATCTGGTAATTTGTTTACACCAGAAGCCGAAGTTTCCAGTCCTGTGCAATGCAGAGGATCCACTCAAGGCCTTTCCCAAACCTCCTTCTGCCCCGGCGGAGGGAAGAAAGGGGCAGACACGAGCACGGGCACGCCTCCTTAAGGCTGCATCTGTCTCTACATTATCACCTGTGGAAGGACACAAAGAGGGTGAGGATGGAAAACAAATGAAAAAAACAAGAAAAAAACCTTTTAGTAAGTTATATGCAAGTCCAAAAAAGAAGTTATGTTTCACTAAAATGCCCATAACAGAAGACACACTGCAAGCTATACAGTTACAAAATGTAGAAAGAAAAGCTCACAGCATTGATCTCATCACTGCGACTCTTCCATGCAGACATTATTGCTGAACCCGTTTTCTCTAAGGGAAATGAATGGAGCCATTCACATGCTGACATTTTACCTGATTTACATTCTCTGTGGTAGGGAGAGTGGAGAGTGGTTCACAAACCTTTTCCTGCTAAATCGCTCCGCAGTTTAGAGCAATACGACAAATAATGGAGGTCGACTGAATTCTCTCCTCTGTGCATGGACACTGATGAAGAGAAGTAGAATCTGTGCCACAGCGTGGAGCCATAACCAATGAAGAACTTCTTGCCACATCTTTTCACTGCTTTCAGTTCGAGAGAGATTAAATTCAGCTGCAGGACAAAAGCCGGTGTCAGCCAAGCAGCTCTCCAGTGAAGCCCACGCCACAGTTCACCACGGCCCTCTCAAACCTGACCCTCGGAGAGCGGCCAGTGAAAGGTATGCTTTTTGTTCGTCTGCTTGACTTGCAGGATCTGTCCCTCACTCCCTGCCCTCCCACCCTCTCCTGCTCCCTCGCTTTGACCGCAGCGACAGTGTGACAATGAGTCCAAGATTTATTGGCTTACAAGATTGCAAGGGTAGCCATTACTGGATGGAGTTGATTGCGCCTTTCATGGAACTCTTCTCCCTTTTACTCCCTGCTATCAAGCCTCTCCATTGCCATATTCACTGATTTTTTTTTTCAATGCTCTTTGTTAATGCTGCTCATAACTAACACTGCGCTGTGCAGTGAAA
Source organism: Salarias fasciatus (assembly GCF_902148845.1). NCBI lineage: Eukaryota > Metazoa > Chordata > Actinopteri > Blenniiformes > Blenniidae > Salarias > Salarias fasciatus. The sequence continues at coordinate 16,642,562 of NC_043759.1, forward strand.
CTGAAGCCACAAATGGCTGATATGGTTTAAATGTGACAGAGCTACCAGGCTCCCCTTCATGGAGTTGTACATTTAGATACATTTGTACTGAGAATAAATGATCAAGGTTTTAGAATTTTGTTTGCTTCATTATTCTGTTGATATTATATTTGAAGTATGGTCACCTGAAGTATTAAAAAATGCAACTTCTATTGTCAATAAATGATAATAATACACCTTCTCATATACTCACACATAGATACACATATGAAATTAGTTACTCCAGAAATCGTGTCACAAATTGGACAGAACAGATTCTTCGCCTGGGGACACTCGGCCCCTCTGTGAGCCGTCCTGCTTTTTATCGTACAGTTTATCATGGCCACAGTTGAATCCAGCGTCTTGGCGCGCTTCACGCGAAAACGAAACGGCCTCCATCCCTCATCGCAATCATGTGTCAGCTTTTACACTTCCACGGTGTGGCGAAGCTAAAAAGCCGGGCTTCTTTCTGCCGACCTCATCAGCCGGGTGTCAGCAGGAGGGGCATAACTCTGGGCAGGAGGTCAGGGGCTGTCGTTACAATCCATCCGCCTATCGATCCGGTGGAGCAGCTGGGGCTGCTGAGGAGGGGGTGGGCCATAAAACACTTTTACAGGAAATCTGGGCTGCTGCCCACAGCGCAGACTCCTGCCTCACAAGCAGAGCTACCGTGCCGTGTTCGTACGACTTGTTGCTGAGAAAGAAAAATCCCAGGTGGCCGCACTGTGGTCCCTTCATCATTAAAAAGGATGCGCTTTTAAATTTCCCCTCATGACCAGAGTCAGGTCTGGGTATTTTGAAGTGCAGGGAGCTAAATAAAGGCTTCATTGGACACCAGAGCCAAAGCAGAAGCACAATAACTGCAAATGGAAACAGACACAACATGACAGATTAACATGATGAGTTGGATGAGATATAAAGATAGGAGAGATTACACATACACTAGGTCCTTTTTCTCCAATAAGCCAAAGCTCTATAGCTCCAAATGGCTCTCTATTAGATTTGGATGCCCATCTGGGCAAGGCTGGCAGCGAGCGCGGATTGTGGTTGCAGTGCACTGGCCAGTGCGGAGATGGGGATGAGGTCATGTCTCGGAGAATGCGGAATCATACAAAGAGGCCTTATTATCAGACTCTTAATGCTATCACACAGAGTAAAAGCCTTCTGACGCCCGCTGCAACATTCTTCGGCCAACACTCGCTGCTCGCAACGGTGCTCATGCTCCGACTTTATTACCAACATCAAAAAACTAATGTTATGTAAAATTCCCACATTAGTTGCAGCCATGGAAGAATTAATCTTCAGAGTTAAGGTTCTGTTTGAATAACTGCGTGGTTTGTGTCGTGAATTGGCATTTGCAGAAGTGATACGCATGACTCAACATGTTCATCTGTTTTTAATGGGAATTATTTTCACAGCTGGTCATGTAGTAATTAGTCACAAGACACACCACCTGTCACATTTCGTAGAATTCACTGCCGTCAATATTGTTGCGTGTCAGCGGAGTTGTGCAGACTTGAAATGCAGGGAGCGAGATTTAGGAGTGACACGCATGGGGGGCAAGCCACGACACAGCCGGGCAGGTTCCTCTTTAACATGTTATGTTACTGCAGAGAGGCTGTGGTGAGAGAGAGAGAAAGAGAGAGAGAGAGAGAGACAGCTCGCGGTGACAGAGCATGAACAGCTTTACCAAGACTGCTCGCAAAGCTTCAGGCCATAGTTCTTGAGGATGAGCACACACGCACACACACAAACACACACACTTGCATGTATTTTGCCTATGCACAAGAATAGCTGCACCTCTTCCTCTGCTGCAGCAGTGACATCTAGTGGCTTGTGGTGGGAAATACACTGCCCTTCACTGTGACACATTTCAAAGTCAGCGGCTTTGCATAGATATGATTGGTCTCATGTGTACATTGAATATAGACGCTTTTTCTCTCATGTTTGTTTCCATTTCCTAAGACGACATGTATAAATAACCAGAATCTTTGTGTTTTTGTGGCTACTGAGTTCAACAGCTAAGTGTTTTGTGTGTCTTTGTACCTGCAGCACAATAGCACAGAGCAGTGTTGACTCAGAGGGACGACCCACAGACTGCAGAGTGGAGCAGGAAACAGGTTTGTTGAGATACACTCAAAGAAAACAAACTATACTTTCTATACCAAATTTAGATCTGCAAACGTTCCAAGTTTTCCTCTATCACAGTCAACTTATCTGCTCACAGGTCCCTAAGGTCAGATGAATACATATATATGCCCAATATAAAATAGAATGTTTAGTCTTGAGCTGATAAATGTTTTTAATCAGCAATGCAGACACAGCTCTCTCCTCCTCTATGTGAACAATACTAGTTCAGTGTCAAACCTTGATCGAGGCTCTGTTGATGGAGCCAATAGCCGAGGGGGCTGTTGGTGTGTGCGACCACAGTTTCCTGCATCACGTTGAACAAGCAGTACCGTATGCAAATTCTCTGCAAAAAGAAGATGCACGGCCCGCATTTGCATGAACAAACACACATGCAAACGTGTTTTTATTGCACATGCACACTCTCACATACCCACATGCAGACACAGACGGAAGAGGTAACTCGGCGGAAGTCGAGCTGTGGATGGTGACCTTATACTGTGCCATCAGACTTCCTGCTGTTTTATTTTAGGGCAGTGAACTTCTGAACCTTGCTTTGCCTCTCCGGAGTTTTTAAGGTGGTAATTGGCTAACTGCGAGTCTCTCTGTCACATTTCAGGCCGGGGGTATGGAGAAAAGGCCACAAGCACAGACAAGGATCCAGATTCACTCGTGTGGAATGATTCAATCGTGCCTCTTCTTCAACAGCTAGAAAGTGAGGCTGCAGGTACTGTGGCTAAAGCAACAAGAGAACTCCAAAAAAGCATCACATTTTCTAACAGTTTTATTAGAGCCAAGCCTCTGTAATTAGCACCTCTTCTGACATTCAATTTCACCAGCACCATCTGAAACAGTGGTGGATTGTTATGCATGGAATCTCGAAGCGCTGTTATTTCACCCTCCGAAGAAAGAAAAAACAAAATAGTGTTATGTTTGGCCTATAGTCAGAATTGTCTTAGCCTAAAACTGCAGTCTGACAGCCAAGAAATGAAATCTATGGCTGTAAATATTTTAGCACTCTGCAAATTTAATGGAAAATTCATTTGAAAGATAAATATTAAATATTTATTGTACCGAGAGCCTTCTGGCTCATGCATAAAACACCCTTCAGATTCTGTGAGAAATTGCAGTGAAGTGTTGAGTGCGAGACTGCATCCAGCCTTTTTTTAAGAAAATGGCCAAACCCTGTTATTTATGCAGGGAAAACGTTTATTTTACCTCAAAAACAAGGAAAAGACTCCACCCTTTTTTCTTCCTCTGCGTCAAGAGGGAAGCTGCCTGTTGCAGGATTGTTCTCCGGCGTTCGACCGTCTGAGCGGCAGAGCTGGTTCTTGGAGGAGGAAGGCTGATGCTAATTTTCTGCTGACAAATGTAATATTGATGTTGAAAATTGAGCCTTCTGTTCCCATATGGCTCATACACTCAAGCTTGTGCATTTCACACACACACACACACACACCACAACATGCACAAAACATCACTCATCTCTATGTATGTCTAACACAACTCGCCAACACACACAGTGGGTGTTTTCATTTAGGAATGTTTGCTTTCTTTGGTAGTTTCTGAGAGTCTGTCCCCGTACATTAGAGAATTTCTTCGCAGTGTATGTGCTTTGCGTCATTTCCAGGCGTTTCTGAGGGCTCCGTCGACCGCCTGTGTGATTTATGTGACCGTCTCCACGGCGCCCTGGCAGAAGCGGACATGCTCGGCCGACGCTGTAAGAGGAGGTCAGGGATACTCCGAGCGCTGTTCCGCCTCATCGACCTCAACTCCGTCCAGCTCAACCTTCACGTCGCCAAGCTTTGCCTCGCCGTGAGTCGTCTGTGAGCTCGCAGGCGTGCGAGAGAGTGCCGGCACGTCTGCAAAAAAAAAAAAAAAAAAAAAACAGTTTCAGCCACAAAGCATTCAGCAGCACTTTGCTTTTGTTTTTCTCCAGTTGTGTGTCAGTGAAAACAACCTCCTCAACATCTGTAAGCTCGTCTTCCAGATCAGCCGAAGTGAAAACAACGACATCTTCTTCCAGAGGAACTCCATCATTGGTAGTTCAGCTTTTGACTGCTTTACGTTCCTCAATATGGTTATTTCTAGGTTATATTTGATCAGTTTTATTGTGTTTTTACCAATATTCAATACCAAAAATCCTTTTCAGATTGTACCACTGGTTGACATTGTGGTTCTGTGTTTAGATTTGTTGCTGGACGTGCTGAGCAGGGAGGAAGTGTCCTCATCTGGAGAGGCCCTGCTGTACTGTGTTGGTACACTAAAGTTTCTCTCAGGAAACTCAGTCCTCCTCAGACTCTTGCTGGAAAAAAACTGCATCGGCGTGACTCAGAAACTCCTCCAGAAGCTCTGCGCTGTAGAAGACACGCTCCTCACGATATCGGGACACATCCTGGTGCAGGTGTGTCACAAATCCAATCCTCCTGAGCGATGCTCGCCGGAGCTCACAGTGATTGATGCTCATATAAAATTCCATCAACAATCACTTGCTACTTCAGTGCTGGTGTATATTTCCCCACCATCACACAAACATTTGTGTTTGTGTTATATGAGCTGTTCCATGTACATAATGTTCTCTCCTCACCAGAGCACTCCGGAGCTAAACACGCCCTGCCTCGCGTCTCACAAAGTGATTGCTGTAAATCCCACAATCTGTCCTGTGCAAACACTCTGAGTCATATTGGATATCTGATACAATTCACCGTCCCAGGGACGTACTGTGACTTTTCAAAACTTCCACTGCTGCTGCGTGTTGAAAATGACCATTTCCCTCTTGTGATAGAATGATTTATTTCAGGAGTGAAAAGTTTCCGGTCACCCTGCTGTATAGCGTCCTGTGCAGGCCGCCAGCCAACCCTAACAAGCGAATTACCGACGTTGTGTGCCAGCCAACACAACCCTGACATGCAGCTCTGTCCCAAATACATTCTGTTAAGGTAGAAAGAGCATGTGTGCTCAGTAACTCAATCTGTGGTCTCTTTCTTTGGCATTTTTCTCTCTTTTTCTCTCTCCCAGCTGACCGCCACCCTGAGGAATCTTGCCGATCACCCTGATTCCCGGCCGCTCTTTGTCTCTTTCTCCATATTGTCATTGCTGTGCACTGTGCTCCGTCAACATTGTGAAGACCAAGACATCTGCACCAATATTTCCAGGATTTTCAGGTATAGCACATGACATTTTATATAGTTATTAACACTTATAGTCTCTGTTGCATTCTAGATCATAACACACAATTGCAGGGAATGATTGTCTTTTACAGTCACTCCGTGTTCCTTTGATTCTGCTCTTTTTTATTTTTCCTCCATAAAATATTGTATACAAAAAAGATAAAACTAAGAAGTTCAGAAAATGCACATTTCTGGAAATTCAAATAACAAAAAGTGATAATAATGATTTCCCATTAAAAAACAAAAAAACAACTAAAAGCAGAGTCCACCCATTCCCAAACACATCGTACCACTAACAGTCAAGCAATGCAAAAACCAACCAGACCTGAAGACAAGCACAAGAGTAGCTACAGTGTCATGGGTGTTTTCACACTAAACTGGGTTCAGTTTGAGACCTGTGGTTGAAATTCTATATGTTAGTCCTTGAACAAGCGCTTGTGCTGCAATATTTAACAGGTGTGCTCTTGTCAACAGAGGCTCAACATCAACGACTGACATACCAGCACAGAAAGAGTGTAACCTAAATGAGTCACCACCTTTCTCTCTTTCCAGTTTTGTCCTGCTCTGCCACATATATTAGTTTGCTAAATATCACAGAAGAAGTGCAAATTCCACCAGGTTGTTGTTTTAACAGCACCGTATTTAGTCATCCTGGCAGAGCAGGCTGTTAGTGGGCTTCTCACTGGTATTTCCTTCTCTCTCGCTCAGTAAACTCTCCTCTTACTCCGAGTGCCGCCTGGCTCTGGCTCAGACCCCCGACTGCTACCAGCTATTTTTAGAACTGCTGAGCAAACATCACCAAAAGCAGGTGAGTACACCATCCTCCCTTCTGTTTTTTCGGAGTCTTTGTGTCTATACAAGAAGTGAAAAGCAGCCATGAGAGCCATGTGTGCTCTCAGCATCGGTTGTTTATGCACTTGAAGTCTAAACACATTGATGGGGCGTCGTGTCTATCTACATGTCCCATCGGCCTCTCTGTTTCTGCTGTGTGGATTTTGTTTTGACATTTAATCATCCCAGGAAGGGCTCGGTAAGTCAAGGAAAGAAGGAGGGTGGGCGGGAGGAGGGAGAAGGAAAAAATACAGAGGTGAGCCTGGGTTAATAGAGGTGACACAGAGTTGGGGGGTAGGAGGAGGGGGAGCTGCAAAGAAAGGACGAACCCTTGGCAATCGGACCTATAAATGACACGTGTCATCAAACAAGCACCCACGCCTACAAATACACACACACACACACACACACACACACACACACACACACACACACACACACACACACACACACACACACACACACACTCACTCTATACTGAGACATGCAATGAGCCCGTGGTTCTGGAACAACCCGTCCTGTCCTCACACCCACTGACACCAATACATGATCTCCAGATATACGACTGGATTCCAGGGTGACATTAATGTCAGCTGCAGATCCGGTAGTCGCAGTTCATTATATTATGGAATTATACATTTCTATAAGCGGATATGCAGCAAAATAACAAAAATGAGAAATGAGTTGTTGGTTGGATCTGTAGATCATAAACAAAACAGGGTATTTCTTGTTTTAAGTTAAAGAAATGGATTTTTCTGAACTGTCCATGATGCCATAAGATATTTCAGCACAGTTTGGCCGCACAGTGGTGTAGTGATTGACTCTCCTCCCTCACAGTGAGAAGATCCCTGGTTCAAGGTGGTGACATTTCTATGTAGAGTTTTCATTCAGAATCTGTTCCTGCTTTAGAGTGAGTGCCCATCTCCCCTCCATTAATCCGCTCTTCCACAGGACCTTGTCGTGCGCCTTCTCTTCACCCTGGGAAATCTCGCCGCGAAGAGCGACGAGCCTCGGCAGCAGCTCTTCCAGTGCGACGGGTGTGTGGACACGCTGATCCAGCTCTACAGACACTACCAGCAGAGAGAGGCGCCCGTGCAGAAGGACGGCCTTTCCCGCCGTGGGGCTCCCGCTCGTGCCGCATCTGCACAGGAGGCCGAGGACGTGCTGGTGAAGCTGGTCAGACTGCTGGCGAACATGTGCATCCACCCAACTGTAGGCCCATCACTGGCTGCAGACGCAGCCTGCGTCCAGCTGCTGATGGAAACACTGGGTGAGGGCGCGCTGGAAGCAGTAGCTTCTCATTTTTGCTACAAGGCCGCCGATGTAAGAAGGCAGTGTGTGAAAAGGAGAAGGTTAAAAATAGCTGTATGGTGCTTTATAGGCCCGGCAGCCATATTGGAGGAACCCAGCCACTTCCCGTGTGCTGGGAACAAAAAACATGACTGGAAACCGCGCTCGTCGTCTGTCTCCGTGTTTTATTCTCGACATGCGGCACATCCTCTTGGGTTTTTTTTTTTTTTTTTTTTTTTTTTTGTGTGTGTGTGTTTTTGTCTCACAGACCGAAACGCTTTGCAATAGCAGCAGGATGTTCTGTCACATCTCACAGCCGCCGTGGTTTGCGTGTGTTTCAGAACAGGTTGAACTGATACTTTCTGCCCCGCTCTCCGCCACCCACACGCACCTTCTGGCATTTGGGAGAGAGGAGCAGATAAACAAGACAGAGGGCAAAGATTCAGAGACGGCAGTAATACAGTACGAAAACCACGGGGAAAGAAAATGAGCAACACGGACGAGGGAGCAGGTCTGGCTGACTGATGTCCTGTTTTGATCAGCCTCGTGGCTCGGCGGGCCACTTTCCATTACAAACTGTTGCAGCGACTGAGCATTTCCTGGCAGAATCAGAAGCAAAAATCCAGTGCGACGCGAGGCACCGCTCCACGGCGCAACCACAATATCAGCGATTTACGACCGAGCACACGACAAGCTGCTGCTATATCAGGAACCTGCTCTGCTTCCAAGCAGCTCACAGTTTCATAGCTGCTTGGAGCAGGTCACTGTGACCCGTGTGTGTGTGTGTGTGTGTGTGTGTGTGTGGGTGTGTGTGCCACCTCATGACCAAGCTGCCGACAACAGAACATTAACCAGAGATATTCTGATCATGTCTTGGGGGTTCATGCCGAGCTCTTGGATGCACCAGTTGTTTGTTATACATTCACTTTCCATAACGGAGTGTTTGAGCACAGTTTGGATGCTTCATTTCAATAATCCAACGTCTCTCGCGTGTGTGTTTGTCTACAGAGCTGAGGTCAGCGCAGGAGAGCGAGGAGCTCCTGGTAAACGTGGCCGCAACCATCAACAACCTGTCCTTCTACAAGGAGGAACGCTCTCTGATCAGCCGCGACGGAGTCCCCATCGCAAAGTGTGAGACCAAAGAGCTTAAAGCTGGTCTGGAAAAGCGCTTTGACCCAAGTGACACTGAAAACACTGGCTTTCTCTGAAGTAATGCCAGGATAGCAATCACAGAGTAGTTTTAAATCTATAACAGAAAAGTAAAATGCAGACACAGAGAGTTACAGGGCATTTTGAACTGTGCTAACCTCTCCCCTCATTTATTTTCAGTGATGCTGAAGTTGATGCTCAGCTCCAGCCCGGAGGCCATGCTCGAGGCCACCCGGGTCTACGGAAACCTGTCGCAGGCCAAGAATGTGAGGGACTTCATGATGCAAAACAAAGGTACTTATCAGTCCCGGATAAGAGGTTCACACGCTCCTGGGGCCCTTCCTCTGTTGTGTTGTGTAGGATCAGTGCGGTCAGTGTGAAGAATCCTGCTGACTCAGCTGTTCGCAGCTCCTCAGTCGGCCTCACTCCTTCACCTTTCTCTCTCTCTCTCTCCTCCTCCTCAGTGCATCTGTTCATGGTGGCGCTGCTCGACTCAAAGAGCACCGACGTGTGTTTCTCGGCCTGTGGGGTCCTCATCAACCTGGCTGTGGACCCTCCCAGCAGGGCCTGCCTCTCACAGGAGGGGGCCGCCGCCAAGTAAAGACCTCTGAATATCAGCTAAACACAATGAACATAATTACACACTGCCACTAAATCAAAACAACAGCTGCAACATGTCGATGACCCAAAAATGTACAATAAAGTCACAAAATCATATTAAAGGACATGCACTTTATCACGCAGGCTGTTTTTTTTCTCTTACAAAGTAAATTTCAGCATATTTAGTGTTGACTACATGAATTCATCATGTTGAGTTTGCATATGTACCTGGGTTTCCTCCCACAGTCTGAACACATGTTTGAGGTTGATTCTTCACTTTGACATTGGCTGTGGGTGTGAATGTTAGTGTGTGTGTGTGTGTGTGTGTGTGTGTGAGATTTTCTGTGACAGAAACAAAAGCAAACCCATCGATCCATAGAAACTCCCAAAGTGTGTCAACAAAAAGGGTTTCACTTGTTTTTATATCCAGACTATTAGAGACAAACTCAAAGTGAAAGTTTGCAGCGTATAAACTTGCTTTAGCTTCTCGTTAAGCAAACAACCATGAGAGCAGAGTTAACACACTCAGGTGTTAACACACTTCTCAAACTAAAATAAACATGCAAACATGTTTTTGGTGAAGACAGGGACATTTCTTTAAAATTTTTAGTAATCCTGGTCTTACTGAAGAACTCAGGCTGCTTATCGTCTTAAATAACTGCTAATCCTCGTGCTTTCCATTACTATATTAGTAATTATTCCATTAATAAGTATGATTTTTTTTTCAGACTAGGTTCCGACTGAGTCTCCTCTGTCTACTAAAATCCCCTCTCTCTTTCAGATGTACGGCCACTGAAGTGAAGCTAATATTTTCAGACCTGACGGTCATGTGAAACCCTTTCAGTCATATGATGTGAGTGTGTGTGTGTGTGTGTGTGTGTGTGTGTGTGTGTGTGTGTGTGTGTGTGTGTGTGTGTGTGTGTGTGTGGCCAGGCTGGTGGACTGCCTCAGAGACTTGGGGCCAGGCGATTGGCAGCTGGCGGGCCGGGTCTGCCAGGCCTTGTGGAACCTGACTGGCAGCGGTTCGGGGGATGTGTTGGACCCTCGTGACCGGGACTCACTGCTGGACGTCCTCGTTGTGTACGCAGGTCGGTGTTGTTACGAATACTTACATAACAAAGGAGGGAGAAAACACTTTATCATTCATATTGTTGAAAACATATCGAAGCTCTCTCACTGCCTTCTGTCCTTTCTTCTCAACTGGTTCTGTAGATGAAGAGGAGGCTGTGAAGTGGATAGAGAGCGAAGATGCCAGGGGTCAACACAAAGCATGCTGGGAGACACACTTTCTACCTGTTGCTCAAAAACTGATGAAACTACTCCAGACTGCAGACTCCATCCCTTAATACACATGAAGTTTAAGCTTTGAGTTGCACATATTTTTCAGTTTCAAGTTGTTGTTTTGCTTTTTTCACACACACCTCATGCGGCCAGCCTGGATTCATATCAGCTCGGAGAGACTTCTAGATGAGCAGCAGAAGCAGAAAAAAAAAAAGCCTGTGAATTCCCACAGAAGCTCATTAGCCACCTCCTGCACTATAATCCTCTGAATATGATCAGTCTGCTCCCAGCAGCCGCCGCTCTGCCTCCTCATGACGGCGCGCCCGAAGCAGGCTGCAGCTGCTGTTTTTCACAGAGGATGAGGTTACAAACGTTTTCACAGCCGCTTCTACAGCCTGCACACGGATTCACGGCGAAGACAACAGATTTCAATTTGAGCGAAAAATACAGGTAGTTATGTCGAATGGAAACTTGAATTGAACTGTAAGAGAAACATGGGAGAATGTGAACATCTAGATGTTTTCAGTGCTCTGTTTGAACCTGATCTGCTGCTTTCATGTCTCCAATCAGCCACTATGTGTCTTATTACCAGGAGCCTTATTTGTTTTTTGTTTATGAGGCTTGACCTCGACTGTTGGGCACCCTGCTTAGAATTCTGGGTGTGGCAGGAAGGGGTCATCCAGTGTATCAACTGGGCCGCTCTGCTGTTCAAGTTACACTGACATGTTGTGGTGACCTCTGTTGTGGACCTTTTTTTTTTTAATTGTTGTTCCGAATCTTATCAAGCACTTTAATTTTCAGTCCCATAAAAATTCATCCTTGGATATCTTTAAATGTTCTTTACTCACGCTCCAAGCATGTTTATATAACTGACTTGCGCTGTACAAACACTATATTCGAAAGACACTTTTATGATACTGCAGTCTTTAAAGCTGTTTGCCAACTTGGAATTTACCTCATAAGAAAGTCTTTAATTGTGTGGAGTTTGACCTTAATGAAACTCAAAAGAATAAAATCCAAAAAAAGGTTGTTTTTTTTTTTGCTTCTCAAAGCCTTTATTATTACACAGATATGGGGCCAGGCAGTGCTTACAAGTTACACCAAATAGCCTAAAGTACAGCATTTCAAAATCACATCATTATTACATCGGAAAAAAAAAAAAAAAAATCAGAAACGGCACTTAATGTAAAAACCCCCGGTGTCATTCTCCCCAGTTTTCACACAGTAGTGACCTTAAACAACCACAAGACAAGTCCAAGTTTTTTTTTTGTAAAAAGTAAATCCCTAAACAGCTCTTCAGCCAGAGCTGACAACAAAACTTGTTCTGAGCACAGAATTCCCACTGGTGAAATGAAAAACAGTTTGCCTATATTTTGCAAGCCACCGACATGTGAGGCGATTGGTCAGCGGGGATAACACTGAGGATCTGCTGGTGATCTGTGTATTGGAGAGGAAAAAACAAAACAAAACAGCAGGCTTCTGTGGCCTTAAATGGGAAAGAACCTGAAGTTTGAACTGGTGACCGGCCTCATCTGGAAAGTGACACATTTTTTCCCCGGTGAGGTGTGACACAGGAGTCAGACGGGACAGTGAGGTAAGGCGTCCTGCAGGAAATCCCCCCCCCCCCCCTTCATCTTATCTCCTCCTGAATGCCGTCCAGGAGCAAAGAGAAGCTTCACTCTCGACCACGCCACGGAAACAGAAAGGGACCGATGCCTGGCTCCCTGATACGCAGACAGTAAAATTAACATTAACCATCGCCGAGTTCAGCTTCAGCCGAGCTGGAGAAACTCACGTCTTTTTGCATAACAGCACCAGCGTACACTTACGAATCAACCTGGGATCTTTGACGTCTTATTTTTTGTGCAACCGATCAGTGAGAAGTGAGCTGATGGCGAGTGTGCTGTGACTCCTTGGTTCCTGAATTGTGCTGGTCTCGCCCCATCTCCTACAGTCTCTTCCACCAAGCAATAAGATTGAAGTTGTTATAGGAGAAAACTACCAATGATACACAACAATTCCTTATTATACTTTATTTTTTTTCCATCATTTTAATGATTTTTTTTAATATAAAAAGTGTCAGTAACTGACATCAGTCAGAAGTTTGAAAAAGAAAAAGCCTCCAATTCTTCTCAAACCACTTCCAAATGTACCATTCCTGTATCTCCTCCTCCTCCTGCTCAGTCTTCACTTCTTGATTCTCCCCATCCACCGTTAGAAGAATGCAGTACTTTACTGATTTTAGTAAACAAAAAAAAAAAAGAAAACAGGAGGATTTCACACCTCTGTTTAAATTTTTTTCTTTTAAGAAAAAAAGCTGCTTTTGCACTGGTTAGACTTCCCCAGAGGAGAAAAAAAAAAAAAAAAAAGCACAGCTACAACATTTTGCGTTCGAAAGCTAATCGCCCGCTGTCGGCCCTGCGTGGGGCTGCCGGACCCCCGAGCAGCCCTGAAAAGAGTCTCTGCTCACGAAAGAGCACTTCTTAAACGTTTCATTGAAAAAAAAAAAAAAAACAAGAGGTATTTGTTTACTGGTAAAATTCACAATCCAAAGCTTTGAAAAGTGTTAGGGCGACCAGGCGGCTGGGATAAGCGGAAGACAGATACGGTGTGGTTAGGGCAACCGGAAGCAAATCCCTCCTGGAAAACCTGGTTTCTAACTTTCTTTTTGATTAGCTTTTCTTCTTTTTTTTCATTGTTTTTTTTCTTTTTTGCATTTCCATTACCAGAAAATAAAGACATCATCATCAACAACAACAACAAATGATAGTTACCTCACAATAACAGAGCTACAGCAGAAGCAAGAAGTCTTTCCTTCAAAGTGCCTCGCTTTTTTTTTTGTTTGTTTGTCTTTTTTTTTTTTTTTTTTTAATCTTTTTGACACGTGAAATTCCAAAAAACTTTTTCCTCTCGGTCATTTCTTTGAAATGCACACAAACAGCCATTCCTCAGTCATCATGAACACATTCACACAGATACAGTCCGACTCAAAAAAAACCAAAACGGGCTCAGACAGTGTTCTTTTGAGTTTTCCTCCACTTCTCTCCTCGGATTAGCTTACATTGACATTTGAGATTTGGGGATGAGGGGCAGGGACAAAAGAGGGAAGAGTGGAGGGGAGGTAATGCAGTGAATTTCTAAATGGACAGGGGCTTATGTTAATGGGGTTGGGGTGGAATTGGGTGGGGTGGGGGGTGGGGGGGGTGTTTGAGGTGGGGTCAATATGACCCCCTGAATACAACATGGGAGCAGCAGCATCAGCACGTTATGCACACTGTGCTGGATAGTTCAGGCACACGTTGAAAACAAACAAAAACAAAAAAAAAAACAAAAAACAACACTGCCCAAAAAGTTAATGCGTTCGTCTCCAGTTACCACCGACAGTGACCACATCAACATCACCAACAACAACAACAACGTCCACTTCTTGTGATACAAAAAGCAATAAAAAGACATTAAAGAAACTAAACAGAACAGTGATGACAGGATCGATATGCAGACTGCACAGCTTTCATTCCGGGGGGGGGGGGAGGTTCTCGGGGTCGTCGCTCTGCCACCGAGCAGAAGAGATTGGCAACCGACGTGCTGCATGCTGGAATACTGAAACGTAGTCCTGGATGCCTGTGGTGTCAGTGCTCAGGCCCGGCAGGAGCCTCTCCCGGCCTGCCCTCTCTTGGTCAGTTTTGGCACTGCATGGCAACACAAACCGGAGTCTGTGCATCATCCGCTTGTAGTTTGAGATGAGTTTTCTGCCGGGAGCCGGTTTATTTTCTTTCTTTCCGTTTGTTCTGATCCTCTTCTGAACATCCAAACAACAAGTTCAGTCACAACCCAGGGCCTCTCTTCCCTCAAATCCCCCCCTTTGATTTTTTTTCTATTTTTTTTTTGAGTGTCCCATAACGAGAAAGAACGACAGTAAAAAGACAACGGAAAAAAAAAAAAAAAAAAAAAAAAAAACAACGCCAAAAGCACTTCATGTCATGTAGCGGGTGATCGCTCTCAGAGCGTATAACAGTTCTGCTTGCATCCGCGCTTCCATAAGAAGCAGATTAACGTGGACCTGCGGGGTGAAAGCAGAGAAACACGCCTTCAGAACACTGAATCTACAAAAAAGGACGTCACAGAGTAGACGGATAAGAATCGGGACTTTGTTCTCACCTTCTCGGAGTGCTGAAACTGCCTCCAGAAACTCTCATACATTCGTTTGGTGGTCTTCTCTGGACTACACACCATAGTCTTAATATAGATCTTAAAGCTACGGTCCAGCAGCTGGTTTATCTCCCCGTAATCATAGTCGTCATACCTGGGGAGCAGAGAGGAGCCGTGTTCAGAACAAGGAGACCACACCAGGAAAAAATTCTTTTCAATCTGTGCAGGACGGTGTCTGCTGACCTACCTGATGCCAAACATGCAGTGGATGTAGTTCCAGATGGCCCTGCGCAGCATGCTGGTGTCCACATCCTTGTGCGTGGCCATGGTGTTGTAGGTGAGGTTGTAGGCCATCTGGAACTTCTCGTCCAGCATCTGACCGACGTCGGGATACAGCCGGTTGACCAGAGAGAAGCCGTGGTCCTCCCAGCTGTAATCCTGGCACGAGGGACAAACGGATCAAGATCAGTCACGTTCGGCGCAGGCGGCTCGGACAAACCCGGCGTCCCGTCTCCCCCCGTCTCTACCTGCGCTCTGAACGTGGGCACGTGCTCCCCCCTCCTGGAGAAGTCCTTGTAGCCGTAGCTGGGGTCCTCGAAGTGACGGGAGATGTCCCTGGAGGGGACGCACTCCTCGTCCTCCGCCGTGACCACCAGCATGCTCTCGGTCTTCTCCCGCTCGAAGCGAGTGGCCATCTCCTCCTGGCTGGCCTCCTCGTCGTCGCGGCACTCCTGCAGCTGCTTCATCCTCTCCATCAGCACCTCCACCTCGCCACATATGTCCTGCAGACGCAAAACGGCGCACGTCTGTTTTAGATTAGAAGTCCTACGAGTGGAGGATCTTCAATTGGAAACCAGAATCCTAAAAGCAGCGATTACTTCCCGGGTTTAACTCTCTCACACTCATAAGAAATCCCTCCTACGCACACACACAGTCAGCACTCACCTGGTTGCCGAGCAGGTCGTCGTGATGATTAGCGTGGCCGTTGCCGTTGGCGATGTCACACACGCAGTACTGGCTGAGGGAGGGGGGTCTGAACGTGTGTCCGCCGTCGCAGTGGATCTCGGGCGCGATGCCGCAGCCGAAGGTGAAGGAGGCGAGGGAGTGGTAGTGCGTGAGGAGGACCACAGCGTGGATGAGCTCCGCCAGCGACCAGCTGTGCTCCTCGGCCTTCAGAAGGCCCTGAGAAGGAAAGACGCTCGTTACTGCCAAGCCGTGACTTCAGCATCGCAACCTTTCAGACGAGGGGGAATATGTTTTTTATCCTGGAATCTGGTTTTGTTTTCCCCTTTCACTCTCCATCCACTCGCCCCTCGCTGGCGCTACAGCTGCAGCTACACTCCGGCCTCCACCCATGATCTCAGCCGGTTACGTCACACGTCTTCCCCCCGCCGCATCCGAAACGCCCCGTCCCCCTCACCTCGATGTGTTCCTTGGTGAGGAGCCAGGGCCGGTGGGCCAGGATTTTGTTGAGCTCTCCGAGCTGCTGCAGCTTGTGCGGGGCTTCGTCCAGGCCGTTCAGCCACTTGGGATCGCCGCCGACCTGGAGGAAGTCGTTCACGTGCAGGTTGACCAGGTAGGAACACTGGTGCCGAGCTGCCGCCTGCGAAGTCGCGTCACAGAGACATTTAACGCCTGGACATGAGATCTGACTTGCCGTTTACAGAGCTCTCGGGCTGGACGCGGCGGCCCCCTACCATGATGCCGATGTAGTGTCGGTAGTGCAAAGCCAGGGGTCCGTCCATCTGCAGCAGGTAGTGCTGCGTCCGGAGAAAACTCTCCAGGTACTGAGGGTGGAAGCCCATCACGAGGGAAATATTGTCCAGACGACCGAGGGCTGCAAACGCATCCTCAAATATTGACTGTGTCCGGGCGTCCACTTTACTTACTTGAAGAATCTTTAAAAAAAACAAGAAGAAGAAGAAAAAAAAGAAGGAACTTAGACCCTGAAAAGAATGTGTTGTAACAGAGCAGAGATTATAAATGGCCTCATACCTCTTTTTCAGGGATAAATCTGCTTGGTCCGTTGCCCAGAGGTCTTGGGATCCTTACTCCCAAGTCCTGTATTACAAAAAAAAAAAAAAATAAATAAGAGAGAGAGTTTTAACTTCCACGTGAAAGCCAGGAAAGATTTAAACCGTTCTGTGCTAGAAATCACTCCGTCAGATAAAAATCAGGGGATGACATGAGATATCTGAGAAAACTCGAGTCATTTGTACGAGCGATGAACTGAGGAGCAAAATCAGAATTAAACTCTGATCGTTCATAATTAATGAGACACTCACTCGCACACACATCCAGCTCGACATTTCGCCCTCATAGAATATTAAAACCCAATAGAATTAAAAAAAATTAAAAAAAAGGCCCCTGTCTTCACAGAGCCCGGTAACTTTCCGCTGCTTGTCGGGACATGTCCCCTCGCGGACACCGTCCCGCAGCGCACAATGAAGCGGATTGAATGAACGGCTCTCAAGCGCCGATTATTCACAAGTGACACCAGCTAAAAGTCAAATCCCGAAATGTGTCACCGACGACAGAAGCCGTTTAAAAAGCTGACAAAAGAAAGAGAAAAAAAAATAAGTCGTGTGAAAAGACGAGAGGATTTCTTTCGGTGACCACAGGCTGCTGAGCCTCGAAAACAAGTCTGGACAAAAGACTGCACTGCAGCTTGTTTATTCACAAGAAGAAGAAGAATAAAAAAAAACTGTCTTTTTATAACTATCGACGCATGACACGGTGCATTTAAATCCACACTGTTAGAGGAAACAGCCAGACGACACTTTGCCCTCCGAGTGTGTTTTTTGTGTCCCTTACCTTTTTGCTCAGCCGTTCACAATGGGTGCATATCTTTAAAAGCTCTGTCACTGCCAAACAATTATTTTCCACGTTTTCTGTCGGTGCGACTGCGTGCCTCATGTCGTGTCCTCGCGGCGCCCTGCTCCTTTAAGCAGCTCGCGGTTTTATTAACATTTATTTCGGGTGGCAGTCCTTCTCCCCTTTGTTCCTGGAGGCACTGGGCAGAGTGCTCGGGCAGTCAGCTGTTGCAGGACCGCAGCAGAATACCGTCCTCCTCCGCTCATACATTCGGTAAATAAGTCGGGGCTCGTGCGATTGACGCGCCGCGGCGGCCAATCGCGGCGCGAAAACAGCCCGGCGGCGGCCAATGGGCGCGCGAGGAGCGCGCGGGGGCGGGGCACCGCGTGAGGAGAGAGGGGGGGCCATAAACGTGAGCTGGAAGAACAATCCCCCCTCTAAGAAAACATCACCACTTCTCTCTGCTTCTTTTGTTCCCCGCTGCCATTGATCATGATTGAGTTTTGTGCGGGGCATTATTCTCTGTGTGGAAGCAGTCAATTAGAGGTGACTGCACACGCACCGCCACTCACGTTTGCCTTTCATTATAATGAGGACAAACCACTCTGCAGGAGGAGTTCAGAGTTCTCTGCAACAATGGCCTGTGTATGCAGAAGACGATGAAGAAGACAAAAAAAAAAAATCTTATCTGTGTTGCTCTTTGCAACGTGCATTCACTCTTACGTGCATGGTAAAAGTCCACCTAACTGCACTGGAGGTGGAAAAAAGGTCTGAGGGGGTGCAAACTGAGCCCCCCAGCCCGACAGTGGAAAACAGAGGCGAGGGTCCACTGTGCAAAGATCAGCATCTGCACACAGAGAGGCGGATTGCTGCAGGACCTGCTGCAACAACAGCTCCCTTCAGTTAGCAGGTCTCCACCGCAGCCTATCAGACCACAGAAATATGTCATTCCTCCGCCCAATCAGCCCAGGCTCAAGGAGCCCTTTAAAAGCCAGGAGGAAGCAGAGATAAGAAAGGCAGCTCTTATGGCTTTGTTTGTCCCAGACTGACAATAACATGCTCAGTGGACCTGGCGAGGTGCAACTGGTTTTATAATGCAGCGGAGGTCATGGCGTCAATAATTACTCAGGTTTGAACGACAGTGAACCTAAAAATTTATAAGGCAATAAAGAAATCGCCTTGTTTTTGTCTGACACAGTTTCAGAGCATGATCAGGACACAGGTCTTTAGGAGTGCTCCTAACCTGAATTTTCATATTTTTACATTTCCTGGAGCAACATATGTATGCTAGGTGCTCTGTTTCAGATTGTTTGCAACCACATGACAAAAGCTTCCATTAACTGGTCAGTGTGTGCACACACACACGCGTGCACATAACCACACACAAAGACACACCTTTGTGTGTCATGAGATTTCAAACTAAGAATTTTCCCAAGGAAAAATCAAAAGGCTTGTTTTTCTGAGTCTCCACAAAGACTCGTTTATGAGGGTGAAAGCCGCACAGTCGACTTGATTGTCGAAGTTCTAGAATCGGTTAATCACTGACTCAGTTCATCTTTGCTGCAGCGAGCTGGCCGCAGCTGTGTTTGGATGGACTTTGACGAGACTCCCAATAAAAGACGGACAAACAAGTTAAATTTAGAAGTGATGAGTTCAAGAAGAGGCTCGGGGAAACAAGTCTCCCCCTGCGCGCCGGGATCAAGAGCCCGACTGACCAGTTTGTCAACCAGCACTGATAACTGGATAGCACAGCGTTCAGCAGGTTCATTGTGTGCCTCGAGCCATCCTCCCCAAACCCGTATCACCCCCCCCCCCCCCCCCCCCCCCCCCCCCCCCCCCCCCCCCGCCCAGCTCGTCCCTCTCCTGATGCCACAGGGAGGGGTGCAGGGCAGTGGTAAACATGTTCCCAGGGCTGGAGTCAGCACTCCGGGGCTGCCCGGAGCCCCATGGCTCAGCAAAGCTGCGGGCCGGTCAGCGTTCGGACTGACGACACACCAAACCTTTTCACATAAAAGCGCTTAGGCCGGGGAGTCCGGCCTCGCAGACGGGGCCAAACACCATTGTCAGGGTGCACACACTGACGAGGTTGAGGGGCTTTACAGTATTCGCATCGGGGGGGGGTGTCCGCGTTTGCATCTCAGCGATCCAGAGAGCACCGTGCACGCTCCTCCTGAGATGAACGCCGTGGTTGTCTTCGTCCAAAGGGTAAACGATTGATTGCAGATGGAAAAACTGTGCTGAATTACGCAAGTGAGGGTTGATGAGATAAACAGGGAAGTAGTATTAATAGGAGGGTTACACAATATATAAAGTCATTACAACACCAAAGAGAGATAAAATATTCTGAATATTCTGAATAGTCCCATTTCTGAGATTGCTATCAAACTGTGAATAAACCGCTGCCTTTCGGGCCTGGCAATGCCGATCAGGCGATTCACGTGTTTGATGTGGCACAAGTCGCACGCCGGTCGCCCTCCTCAACTCAGCCCGATCAGTTGGGGGTTCAAGGACAGGTGGGAGCTGGTCAGCGGTGTGATAGAAACACGGCTGTTTACTATAGCTTCTGTTTAAGTGGCTCTTCAGAAGCAACATCCATCAATATGACTTTACAAACATAATTTCATCCAAGTGCTCACTTATCTGAATTCTGTGGACGGTGTTTGTTATTTTCCGGGCAGATTCCGATCTGCAGAGGGGCAAACATGGTGGCCTCATCCTGTTGTCAATTATAAAATAGTTTTAGCTGGTAACTTTCCAAATTCTCAGCTGAAGGAATGTACCATCAACTGTTTTCCTCCCACCTCGGGTTGCTATGCCTGGCTGCTGCTTCAACCTGTGAGGACTTTTTTGTATTCTTGTGTGTCTTTTGAGTTTGAGAACACAGACCACAAATGAGAAACCACACAGCAGGTGTCTGGAGGGACTCGGAACGCCGACTTTCTCGAGCGCCTCGCTCGTTTGATGTCACCTGCTGAGAGAGCTCAAATCTTCAGTGTACTTTTTAAACGGCTTATTGGTGCAAACTAAGTAAAGAAAATATCAAATGAGCCCCTACCTCCACGCAGAAAGAACATGACAGCTGAAAGACAATCAGATGCCAGCATAAACCTGTGACCTTTAGGCTGAGTGACGGGAGAGGGAAAAGCTATGGGTGTCAGGATTGAGGCGGTGCAAATATAGGACAGATTACTTATAAGAAGAGACACCTTGAAATAAAATGATCTTTTTTTTCTTTTTACAAACTACTGAAACAAAGACCTCAACAAAACGCATTTCCACCCATTTTACACAACTAGTAATTAAACAATAGTAACAGGCAGAAAATTGTTCTGATCTTTTCTTATTAGAAGAGGTATTTATAGTTAGAATATGCTGTTCTGTGTTCACACATCACTGCCAGTTCCACCTGAGTAAGAACTGCTCATGTTTTAAGGCATCAAGGTGCCTTTTCAGGAAGTATTGAAGAACAGAAACTTACTTTTTGTGATCCACAACATCTGTGTAACTTTATGACTTTCTATAGAAGAAATAACAGATAAAACATTTATCTCACTTCAGTGTTTCAGTCTCTCTGGCGCTTATATAACAAACAGTTTATAATATCAACTTTTTGATTAAATGTCTTTAATTTTCAATGATGACAACTTAACTTTTCCTAATAGTTTTAATAACATTTTATCCTACGCAATTTTTCTATTTTTGCTTATTGCGGTCAAATGGTCTTCGTTTCAGGAAAATTGGAGATTGTTTATTGAGAGCCTTCATGAATACTTTGTAGATGAATATATCACTGCATGTCACAGACAAAAGCTGGCAGGTCTGTGGTCTGCTGGAGTTTGTTGTACAGAGAAAACGGTTCATCCTGTTCTCAGAGAAAAGTTCATATGAAGTTATTCTTTTACAATTTGTCACATAAATGTGAGCACTAGAAGAAAAAACATGCACACTTTAAATTTGACAAACCACCTGTGTGCTCTACAAAAGTGAAAAAAAAAAGAAACTTTTTACAGACACTACTGTACATTTTTCAAAGAGGATGGCAAAAGAAGGTACACTGCCAGTGCTGATGTTGAGGTTTGATTATGTGAATCAGTAAACAAACAATGAACTTGTTACTAAATCTGGAACAAACAATCAGCTTTAAAGCAAATGAGTTTTATTAAGCTCTTACTCTACTGGCAAGACTGACATTACTTTTTCTAAGTTAAAAAGTTGGCAGCTGTGCTCATAAGAGTGGTTGCTGTTTTTTCCCCTCAAGGTGTAAAGACATGAATGATCAACAGCCTAAAACCAATAAAGGGGTTGATAAAAGGTAATAAGTTAAAAAAAAAAAAAACTGAGAGGAAGCGATGCCAGGCGTAAACTCTGCACACATGTGTAACTGTGCTGCAGTAAGACGAGAGAGAGAACCGCAGAAAACAGAGGGGATGTTCAACAAGTGGTAGAAGTCCACCAGACCAGTTCAAACCTGACCTATCAGTGCAGAGAGGAGGAAGAAGAAAACTCTCAAACACTGACATAAGCCTAGCAACAGGCGTCCACCAATCACAAGGCAGAACAACAGTTTCAGGAACCAATCTTCTCTGCCCTCTCTCTCTCTGTCTCTCTTGTTTCTTTAAAAGAAAAAAAAAAAGGAAAAGAAAATAAGAAAAAAAAAAGTTTGGTGGAGGTATGAAGTTCACTGAACAGCCCAATCTGGCGTGTTTCATAGTTAGCTGTGAGTTTCGCTTGTGTGTTTGCAAAGTTTGCCGTTTCTGCCTGTTTGAGTTCCTTTGACTAAAAGTTGCAAAAACAAATGTCTCTCAGCTTCACAGCAAACGCAAAACCACATGTTTCAAATTAGCCCAGAGGCTCACAACAGCAGCGCTCATCTGGAAAAACAACCAGCGAAGTTTTGTTCTTCGTGTAAACAGATGACTTCCAGGGCTCCAGTAACTGTTTCAACAGTATGGAAACTGATAAATACATTATATAAGTTGTTTGGGAGTGCAGTTTCAAGCCCGTGTACAGCGAAAGTGCAGAAAGTGAAGACTAAGGGGATATCCCTGAGCCCACTCCTCAAACACAGCTCTGCACTGGAGCCTGTTCATCTATCACTGAGCAGACTGGAGGGTTAACCCTTACCTGCCTACCGGCTACAACCTGTAGGCTCAAAGTACCAACAGGAATAAAGAACTGGTGCCAAGTTGTTAAAACCTGTTGGTCACAAGCTCCGGGTGTGATGCAAAATGTAAAAAACGCATGAGTTGAAGCAGGATATGTGTGGGAATAAACTTGACCCTCTTTAAGCAGTGCTCGGTCCCCAGCTCTTCTCCCTTCTCTCAGTCGCCTGCTCTGTGATCTGTGTGTGTTTTGGCAGGCTATCAGAGTGGAGAGGTCTCGCCAAGCGCCAGCTTTCCTGAGAGCACCCCCCCACCCACCCCCCACCTCTGTCAACCCCTCCACCTCCAGACCAGCAGATCCTGGACCAGCACCGACCGACGCTGGGAGGAAGCAACGCTCCCTGGATTCCATGAAACACAGAGGAACTGCACAGACCTGAGGGAGCAGGAGGAAAATTAAAAAACGACAGACTTATCTGGGACAAAAGGCAACCTCTCTTTCATGACTTGACACTCCCAAGAATGTATTTAAACAGACCCCTGCATATTTGTTACGTACAGTTGTTCACAATTCAAGGGGAAAAGGCGTTGGTCTGCGATCTGTGTGCACGTGAGGAAGAGCCAGTTCCCGGGGATGTTATTCTTACAGCGAGAGGGCAGCTGTCACAATACAACGGGCTCGGAGTGAAAAGATCCCATAGAAAAACAGAAAATACCAAGCTCTCCCCTGCTATCTTTAGCCTGATATGACACAGTCACCACAAATCAGTGAAAAGCGCTTCATTTTTGCCTCGCCTGTCTGCTTTCCTCTATAAATTCCCTCAATGCGTGGAATAACAACCTCAGCTGTCAGTCAGCTGAAGGTTATTGATAGGATATACGAGAGATAACACCGCAAGACAAGTTCAAAGGCTCTGGAAGACTCGGCGTCTTGCTGAATCAGTGTTGTAGGTGCAGAGGACTCCTTTGTCCCGACGAATTTTGCCACCAAAATGCATGTAGCTAATAAAACTAAGCTCATATCGGCAAAAAGACTTTAAACTCTTCCAAAGTAAACAACCCCTCGGGTCTGATGCTGCTGTTGCCTCCTCGCATGCACAGCTGTTTAATTTTCTCTCCGCTGCGAGTTTTGCTGACTGAGCGGCGAGATGACTCATATCACTGGGAGGGCTGCCAAAGAAGTTGTTGATCGTCACCCTGTAATTGTTAACGGGTACGGCAGACCACGAACAAACGATCCGACCCTTCACCTGTTTCTGCGAATGCAAAGAGGCAATGATTCATTCCCCAAAACGCCAAGAAACAACATGTTCATGAGAGCAATTTTACAGCTGACAACTCCAAGTCGAATGCGAGGCTTTAAATCAGACAATAAAAACTGATGAACCACGGCGTCGGACAGTTTTTATGGCTTTCTTGTGGCTGCTTATAGAAGACAAGCAGGTCAGTGAACTCTTTTATCTGACCCACCAACCAGGCCTGTCACTCTGAGAGCAGCGATCCGGAGTGCGATCCACTGGCTCTGATACATCAGAGGCTCCAACAAAAGTATGAGAAACGGCTGCACACAACATTAATCTGCACTTCTGCCGACGCCGCTTTCACTTCTGCATCTTTCTTTATCTCCCTTCCAAATCTGTAACCTTCAGCGGGATGTATTTTGATTGCAAAGTTGAAGAGGGGATGTGATACTGCTGTACTCTGAGAGGGGAGGAAGTGATATGGCCTAATCGCTACCCTCCGAACCATTCTGGCCGTGTCCGATTGCTTCATTAATAGGCAATGAGCTCTGGTACTGAATGGCAGAACAAAATGTCTGGCAGAACCTCATTGGAGCGGTACGTCACAGTGGCTGCCCCATTAAAGTTTAATCGTTTATGAAATATCGGTTTGATTAGGTGGAAACTCAATCACCTTGGTCCGTGTCTTCCTCATCCCCATCCGTCGCTCACTCGATATTTCCAGTAATATTAGAAGTTACTTGAGGCGGCTGGTGATTCAAATGACATTGAACAGCAGCGAGGTCTTCATTCAAATTAAAATGCTGAGTAAAAGAATTTGATTAGTGTTTCTACAGCAAAAGTTAAGCAGAAAGTCTGAGTCTTTTTTTCCAGTTTTGTGTAGTTTTCATATGGATTATATGAAAGGGGTCTCAAATATTTGCTTGATGGAAACACAAACATAACTGACAAACCGTCTATCCATCCACTACACTTACCCAAGTACGGATTGTGGGGCGCTGAAGCCGATCCCAGCGAACCACCGCACCACTGCCCGCCTGACTTTGATTTAATTACTTTATTCTTTTATGGTCGAATAACAGTTAAGTAAGTCAGTGTGACTTCACTTGACTTTACCTTGTTATATAACATGTAAATGACTAAGCAGTGTTCTGATCACTGGGGAGATGTACAGACACATCTCAGCTGTGAGCATAAAGTGCTGAAATCAGCTTGTTTTCGGACTCATGATCTCACTTCATGCGCTCGTTGATTCACGCTATGAGGAAGTCGCTGGATGTCGTGTCACGGAGGACAAAGCACACATGTGCTGTGAGTTTGTGTGTGTTTACTGGCCCTTCATGTGTTTGCACACACCAGATCTGCTGGCTTCAGTGTGTATAGTTGCTCTACGCTGTCTTGGTCCCTGTGTTTCCAGTTAAGCCTTATGGGGAGTAGAAAACACTGCATCAGTAAGGAACAAAGGTGAACAGAAAGTGGGCTGAAAGTGGTGTGACTGGTAAGCAGCTAACAGCAGCTAAATGTCACGTTCACACAGTGTTTCAGGAGTTCACTTTTCACCATATATTCAACATACAAACATTTATGGGATATAAATGTGTTGGAAATAAGGAAACGGGGGAGATTTCAGCTGTTTATCAATACTGAGTTTCTATGATAGCATCCGAAACCACAAGTAATTGTAAATCATCTCACCGCCTCCCACACAAATGAGCAATTTTCTCCACATTAGAGTCTTGCATCTGGCCATGCATTAAGCCAGTCATCGTTTCTCAATGGGTTATCGCTCAATCACTCCCACGCCGACCTTGTCTTTCCCGGTTGGATTTCTTTTTTTGGTTTTCAGTGCTTAGCCGCCCACCTCAACCATGTTTTTTTTTTTCTTTAACATAGACCCTGAAATGTGTTGAAATCTTTGATGAACTTTGCCCTTTCAATGATGCACTGCTGCATCCACCTACAACAACCGCTCACGTTGCGAGGTAGTTCATATATAAATAAATATGCAACATGACGGCTGTTCCGTTTTTTTCTAGTCTACTGGAAACTTCATGTGGGCCGCACAGCGGTGCAGTGGTTAGCAATCTCACCTCTTGTTGTCCATAGGTGTGACTGCAGGTCTCTCTGTGTTTCAAGTTGTTAGACTGCATATAGAATTCATTGCACATCTCATGCTTGCATGATGAATTTTTACTCAATTAATTAAAAAACTTTTTTTTTTTTTGGTTCTCAAAAAAACTATCACTCATTTTCCCATGAAGCAAAGTCTGCTGGTTTCCAGGTTAGTACTGCTTTAAACGCCCTTTAAGGATGTGCTGGGTTAATAATGTATAGGCCTTTTGGGTGTGCTGCCTCTTGACATTTACAAACTCTCCTTGGACCTCTTAACCCTGGCGGGAGTGTGTCTGTATTGTGTACGTGCGTGTACGTGCATGTGCATCTGTGTGTGTGTGTGTGTGTGTGTGTGTGCTTGTGTGTCTCATGCCACAGGTAGTGTTGGATGTATTTGCTCTGTGGTTAATCAATTACAGGACCTGTGAGACCAAGAAAAGAACAAACCAGTGGCTTAAAATCTTTCATATAATTAGCAAATATAGGTTTTAGTCTAATTTAATCATCTTGCTAACTTTCAAAACAATAACTAGGAACTAATGCGACTGCTGTCTGATAGGATACGCAAAATTAAACTACTGCCAGAATAAGAAACAACTGGGTGGAGTTATGCAGAGAAGAAAAAACAAACAAACCAGAAGAGCAAAACTGTTTTTCAAACTTACAGATGGACACTTTGTGTTTTTTTTTATCTGATTATTTGATTATTCGGTGTGTCAGTGCTACAAACAAGTGCTCAGATGACCTGCTAGGAGCTATTGTGCAGTAAATGGTCTTACGTAACGTTAATAGGTAGACACCATTGTGTTGACACTGCCGGGAGGACGGGCAGCCTTCCCACTGGTGCCACAGTTGATCAAATTTAATTAATCTCCGACAAAGTACGTAAGTTGCAAAGCGGCAAAAGTGCTTGAGAAGACTGAGCCAGCATCACAAGATACCGAGTGAATATCCCTGAAAAAAGGGCGTGCAGAACAGAGGCTCATAGCCGTGATTCTGGACTAACTGCCAAACTGGAAGGAATACAAAACGAAGGATAATTTTTTTCATAAAAGCATGTGCATCTTTCATTTCACAACATCTGATCTAATTCCATGATTTCTGACTAATTAAATGTGTAAATATTTCACAACAATTAATCATCTTGACTGAAATCCCCACATTAGTTCTCAAAAGTAATGCAGCCTTTAAATTTTACATATTTTCCTTTGCAGCCAAACGTCCAGCTTTAACGGCGTGAACGCCTTCCTTTGTGATTATGTCACACATAATGGACGCAGGGGTCAGAGGGGGCGTGTGTCGCGCAAGAAAGACACGGCTGATGGAAAGAGTGATGGGAGAACAATGATAAAAGGGGAGAGGACGAGGGAGAGGACTATTTGAGCAGCGTGTGGAGAGAAAGCGCCCCGTACTTTATCATGGATAAGTAAACACCCCACACCGTCTGGAGTGACATCATTGTCCCTGGGAATCAATAACCAGACACTTCCTGGGCTGCGGGAAAATCGATGACTCTGTACACTAGATTACCTATCTTTGCACACTCACCTGGAGGGAGACACAGGCACACACACACACACACACACACACACACACACACACACACACACACACGCACACACAGCTTATGTACACACTGTAATGCTGAGCACATACACAGAGAGCATTAACAGAAACAAACCCACTGTCACAGTTTTCACCAAGGGGAACAGCATTTGTGCGGCTTCAGTGCAGAGTCAGCCCATTATGGGATTAGTGGCAGCCACAGAGCGGTGCAGGCCTACTGCTGAAGTCTAAAGGGGATAATGGCTATGCCAAATCAGATTTCTATCAGGTTTCCCACACACACACACACACACACACACACACACCTAAAACCAGAGCGGCATGGCTCAACTCCAATCTGCAAATCTCACAGCTTTCCTCAGTTCACCCTGGATGTTTCTTTTCCACTAAATCTACAATATATTATTATGTAATAAAAGCCGAGTTCAGGGTTAAAAGGTAATAAAAATGAATAAGTGGAACCTAACGACATTCTGAGCTATACGCGCATTTGGCATCGCTCAAACTACTCCTTGTAAATTCTGTCACTCTGAAATGAATGTCTGGTATGTGGTCTGAACTCTGAGCTGACAGAGCTGGATGTGCTCACTAATTTCTTTCAGCAGGGAAAAAAAAAAAAACCCTTCACTCCCAGCTTGTTTCCCCCTCAATAAATGTCTAGGAGGAAAAGTTCAGCATCAGGCGTGCGGCTTTCACATCGCCACCGCTGCCCGGCTGAGGAGAGCAGCACAAGAGGAGGCAGATAACTGACAGGGACCCAATGAGGGCAGGTAATGAGTAACGGAGTCCGGTCTGTGTGTCAGAGGAGAGGCTGAGACTGATGCTGGGAGGTGAGGGAAGAATAAAGAAGATGAATGAGGAAAAAAATACAAACACTGCAAAAATCCAGGGGTGAAAGTAAATTCCAGTACTTTTATGAGCATTTTGAAACATTGTTTAATTTCACTAATGCAATCATGATTACACTGAGGATCTTGCTTCCTACAATTATAAGTTAATATACACACAACTGATGGGGAAGTGGTGACTCATGAGAGGTTAGAGAAGGTCTCTGGTTCGAATTCTGGAAATGGCTAAAAATGTGAGTAAGGCCCCAAAATGCCGGGAAAGAGTCAACCATGAAGAGGATGGGGCAAATGCAGATGATAAAAATCATCATAATATAACCATATTAAGTCACGTCAAGGTGAGTTAAGCCAAGATAACTCAAATTGGATTAAGCCAAAGTAAGTTAAACTAAGCTAAAATAAAGTTAAGCGAGGGTATTTTAAAGACAATAAATTCATCTTTTCTTCTTCCAATAAAGAATCTGTTTTTATATTTACATTTTTGTTCCACAGTGTAATTTTTAATAGCTAGTGTTTGTCAGAAATGCGCTATAAATGTATTATAAACAATGGATTATGAAATGATTAGGACGTCTGTTATGGCAATAAAACATCCAATGATCGAAAAGCAGCTGATACCACTCGTCTTTACGAAAACCTGTGCCTGTAACAGTGAACTTTTTTAAATACTTATTCCACCTTTAATCTATTCACACAGACCAAACACAACCTGGGGGATGAGAACAGTTAAAAAGTCACTCTTGGCCTGTTCAAGAACCGTGTGCTAGTTTTCCACAGTGACTCAGATAAAGATGCGGTTACTGAGTAGGTGTGCCACTTTCTCCGTCTCTTATCAAATGCACCACCATGCATCTCTTGTTAGGAACAACGTGCGCGCACAGGCGCGTGCGTGTCTAGCTACGGGACTTTCAGTATTGGTTTTAGGCTGTATAAGTAAACAAACAGCTGACGATGTCCCTCTCTCCTTATTGGCGTGTGAGCTCACCTGGGGCGCCGTCTGCCTGTCCACTCGCGTCCTGCTGAGACCCCAAATGCTCCGTTATATCAGCCCGACGCTTATATAACAGTAGAATTTGTATAATTGTATTCTGAAATGAATATATGAATGTCATGTTAACCGAGGAATACAGCAATGCATATATAATTTGATCGGCGTACCTTTTTTTAGTGGGAGTAAATCGTTTTGCTCATTTTTGTAAGAAGCTGACAGCAGAACAGAGTGTTGGCTTTAAACCCTACAGTGACTCAGTACATTTCATACGAGAGCCGCCTTCTATTCTTTGTTTGCATGTCTGATCATGGACACCTGTCTGGAGAGGAAATCTATCCTCTTCATGCACCGGAGCAGAGTTCTGGCCTGCGGCCGATAAATCTGACCCTCCGCTAACCCGCCTGCACGGCCGAGCCGGCTCACGTCGCACCGAGGGCCATCCTGCCGGGCGAGGGTGCGTTCTCTACGGGACTCCCACAGGAAAGCTTCACACAATGCTCAGCTCTCCTTGAGGAGGACGCACACACACACACACACACACACAAAAGACACATCAGCTGAAGGCAACTCAGCAAACACACACAGAGAGATTAAGCCAAACTTCAATCCGCATGAAAAGGGACACACAAACACACACACACACGCACACGCACATGCACACAGTCCCCGGCAGACAATGGACAGTGGAACTGTGCCATAAGGGAAGGCTGTTGTCCAGTCACTGGGCAACTGGGGCAGCAGATGGTCATCTTCCCTTCCACTAACACCAATCACACGGGAGGGGTGAGGAAGGGTGAGGAGGGGTGAGTCTCAGCACGGCGGTCTCTGTCACCAAGCGAACACCTTTCATCGAGTACATGGGAATGACTCAGCCACAAAACATACAGCAAACGAGCCAGACACAGATTATCTGCGAGTCCGCGCAGAAAACGGGAGGCTGACTAAACCCAGACCCACCGAGCGAAAAGGCGGTTTTCCTGTGTTCTACAGTGAGCAGTCCAGTCAAACAGTCCGGCAAACAAACCCGGGCAAACCACAAACGCAGGAAAAATGCTCATGCGCGAGGCAGAGTCTGTGCTTTGGGGCAGAAAAAGCAAAGTAGGGGAAAGGTCAACTCAGACATGACGAAAAAGAAAAAGGCAGAGAGGAAGGTTTCGCATCCTGTTGACCAGTTGTTGCCTCTTGGCATGAAAAGTTTTGATTGGAGAGCATGTGCCAGCATGTGCAGTCTGTGCGTGCGCACGCAAGGAAGAGGAAAGAGAGGGACGAGAGCCTCTTGCTTACTGTGTACACCTTGTAAAAACTGTTTACGCTTCGTGGTCATCCTGGCCTTTGCGAGTGGAAGAATAAGAAAGAAAAGACCAGCACAGCGTTTTCCTCGCTCCTCTTCTTTGTGGAGCGTGTCAGGAGGCATGTTTTGAGGTGGCTCAACCCATAACAAATGCCACCTCGCATAAACAAGGGAGCCAGGACGATGCAGGACCGACATGTGAGCGATCCGTGCTCAATGATGGCGAGAGAAAACAACTGTGGATGAATGAAGGCTCTGTGAGCTCAGCAGAGAAAACCTCGGCGAGGAAAACATGTTTGTTGAAGAGAGTTACATCACAGAAGAGGTATGAGAGAGGGAAGAGTTTAACATAAAAAAAAAAAAAAAAAAAAGAAAAGAGTCAGGGAGAGGTCAATAAAAAGTAACATCAGGCAGGAAAAAAGTAGGGGAAAAGTACGTAAAGTGATATACACACATTTGCATGCATGAATAAAGGTTCTAAGATAATAAAATTCAACCCTCTGGACTATTTTCTGCTCACAGTTTGTTTGAAGATGTTTATCTCTATTCTGTCAATCATTATTTCTCTTTCACTGTTTTTCACCATCCACCTGCTCGCTGCTCCTTTATTATGATCTACTGTTTCCTTCCGTCGGTGCCTCAAAGCAATCTCCATCGATCCTTGTTTTTGTCAGTGGGACCGTTCGGAGGAATGTGGTCAAGGCAGAATGTGCCACACGCCCGAGGACGGGCTGCGGTATGAATCATCCCACCGAGAGGGAGCTCGGATCACGCTCCTGTTTTCAGGTACGCACGCAGACAGGCAGCGCTAAAAATACAGGAAATGACCACAATGAGTGCGCAAAATGACACGTATCAATAAGCCAGGGTGCTTCTTAGTAAGGGGCTGTCGTCCTTCTCCTGTACGTAAAAACAAGTAACCGTCAACGATTGCTTCAAGGTGCTTGGGAGAGAGCCAAACCTCCCAAGTTTTTTTTTTCTTTTCTCTTTCTAAGAATATGCCGTGGATTCCTGAAAAGCCGGGGGCCACTCTGTCTTTCAATACGCAGCAATTCCAGCAGAGCTTGGAAAAACAACATAAGGTGCCAAGTGCTAGCATGAAAAAAAAAAAAAAAAAACATGTTTCATTTAATGCATTTAACTATACCACCACAGCGAGTAGCAAAAGAAAACACTGCTGGTCAGGTCTGATCTTTCTAATTCCTCCACCTTACCCCACTCCCTAGTTTAGTATCCCCCTCCAAAAAAGCCCCTCCTAGTTATTTTCTCTTCACAAACACATCTCTGATTAACAGTTCTTTGGATCGAGAGAGGGAGAGGGGGAGAGGGGGAGAGGGGGGGCTATGAAGGGAGACTGGGGGTTAACCTAGATAGTAAGATATGTTTCTTTCTGCCTGGGCTCCCAGCAGACTGAGCTTCAGCTTGATAAATAGCAGGCCCCCTCAAAGCAACAGATGCTACGACTCAAACCCCAGCAAATTCATCAGCTCTGCCAAAACAAAAAAAAAACAAAAAAAAAAAAAAAAACCTCACGGCCCTGGCCGTGCACGGCTGTTCCACATACAGACAGCCTGCCTGCTGAGGAGCACTGCAAGTATGAACAGTACACATGGAAAACAGGGCCCCCTCTGTACTGCTCCGCAGCCCCCCGCCGCCAACACAACCCACTTATAGTATAGGCCCTCCACTTTCCAGACGCTTCAGAGAAGGCTCTCAGACGACAGTCGCTCCTTCACCGAGTCGCCGGACTCTCGCGTTCTTTATTACAGCTAACAATGAAGAGGTTTTCACCTTTGGGTTTTCAGTTTCTCACAGCGACTGTTGCGACTGTTCTTCATCACACTGTAGCAGTTGGAAATATTCTCCGCCCGTGACGTCCGAGCGTCTCTGCAGCCTCTGCAGTCCCACAGTCAAAATGATTATACAACACCAACACGGCCTTAGAGGGAGGAAGAAAATGTTTTCCACGCTGTTTTCTGCGAACGACAAAAAAAACACACTGGCCTCTTGAAAAGTGCTTTTCTCTCCGAAGACAGAGAGCGGCCTTTTCCTTGTAGCAAAGTTTTGTGGCTGTAGGAGAATGTTTGCTATGGCGTGGGGTTTCGCCATTTGCTTTGTTGAAAGTGAAAAGAAGAAGAAGAGGGAAAAAAAAAAGACAAGCAACAGGCTAAACACTGTGGGAAAAAGCTTGGAGTGTGAGGTGTTTTGAGTGTTTGATTATGGGTGTTGATACATTCAGAGAGAGAGAGAGAGAGAGAGGGGGGATCTGGGAGCAGATGCTCATCTAGTTCAGAGGTCAAACTGGCCTCTAAGACCCGGATTATACGTTTCAAGTGAGAATACATTGTTTTTACAGTTTCATTTAAGAAAAGTTCAACAGCAATGGCAAAAACATAGAACATTATGTATTTAGCCTTTAGTAAGGCCTGAAGGTGGCGCTGGAATGAAATCACACATACATAGGTGTGAAGACCAATACGCCATAAACGTTAACAATCAAGAGAACTCGATATTTGTATGGACAGATGGCGAATTGGATGCTGTTTTGGATGATACTGTTAAATTACCAATAGGGAGAATGAAACTAGAATACGGACCGGGAGTCACGCCACACCGGAGGCCGCCATGTTTGTTATCGTCCGTCGATTCACGCATGAGCAGGAAATCCATTTACCACGGTGTTGCAAGGTGGCACTGCTCCCGCTGTCTCTCGGGGTGGAGCCCAAGCATGTCAGAAAAGTGTTCGAAAAGTGTCGTTTTCAGTGGCAGC
The DNA here is from genome assembly GCF_902148845.1 of Salarias fasciatus. Taxonomy (NCBI): domain Eukaryota; kingdom Metazoa; phylum Chordata; class Actinopteri; order Blenniiformes; family Blenniidae; genus Salarias; species Salarias fasciatus. The sequence goes on from NC_043759.1 coordinate 16,675,912, forward strand.
AACTACCACTGTCGTGTAAACAGACGGACGTTTTCTGTTTTAGTGTAAATGGGGCCTTAAAGACAAATTTTTAGGACCCTGAATATCAATAGAAAGGGTTTTATTCAAAACACACATATATGGCGTTGACCATTGTTTAGTCTGCTGATGGCTTCCTCGTTGGCTTTAACAGATGCCGCCTCAATCACTGTGCCTTCTTTTAAAGGCTGGGGTTTTCATTTTAATACAAATAATCAGGTTTAACAGCAGCAGGACTAATGCAGCTGCCGCTCAGTCGGCTCCGGCATGCAGGGCATCAGCAGTGTCCTGAATTTACCGGCTATCTGTCTGTGAGCCTACTTGTGTTTAAAGCGATACTTCAACATTTTGGCAAATTGGCCCATCTAGGGCAATTCGGTAGTCATTTAGAACAGCATACTTACTTTTTTTGTGAGGGCGAGCTGTTGTTTATTCAGCGGTGAGTCTGAGGAGAGCTTCACAGCGGACATAATGGAAGTGGACGGTACAGTAGCTTCCCTCGTCAAACTCATCAATCCAACACAATCCAACAACCCCAAAACACACTTTGGTGGACACGTTATAATCCCCACATTCACTACGCTGTGAAATATTAATGCAAAATTACGAGATTGAGCGTTTTTTTGCGAAGATTGCTAAAACGGAACTACTTACTAAACATGGCGTCTGGGCGTAGTGATCTCAAAAGAAAAAGTAGTTCCCAATATTTGCTTCAATGTCGTAACGCTACAATATTATTTGTTGGTGTTTCACAGCGTAGTGAATGTGCGGATTATAACGTGTCCACCAAAGTGTGTTTTGGGGTTGTTGGATTGTGTATTTGATGAGTTTGACGAGGGGAAGCAACTGTACCGTCCACTTCCATTATGTCCGCCGTGAAGCTCTCCTCAGACTCACCGCTGAATAAACAACAGCTCGCCCTCACAAAAAAAGTAAGTATGCTGTTCTAAATGACTACCGAATTGCCCTAGATGGGCCAATTTGCCAAAATGTTGAAGTATCGCTTTAACACCGGGAGGGCGTTAAAGTGCATACTTCCCAAAGTGCTTCACAAGAGCTCAGGACTGGACTCTAAAGTGAGATGTGGGACAGCTCGCTCTATCAGACGCCCCCGCGGTTTCTAACAGCAGCCACACACTCGCATGGAAACAGTTTCATGACCAGATGGGGAAGCAATGAGGTTAACGCAATTCAAACTACACAATACGGATTTTAGTTGGGGCTCAAGTCTTTTGCATCAATCATTTACATCAATGCAATACATCAAATTCTTTGTAAATTGTCCTGTTGTAAATTAAAGTAATATCTTTTCGGTCTAAGTGGAATCAACATCAGATTTTGGATATGATCACTAATGAAGTGAAAATATGAAAAGTGAAATAATGAAAATATGATTTGACAGAAACTAATTATTGCTATAAGTGGGTAAAAAACAAAGATCGCAGTGATTTCGTGGAGACGTTATGATCAACAACACTAAATGAGGATAAATTTCCTGGAGTGATCACAGTCCACAAAATAAGACAGAAACCACATGTAAGACATTTTAAAGCGAAGCTGGCAAATCCTACTGCAGGTTTTGGGAAATGGAGACATATACTGGATTCAAAATCATTTCACACTCTGGACTGTTCACTGTTGCTGCCACATCTGTCTCACTGCGTCTGGAGAAGCATCTATAAAATCATCCAGCAGCCAAAATATTTATTAGACAAAACAAAAACTATAAAAATTGTAATCCAAAGGGAATGCACAAACCCACTGTTTCTATTACCAAACATCATAATCTACAGACCTTAAAGCTCGTGTCCAGAGTTTTGAAAGAGAGAGGTTTTTTTTTTAATCCAAAGTCTGGAGGTTCCGCCCTCCCTCTGCTTTCATGAGAGACCAAGCCACGCCCCTTTGATTGTGCACGCGAATTATCTGTCGGGTGAAAATGAGAGCCTCCGAGTTCTACAGCATCCTACATGTTTAGCTGTTTACGGTGGATGTTCAGCAGACAGTGGATATATCCGAGGTAAACGCGCCGGCTGCTGCGGAGGTAACTCACCTCTGCCTGGGCGAGCGGCCGTGCTCTCTGGCTGCGTGCACAAGTTGAGTGACAGCATGACAAAGCGGAAGCTCGAAATCTATTGGCTGACGCTGACCGGCGCTTTTTCGGATAACATGGGGGTCTATGAGACGAAGGCGGGGCTCATAAGTAAATTTTTATATTGCTTTATGCTAATATTATATTGTAGTACTGAACCAGACTGACACATTTAAGCTCTGTTAAAAAAATGATACATACGTTGGAAACGAACGAAAACACGAGCTTTAAGACGTCACAAATTATGTACACATACAGCAATGAATTGTTGCCAAAAAATATACTTAAAATGTTATTGGGAAGAGAGGGTGGCTATAATCTAAGAGAAGGATAAAACCAAAAAAATATACCGGGTATATAAAGTACAAACCTATATCAAGTATCTCACAATAAGCATTTCTTCATGAGATATTCAAAACGAGAAGTGGGTCAAACAGTCGACACACGGGACGTAAAAAAAAATAAAAAAGAGGAAGTTGTACTTCGATATGACTTCATTATTAGGATATAAATGTGTTTGTCTATCACATGTCATATAGTATATGTAATACTAATTTACAGCTCTTTAGTATACATTTTTAGTATAAACCTAACTCAGACTATAAGAATTGTAGTATTGTAGTTGTAGTACTATATATACACACGAGTGTATATATAGTGTAAAATTCTAACTATAAAAGTAAGAAATACAGAAAGCATATATTTCTTTCAGCTCCCTTTTTCAAACCAGACCCAATAGGATTTGTTGATCTTCAATCTTTAGAGTACATATATATGAATCAAGAGGAAAATTTTAATGATCACTTTTTGTCGAATACATGTATTTCTGATTTTTATCGATTCATTTTTTGTCTGGATAAATGAGAATTTACACTGATCAGCTGTTCAGACGCAGTATTCACGTCATATGTTAACTGATGATGCAACTTTAAGACAGTGTCCCTACTTCTGTGCTGCAGAGCGGTCTAAAAAGTCCCGGCTGCACGTTCACAGACACCGCATGGCGTTCATCGAGAGACCGTCTCCGGTGCAGGTCTGGGTGGGGCCTGGGGGCCTTTCTTCCAGGAGTCTGTATGTTTTCTCTGGTGTGAGTTTTCTCCTGCGACTCCTGTTTCCTCCTATAGTCCAAAAACACGAGTTTGAGTTTAAATGGAAACTCTGAATTGCTGGGAGCTGTTATACGAGTACGTGATTGTTTTTCTGTGTTTCTTGTGCCACGCAATAGCAACCTGTGCAGGGTGGACTGCTCCGGCCGAGAGGTTAAAGTTCACTATGAGTGGGATGGGTTCAATGCAGAGAAGGGGATCGGTACAATACCTAAAATCTAAATAAAACAGCCATGTCATTCTGAATACACTTAAGCGAATAAAAAAAAAAAAGGCTTACAGACAGTTTTAATGTGTGGAACACAGATGTTTCATATTTCAGTCATCTTGGATGATTCTTTGAAACTGTGATCAGAAACAGAATCAACTTGTTGTTGACAGATGGAAACAAGACAACTGTGGCTGAAGTTCAATGAACTGAAATCAAAAGGATATAATAAGACATCAAGGATTAAACGTCTGAAGATTAAACTGTTACTGCACAATAAAGAGCATAAAAGTACACAAAAAGAAAAAAATCAAGTATAATGTACTGAAAATTTTTACAGGTTTGCACCTTTGAAACCAAACTGTGTTTTGGGTCATATCTTAAGAACAGGAGGCCGTTTCTTTTTCTCCAGATTACAAAAGAAAAAAACTTGCTTCGACAGCTTTAAACCCAGAAAAACAAGCAGCCAATAAAGAAGCTTACAAAGGTCAAAACAGCAGCAGCCAGGCAGGAAGCCGAGACATTTTTCTGTGTTGCAAGAAAACTGAAATTTCATCAATGATGGAGAAGTGCTCATAAAGAGGAGATATTTTTTTGGATGAGTGTGCATTTTGTGCGGCCGTGAGTCTGGGCCGGGAGCATTCCCAGACACGCACTCTCCTGGTATCGGTGACGCGGGGCAAAGTTTTTTGGGTTTTTTTTCAAGTGGGTCCGATAAAAGAGGAGGAAGAGCGAAGGAAGCAGGGAGAACTAAATCAAAGTGAGGAGACGGGCTGTTTTCTGATAGGGTTTTCACAGGCACTGACATCACCATGTGGGAAAATTACGTCACGTCTCCTCTTATCGGCCGCGCGCTGCAAAGGTTCAGGTCGTGTTTGTGTACAAAGAGCGAAGATCACATCGAAACTCAGATGAGAAGCTAAGGCCCATTTCTCACGTGCAATCTCCACAACTGTAGAAAAAAATAAGTTTCACACGTAGCTGGAAACAGTGGAACGACAGAACACACAGGGTCTGACATTGTCCCGAATGTATTTTGATTTAAAAAATGAATAAAGGGAGCATTTTTCAACTTTAAATGCAGCAAACTCATTTTTCAGGCTTTCATGACGATTGGTTTGGATTGGATATCTGACCTATATACGTATTGTCACATGCTCAAAAACCAAAGGCGGCTGTGGGAAGAATTTCCTCAGCAGAGAAGCTGAAGGTCTGTTCGATAAATCCAAATGTGGCAAGGCTAATGTTACTGTGTCAGCAGCTTGATGCTGCCTGGTGTCCAAAGATGCTATAGCTGAAAAAGCCAAATACACACTATAAATGTTTCTTCTTATGTTGATTAAGCTCTGTGGCAATTATAAGACAATTCTGAGTTTTAGTTAAATGATCATAGCATCTGTAACAGTTATTGATACTGAAGGTCCAAAAGTTTAGTAATTTGAAATAGTTTATTCTTTCTTAATAAAGTTTCATAGAATACATTTTGTAGTTTTATTTTTATTTTTTTTCACATTTGTAAAATGAATCCAGATTTGGAATAAATATGTAGGCTAATCCTGTAACTGAGACTGTAGATGTTTTTGATTTGGCTTTACTAATCAGTCAGTAATGCAGTTTACCTGCTGTTGCAACATCAGTCCAATTATCTGACTTGTGAAATCCGTGCAGAGACGTCCGTATATACGTGCACAATGTGGAGGCAGAGTTTTGATTGCACAGAAACCGCACGCTGTTTATGTAAACTTCTCTGACTTGGGAATATTTTCTTGGCATTTATATGTGATTTTTAAAAATGGATTCATCACAGTAAATTCCCTCACTGCAGGAGGAGTAGGATATGTACCAATTCAGAAGTGGGGACTGAAGAGTTCCCAACAAATGGGGGTTAAAGGTTAAAAGTCCCTCCCAATGGGGATACATACTAAAAGATTAAATTATTAATAAAAACAAACGCAGGACTACATGGGTTCCATTGAGTCATAGATTTTGTGGAGCTGGAAGACATGCAGGAAGCCTGACGGAGATTATGGCAGTGCAGGAAGGATGTGGAGCACACCCCTGGATGTGAACGGGAAGCAGCCAGGAAAGAGGACTGACACACAGTTACAGCTCCACGATTACGAGCTTCGGCGCTGCACACGGCACAAGTATAATCGGTGATTTAGCAAAATGGCAACATGTAAGCCACTGAGATTCTGGGGTAAAGAGTTACGAGCCTCTGACTGTTGATCAGCTGTTTGGTGCTTTTGTGTTCTCATGACATCAAAATGTGAACAGCGCAGTGAGCAGGACTGTTTAAATAAGAAATCCAATTAAACCATCAGATGTGTCGGCCCATTCATGATAACATAAAAAGATCATTGACAGAATCAGCAACTGATTGAAAGGTACTAGACCTGATTTTCTCCTGTGACAGAAACTCCTGTGAGTACGTGTAGTACGAGACTGACAAACACAAAAAGGATTCAATATTTTACAAAAAAAAAAAAAAAAAAAAATTCTTATCCCTATCAGAGTCCACTCCAAAAGCTGAGGTAAGGCTTGTTTATTTTTGAAAGTTTGTCTGTTTTCTTTTAATCATCTATCGGAAAGCAATAGCTTTAAAACAAAGCCGGTTGACAAACTGCTGATTTTCACAGTGGACTGCAAGAAAAAAAAAAAAGACGGCTCATGTTGCCTCCAGCGGTGAATTGTTGGTGAAGCGTTACACATCCGGTCGCTACGTGTGTGTCAGCACAGCAACGCATGACGGCAGAGCTTACAGTACAGTGAACACCTTTAAGTAAATCCTACTGTCCGTACCAGTCATTGTGATCTTGTCAGCAAACCTGTGGCCTTAGGAGACGGAGAGACGACACACAGCTGCACAGAGACTCTCCACAACAGCCTGCAGGCTGACGATACATGTTGACAGCGAGCACAAGCGCGCTCGCTCTCAGCGTTAAATAAGCAGAGGTTGCCTGGGGTCTAGGAGGGGTGCTGTTTCTCACAGGCGCACTGTCACTGTTGAGGCTTCGCAGTATTCCTCTGCCGTCCTCTGACTCCGGGCTTCAAAAGAACACGCAGTCCCCCTCAGGACAGGACCCGGGGCGCCAGCGTTCACCGTCACCTGAGGGCCACCCGGCATCCCGCCGGCGCTGCACAGTCAGGAACCACGAGGTGGTTCCATGAGACACAAACAGATCAACACCTAAACATGCGGCTCATTAATTCCAGCAGGGATAGTTTTACACCATCCTGTCAAATGTCCAGGAGCTGCTGGGGAAAGCTGCTGGTGTTCGATGGATACTGTGTGACTGAGGCAGCGCACGTGTTACTGCAATGTCTATTATGCAACGACACGAAAGTTCTGGCTCTTTTGTTTATTAGCTATATGCTTGCCCTGGGTCTGACCTTACTGATGATACTGTAGCAGAAAATCTTTATGTAGAAGGAACAACAAGAGGCAACAAGCAAGAGCAGAAGGCCTCCCTGACTACACTTTAAACACACTCTGTACTTTTACTATTTGTGTCCAACTAAACTGTCCATACTTCAAAGGTTTTTGCATCTGAATTTCACTTGCCTGCTTCTTTTAAATCACCCCAAAGTTTTGATGAGACCAACTGAGGATTCCTACTTCTATCTTCACTTCTGTCCTTTATGATGCCAGGCAACATTTCATGCAGCCAGAGTGGAGAATGACGAAGACAAAGAAAGAAAACTACAGTAAAGAATGCTCGTACTGGAGAGCAAATCATCACTGATGTGTAACCTGCAGCCAGCCAAGTGCATCACTGTCTCTAACTAATAAGATCCAGTAAGAGCACTGTTGGAGAACCACTTTTTGACCACAAAGGAGAAAAACGGGCATTTGCGGCCAAGAGGTGAAGGTCTTTGAAAAGACGTGTCCATGAGAGGGAAAGTGTCTGTATCAGTGTGGCTAATATTTTCCTGATCTTTGCCGCACAGGGGCCTCATCTGAAGCAGCTGCATGGGCTATCTGCCAATGTAACCACTCCCACGCCGTCTCTTCATTGTCTATTCAGCATCTCAAAACGCGTGCACGTTCTGTTCTTTTTAATTCCCGGTATTATCTCACGTCAGTCATCACCCGAGGCCCTCGCCCGCCCGCTTGCCTTTCCCTTGGCCTATCGCTTCCTCTCGCTCCCTTCTCTCTTCCTCGTGCAGAAAATGAACAATGATAAGGGGGGAAAAAATACAACAACGCAGATGCATCTGTTAGATAAATAGAAATTAAAAAGTACACAGTCGGGCAAATACTCTCTCTTTCAAGGCTGCAGCTTAGTGCTTCTATAATATATATATTCTCAGTTCAGGTCATTTCCTTTTCTCTCTCTGTTCGGTGTGTTTTCAGGACTTCAGATGCGTCGCTGTGATTGCGTGTACAATCCTGCCCTAAATGTGGGTGTCAAGAGGAACCATGAACTCCAGGATTTATCAGTCATGGCCAGTGCAAAATGCCCCACACGGGCGTCAGAGTACGGAAATAACCCCCGCTGCAGCCGTGTTTCTTACCCCGGGGTTACATAACGCCCAGAGGCCGAGGCGGTGCGGGCGTCACATGAGCATCAGCAGGTTATACTTTGAATCATTTACGCCGATATTAAGATTTATGTCTGCTCATAACTACATCTTCACACTCAAGTCTGTATTTAGGTTGTCAAAACACCGTTAATGTCAGGCTGCACTGTAAATTATAATTAATGATCTAACTGTGCATCTTCAAATCTGCTTAGGAGAAAAAGAAATAAATGAAATAAGTGAAAACATGGAAAAGTGCAGAACTGCAGCTCTGCGTCTGTTCCCGGGCCGTGAAGCAGGGAAATGGAAAGAAAACCGACACATGACCACAAGATTTTATTAACAGATATAGAAAACATTTAAATCACAACATTTATGATTTTAGGAGTGAACCAAAGGCTTTTTATAAACCGTATCAACACTGAAATGTCTTAAAATCTTAATACGATCCCTTTGAGCAGCCAACGCAAACATGGGCCCCTCATCAAGGCTGACGATTCCAAACTTGCATTAATTTAACTGAACCCCCTCTCCAGCATTTCCATTACATGCAGATATTTCCGGCAGCTGAGACTGATTCCCGCAACACTCTGAATAGGACAAAGCTGTACAGAAGATGGATGAATGGATAAACTATAAATAAATAATAGTTATCTTCATTTTTTCCACCATAAAAAAAAATCAAACGTGCAACTCCAGTCAGTCACACAGAGTTGTCCTGTGAAGGATTGGCCACCCTGGACAAGTGGTCAATACTCACTGGAGGAGAAATATTAAGCTTTGTGGAGATATTTTAAAACAAACAATAGGAAAAAAATTGAAAATGACTGCATATCATAATATATACTCATTCTGCTTGGTGGTTCAAGGGATTAATACATTAGTATTTATCAATTCCCAATGTAAGTTAAGTGAAGAGTTTATGAAGGCGCACAAATAAATTTTAAAGACCTTCAAGTCAAACAAATAAGGAAATGTAAAAAAAATTAAGAAAATATTTCCAAATTTAAATGTTTGTAATTTGAAAAAAGGATAATTTCTTAAAAATCTATGTCTTATTCTCAACAAGAATTACAAAAATACTTCCAGTTAATTCAACAAACAACGTACATTGATCCAGAAGATATCTGTTTACTGACAAAGTAGAGGGATTAAAACAGTTCAAGCCTGCAGCGTATAAACATAGGTCTATTTTACAGTGGAGAACCATCAACAACTTTGGGGTTAATTAGGGACCATGATTCATCATGTAATGTTACCTGGGGTGTGATTGAGTGGGTTCTCATCTGAGCCGTCGGCTTTAATGTGGTGTGACAAGCTCCGGCTTACAGTGTTGGCGTAATAATTTCACTCACTTTAAAGCACAATAAAATGAAGCAACATTTCCGTTGGTGGAGCCTACGTTTGTCAGGACTTGTACCCAATTTAAGCTCAAGTGGAGCTTTAAACCGCTTTCATGTCCGAACGAGATGGGCAAAAAAAAAAAAAAAAAACATGAGAAATAAGGTCAGAGGTCACAACGTCCGTAAGTTTTTAGACAAACTTCACAGGCTGGTAAAACTGTCCACAAGCATACGAGTCCCTGTGAACATGAAGCCACATCGGCCATTCGGGGTGAGAGAAGGAGGGCTGGCTGGCCCTGGTCCATCTCCCGTGGCCCCCCGTTTCCTGCTCCACCCCTCCCCGCCTCATCCAGCGGCGAGGATTAGCTGGTGGTCACCCCACTCTGCCTATTCTCTCTCCTCTGTGTATGTGTGTGCTTCTCCCTCTCCCCGTCCCTCACAGCTCTGCCACCTCAGCGTTTGGGCTGTTTGGACAGGAAAGCCCTCCACCAGCTGCCTACAATAATAAGCCGACCTTAGTCACAGTCAGCGAGTGTGTGTGGTTCTGAAACAGGGAGCGTGTGAGAAAGAAAAAGATTGTGTGTGGGGGGGAAAGGAAGAGCTTGGTGTGAATAAAACTAAGAGTGAAAGTAAGTGGCTGAAAGTGGGAGGATGACACTGATGTGTACAATCTGATATTAAACCTGAAAGAGATTAAGAAAGTTGACGAATGCATGTTCAGCAGTGATATTGGGAAGGGATCCGTCAGCAGAGAAGTCTTTTAAATCCTCGACAAGAGGATCTAGAAACATTTCCAACTGACATCTAAGCACATAAATTGCATTTTGCATTTTTTTTTTTATTGAGGATGAGGAAGGCTTTAAAATTAGATGTGCACATGTCAAAGAAAACAACAATAAAACACTTTGTTTATTCTTGAACAAACTTGGGAAACTGCTTCATGCTGTTGTCTTGAAGGCCCCCATGTTTATACGCCAGTGAGAGAGAGTATCCATGAGCGTTCGGCTTCACTGTAATGTTTGGAGAGGGGGGTCTGCAGATTTCACTTAGAAGCAATATGGGGCCTCAAGAGTGGGAGAAAGTTGGGAACCACTGGTCTAAACATTCTAGACAAGTTCATTAAGATCTATGTAATTTATTGAGGAAGTAAATGTGCACATATGAGTTACTAATGTAGATGCAAATACACTCATCTCGTACTCTGCATGCTCTGAAATGTACTCAAAGAATTAAAGCAATCATCTGACTCCTGAACAGTAAACTGATTTTAAAGTGTTGAAAAACAACAACAGACCGGTTGCAGCTTGAAAATCCTCAGCAAAGTAAAACTGCATCTCTTTATTTTATGCACAAAAAAAAAAAAAAAATCAATGAAAAAAGTAATGTTACATTCAGTTAAAACTGGAACTGTACGCTACAGTCGATCTCACACACAGCTGTTGAAACCTTGGAGAAATTCCCCCCTGCGGGCTCAGACGACCTCTTACACACTCTTTTGTCTTCCTGTACGGGCACACTGTGAGTCTCGCTTCCTGTGAAAGATGCACAAAGCTTCCCTCACAACATCAATCTTGAAATCGATGGAGGATTTTTTTCCCTTTTGTCTCTGCCTCTCACACAGCTCTCTGCGTATTGGAGTTAAACCACTTGCATGTGCGTTTCTCTCCAACTCGCCCCCAGCACACTCACCGAAGTGCAAACACCGAGACAGATGAGCAATGCTGGTAGGTTTGGCACCAAAACTACCCAAACAAAGCGCCGCACTACATCACCTACCATCATTCAAGAACAGCAAGCCAACCTCTGGTATTACAAGTGGCTTTGTGTGGCACTGCCACAGCCGCAGAGTCCACAATGACAGGCAAACCAGTTTGAACCGGCGGCGGCCCCGGACCCCTGTCAATACACACCGAGCAGACCACAGACCTCATACAAGCGCACACAAATCTCCTCAAACACTGGCATGCACAAACATGCATACAGTCTTTTATCGACCCCACACTGCATGTACCGTTATGTTGAACCGTTTTGGGTTACTCCAGTTGAGAGGAAAGGACAAACATTTTGCACAATTTAGCTGCAAATCAGCTTCATCAGTAGTCTACCAGTTAACACTTTACATACATACTTCTTAATGTATGTGTATGTGTGATGAGCGAGTGCATCATTCTGCTCCATGCAGCAACATTTCAGCTGAGAGTAAACTGACAGAGGCAGGAGGAACACTCAGTACTGAGGGTAGGATGTTCACATACGTTATGTACCCACATAAATTCATAAACAGCGTACATCCAGTGAGGCGAGTGCTAAGTATTCAGTGCTAGATTTATGCGTCCGTAGGCTGAGAGACAGATAACGTTGATACGCAGGCCACCGGAGAAACAGTATTTCAAAAGAAGAAAAAAACAGACAAAGAAACCTGATGTACAGGGAGCAATGCAATGTCTCCTCATCCCAACATGCCCGAGCATGTAAGTCTCAGCTGAAACGGCCCGCGGCAGTCTCCAGCAGGAGGCGGCGGGTGGTTGAAAGGAATATTTAAATGCATGCTGACTTCTGGCCCCAACCTCCACGCATACATCAGATCACCTGTTGAACTCCTCCATGTGTCATGTTCTAAAGTACCTCAGATGTGACCGATACTTATTTAACAAAGTCTTCCAAAGCTTCTTGAAGCTTTAACACACACCCAAAAAAAAAAAAAAACCTTGTTTTTGTGGGGTTCTGTGTTACACTGGTCTTTGATATCAGTCACTCTCAACACTCTCAGTCAATGAGAGACAGACAGTGAATCAAAAATCTATTTTCTGTGTCGTACGTATCCCAGTTTAGGTTACTTTAGACAATATAACATGGCTTTTCATGGAAAACTAAACGGCAATTAGTTCATCACAGTGATTATCTGTATTCAGCTTTTGAACCAAAAATAAACTTTGCTGTAATTTTTACACTGTGGTCCAGTTGTGTAGCTTGACTGCTGCCATCAAACATTTGATTTAGGATCAAACACAGGCCACAAATGGCTTTAAGTGACATATTTTTTCAACAGATGGTAAGATGGAGGACTTCCTGCCCATGTTTGAACACATCAGGTTTTATGTAGAGGTGGCGAGCTCTGACATAGTAAAACTACCCCTGCAATAATCCTACTGTTTGTCTGGGACACAGCGTTATTGTGAACCGCATGCAAGACTGCAGAAATAAATGTTTCATTGTTATAATTAACAATCTTGATGTTTGGAAGATGCAGTGGTAATGATGAAAATAAATATATATTTCTTCAGAAAAGCAACTATAACCAAAATACGATGTTACTTTGGTGTTCCAAATTTCCAGAGACTGGATGAGCAAGGCTGGCTGAAAAATCCAGACGACCTACGTACACCAGCCTAAAGAGGGAAGACAAACAGAGATGATATAAGTGTGTGTGTGTGTGTGTGTGTGTGTGTGTGTGTGTGTGTGTGTGTGTGTGTGTGTGTGTGTGTGTGTGTGTTGGGGTCATGCAACAACGTGCGTTATATCTGTCCTGGTTCCTAAACAACCCCCTCCTCCTGCCTTTGTCACATGATGCTCAGGAGTGTGTGTCTGTAAACGCAAGTAACCCTAACCTTTTCCAGAGGCGAGCCTCAGGGTCATCAATGTCTCGGAGCACAGCCAGACACTCTTCCTCAAACACACAGACACACAGAATGAGGAGATGGTAAACAAGGAGCGGCTCGGTGACGACAAATCCCCGGCTTTGACCCCGTTAATAAACTCTGCAGTTTACATACGCCCACGCAACGCCGACTGGCGCAGTTCAAACACCTCCATATGGAAACTACTACATTTACACTACCTTTGTGCTCAGTTAGCTCTGGGAACTGCGGTCAGAGGACAAGAAATGTCAACCGCTGGCTGTGCATGAACCAACTGATCGACCAAAAATTAATAATTAGTAGAAAGTCAATTTATCATTTTTCTGTGACACCAGTTTAGGTTGGTTTTGTTCATTTCTTAGAGAGTTTATTTTCTTCATCAAAAACATTAGATTCGAGAGGACCTTTCCATGTGGCATTGTTGGAAAAATGTCCAGCCATTGTGACAGAATTGGACGGTTCATCATTTCCTGCTGATATTTTACTTGATAACATCGAACAAAGCTTCAATTTGAGTTTAGAGTCTAGTTAGCTGAAAAACATTTGGTAGAAAAAGAACAGGGATTTTACCGACTCTGGCTTCCAGTGGTCGACTTTGGGATCTCTGGGAGAGATGATTTCAACACAATATCGAAAGCCTCTGTCAACCTCTGTCTGGAATAAGAAAAACAACCTTCTTTACAACCTTCCTGCTCTAAACGTAACCAGATTTCTGTGACTACAAAGTAGAGACTGTATCCATCATCTGTGTTGCAGTGTGTCATATGTGAAGCATGGCATGCATGTCAAATATGAAAAACGGGACTGATTTCACTGCGGTTGATAAACGAGGGCAGGGCAAACCACACAAACATGTTGACGTGATTAAATGTGACAAAGATGTAGATTTTTTTTTTCTTCTTTTTCTCCATCTCAACAACACTTACATGTAGCGAGCGGTCAACTTTCGGGGAGGGGCTGCCGGCTCTTCAATGTGACTAAATTAGGTTAGTCTGGTTGTGATTTTAAAGGGGCCCAGCTCAAGTGCACACACCGCTCAAGTGCACACACCGCACATGCACACACACACACACACACACACACACACACACACACACACACACACACACACAGAAAAGCAAACAAACAGAGAGAAAAAAGCAAACAAACATCCTAGTTTCCTAGAAGTTTTTGAACAAGCTCCAATGGATGTGATCCAAAGTGTGCATGCAACTCCCCCTCCTCTTAAATCTCTTCCCTTGTGTTTCTGCACAAACTCTAGCCCCCTTGCCAACCCCTCCGCAATCACGCCCCACCCCACAATCCACTTCTTTCTGGCTGCACATAAACAGAATCTGGAGGTGTGTCTCCTCATGGCCAATAGCAGATCTCCCAGGCTGTGCGTCTCGACCAATCGGGAAGGCCGCTGCCAGCAGCCGTCACACCTTCTGTTAACGGCAGTTGTTGTTTTCCTGCTCTGTGTTTTCTGCGAGTCTTCACAGTGACGGATGGGGGGGGGGGGAGGTGAAGAGGAGGTCAGGTCAGGCATTAATAGGCTCCGAGTGCTTCCCCTCAATTTGGAGGTGGGGGGGGGGGGGGTGTGTAAATCTCAAATTTACACGAGGATGTATGACTGTAGTGCATGCACATACACACACATGCTATGTTTTACCCAAAACACTCACACATCATTCACTTATCTCGATCTATCTCTGGCCCTCCCGCCCCTCTCCACAAAGATATACAGACAAGACTCCATTGCTTACACATAAACATCATTCACATCACTAAGACACACACACACACACATATAAACACAGTTCACAAATTCTGGTTTTATCCGGTTCAGTGGGATATCTGGCAAAAAAAAAAAAAGGAAAATGGAGAAAAACGACCACCAAAGTCCTCACAGGATACCTGTCAAAGCACTCTGATAAAGTCTGCACTTCCCTCATCAACATCAGCACAAAACAGGCCTTCAGTATAAGCACGCTGCCACGATGAACACGCCTTGTTTTTTCTAAATCTTATCTCGGAATCTCAAATGTAAGAGTAGTCTTGAATTATCAAACAGCGCGGCCTTTAAAAGCTCATTAGATTAGATGCGCAATACAAGCTTCACAATGTGGTACCAATAACAGCTTGCAAAAGGGAAACAGACAAGTATTGCTTTTTCCCTCAACCTTCCTTATTCACGCTTGCAGACAAATTTGTGCAACTGGGCTGCATTGCACAATAAACCTGAGGGTTGTTTGTAACTGCTAACCTGCAACGTCTCAAAAAAAAATAACACAGCCCTTATCGGTGGTGGAGGCGGTTTCACCGCTCAGTACCTCAGTGTCCAAGCAATAAAAAGGTGCATCTGTTTAACAGAAATGGTCGCTTTTTAGACGTGTAAACAGGCTTGCAATTGCTATGATTAGTCACCGACACTCTGGCGCGTTCCGAATGTGAAAAGAAAACTTCTGCGAGGAGGCAGCGATGACAGCGTGTTTGGAAGAACGTCGCAGTCGGCTTCACACGTGAACGCTCAGGAACGAATGCACATGCACGGCATTGCACAGATATCCCCGGTCCAACAACAGCGACTCATCTTTTCCCCCTCTTCGCTCATATATACAGTCACAGAGTCCTGCTGACCCACATTTGGATGTGAGGAAAGACGGGCTGCGCGTGAAAATGTGAATAACAGGCTGTTCACGGAACAGCTGCCAAAAACATCAACCTACACAGCGCAGACTACTTTTTAACAACAATCTGTGCTAAGTGTGATTAAGTGGTTTGTGCACGCTCCTTGAAACAAACAAGATGTCTAGAGTTTGATTCCAACAGGAAGCATGTCTATGTGGAGTTTGCATATTCTCCCTGTGTGAGAGTTTTGTCCAATTGTTTCCACAAGCCAAAGACATCCCTGTGTTTAAGACGGCTAATGGCAGAGATCCAGAGCTTGACTTTGCAAATCTGTTACACTGAAAGCCAATCTTATCAACCACAACTATCCTCAATCTTTTTCTTTCCGAAATTAGTGAGATTTATGGACTGCAGATTATACGTCATATTCTGTTAAAATGTCTTCTCTGCTTTGTTGATTTATTGTTTTATTTTCATTTTTTTTTTCTAGGGAAAACCAATCACACAATTTCAGACGATTTGTGCTTCGAGTTTGCGTGATCTCTCTGCATGTGTGGGATTTCTGATTTCCTACCCCAGTTTATGATAATCATCCATAAATCGCACATAGGTGTGAACGTGAGTGTGTGTGTGTGTGTGTGTGTGTGTGTGTGTGTGTGTGTGTGTGTGTGTGTGTGTGTGTGTGTGTGATGTCTGTGTTTGCCAACTGTCCTTGCTGAAGCCATATAGAATATGTATGGATATATAACTAATTAAATGGTTTTCTTTTTTATGTTTCATAAAAACTGAAAGCTGCCTTAGTGTTTCACTGTGACTCGGGTTTTTGTGATTCCAAGTGCAGCCCTCATCAATAAGGTCTTAAACTACAGTAGAAATTAATTATATGCCATTTAACAAAGCTATGTCATGTTATGTTTGCTGCAAATATTTCTATTTTGCGTGCTAGAAATAATACAGATCCACCTACATTGCATTTGAAATTGAAAATTTTGCTATTTTCTTCCTTAACCTTCTTTGTGTGGAAACTTTTCTGGGAACATATATCATTATGTGTGACTGTGTGTTTATGAGCAAATGCACGGATAATATTCCTAATATATTTTATATTTATTCACTTTAATTGCATTTTAGGTGTAATTGTTAATATCAGCCAATGTTGATGGAGGAATAATGAGAAAAAAGTGAAAATTATCAACTTAGTTTGAATATACGCTGCTCCAACTCCTTTTGTCTTTGGGAAATATTGTTTTTCTTCAGTGATGTTCTAAACTCCGTGTCAACAAAATCATGCCTCCTAATAGGATGGAAGCTGGTGAACAAAACCTTGTTTGCATCACATTGTGGCCCAGTGAGATGAAACCATTAGCATGTGACATAACACCCGATCACCGGCTGCTTTAGTAGGTCTCGTTAAGTCAACAACATTGAGTGCACCAAGCAAACCGAGATGACTGTTCTCAATGTACAACAGCAAAGGAAAAAAAAAAAAAAAAGCTTGGTGTCTCAACATCAATAAGTAAACACACAGAACTGACAGAATGCAAATGGTGCTTGCATGTTGATGTCTTTGATGACATGACAATAAACAATATGCAAATAATGAGAAAAATGTAGGTCATTCATAAGAAAACACTTATCAGTCGTCTGTTGAAGACTGCTGAGGATGAACTGCATTTAAGCACAGGAAACATTAGTCCGAATGATTTTGAGATAAAAATTCAGGGTTATCACAAACTTATATGGCAGCGTCTCGGCCCGCAGATTGATTTCTTGCTCGCTGGCCGCGCATCAGTGCTGGAAAACTGTTACATAAGTTACCGAACATCGCTTGTTTGTGTTCTCTCCTGGCGTCACATGGAGCCCTGTGTTGTGTAAAATATATGACAAGGAGTCCTTATAGAGTTCCTTCCTTCCCCTCCTTTCCTGACGTCAACTGACAGAAAGTGAGTCAGTGGCCCACTGACACGCCTTCAAAGCCAGCCAATGAAACAACAGTCGGTGATTGATATCCTGAGTGCTGCTCTTATCCAAACAAGCCCATTTGGGTCATGAGGGGCCGCTATAATTTACCTCCGTCCATTTCTAAGATCAAACTTTGAGAGGAGTTAATATCATTTTCAAGTTTACAGGTATTTCCGCAGCATGACTTATATTTAGCATCGGATAATAGCGATGTGAATAAATGAGCTAGGCTTGTGTATATTTTTGCGTTGGCCGGCTGCCAGTTTTTACAAGCCTGATTGCCTCAGGGTCTCAGACTGTTAACAGCAACATGATGAGATGCCTGAAAACCTACAGAGGAGCAGGCGAGCTATGGCAATCAGCCAGCAAACAAGATAGGGGGACCAGATGGAGAAGTTGTTTTTGTCTCTCTAACCATCGATTTCCCAGAGGCTGAGATACTTTGGTTTGCTCAAGAGTCCAGCCAAGTTTGACGCCTACTGCCCTCATACAGGGCTGCAGGAAAGTCCTAAAAGATCTTATAAAATTATGTCAGACTGATACGAAGTGTCCATATGCTTCCGTGTGTCTGATAAAAATGCCATAAAGTGGAGGGCGTGTGCTCCAGATATGATTGATATTTTTAGCCAATCGCGCTGGAAGTGCGTTACATGATCGAGCTCAAGCAGATACGGTATGAAAAGCTTGCAGTGCCGATGGCATCGAGCGGATTTCTGCAAAGGTGCATGTGTTTTACTGTTGACGGAGAATCATGAAACCCCCTCGAATGCAGGATGAATCATCAGATATTTCCGATCGTTTTAGAGGAAGCGAGAAGGAGGAAATTTGATGTGAAATACCCCGATCATAATTTATCAGACCAATATTTAAACCAGATCACGAGACAACTGGAAAACTAGAAAAATCTGAAAGAATAAAAGCATTCTTTGATGATCCCCCGGAGGATCACAGAATTTTTTCCATTCATATACCCTTTAAAGAGATCTGTTGTTGTTTAATGTTGTTGTCATAACTACCACAGGCTTAATCAGTACTCGGTGTTCCATGAGGATAAGTTTATGACCCTGTGGCTGTATTGTGATATGGGTTATGATTCAAACCAGTTTTCTCACAGGCACAAAGTTACCTATTTATCTGCCAATCCATCTAAACTATAACAAAACACTAAAAGCAAGTTTTCTTTCCGTTGTTATTGTCCACAACACTTCTCAACTGGGAGAAACTACATGTCACCCGCATCTTGATGACTGGAACATTATCGAGAAGCGGCTAAAGGCAACATC
Source organism: Salarias fasciatus (assembly GCF_902148845.1). Classification (NCBI taxonomy): domain Eukaryota; kingdom Metazoa; phylum Chordata; class Actinopteri; order Blenniiformes; family Blenniidae; genus Salarias; species Salarias fasciatus. The sequence goes on from NC_043759.1 coordinate 16,694,693, forward strand.
TGGAACATTTTAGAGGGGAAACAGCCTTAATTATTGGCACAAGCAACAAATATTTGCTTTTTCCAAGGTTTGGCCTCATAGTGTACATGATGTGTTCCAATTCTCTGGTCCTGAAAAACAAGCTACTCATGCATGACAAAACCTTACAGCCAAATCAAGTCTGGGCCTAAAATGTAAATGTAAAAACAAGAAACACCAAGTATTGTACCTTCAATACTTAGTTTTATTGATAAATAGTTCATTTGAAATCACGTCCCTTTGCACCCTCTTCTCGTGTTCCCTTCTGTCCTGCTGCATGTAGGTGTATTTTCTGCTGCACTTCAATCCAACCGTTCACTCGCCCATACCTTCATTCCAACCCTTTCTCTGGTGCTTGGGAAACAATAGATTGCATTGTTTCCAAATACTTGTTTAGATCTCTGTCTAATGGGCTCTTGGCCGCAGAGATTATACTTGGTATTTTCAACCAGAGGGTCATTCATACATATAATCAGCATGAGCAGAGACATACAGTAATCTCTCTGTAAGCCTGGGCAGGGGTGCTGAAATGCTCTCCTAACAACTTTGTGCAAGGTTGTGCATTATCTCCGTATTAACTCTATGGATCTTATTTTGAGCATGGAGCTGCACCCGTCTTGACAAGGCTTCTAAAAAACAAAAAAAAAAAAAAAAAAAAACCCTTCAACTCCACTGTGTTGCCCAGGTTTACGTGTATGTCTGTTCACTAGGTTTTTAATGTTGACCAAACGTTTTGTTAATTTCTGCTGAAATACTTCAGAACGTTGCTGTTTTTCAGTCGACTCTATGTTGCATTATAAAGCACCGACAGAAGTTTCGGAAACGCTGAAAACATTCTCCTGCAGAAACAGGCTATTATGTCATTCACAAAGTAAATACAGAGCGTGTGTATCATTACGTCATTATTAGAACTATAAATAACCTTTAATTCTGTGATTTAATGTTACCACAGGAATCCTAAGGGTTTTGGAATGTGTGGAGTTTGCATGTTCTTCCTGTGCATGTGTCCTTGGACCTTCCCTGGATACTCTGGTTGATATTATGACTGTCTGTAGGTGTGAATGTGGGTTTGCTTGTGCTCATCAGTCTCTCCGTGATATACTGCTGATGTGACCAGACGGCTCTGCCCTTCATATGTAGGAAGCAGTGATCAGCACCGGCCTCCTGCGACTCTAATTTTAGCAAGAGATGGGAGATGCAAAGACTGATGGATGAACTATGGATTACTGTGAACCCTTCAACAAAAGATTGCAACATTTACATATATTTTACTACTTAGGCCTAAGGAGATTATATTAAACCAATAATTTAAGCAACACAGCCTTTGGAGCAACAGAGACCAACACAAAATTGTAATTTTCATTCTTCCTGCAGAGCTTTCCCAATGGTAAAATGCCACTTCGGTTCCTTTAATGTTTGAGATTCAAAGTTCAGAACAAAGATGACTTCCAATGTGACTATTATTACCTGATGGATTCCTGCAAAACAAGTCAGTAAAGTGCGGCAGAAACGCTTACTTGCCTACTCTGCCGTCAGAAGGGGGCAATAAAAGAGTGCAGTTGTTGGGTAATAAGTGCATACCAGGAGTGTTTTGCACAAGGAGTGTGTGTGCGCCCATGTGAGAGTATTTGTGTGTCACCGGCTGCAACTGGAGGGTCTAATGAGCCCAAGAGGTATGATAGATGACAACATGATGTAACTGTATCTCTTCCTAATAAAGTGTTGGGACATGTGGTGCAAGAGTGTGACTGTAAGAGCGGGTAAACAACTCTGTGCATTTGTTTGAGCTGAAGTTTCCGTTCTTTATTTGATCGTGAACTTTAATGCCGTTGAACTGTAAAAGACCCTTCTTGAAAAAAAAAAAAAAAAAAGAAGAAAAAAAAAAGGGAACTTCACCATTTCCCCTTCTTTGACACGTGAGTCTTCTTTTAGTGCAGACACGAGACACGGGCACCCGGAGTGACCAAATTAACAAGCAGACAGCGACCACACTCGTCTCGGACAGACACAACTTCCAGCCTCACCGAGCACCGATAAACCCACGGGGACACATGAGAGGCAGAGACAGACGTGTGTGACACATACACACCAGGAGGAAGAGCGCCGCGTGAAAAACAAGCTGTTTACAGTGCCCAATTATAGACAATCATCTTTAGTACAGTGGTATTTTAAGATCATTTGTAAACAAATATCATTTGCATTTCTCTCAGACCTTCGTTGTGTCTGTATCGACTGCGCCGCAGGGTATTTTATCCAGCTCTGGTGTAGAGTGGGGTAATACGCTGATTTATCCATTCATCTTTTATACCGATTTATTCAATTTGGCATCGTGGGGCACCGGAGCCGATCCCAGCTTACTGTGGACCGAGGCAGGTAGACACTGGACGGTGCAAGACAGAAAGTCACGCACTCAGATTCACATCGATGTGCAACTTGAGAATCACCAATTAACATCAAATGCATGTATTCAGACTGCAGCAGAAACTTCAGGAGAAAACCAAAACACGCACAAGGACAACATACGAACTGCATACTGAGAGGCTCCACAAGCGCAACCCGGATTCACACCATTCGCCAATGAGGATTTTATATTAGTACAATACTCTGTTCTATATCCTGCATTCAGCCTTTTGCTTATTTTCTGACACACAGAAGACAGATGGATGGTTGCTGGACTGATTTTTAGTCTTTCTGCTGCAGGAGGACAGTCAGTAACACACTTTAGTTTAATGTGTGAATTAGTTTTATGTGTATCTTTGGGTTAATCCACCACGGTTCGTTGAAAAACACCGCTGATATACAAATATTGACGATCGGAGGGAATGCAACTAATCACTTCAATCTACGTCAGCGTGGTAAAAACTGACCTTTGTCAGCTCAGATAACAAAAACGTCTTCTTTAAAACTCTCTAAAAAGTTGGAACTTCATACAAAAAGTATTACACGGCCTACATTGTTTATTGAATGTCTCAAATTAAAGCTGTGTTATGACACTTTCTATCCACCCTGCAGTGAAAAAACAGTACGCCCTCGTAGGTATGAGCAGCCTGACACCGAATAACCTGTAACATGAAGGTGCACGTCCAGATTTAGGCCACACAATGGCCAACGTGAGGGAGTGTGTTTTCCTACCCTAAGCAAACACGGCGAAGTCAACCTACTCAAGCAGCTATTATAAACACTGCGTGTCAATCACAAACGCAGACACACACTCTCAGTCTGTCGCTCCGCCACGTAACACGCTCAAACTTGGGAGCAAAAAAAAAAAAAAAAAAAAAAAAAAAAAGCCAAGGTCAGAGGTGAGCGGCTGTGGGAATGCGGAGGTCCTATAGCCTGAAACTGTCACCGTCCTGACAAACTGGCCTGTAACATAAACACACATGCATACATCAGCCTGGGACAATACCCCTGAGAGGAGCAGCACAATACCCTACACCCATGCACACTGGGCCTGAAACAATACCACAAACACTAAAACAACATCATGGTCAAATCCTAAGCCAACATGGCACTGGGCAAAGCTTGAAGCAACACCACCGGCCGAGCAGCCGCACCGCACAATAACTGCGATGGGAAATGATCTATCAGGCGCTGACACAGCTAAGTTCAAGTCTCAAAGTGTGAGGTCTTTCAAAAGACTGCCGGCGCTTTGTGGGCACGGTGCATGTTTTTCTGGAGCCAGTTCGATGCATCCAGGATCCCAGATAGTGAGATCCCGCAGTGAGAGCCACATTTTAAACAAGACATCAGAAACTCCTCTCAATCGTTATATTTCTGTCCAATAATTATGTCAGACATTGGCCTAAAATCTCAAACTTCTCAAATATCTCTTATTTGGTGCACATTAGTTATTAGGTGGTTTGTCAATAAATGGGCAAAAAATGTTGTTAATTTTGTTCTTCGTGGTAGACTGGATGGAGCAAGAGTGTCAAAGTCAAATCATTTCAGGGACATTGAGGCTTTTTTGATCTCCAAAGAGTCGACTGATCAAGGGTATATTCGATGAAACCAATAAATCTTCCAAATACTCAATCTTCTCTCCCTTTTCGCACAAATACATTACTAATACACCTGACAAAGCTCAAATTAATGATCTTTCTCTACTAAAGATGCTGTGAAAGACCAAAAGTTACCTTTAAAAAAGATTCTACCTGCAACAGCTTTTTTTCTTTGTACTAATGTGCTTGAGGGGCAGAATATCTGGAACAATTTATTTATTTTTATAAACTTGCTTTCATGGCATTACTTCAACAATAATACTATTTCCTTAGCAATTATATGCTAGCAAATATATTTCATGTTCAATGATCATTGCTGCCATCTGCTGATCAGGTCCAGTTTTCAATGTTGCTTGATGACCTTTAGTCTTTCGAAAACAGCATGACTCCCAGTGGGAAAATCAGCTGAAAAATGTGCATTCTTTGGCATTTTTACGTTTTGCGCTGTCACCATACAGCCTGGACTGAACCCTCTGCAGGCCAGTACGCCCGATATTTAACGCCCCTGGGTTGAAGTGTGGTTACTTTTAAACCCATCGTGAGATTCTGTGGAGTGCTGTTCAAGACAATGTCGTTTTACACCTACTTCTTTAGAGGCAAACGTCGAGGCTACAGATAAATTCAGATTGAGACTAAAAAGTTACAACAAAAGTTAAAACAATAATAAGGATTGTGTAGCATAAAATGGAAAATAAATTCAATTACGGGCCCAGAACAAGGAGTACATTAGTTGTAAAGCTCCAAGCTGTCTCAGTTGAGGATCTAGAAGTCTAGGCGAACACAAACATAACCTTTATTGTCTATATTCTGTCAGTACATATGTACTTTTGTTTTGTCTTCCAGGCGCAGACACAAAACTCATTTCAATGTTATTGTGTGTGACCAATAAAATTCTGCAATCTTACAGTGAGGAACCACAACAGCAGGTTTCATCACCAAATCAATTCACCTGAGCGGTTCCATTTCAGGGATTTCGCAATTTTTTTTCTTTTCACTGGTCCGAGCTGGAGCGAGTGCCCCTAATAATTTGTTTGTGTACTCCAGAGGGCTAAGCCTGGTGTTGAGCCTGTGTGGTTTGTATCCTAATAGGGGCTACCTCCGTCTGAGGCCTGGACCACTGCCACTGGGCTATTCATGCATTGTGACCTGATCCGCAGATGCCTCTAAATCCAGCATGCTCGCTGCTATAAATCTCGCTGGGCGTGTAAACACGCACGGAGAAACACACACTGACACACAGTCAGACACACAGACACTGGATGTATGCCCAGTGACCGGGGCAAAAGGAAAAAATTAAAATCATGCACAGCATTGCATGCATTCAGCCCTGTTCATGGAAAATTCCCATCAAGTAACCTGAGAGGAGAGCAAGAGAAGCAAGCAAAACACTGGTTAAGAGCGCCCTCGTGTGTCCAGGCAGGTGAACTGCAGCCAGTTCCAGTCCACAGGATACCTGGTGTGAATGATGAAACCACTCAACAGTCCATTCTGTTTCATCGAGTAAAAGGCCGGGCATTAAAGAGTGAGAGGGCGGAGGACGATAAAAGGCAGGCATTGATTCCATTTTCAAATACTGCATCCACTGGGCAATAGCCTTCATCATTCATTTATGAATTCAATCAAATTAATCCTGGACAGATGGCATGCAAGTCGATAGACACACAAAGCAGCTGACAGCAGCAGCAGATGAGTTTATGAGGCATTTGAGGTGATATGCAGCCACTTCTGTGCCAGCACATCATGATGGGGGCTCGGCGTGTGTGTGTGTGTGTATGTGTGTGTGTGCATGGGCGTGTGGGTGTGTGTAAAATCTTCAAGTCCAAGGACAAAGCTTTGATTTCACAAGCGAGCTAGGAAGCACTCTCAAAATATTCTGTATAAGTGATTTAGGAGACTCGTCCATTTAAGTTATATTAGTGGAAGAGAATCTCCTGACACAAAAACCAATATCTATCCATCCATTCATCCATCTTCTATACAGCTTCACAGCTCAGGGTTTCAGGGATCTGGAGCTGATCATCGCCGACTGTGGATGAAAGAAAGACACACCCTGGAGAGGTCACCACATTCCCACCTACAGATAACACAATCCACAATGACCCTCAAATGCATCTTTCTGGACTGTTCAACACAATATAACCCAGACAATGTATCTGCACACACACAGGGAGAACATGCAGACTCTGCACAGAAAGGCACCAGAGATTATCTCAATGTCAGGAAAAAGTGCAGAATTAAAGCTATGAGACAAGAACGACACAAACATTTCTCCTGTAAGTTGAATAAATAATCCTCCACGTCATTTCTCTTTCAAAAAAAGAACTTACCAATGAAGGGGGCTAAATCAGATACTTGAAACAACACAATACGTTCCCTCATACAGCAGGCACTCACCCCTGTGTTCTCCTCAAGCGTGCAACCCTGATGAACAGTCCAATGAGGCAAGGTGTAACATGCATCTCTCTGACTAATTTAAACTCAGTTTGATGGCACATCTACACAAACCGCAATTATTCAGCAATTAGCATTTTAAGAGGAGCAATATATAACATTAACCATCGCTCCTCGTGTATTTTATTCAATGTTCTAGCAAGCAGACGTTGGGGACACCTAAATGGGATTAAGCTTGATTCTTTGTCCACCATGAAAAGTGTAGATGACATTTTTCTCTGAATAATTTTTGACTGCACGGTTAAATTGTGCTTTAATTCGTTACCAGCACCAGAAAGAAGATATGCCCACAAACTTGTGAGGGACACACTGAAGAAACAAAAATTAAAGAAGCAGAAGGCTTTGTGAATCATTTGTCCATTCCATATGCGGTAGCACATCGTGGCAACGAGTGAGAGGCTAATTTATTCAACAAGCGGTTGTGGCTGAAACGTGAATGCAAGGCGACAGAACATGCTGTGAGGATTCCTTCTAATCCAAATTGAAGTGCTGGAGCCCTTCCCAGCTGACTATGGGTACACCCTGGACAGATCGCCAGTCCATAACATGGCAAGGCACACTCACATTCACACCTTTGAGAAACTTAGACACTCGTTAACATCAAATGTATGTTTATTGGGCTATGAGAGGAAACCAAAGTAGCTGCATAAAATCACTGCATGCAAATGGAGAACATGTAAACCCTTCACAAATAGAGAAGCCAGGGGTTTAAACTGGGGATAGTCTCATGACGAGGTGACAGTTCTACCCGCTGCACCATCGCGCAGCCTGATTATGAAAATTTCATTAACCCATCTGAGAGCCAGTGATTCTGCCTCTTTCATTTCTGTCATTCTAAAACACTCCTGCAGCAGCTTCTTCATCCAGCTCCATTCACCAGCCAACCTTTACACTCCGTCGACAGAAGTGTGTGTGAGTGATTCACAGCGAGCCTTTAAAGACACGTCTGATCAGATGGGAGACTAACAAACAGAACCAACAAAAGTACGAATAAAATCATTGCTTATCTTGAGATTTAACCTCATTAAAGGTCCTTAAAAGCTAATCTACACTGGGATTGAGTCCGAGTGCTGAAAGGGAAAACATTCCGGTTCTGAGGCAGGCTCAGGCTCAGGCTCTGCAGAGTGAGGCTCATTGTGGTAGTGGGGTGCTAGTAGTTTTCCACTGGAGGTTGCAGGCTGAATACAGAGAAAGACGGTGTTTGTTTCACCTCCTCCTTCATCTTCACCCGTTCCCCTTTACTCTGCCAGCATCAAAACTACCACCGCTGTGCTCCTCTCCTTTCCTTCCACTTCTTGTTCGACCTTTGGTGCACAGCTATCATGTTTTCCTACATTCTCTTCTCCGGTTTCTCTTCCACCTCGCTTTCTTTCTCCCCCTTTATTTCTGAATAGCACGGCCAGAAATAATTTCAGACGAGCCAGCACCCCCACCCCCTCAAGTAACAGTGCCAACCAGCCCACCCCATCATTGCACCTCATGCCACTGGTACCATGGTGACTGCTTAGGCTGTGCAAAAACCTATTCCCAACACCAACCCATCCCTTTTTCTATGAATAGATAAGACAGCATACACAAGTTTTACTTCAGCACTCGTTATAATGAGGTCTGATAATTCTGAGGGGAAACAAATGAGACAAAAAGAGAAAAAAAAAAACATTTGAGAGTTTTTTGCAGATCTACTAATGTGCACTAAAAATGGAAAATGGTTCTTTTTTTATCATTTATTCAGGCTTACAACAGGATTGACAGTGACCTAGTTGCACGTTTCCCTCATGCCCCCTCCTCTCTAGTTCTCCCGAGTCTGCAGCCGGCAGCATGCACTGGTTGGAAGGTGGGGGTCTGTCTGTGTTGTAGGATCAAAGAGGAGCTGATGCATTAGTGTGCTTTTGTACTATGAGTAAAAAAAAAATGGTTTCAATATCCTGGCAAGAAATACATTATGGAACATGAAGAAAGTTAATAAATTTACGATCTACTTTTGCTTCCTTTTCCTCCTTGTTTACTGGACTCACATTACAGCCCGATGAAAAAAAAAAAACAAAACACTTATCTATTTGTACATTAACCTCTTACAAAAACCCTACTTGTTAGCAATTACTGTTTGGTTTTAAACACTAGAAAAAGCAGACTGCTTCAGTTCCAGAAATACTAGACCTCATCCAAATACATGCAAAAAGGATGTACAGCAATCAGACACCACCTGCCTGACGATACGTAGATCTGCTGGCATTAACATCTGCAGCAGTCTGAGTTTCAGCAGCTTGTCCATTGTATCGAACCACACAGGCCAAACTTCACTTCCCAATTATGTCAGCCACCACAAACGGCCCCTTCTCAAATTGACTCTAATTCCAACAGCTGCCCCTTCACATGGATTGATGCCCTCTTAACATAACTTAGGTGTTTAGGTAATGCTTTGTGTATCTTACCTTAGCTATTCATAAATGTTAACTTATGGTTTGGTTTTACTTCTGTATTGTTGTTTTGTTCACCAACAAAACAACTCACTTGCAAGTTCAGAAATTCAAAAACCTCATCTGGGAGTCTATATGCATATTCTCAGTGCTTCAGGGACAAGGCGTCTGAATGCAAACTGAATCAGGTCAACTGGACTCGGTCTTATATCTTGGAAGGCTCATCTGGATGAATTCCAAAAGCAACAGGATATGTGTGCGGTTCTGAGAGGTTTTGCACCTCAACTCAGTGAGCACCCCAGAAGGAGCTACAAAAAATGTAGCTCCTTCACAAGGAGCGTCGGGCAAATCCAGAACAGGCCGAACTCCCCACCGACTGTACAGACGCCACGTCAGACGGCGAGCGACCACAGCCACACACCCCGGCTACTTCACTGTCCACTGGCTCAGCCCAGCTGGCAGGCAGCTGTAAATCCGCAGCTTTATTCCTCTATCACGTCCGTCACATCCTCGGAGCAATTCACTGTACTGTTACTGTGCCAAAGGTCACTGCCTGCTCCTGCTGCTGTTTTCTCATCCCCCTCACCATACAATTTGTCTGACCTGGTTCGAGCAGAGATTGCCCATAATCCATCAGATCCGTCCATACCACCAGGCTCCCTTTCTCTCCATGGGTCCTCTGAACGGTTGCCATGACCAAAAAAAAAAAAAAAAAATTGAAAAAAAAATTTTTTTTGATAAAAATGTTACCAAAGCACACTGAAAATACAACAAACATCCTTCTCAAACCTCAAAATCAAAATGCGTGCCAATACATGCTTATCAAAATATTCAAGGCTAAGCGCCGCTGAATCAAACGTTATTGGCGATAATCACAAAGACAACAAGAAAGGGAGAAAAACAGAGTGCAACAAGGTGGCGCCACTGGAAGAGGACCAGTTAAATCAGCTCACGTGATACAGGTGGATTGATACAAGTCAAACAATCATGTGAAATAAGTGCACCCAGTCCAGTCCCGGCTTTATTTACTCAGTAAGCAGAGGTAGCCCAGAGGACTGCAGGAACTCACACAAACACCCAAAACACCAACTTCGGAGAAATTGTTTTTTTTTCATTGGCCAATCCTTTTTCTGGGATACAGAGGTGCAGCCACATTACTGTGCTCCAGGGAGCTGATGGGGGTCAAAGGTCTTGCTGGGATTCAAACCTGCAAATTCCTAATACCAAATCCGCTTCTGGTTCCCAACCTGTCAGCGTTTGGCTCAAAAACACTTAAACATATGCTCAGTGGGAACTGAACCTACAACCGTCCAATCAACCCCTCTACCAAAAGAGCCACGGCCGCCCCGAAACAAAGTTTTACATGTACATGAACGCATTCGTGGACTTGTAAAAAGGGACCAGAACAGAATGTGCAGTTTACAAGTAGACTTTGACTATCTCGATGCAGTGGAAGCCATATGCTTCCTGTCCACACTCCTGTTTGTCAAGGCTGACAAGTCCACCTAGTTCATATGGCCACGCCAAAGGTGGATCGGCCTTTTAGTACAAACCAAAGTCGTTTTAATCACAAACTGCAAAGCAACATGAACCTTTCATGCTCGTTCTGCAGCAGGTGCTGAGGCTGCGTGTACTTGAGCGCTGTGTTTAATCAGTCAAACATAGCTAAGTCTTGACACACAAGTTCAAAGTAAGTTCACAGCCTTTAAATGTTGCAAGAGGGGGGCCTTTTGCAAGCCTCCACGAGCAAATCGGTCATAAAGAGAGCAAATTATCAATATATGAGGTCATCTCGGAGGACCTGGAGAAAAGACTGAGTTATTCTGGGAGAAGGCCAGGCCCAGGAAGCCGTTTCACTTAATTAATCACACAGAAGTGTTTATTACAAGGAATGCTTAAGGCACTCTTGATGTCCATAATTAGCTAAATAAGCATGTGGTAAAAGAAAAAAAAAAACAAAAAGAGGAGCAGCCAAAGCCTCCAACATTCACAGCCTCTGCTTTCCCAACGGAAAAACACAAAAAAAAAGCTCCACAAGTGCTTTTTTCCCCCCAACAAATTATATAATTAATAGCCGCAACATCTGATGAGTGAACATTCAACATAACTTGAGAGCATATGTGGGATGTAAACGGTTTGTTTAAGGAATGTTTTGGGCCTTCAGTGATTTGTTCAACATCCCAGAACCTTGTTTTTTTGTTTTTTTTTTACTTTTAAAATGAATGAAACCGTTCTTGAAATGACTACACCAGCATTTCAGCCTTCAGTTATTAAATCAAATTCTTCCAATCAGTCTAATATGGACCTGGCCAGTATAGAGAGGAAAAAAACCTGACTGAATGAAATGCAAGTAGACACTAATTCCAGTTGGTATTTAATGTACATTCTTGACTTGATCTCCTGATTGGCTTCGTCTTTTCTTTGCTGCGGGCTGCAGACACCAGTAGCCTGCATCGCAAGAACAGGTTGATCTTTTGAGAGTAACTCTTAATTCAAGTAGGGGGCAGAGGGGCTAGCACAATGGTGTAGTTACATAACACACAGAGGGAGCGGGGGAGAGAGAGAGAGAGAGAGTCTATCAATGGAGTCTGCACACCCTTTTCATGGACTCAGAACAAAAACATTCTGTTGTTTCTCCTGTTTGGAGTCTCCCGATTTGTCAGCGTGCACATGTGTAAAGCTATCTTTGCCCATCTTCACCCATGTGAAATTCATAATCACCGGGGAAGCAGGATTGCACGGACAAGCGATTTTGACACTCTTTCACCCCAAGCCAACCCCTGCACAGACACGGCTTATGGGAACCTGACCCCTCCCCTCGTACACAGGACCCTATTTTCGCCCACGACCCCATAACCCTTGACCCCCTGGGACTCAACGATATTAGAGCACGTAACATCTCGCGCGCCGGAGCCCACGGGTCCTCTCCCCTAACTGCTCACAGTTGTCCTGCAAATTCACAGGGTGCCTCGAAGAGTAAACAGTGAGTCAGGTTGCATAAGAAATGTAAGTGTGGCGACTGCACAGCCCGGTGAAGGGTCTGTGGTCGTACATGAGGGACATGACTGAACCTCTTTTATCATACAGGTTTCATAAATACTGCTGATCGAAAAAACATGTGGTAGCAGTGAGACACCAATTAGAATATGGCTTGAAAAATGTCATATGAACAAGCACTAGTGCCTGACCAAACTGGTAAAGATGGAACTAAGTGGAATAATGCAGAATTCAAGAAAATGTGGACAAACTAATGGAAATCCAACCATGAGACATTTCATTACTAAGATCTGAGTTCAACACAGAAGAAAATCTTCTGCTGAGAATCTTCAGTGTCACTTTTAGCAGCAGCACAGCAGCAATGGCTTCATGATCAGTACACAGCACCTGTGGCTTGGATCCCCTGAAAATTTGAGAAATTCAACACCAATTCTTAAAGCAGACAGAATCAATTCAAGTGCTTTCACTGTGCTTTATTTTGGATCGGTAAGATTTCATTCATCGGCCTCATGATCAGAACGCAGAGCCAAAATCTTAAATCCAAACGAGTGAGACAAAAGAGTTTAGATTCACAAGAGTCTACAAAGAAATCTCAGGCAACACTGTGAGATTCAACTATGTAATGTATAGATGTTTTCAGTTCACTGTATTGGTGAGTTTATGTTAACCACACAGATATAACTGGCATCGGGGCTTTTTTTGTAACTATTTAATTAAAGAGTGCTCCTGAAATGTTAAATCACCATGTATTCCCACATACTTGACGCAGAACAATAAATAATTTAATTTCTAAGAATTTATGTCAGTGCCTAGAATCACAAACGAGGGCCCATTTCTTCCTGTTTATAAAAACATAAGTGAATACGGTTGATGAAAAGCACGAAATGCACACTGGGGCAACAAACCATCAGGAAATTGCTAAGGGCAAAATTTTTGTGAGCCATGAGGGTATTTGGTTAAATTATTCTCACCAAGCAGGAGGTCTTCCTCTTCTGGAGAATACAGGAGGAAAAACTGTCTGCGCTGTCAAAGATTTTGTCTTTAATCAGCGGATCTACTGGAATTAGAGGTCTGTCTGAGCCGGAGCCCCCCTCCCTGTTACCCCCATGTCCTTCCCTGACAACGTGAGAAAGGCCTGAGCGTGTGTGTGTGTGTGTGTGTGTGTGTGTGTGTGTGTGTGTGTGACGGCCAGGGGGAGGGGGGGCTCCTCCAACTGCGGGGCCATCAGCTCACACATTGGGCTCATAAATGCAGCCTTTGGCGAGTCCTCTGCAAATGTAGCTTAGCATAATTCAAAAATTCCAGACGGTGTGTGTGCACTGTGGTGCGCTGCTAAACCCGCAAAGCAGCTTTCTCCCCCTCTCATCCCTCTCCGCCCTCCTCGCCCATCTTCCAGAAAACACTTCCGTACAAACAGGATTCAGCACCACCGCCAAACATTTGATTTCCACAGCAAAAAAACCCACATCCCACGCCATCAAAACCTGCTCAGTTTATTTTGTGTTCGTTATTAGAAAACTCATTAAGTGGGACAGGCCACAGCTAACACTCCGCTAAAGCCAGTGTAAATTCAATTTAACATACACACACACACACACACACACAGCCAAAATCAGATAAGTCTGCTGCTTCATAAAATAACAACAATGTAAGCAAAAGAAACAGAATTAAGGCCGAAGCTTTATATGAGAGTGTTCTTATCTTGAGTTGATCCATGTAATATTAATGTCTACAGACGCTTTAAACAGACATTTTCATTCCAAGACACACTACTGCTGGAAGACTGCACCTTTGCATTCATGTTACTGATCTGGTAGTGGTCAAATCTGCAACAGCAAATTAGCAACATCAACAAGGGGGGAAAAAAATCAACTCAAATAATCAAAAACAACACTCATGACTGCATTACAGAAGCTTAAAGAATCAAAAGGGCAGAACTGTTTGTTCGTCATATTCATGAGATGCTGTCACTATAAGGCATCGCCTAAAGTTAGCAGTGTCAATAAAATGTGTTTGGCTTGTGGGGATCACCCACATGTGCACTCCGCCGGTGTTTATTATTGGTGGAACTCCCTGTGTTATGAACAGAGTCATTTCAGAAAATCAGATTAAAGCACAGCAGACATGAGGCAAACTCACCATCATCGTTTTCAGAAAAGCAAATTTCCATACCGTCTTGAATGTTCTATGAGACGTCTCTGTTAAAGCTCTATAACAGAATCTCTATATGTTCACTGGTTACTCAAAAGGTATTGCATGTTTCTAGAGAAGTGTTTTATTAAAACATACAAAATGCATTTATCCTGTCAACTAAGATTGATTTGATGTAAGAAAAGTGAAAAAACTCACCAATTGAGATAAATATGACAGCAATCTGTTGAAAAAATAATTTAAAAAACCAACAACATATTGTATGTAATCTTATTTTCGGCAAACCCAGTTGTTGTTTGTTATGCAATGGAACTGATTGAGGGGGCGTCTGTGGGGTTGTAAGGGTAAACCATGAGCTTTGTGTGTTTAATGCGACCAAGTTTGTGGTGTTTCATTACGTCATTGACTGTAATCCATCTGACAAGGCATGCATTAGGCTTGGTGAGCTTCAGTCAAACCACAGTGTTTGCATTGCTTATGAAGAGGTGAAGAGAGGAAGATGGCAGATGGCTGCAGAACAATACAACGACCACAACAAGTCACCAGCTGGAGCAGCCTGAACACAGTGTGAAAAGCTCACCGGGAGCGGGGTGTCGTTATAAAATTACTGGATGTCCTACCTGGACGGCCTGCAAGAGCCGGCTGCACTGCGCCCGGACGTCTTCGAAAGGGCACCGTCGGGACAGCATGAGAAGGTGAGCCAGGATGTCGTTCAGGTCGTTGCTGGGGGGACTTCCTGAGGCCGGGGACAGAGGGGCTGGAGCCGGTACGGGTCCGATGGCCTCCACCTTCCTCATGACGTCCTGGCAGATGATGTCCATGGCTTCGGTTCTGGAGATGGCGTCCCTGGAGCCCAGGCCATCCCACCTCCCCAGAGACTCCTGGTCTTTCGCCTCCATAGCTTCGTGTGTAGGTAGTGTTTGTGCTGTCTCACAACAGGCTACAGACAAACGACACGGGACATGAATGGTGCAATGTTATCACCAAGTGATGAAGATCTGATCATTGATTTTATTTAAGTGTACTTCTTTGAATGTGAAGGTGTACGAGGCGAGTACACGACTTCTTTCAAGTCTTTTAGGACAATGATGTTAATGTGTGTTGAAAATAAATTGCATTAATTGTATTTTTGAATCGTCTTTATTTTCATGATTATTATTATAAGTCTGTATATATGTACCTATATGAGCATTCGTTCAAACTATCAATCAATAAGATTTTCAGTTGGAAATGCATTGTTTGATAGTCACTGATCTTGCAATTCCAATGAAAACTGGTTAATAAGCACAAACACTCAGGAGGGTCTCATTGACATAAATTAGGCAAAAAAAAAAAATCTGAATCAGGGTGATTACTCAAAGTGATGCAGTATTAAATCAATTGTCATTAACATTAATTAATTTCAGATTATTCGTTATTTATTACTTAAGTGTAGAAATTGGAAAAGCCTCGCTTTCACCAGGATTCACACTCATTTATATCTCTCTTGATAACATGAACATGATTTTTGCAGTGCAGCTGAAGCAAAAAACGTCTCATACAGTTCACCAAATATATGCATTTAACTTAAAAAAATGCATTTCTTCTCTGGATCAAAAAATATAAGGTCCAAAACCCTTTAAAAACGCAACCACCTCTACAATAGCTGCAGAGAACTCCACGAAAAAATTAACATTTTGCGCCTTGTTAGGAGAAAAGGTACACCGTGTTACCCCATCTATCTCTGTCAACAGCAGCTTGTCTGAAGGATTTAAAGTGAGATCATGCTGGAAATATTTCATCAGCAGTAGCATCGATCATATTATTAGGACCACTTGTCTCGTGCCAACTTCAAAGACAGAAAAAGAAAAGAAAAGAAACCCAATTTATTAAGCAGCGTATTAATGGAGGAGCTCTCACTAAACGTTATTTCTGTAGAGAAACAATTCAGTGTCAAGGTTCCTGAATTCCATTTAAGTATTTTTGATCGGTTTTGGAGATAATGTTATTAATAACGCTGGCGAGCAGCCTGGAAGTGAAGTCCATTCAATCTTCCCGTCTGCCTCTCTGTCTCTTCTCTCGTTCTGCCCCGTTAAACAAAGACGCCAGTTCAAGTACAGCGGCTCCACATTCGCATCGGCAATGGCTTCCACTGTGCACCAAAAACGGAACGTGTCATGCACAAATACTCACTTTATCCACATTCTTTGGTGCGGCTCTGCTGCTGCGGGACGGACGGCGGAGTCTCGGCACTGACCAGTTAAGTCCCAGGGAAGGAGCGATAGGCAACAACTTGACTGTAAACATGTGATTGACACCTGGGATGGCTAATCAGGAAGGCTTGATATGTTTGTGGGGCGGGGCTATAGAAATCCCGATATTTTATTGGCTGATGGGAGGTTTCCATGTAGCGGACGTTCGCTTAATGGGAGTTGAAGTCTTTTCAGGGAGCATTTCTTTTTTGTTTATGAGCTCCCGTAACTACATTTCCCGTCAAGCCTTTCGACAGCAGCGGTCGCTTGTTTATCAGAAATAACTGAACAAGAGCAGAAAAACAGCCAGAGGAGAAAAAGGTGGAGATTTTGAAGATTTCCACTGACTGTTTAACCCTGTTATTTTAACTGACAGTCAGATGCAAATGAAGCAAACTTCACGGGACCTTTTGCCTTTTACTGCAGCAAACTATTTGCTCGCCGCTGTGTAAATGTTGACAGTATGATTGATTAGTGCATTACCTAAAGCTACTGTCCAAACCTAAAATAGCCCAAGTGATCAGAAAAGACAACAAAAACAGCTGTAAACTGTGTATATCTTATACACAACTTTGTAGTTTTCCTTTTATATGTGACTGTTTTTCTATAAGCAGACCTCAGTTAAATCTACAGGGAACCACACACACACACACACACACACACACACACACACACACACACACACACACACACACACACACACACACACACACACACGCGCTCAGTCTTGTATTTCTATCCTTGTGGGGACCGTCCATTGACTCCCATTCATGTCTAGCCCCTAACCCTGACCCTTACCCTAACCCTAACCCACACCACAACAAAGCCTAACCCTAAAGAAATGTTTTTGCACTTTTACTTTTTTCAGTAACAACAACATGGTCAAGAAAACACTGTTTCTCCTACTTAGGACCGGAAAAAGGTCCCCACAAGGCACGTTGTTCCACGTTTTGCTATCCTTGTGGGGACATTTGGCCCCGACAAGGATAGAAATACAAGAACACACACACACACACACACACACACACACACACACACACACACACACACACACACACACACACACAGAATTCATTAGATGTGTATCCTTTGCATAGCATTCACATTTTGTCTGCATGGTTTATTAAACATTTCAAACAGTGATTTTTAAAGACATGCAGGAAAACGTGCTGCAGAATAGACAAACTACCCTTACATCATGTCAACAGATTGCTATTGTTAACAAAATTGCTCTCTTTCTTCAATGCTTTGGTATGTGATCTGGACGGGTTGACTTTATAGTTTAATTTTAACGAAATGTTGTATCCCATCCCATGTGGAGTGATCTCAGGCTGTGTCACGTTGCAAATCGGATCACAAAGAAAGATAATGGTTGATTCTTTTATTACCAGTTATTCTGACTCAGCCTCTCCATGATGCTCTTTTTATTCTATCAGACGACTCTCTGCAGGGAAATTACCTAACAACCTTTAAAATGTTCCACAAAGTCCTTGCTTTTCTTCTTCTTCTATTTTTTTTTTTGGTTCACTTTGTCAGTATTTGTTGATGTTGCTTCTTTTTTCTTTGTCAATATTGACCACTTCCTGTCTTCTCTTATAAACCAACAAATACAGTTGAAACTACATTTATTGAACAACAAGAGATGAAGAAAATTGCATTTGCATCATTTAATTTTCTGAGTACTGTTGGGTTTGTTTCCTCCCTTACTTTTTTGACATGTGCTGCTGTCATCAACTTCAAAATAGACCATTTTAGAAACAGTGTTTTCTTTTTCAAACTTCATGTTATAGTATCTAAAATAAGCAGAATGTATAAAATTTGCACATCCCCGCATTGTTTTTTTTTATCCTTCTCTTGAGATTGATTCTTTTTTTTCAGTTTTATTTTATGTTTCTACACTGTGACAAAGGTAGGACTAGGTTGCCATCATGGTACCCATGGAGGGGTAAAGGTTTGTATAATTCCAAGGGCCTCTGACTGATGAGCCCCCCCCCCCCCCCCCCCGAAACAGGCAAAATTTTAAATTTGATTTGGCAAATACTGTGAATTTCTTCACTGTGGGATAAATTAAAGCCTATTTTGTCTCGTCATGTCTTATTTTTAACTTGAATCGAGGACTGAATGTGTGTTTGTGACTGTGTCTCTCTATTTGCCCTGTTATGAAGGGGGTGGGGGAGGGGGCGGTAACAGCGCGCACTGCGCAGGCGGAACCAATGTGTACAGAGCGGCAGAGAGGAGGGAAAATTTAAAACTACGGACCCGACGCTTGCTAGTGACAGCTCGGTTTAAAACAGAAAATATTGCATTTCACGACGCCAGTCACCAGCCTGGGAGTGTTCGCTGCACACATATGACTGGTACTGAAGCTGTTTCGTCCTCTTTATCGCAGTATGGAGACAAACTACGATCAGGTAACAATATATCAATGTCCGTTAGCTGACTGTGCGCGCGTTAGCTTCTTTGCTTTCGCCTGTTGACGTCCATCACCACGTTATCCTTTCCTTTTTGGGTCAGATTTTTCACAATTAAATATAACCGTTAATTTTACTCATTTAATTTTAATCACTATTTTTGCTAAAACATGGTAGGTTGTCTTTTCGGATTGTTTTCGTGGCCATTTGACGTCGCTCTCACGCAGAGCTGGCAATAAGTTCAGTTTCAGACCTGAAATGATGAAAACAATCTGTTAATACCTGAAAATACAAGATTCTGATGTGAAGCAACTATGAAATATACTTTTAAAATACTTAATAGGTCTGGGCGTGTCATCCTGGGGAGGGCTCCGGTTTATACATTTATAAACACTTTATGTGGACATGTACCACAGCTACTGATCACAGTGTTTCAGTTTCAGACAATTAACTCAACTGCAAACGTGTAAACCTAGACAGCTAAAATGTGAAAACGATCATCCCAGGGATGTTAGATATTGTTAAAAACACATTTGTGAAATATTGACTATTGGTGTGAAAACAGAAGTATGATAAACTAGGCCCTTGTCCTAAAACATATAAATCCAAAATACATCTATTTTTTTTAGGGGAAAAGTTAATAAGAAAATGTCAGTTTTCCAATAGAATAAATGTCAGACTAAACCTGTGTACCACCTGTTGAATGCAGTCTAGTCCTGAATATGAATGTGTCCTTCACATAAAACAACTCCTGGCATGTCTATTAACTGCAGGAAAATATGTAGGAAGAGTTCAGATATGGCTAAAACTAAAGCTTTTTTTTTTTTCCAGCATCAGGGATCTGCATCATATATGGTTACATATCTCATATTGGTCTTTGGGACACTTTATATTCAATATAAGTCTATAGTTGCTGCAGCCTGTGTCTAAACGTGCTCTTCTTGTCATTTGTAGGTTTTAGACTCACCCTCCAAGAACAGTTGTATTGGGAGCTACTACCAGCCTCCAGATAAGATACTGTCAGTGGCACGGCATCTGGAGTTCCCTACACACCCAGCTGTCACCTCGGACCCCCACATGTCCAGCCCCAGTCCCAGTATTGACAGCAAAGGTGCAGCACAGGTCTTATGTTGAGCTTGGTGTCTCATAAACCGATATGATCACACTCAATCTAATTATTACATTATCGTCTTCAGCTGTGGTTGCTGCTCTGAAGACCCTCCAGGAGAAAATCAAGAAGCTGGAGGTGGAACGGAAACAAGCGGAGAAGAATTACAGGCAGTTTTGCCTTGATGCACAAAAGCATCAGCAGGTCACAGAACCTGCTGAAACAACAACAACAGCAGCAGCCAGCCGAAATGAGACTGATAGCTCTACCAGGAAGAGTAGGTCACAGGAAGTGGAAATGTAGGACGTTTGTGCTTCATCAGACTCTTGAAATATGTTTTCAAACATTCTGAGAATCCAAGTGTTGAGCTCATGGTTGTGCTTACCTTTTCGATAGCAGAACTTGACTCCAAAATGCGGTCGGCAGAGGCTCGCTGCCAGGTCCTCGAGAAGCAGCTGGTCTACATGAGGAGAATGGTAGAAAATGCCAAGAAGGAGAGGAATTCTCTAAAGCAAGATCAGGTAAAACTACTAAACATTTAGGCCAAAAAAAAAAGCTCATTTGAACTAGATTTGAGTTTTTAAGTTGATTTTTATCCTCATTCAAGAATAGAAACCTTAGTTTCTTTACACTGAAATTTCAGAAGATGAAATGTTTTTGGTTCTCACTGTGATCAAAGCCACCCATCCCTGAAGTTCATGAACAGATGTCATAAAAACAGTATTTCATTTACATAACAGTAACAACGTAGCACTCACATCACACTTTTGTAGTGTAAAAAAAAAACAGAATAGTGACATATAACAGTGAAACATCACTGAATGGAGAGTGAGAAAAGAAAGAAGCTCATTTACCATCTCCCAGCAGTCTAAACCTCTGGCAGCCTCCCCAGAAACTGGTCCAGTGTGTCCTGGACCAGCCTTAACTGTTAAAATTAGAGACTAATCTCCATTTCCCTTTTCCTCTTCACAAGGCATCACTGCAGCAGCAGACGAGCAGCTCCTGCAGCCAGACTCAGCGGGAGAAGCTGGAGAAACTCGAGTCCGAGTGTCTCAAACTGAAAAAAACCCAAACTGTGGCAGAGGTAGCTGAAAGTTTTCCAATACATGTGAGTGTCAGCATCCTTGGCGGTGTGTGTTGTGTCAGTGTGAGGTTGTGGTTAACTTTCAGATGAAGCTTGCCATTCTGGAACAGAAACTCCTGAAAGAAGAGCATGAGCGGAAACTTGTTCAAGAGAAGGCAGAGGAGGTTGGTCACAGACAGTTCATTGTTTTACAGAAAGAGGGCAGCATTCAAACTATAAGCCTTTTTTCCCCTCTGTTAATGGATATCAAACTTGCCAAATATTTAGTGGTTTTCTTGTATTTACACAATGTTGTTCTGTAGCAGGTACTTCAATACTCCACAGAGATGCTCTGAAACATTTGTTAGCAGGATCGGAGGAAGAATGGTTTACTTGTGGTTTAAAGCCAGCTGGTTTTTTTTTCCTCGCCTGCAGCTGCAGAGGGAGTTTGACGTCAGCCTCCGACTGTCCGCTCAAACCACTGAGGAAACAAAACCAAAGAGGACGAAAAAGACAAAAGTATTTCCATATTCTCGAAGTTAATTAAATGTTGCTGATAACACATGTAGCATTGTCTGGACTGAGGAGTCACAGAAGCTCTCTTCTTCTGCAGAAAACCTCTAAACACGATGAGCCGGTGACTGGCAGCCCGAAGCAAGTCAGATTTCCTTTTGTTGCGGGAACAGTGAGTCACCTCTCATGTCTTTAAAGAAACATGTTATTAACTGTTTTATCATTTTAAAAATCCTGCTCATTGACTGATTTTTTTTTTCTTTTCATTTGTCTTTGCTGTTGCAGTCCACCAGCCCGAGCCACTCGGTTCATGCCAACGTGCAAAGCATCCTCCACATGATGAAACACCACCAGCCCCAGCTGTGTGAGCGAGTGAGTTCGCTGCACAGGTCGGGAGCGAAGAAGAGCCTCCAGAAGAACTTCCCCTCGTCGGCCAGCGCCGCCCGGAGGCCGGAGAGCCCGCCTGCAGATCAGCCGCTGGGCTCGCTCTCCGACCTGCTCCTGGCTCTGCAAGACGAACTCGGACAGATGAGCTTGTGAGTGGGTTCAATTATTCTGCAACAAATTTCGAAAAACACAATTTAATCTACTTATCTACTTTTTTTGGTTTGTTTGTCAGTGAGCATCAGGAGTTGGTGCGTCAGATAGACGCAACAGAACGTCGGGATAAGAGGCGGGACCTCGAGGGGGAGCTGGAGAGGCTGGTCACCCGGATGGAGGAGAAAGGGGCGCAGATCACCAAGCTCCGCAAACACCAGCAGCAGGTATGACCCTGACTGTGGAGGCGTTCAGGTTCACAGCTTCATGAATTCCATCATGTTTTGCTGCAGTGTGAGCTGATCCCGATGTCTTCACTCCTCTGCTTGGCCACAGATACACAAACTGACCCAGAGTCAGCGGGGGGCCGAAGAACATTACGCCAAAAAGCCGGGCGGCGTCAAGCCGCCCGCTCCTTCTCCTGTCACGGCCAAGCACAGACCAAAGAACGGCACGACACTTCAGGCCAACCGGCAGCTTCTTAGAGAAACCCAGAAGCTCCAAAGCAGCCTAAAACAAGATGACCTCTGCTGGGAAACATGAGGTCCTGTGACAGACCCCTGCGAGGACACATTCTGATGTTTGTTCTCACCATCTCTCTGTTTTTGTTTAGAATAGGAAAGAAATGCTTGAAAAAGTAGCGATTTTTATTTTAAAGCCTTCAAACATACTTGCTTGCTTGAGGTTTTGCACACATGGTAGCCTTCACTGAGCGGACAAGCCAGAATAAATTATGTGAGTAAATTTACATTTTTAATAAAGCCTATTTTTTCTTCATGTAGGTGTTCTTTATGTTCATGTTTAGCACTTCGACATCCAGAGCTGGACTCAGCATACCGTATAGTTTGTCCTACTGTCTCCCGTCCTGCCAGACACGAGTGCATTTTTTTTATTCAACATTTTATTGTGTTGTCTAGAGTACAGGTTATTATCTTTCTGGTTTTATTAAAGTCCTGTATGCATGTTATGATTTTATAATTGCCACATCTCAGCTTTTTTTGCAACTTCTTGAGAGCCACCACTAGATGGCAGCACTCAACCTATATCAGCACAACAGGAACAGATTGGAGAAACATAATCGCATGTATTAGTGGAAAAATAACTCGGTGCTGATTCCTTGCAGCATCCGTCTCTTCACTTTCTGAAACAGTTGGTGATAGAGGAGCAAACGCTGTGCGAGCGCTCCAGCAGCAGCTGCTCAGACAGCTGAGTAAATGTGGCCCTCAAGCAAAGGTCAAACAATGAGGACTCCTCACCCAGGGCGCGTGGGAGGACCTGCGCTTCACACAAAACACTTCTCAGCGAACCTGCATCTTTCGGTCAGATGACGGGACACACTCGCTGCTGTGTGTATTCGATTTATCCAGAAACACAGCCATGTGAATCAGCCTCATGACATTCCTGCATTTATCTCCATGCTGTCAGGACATGATCCACATGTTCATGGTGTCAGAGGATAATGACACACAAGCAGGATTGGTGAGCCACCGTTAATTTCCACCACATATAAACACTTCAGACTGCTGCTATAATACACTTCGGAATTTAAAAGAATACTAGAAAAGAGCAGGGATGAGTGTTATTGCAGCTCGGTGCAGGTTTCCAGGGTTCACTGCGTGGTGAAATGAACGGCTTGGTGTTTCTGAGCAAGATGAAGCCTGATGCATTGTTTTCCTCTGCGCCCCTATTAGATTACCCAGCATGACTGGACACAACAATCAGGTTAAGTCGAGATCTCTCTGCGTCTCCGGCCCTGCCACTCTCCTGACCGTGCAACTTTGATAGCGTGTGACTACACCCTGCTTTTTGTCTGAGCAGCAGCCGCGTGTCCTCCTGAGAGGGAGGTGTGTGTGTCAGGCATTCTGCTGCGGGTGTGTGAGAGGATTGTCTCTGGACGACTTCAAGTTCGTCATCGGGTTAAGAAATGTTTGACACGCAGCGTTCAAACGAGAAAAGCTGCAGCATTTGACTACAAGCTTCCACAGTGTACAATAGACAAACAACAGAAGCGCTGTCTGCTGGCCTCTGCTCCACTTCCACCTCCCAGCTGACGCTTTTTCAAATCTGTACAGCACTGCTGTACAGCATTACTCACTGCTGCCACTATTGTTTGTGAAGACGGTCCCTCTCAGGAATAAACTCAATGAATTGGAGGAGAAACAGAAGCGGGAGTGGCCGACCGGGAACCTTCATCTTTTTAACAATGATCTGGGTGTTTCTGTGCAATTATTTCTTCATCTTCTGTTTTTAATTGTATTTTTTTTTAAAAGTGATCCCTTATTTGAATGCTTATATATTAAAAATAATTTTAGATTTACATCAAATTCATTAAAATAGTCACATTTAAAGTGAATGGTCAGTGGGAGCTTTGTTTGCTCAAGATGCAGATGGGAAGGCTCCTAAATGTAGATAGGTGTGTTTCAGCTGTTCCCTTCCAGGGTTGCCACACAGACCACATGATCTGCATGTTTGTTTTGGCACAAATTTGAGTAAAACCAGAACAGTTGGGGCGAAACGGCCTTGCTCAGAGGCTGAGGACTCAAAATTGTGAACATCAAGTTAAAAGTTTACTTTTCTTTCCTAACACACGTCCTCAACGTGAGAGAGTAGAAAGTAGCTTTTCCAAGGTCTTTCTTCTAAATACGGACATGCATGAGGACGACCATGTTGCCAAATAAATCAAATATCCCAAAACTGCCCACCTGCAATTAATATACAATCTGAAACATTGAACTGCAGATGACTTCCAGTGTACTCGTGTGAAAAAAATGAACAAAACATCCTCTTCTCAGTTCTGGGAAACTCCGAAAGAATAACACCGTGCTCAGCACTAAAATCACACACCGCACTCCCTCGCACTTGGTGGAAGTAGAGAACTGGAGCTGGAGTCTCCACAGAGCACAGGCTCGGCGGCGTTTCCGTTGGTATGATCAGATTTTTGCTACACAAGCAGAAATCTCCCCACGGCCTCAGGAACCAAGCGTCCCGTTTGGAACGCGGCAGTCAGGAGAGAGAAACTAACCGTTCTCTACACTGATGGCTTCTATGTTGTTTTCTTGTTATGGTGACTGCTTGATAGTTCGACATGAGTTAAGAAGCACTGTCAGTTTCTGTATCATTTCTATGTGCTGTTTAGATTTTAGACCTGGGATTTCTGTGTGGAGTTTGCATGTTCTATCCGATTTTCCTACATCTTGGTCCAGAAAAAAAAAAGCTCAAACTGCACCTGAAAACATAATCCGAACATCTCTAAAATGTTGAATCACCGCTGTTAACAGGCCACTGACCATGTTTGGTAACCTTCCCCCCCCCCATTTGATTAAATAAAAGAACGGTACACATGAACCCAGTCAAAGACCTGGATTTAGCGACTGATCAGAGTTCAAAACACAAAAACCTCAGCTTCATTTTAAGCCTCACTTTAGATTAAGATCTGCTGAAGCTCGATATGAACCCACTTTAAATATTCACCTTCTGTGAAACCCAGCTTCGAAGTTGGCAACAAACGCGCGAAACTACTCGTACTGTCCAGATTTACCTCGACACTGATCTCAAAAAAAATTGACAAGAACCACTTGTTTAACAATATTCAAACTTTATTGGTCTAACATTGTGAAACTCAAGACAACACTTCAAAAAGAAAGAAAATAGGGCAAAATGAAAAAGCTTGATGGGGGCGGGGGCAGAAAACATTACAGGAGGCATTGTGGCACCTGCAGGTCTCTACATATGGCTGTGTGTGTGTGTGTGTGTGTGTGTGTGTGTGTGTGAGAGAGATAAAGAGAGCGAGACAGTGAGAAAAGCCAGAGGCCACACAGAACATACAGCCTCTTAAGTTGCTGATCAAATATGTTGTGCACCTAATAAAGACACAGCGCAGGAAACTGATCACTCTGAACGTTGAATAAACACTAAAAAATAGAGCTCTTCGGGATGGGAATATGACTTTTAGGATGGCGTGAAATGAAACATACAAGTTTATCCGGCATTTATGGGCACACTTAGATCTTCATCTTAGCCGGAATTACATTATTTCAATATTTCAGAATCAAATTTCCTCATTTTCTACTTATGAACTGTCAATTTCAAGGTATTTTCCCCAATAGAAGCGGCCTGGCAGGGTGCTGAAAACGTCAATCAGATCTGGGATACACCCACTGCAGGCCAGTCATTTTCAAACCTGGCCGGACAGATGAGGAATCACCCAAAGACCAAGCTGAATTCCCGCTAATGTGATGATGGCTCGCACTATGAAGGAAATGTTGCAATCTGTAGTTACGACATGGCTGACGAGTTGTGTTATGACAGCGAGCTGGCGAGAAGCTGTTCAGGCTGCGTCTTTTCGGAAATCCCTCCCATTCATGCCATCCAGGCAGCAGTTGTACGCCACCGAGTCTCCGCCTCGACGTGCAAAACAAACAGTAACACCTCAGAGTTGCCTGAACAGCTTGGAGCTCGGTGTGTTTGATGAAGTTAAGGCTGGGTGTGACAAAACAGACATTTAAGCTGAACACTACACAGTAAACCACGTCACAGGGGCCTGAAAGTGCTGAGTTAGATATTTAAAAACATGCTGCAATCGCTCTATAATACAACTCTACGTGGTTTTTTTGTTTAACTGAATAAGGCACTTTTCCTTAATAGGTGCAGAAACTGAGTGACTAACTTGGAAGAGGAGTCGCGACACAAAGGACACTGGGTGCCGGACATCAACATGTGACTGTTTTTTTTTTTTTTAAGGAATGCGGCCACCGTGTCGAGAGTGGATCCTGGCGGTGATGCAGCGGCGGGCCACACAAACAGCCATGGCATGAAACTGGAGGCATTTCTCTTGGTTTGGGTGGAGGGCAGGGGGGGGGACTAGTTCACATGCAGGGAGAGAACGCACGGCTGAGGCTAAGGCGAGACTCCTGCAGCCTACCCGCCACGCTGTGTCTTTGGGCTGTAGCCTAATGCCACCAGGTGACCGTCGGTTAAAAGGCGTGTTAATGGTGAGCAGCAGAGGTGTTTTCCCCAAAATTAAGCAAGCAACAACAAAAAAAAAAAGAAGAGATTTCCACACAATTCCTTATTGTTTGTGGTCATAAGAAAACAAGGTGATTAATTCCTCCGATATCTAGCTATATTCAAGACTGAGAATTTAAACAAGCATCAGATTTTATTATAATCTTTAGGCGGAGCCATGAAAATATTTACAAACGCAAAAGTCACAAAGCAGAGCTCGTCAGTGCAATGCTCAATTTCCGTGCCAAAACGGAGGATTTTGGCGTAATGCACACTGTCTGAAGGCATTCTTTCAGCTAGCATATGGGCTAATCACAAATGATCGAGTGGTTTATTCAAGTGTCTCTAGATCCCTACGAGCAAACGCGATGGGGGAAAGACGGGCGAGGAATCACAACTCCGAGCATCCAGCATGCACTAATGAAAGAGAAGAAGGCATTTAAAATGAAGCCATCCACGACAGCGGCCGCGAAACAAGCAAAACGGTCTGATCACGCTTCTTCATTTAGCCTTTCTGAAGTTAGTAACCGAGACCAACAAAAAAAACGGACATGGCTATGTACAGATGGGAGGAAAACAAAACAAAAAAAAAAAACAAAACAAAAAACAAACACAAAAATCACATTTAGCAGCTAGCTATTTACAGGACATGAGCTTTAGCGCAGCCAGCTGAACCTTCATTCACAACCTGCTCGTTTACATGGAAAAGTTCAACATTTTCTACCCAAACTCACTCTCTCAGATACTTCAGGTTTTAAATCAAGCCTAATTTATTCACCTCTTAATCATCAAAAAACAAAAAAGGTACCCTCTTAGCTTCATCACACTAAAGTTGGAAATTTCCACCCAGCTCAATTCGTTGTTTTTAGATTTAACGCGCTTTACAAGCAAGCATTCACAGAGAGGTGGGAGGAAATCTAAAGGTGCTGTCTGATGCTACAGAACAGAGGGTACCTTCACATGGCTTTCACTGCCGACAGTGAATTAAGGTCACACAACAGAAAAAACAAAAAAAAACCTGCAGAACACATTTTAAGAATAAAGTCAAGAAGAACAAAAAGGACAAAAAAACTGAAGGAGAAATAAAAGAAGGCTAAACACACATTTGAAGTTGGAATATGATGAAACATGTTGGCAACAGAGTTGTAAAGTCATGAAAATCAAACATTTCACCATCGACCTTTGACTGGGCTGAGTCTTCACCAGTGCCAGCTGAAATTACTGTGAAAAGCAGCAGCTTCATACTTGCCGACTTCAAACACTATCTCACAAACTTTACCCTTGATAAAAAAAAAATTCTGTGTATCTTCTTGCATTATATTGCCCGACAGGCTGCCGCGCCCCGCTTCTGTACCTTTGAAAGAACGTCTTGACCGATCGAGGCCCTCGAGTGACGACTATCGACTGGATTCGACAACAAAAGGCTCTTCAGTCCAGCTGGGAATAAAAAGGCTCCTCACCGATATCTGCGCCGCGATAACATCTCTCTCCTACAAATATAAACTAATGACAGAACACGGGCCTCAACCGGGAGAACAGACTTCTCTCTCTTCACACCATACTGGACATTAAAGGCACTTCACCGCTCTAACTGTCCACACATACAGAAAGGTGCATACCATACCATAACCCCCCCCCACCCACCCCCCCCTTCCAATCTTAGTCTCTACATTATACATTAGAATATTTGAAAAAGGTTCCTACAATCATTCTTTTTGACTCCTCCATAAAAGAGGAGAGGCCAGCTGGGTTTGACGTCAGCGGAGATCAGAAATAACAGTTGGGAGATTAATGGCAGCAAAATGACCCCATACATAATTTATTGCATTGAGCCGCTCACTGGCAGTTGATGGTTGATTTCCTTTCATGCATCTTTTAGTGGGTGAAATGTTTTCTCGGGGGATTATTCTGACAGCAGAAAACTCTCGGCACTCGTGAGCATCAGGAGAGACGGCCATCGTCAGATGATCGGGTGTTGCTTTGACTCCCCTGTGAGTAAACCTCGCCTCCTGTCGGGTCACCTCTAACACCCTTATGCATACCGGAGCCACGCGGAGGAGAGAAAACTCACAGATTAGGCTGAAAACAAAACCGAATCACCACGTTTATGAATAGCTGTGAACTCGAAGAGCGTCTCCAAACGGGATGCTGCGCGACTGAGCGTCAACAGGAAAGCTCCTCTTTATACGTGACTAATTTCTGAACTGGCGGATGAGAAGGACTGGAAATAACACGAGCCCCCTCAGTTCATCTGAAGGTGGTCTTTTGCAGGATGACTAACGCGGTGATAGGGGTGGGAGAAGCTGGCATGACGTAATCCGTGCCCAAATGAGCCGTCAGCACGGATCTGCTTGGCCGCACCGATCAGCGCGGCGGAAGCTTCCATGCATATGGCGTGCATGTGCAACCTCAAAACAGAGTAGAAGGCCGCCATTAACCACAAATGGAATCAAAGATTTCAAAGAGGATAAAAATAAAGGGAAAAACCTGCTTGGAAACACTGTTCGAGTCCACCCTGATGAACGAGTGCAGACTGGGAGTTTTCTCTGGGAGGGTCTACTTAGCAAGGGGGGGGTTTGGGGTTCGTCGAATGATGTGGATCCTAAAGTGCAGCCGCTTCAGAGAGTGTGGTAATTGCGGTCCTTGGACTTGCAGAATTTGTAGAGGAAGAAGATGACGGCCTGCAGACCCAGGACCAGCACGATTCCCCCGATGAAGCTGGCGGCGTCAAAGGTGGAGTTCTTATGGGGGGGCGCCACCGTGGTGAGCGGTGTGCTGGCTGTGATGCAGACAGGAAGGCGAGGGCGAATCAGAAACGAGTAAGAAGACGACATAATAAAGATACTAAAGAAAAACTGTCACTTTAATTGAAGCACTGATTTAACAGTCTAAAACAGAATAAAATGTCCCTTTAACAGACAGACGACCAAAGACGAACCATCAGACGTACCTGTAGTGGCGTTAGCTACGGTGGTGTTGGAGCTGGTGGTGGTGGCATTAATAGTGGGACTGGGTGAAACGGTGGGAGTGACCGTCGGATTGCCTAAAACAGAACAACCCTGTCATTTCTGTGGTAACCGATTCATAATGCAGCTGAACTTATAATGTTCTTCATGTTAGAATAAGGTCAGAAATGCTGCACCTTGATTTCAAACAAGAAAAAAAAAAATATCTAAAGTTCATGCTTAATTCACATTATTTAGAACTGCCTTGGCATGTTTTCGTGTATTACATTCATGCAGCACCTCAGCAGCTTATCTTTTTCAAATTCTACTGGTCATCTAATGCGATTCAGCTGGTGAAAAATGAAAATACTGCTGCCCATTTTCAGCAAAACAGTGGAAGTGGGTCAAGCCTCAAAGTGACAAATCTTAATTTCGTGTTTGTCTCAAGCGAGGACCACAAGATGACGGCAACGCATACGCGCGAGGCCAGTTTTGTCGAGTGTGACTCAAACCTGACGTTTTGACCAACGCCGAGTCGCTGCAACTCCTATGCTGTTGCGTTACCCGTGCCAACACAGCTCACAGTGTGCTTTACTGGCGCTCTATTCAGAGGAATTTTCCGTCTTGTCCCGATATGCGTCAATACAATACAAACTCTTAAGGGAGTGGACAAGCAGCAAAGAGGCCGACTCAAAGGAGGAGTTACAAAAAAAAAAAAAAAGTTAGAAACTGTGTGGCATTGTTTGCTTTCAGGCTATATTTAGTGCAGAATGAGAGAGACTAATTCTTGTGAGCTCATTACAGTCTAAACTTGAGGGATTACGGCCTAACTCTCTAGAATTTAATATGAATTTAAGAAGAAAAAATAATAATCCCAGACAGAGTACATCAGGAAGGAGCTGGGGTCTGTTAGAAGACGGTTACCTGTGGTGCTGCTGCTGTTAGAGGCAGCAGTGGTCACAGCAGAGGTATTGGGGGCAAGAGTGGGAGAGGAGGCGGTAACCGGAGCGGAAGCGGTTGGAGGTGTGACTGGATCAACCGGACGGGGAACCAACACCAGGACAGGGGAAAAGCGGGAGAAAAGCACCCAAACAACACAATTTAGCCCAGAAATCACACCGACGTCCGTCATTAACGTCTGCATGTTAGATTAGGGTCACATCATTTTAGACACCAACACACACACGGGGATGAAAGAAAGACCCAAAGCATTCACACTAACAATTAGTAAGGGGCTAGTCAGGCAGAATCCACAGATCATCCAACAGCTGATTCTCAACACGTTCATATGAAATGATCATTTCTGCTCCGACGGGCCGGGGAACTTACCTGAGCAGGTGGCGTTGTCGCAGGTTTCATTCGTTCCTCCAAGGGTCATATTGCGACAGAACGGGGTCGCTGGAAGACAAAAGCATTGAGGGTTTGCTCTGATTAGGTTCAAAATATATTTGAAACGGGCCGTCTTAGATTTAAGTAAAAAGTAGCAGGTTTTAAATTAACTCTTGACTTTATTGACTGGAGCTATTGTAATTTTATGGCTGTATGACGATCAAAACGTGTAACAATGTCTAACTTTCTCTTGTTTCTCTTCTTCCTGGTAGTTATGGAATATTCCAGACATCACGAATGGTGTCGGCGTTTTTGTTATAACAAGTATGACTGCAAAATCCTGTCAGGGACGACGTAATAGGAATAAAAATTAAGCTGCAAGCTACAAAGCGGAGCCTCTTTCCTTATCTGCTACAGGAAGGCCAGAGCAGTGGTCTGCACAGCCCCGCATCCTGAAGACCCCATCATATCCTACAAACCAACCCGAGTGAGAAAACCTGTATGTGACCATTTATTATCCCAACTCAAACGGCTACAGAGAAAAGCGAGAATTATATTGGAATCAAGAATCAATCAATAGGATCTCAGATTGTTCTGCAGCTATGAAACACTGGAAAAAAAAAAGAAGTCTTTTACTCTCAAAAAAACATCAACTTGGGAAATCCAAACACAAGAGAACCATTACTTCACAATATAACTGAGAAAACCGAGCTCAAATGTTTGCAGATGGTCTTTATACAGCAGATACGCCTCTATCGGGAGTGCATCACCGTATCTTACATTAAAGACTCGTGCATAATGCATGAAGTTGGAAAAAGCATTTGTGTTTCAGCTCCTTCAGGCTGAGCTGCTTCAGACGACTTCGATCCGTCACAATGTGTTAGATTTTCTAAACTGGTCATTTGTTTTGTATGGAAAGTCATAACTGCTAAAAAAAAAAAAAAGTACACTATTTGCTTCAGAGGTGCAGCACAGCAAAAGGCTCAAGTAGCATGAAATTAAGAAAATTGCATTTATTATATTGAATATAAATAAACTGGGTTTAACAATAATGATCTGTGGTAACCTCATGTACCAAGTTGCAGTCCATCCTGGTTTTGACATTTTAAATTCTTACCTTTTCCAATCGTGTCGCTGTTTATTTCCTTCAGTGAATAATTGATTACTTATTAACTATGACAGCAGGGAACTTTGGCCGACATGAAGCCTCGGCTGACCTAAATACCTCCAACAAAAAGTGAGACACAAACAGCGGCACATCTTCTGAATTATCTACTTTTTCCAGCAAGTTTTATAGACAGACAAGCTGAGCAAGGGACATTTCCACATCTCCATTTATTACCAAGTACGTCTTCAGCAGTGTTTCACAGTGTACCTTAGTTAGGATTATCGATATCTCACGCTCAGACATTGGAGATTTTGCTGCCGTTGCTCAAGTTAAAGTTCCATCTGGCACCATTTGAACCAGTGAGGACTTTCCTTCCTGACCGCCTTCAAGAAACAAACTGTATCTGCACTGCTTCAGCTGTAAAAGTATCAAAATAGCTGGTTCATGTTCTTCTTTCATGTCATGTGATCGTTTAAATCCGTTTTTTTTTTTTTACTGAACCAAAGAATTGTGAACTGACAAAGTTTAGAAAAAAAATCTTACAGAAACAGACACCTGATTGTGTGTAACCAAAGATGATAACATCCACACATCTCACTGAACATTTTCTATTCAGCTTTTGAAAAATAAGTGAAACTCAATGAGAGGGAACGACCTTCGACCCTTTCTCTCATCAGAAATGCTTCTGAATTTGTTTCTATGTATCTGGAGACGTCATAAAGCTGCACCTTCCAGCCGCAGGGCTGCAAAACACCCTCCTGCACCTTCGCTGCAGCCCGGCCTAATGACTCCCACCAGATGGTGGCGGCCCATAAATTACAGATAAAGCAGCTGAAACGCAGAAAGAGGGCAGCGACTGTCGAAGCCTTCGCTTAACAAGGTCAGAAATGACAGCGTTACATTTTCCACTGGACACTGGGCCGTACTTTATGGTTCCTGTAGCAGGTTGTGAACCTCGTTTTACTGCCATCCATACTTTCACGACAGCTATAATGATTTTGTTGACCAGTTACGGTCATTCAGATGTCTTAGCAATTGCCTAATATCTCTGTCCTCTTTCAAAAGCAACCAAAAGAAAAAAAAAAGATTTTTCTCTTCGATCTGGAACCTGAATGTCACACTCCCTTTGTAAGTGTGAATTCAGTCACATTTTGAAAGTATCACCAGCTTCATTTTCCACACCTTTTGTGTGACCTGACAGTGCGGTCTATATGTACGTTAAGCCATGTGAAAAAAAGTTTTTTTTTTTCTCTCTCTCAATCTAACAAGCCAGGGGGAAGTTATCTCACAGGCAGCTGTGAAAGGTGGGACTTGCTCTCACTCGTTTCCAAGACGGTGACATTATTATCACCACGCAGCACATCTAAGCTCGAGCAGGAAGTGTCGGTGAAAGCCTCCCGGGCCTCCAGCTCACGCAGAAAATGGCCTCAGAGTTACAAGATGTGGTTGAGCTTTGTTTTCCACGCTACAGTTTGGACACCTGTAAAGTCTTGAGGCACTTAAAAACACCAGGTGGTTAGGAAATGTGCTTCTGACGCCAAATACATGTTTACACAAAGTCCCTAAACCAAAGATAAATCTGTGGATGACAATGTTGGAAGCGCTGTGGTTATGCGGCAGGAGCTGACCGTTCTGGTTTTTTCACTTGTTCAAAATAGGTGAGCCTGATTCCTGAGGTTGTGAAAGCTTCTGCTGTGCACTCATTAAGGGTGTGTTTGTGTGGTAAACAGGGAGTGTGTTACACCTGACTGTGTGCAAAGCTGAGAAAGTTTCACCAAAGAATGATTTTACCTGATGGGAGAAAAAAAAAAAATTGACACCAGTACAAACCGGTAAAATAACTTGGTTACACAAAACTTTCATTTTCAGTGTCATGAATGGAAAACATCCTCAACAAAACCAGAAAGTAATTTGGAACTTGAAGAGGACGTGGGATCAAATCCCCTGGAGAGAAGAATCAGAGCACCTCATTTATGAAGTTGTCAAACAGGTTCAATCTCTTGAGCTTTGAAAACACCTGCGCTTGTCTGGTTAAAATTTAAATACCACAGAAGCTCAGCTGGGAATTACTTATTCAACCATCTTGTGACACAAGTAACTTCCGATATTCGGGCCTAAAGGTAAAAAGAAACTCAAGTTAGGAGAATGAGGCATGGCAGGCTAATCATTTGCCCGATCGGAGCAGTTTCCTGTCACTTGCTCTGTTACTCTCTCCTTTCTTCCATTTCCCTGCGGGAGGATATTGCAGGATTTCCTGCCACATGATTCTTCACTTCCTTTCTTGTTCATCTTCGTTACAATCATTCAAGACAAGAGTCTGACAGACACGCCCTCAAGGAGAATATGGTCAGTCTAAATCAAGAGGATCTTTTCTTTTTTGGCACCACCACACAGTCTAATCAGTATTATTCAAATCCATTGTAACAATTATTAAGATACAGTATCACAGTGATCTCAGCTCTCACTGGAAAGCTTGTGAACTTGTTACCCAACACTGATAATCATAAAAACATGCCACACGCCTCCTTATCTACATATAATAAAAACATGTTGACACAGTGACACAGTTAACTCAGGATAACGCAGTTACGGGAACTCCTTCTCTATGAATGTCACAAAGTCCAAACCACTACCAGCAGAATCCCAAATTACATTTTTGTTTTCAAGCACACACCGCAGCAGCATATTTCTAAACTGTGCTGCCACACTGCACAAGTTGAAATTTCTGATATTTATAGAGCTCCTGTTTACGCCGACATCTGCATTAACATAATGAAATTACAGAGGGCAGACGTGGGGCGGCAAAACCACATCCAGAAATAAAACGAGACTCCCGAGTCACAGAGAGTGTTGAAGAGAAATCATTGAGAGCAATACCGTTTAAACAATAAACTGGAAGATTGAACAACCTGAATGTGGTCTGTCCTCACTACAAAACTGCAATAATGCTGCTCGGGGTTCAAGACCGTTGGAATGACATGATGTGTTGAGTCGGCTGCCCTCGCCATACATTCCCTCCATACCCAGAGTCACACGTTCCATCACATCAGCTGTGGGCACAATGCCGTCACACATAAAAACGCCACGTATTTATGACCAATACTCACCATCGCCTGTGCAATTCACCCATTGGCAGCCAGAACCCGATTCACATGCTGTACATGACAGGGAGCTACATTCATCTGGAAGAAAAATCAAGATATACGTTACAGGAGATAAAAAATAAGATGATAAATTAGGCTCGCAATGTTATTTTGACATTACAAACTTAGACAGGGACAACATATCTCAACGCCTATCTCTTTAAGGTTCTCTAATGTTAACAACCCTGACTCAGCAGCCACGGTGCAGGTAATTTGACTCCAGCCTCATTGTTATGTCTAACTTGGTGGAACAAGTTTGTCCAAACCACATGCTCAAATCTTCACCCCAAATAAGTCGTGTGAACATGTCATGGGCGTGGATTTAAAATGAAAACTCGGTCCTGCGACCTTTAAAGCTTTACAGAGAACCTCAAAATGTTTGATCCCCAAGTCATGAATGTGGCACAGTTCGCACACGAGGCGCTTACATAACGAGCTGTTCTGGTTCCTGATACCTGATCGGCTGGACGGGACACTTCAGTTTACCCCAGTCCTCGTGAAGGAGTAGCTTCACATAAATCACGTTAAAATATGTCAGGTTACACAACGTGAATGTGATTTCAGGTCACATCGTCTCTTCGCTCGCTGGCTAAACGCGTTAGCCGGACCTGGCAACTCGAGCCCTTCCTCTCCGGCCAGCGTGGAAATATCGCTGACAAGTTAGCAAGAAGGAGGCTAGAAGGGCAAGAAGCAACTAGAAAGTAAGGAAGGGAACCTCTACTGCCCCCCGCGGAGCCACAAACCACGGCTAAAAGTCCGCGTACCGGAGATTTGTAGCTGTAGCCGCTAGCAAAGAGAGAGAGAGAGAGAGAGAGAGAGAGAGAGAGGGGGGAGAAAAAAAAAACTTACCTGAGAGAACCGCTACTGCGCCAATCAGAACCAGAGACGCCGCGAAAAACAACACCTTTACGGCCATGACTGCGGCCAACGGTCTGCTCAGCCTGGTACCGGAGGGGGAGGACGGAACTGTGTGTGCCGAGAAACGTCGAGAAAGTGAGAGTTCGAGAGGTTTCGCTCGGCTCCCTTCACCGTCTTCAGTGCGTGTGTGTGAGAGAGAGGCTGCGGCGGCGGCTCGCTGCTGCTGCTGCTGTTAGCTCCACTTCCTACTTCACAGGTCATGTGGCGCTTCTTCCTGGGAGGAGGGGGGACACGTCAACACACACACACACACACACACACACACACACACACACACACACACACACACACACACACACACACACACACACACACACGGTTCTCATTTCTGATTGGCTGACACCTGATTGAAGCGCACCTGAATAATCATCTGGGGCAAAATCTGGGGCAAAATGCTCGACATTACACGCCAGTCATCACTCCGGAAATCCGGAGTTCCAGTAAATGCTATTGTAGTCCCTGAGGGCAGTCTTGGCCACTTCTTGGTCTTTGGATGCTGGTCTTTGACCTCTTGACTCAGTCAGTGATTTATCAAATTTCCTTCTATTTCATCTTTTCTATGCACATTTTTCTGTAAAATGAACAATTTAATAATATTAAATGACAAGAATTCATTGTATTAAGACAAAGAAAGACAAAGAAAACATGTTTAATCTGTATTCATGTTTACTTTATTGCAATAAAAACAGTGTGTTATGTATTATGTACATTAAATGGTGCACAAAGTTATGTGGTAAACACTCCACATGCTGTGATTTTGCAATCATATTTGGGTGTTTCAATGCAAGTGGGGACCTCTTCTAACTTCCTCAGGACGTCAACACCCTCAACCACTTGACTAGAAGAGAAAAAGAAGATATTAGGAATCAGAAAGTATCCACATAAGAAGTGATATGTCACAGAAAAGAGTTAGACAGTGAAGTTAATCATGCACACCCAAAGGCAACGTAGGTCTTGTCCATCCAGGGTGTCGGCTGCAGGCTGATGTAGAATTGGGAACCATTGGTATGGGGACCCTTATTTGCCATTCCCAGAATTCCTCTCTTAGAGTGGGAAATAGCAAAACTCTCATCTAAAATGAGGAACAAACACAGGCTCAAGTGAATATAGACTGTGTAAATATCCTTGTATATATGGCTGTATAGAGTGATATGATCGCAATACTGTGAATTTCCAGTGACTTGCTTGTTCTTGTACCTTCAAAAGTGGGTCCATAGATTGATTGGCCCCCATCACCTCTTCTCTCTGGTGAGATATCTGATAAATTGGATCCATATTTTACACATCATGAAATCAAAGAGAGAATCTTAAAAACTCCCACAATTTGAAAACCACCAATTTATGCCTCAAATTGATTACCAATGTAAAGCTGAGAATGAAAAAAAAAATACTTCAAAGAACCTCAAGTTTTAAAATGAGATGACTCTGTATTACTGGATGTTTTTATGACTGTCATGATCCGATTGGTTGGGCCATACAGCACCTCCACCTTGCACCCAGCCATTGGGAACAATCCGGTGAAACAGGGAACCCTTATAGCAGAGCGGCAGGCCACTCGACGACAATCCTCGCTCTCCGGTGCACAGGGCCTCGAAGTTCTCCGATGTCTTTGGACACACATCTGTGAACAGCTGAGGAGGTGAAAACAACGTGCTCTGATCACAGGGTTTACTCGTGCGACTGTATTACTTTTGAAGGCAGTCACTCACAACTGACTGTTGAGAAATTGTCGAATGAATTTGAAACCTGGTGTTAATACGTAAGCCTCACCTCAAACACTAACTTCCCCGCTGCTTCTCCGGCTATCTCAATGTCCATGAAGACAAAGCGATGCTACAAAATAAACAGAATACTTTCATTTGTGATATTACTGTTTGAAAATGCATCAAGCATGATAAATTAGCATTTTTACAGTTATCTTTTGATACAAAAGTGTTCTTTGGGAAATCTTTTTTTAAATTTCAAAATCACAAGATGTTACTAACCATAAATCCAGTTATTTTCTGACAAAATTATAATTACATAATCTAATTAAAAAAAATGGTATCTTCATGTTAATGTGACAGTGAAGAAGACTTACCCCAGTCTCTTGGAGGTGTTTTTTGTAGCCATCCTCAGCCAGGGCCCTGTAGAACGCTTGCGGCCGAGTAAAAGTGAAACTCCACTTATCCTTGGCCCAGCAGGCGAGATCCTTCTCATTACCAAGAAGCTGGCCGTTCAGAAAGCACATCAGGCTGCTGGAGTACTGCCACACTTCACCACGCAGCTCCTTGAATCACACATTTGGAACAATAGAAGTGTTGTAGCTCCACATTTCACAATAATCATAACATCAAACTACAGCAACAGTATTTTTTTGTGTAGGTGTAGTAGAGCACAGCAGAGCACAGAAACCTGCAGTAGATCTGTCATTCAGCTCTATTTATGGATAACGGATTTATTTTCACCCATTTCAGATGCTGTCATTAATGTGAAAAAAATGAGGAACAGAAAGCTTTGCAAGACTAACCCAATGCATTTCTATAAATTGGCCATACAATAAATTATGGGAAGTTGGATGCTGGGTAACCATTGTTTACACAGTCATGCAATCATGACGATAATACACATCCTGATTCAGTAATCACGTGGCAACATCATACCACAGTTAACACACGCCCAGTGCTCTGTTACTTAGTATGTATGTATTTCCCCTTTTCTATCATTAAATAGTTCTACTGCTTTTATTTGTCAGTCTTTGGCTTCAAAAAGTTGCTTTTCATATACTCTTGACACATTTTCTATTGATTTTTATTCATTCTGATTTTTGGAAGACTTCTGCTTTTACATAAGTTGCGCAAAAGTAAAAATACATATTGTTGAGTTTTTTATTCTAACAATGTATTCCTATCCTTCACTGACTTGTATTAAATTCTGATGACTTGCCAGGAGAATTTTACTCAAGTTGACTTTCAATATGAAGGAATTAGGTGACAAAGGAAGGTGAGGCTCTGATGTTTGGGAGGACAATTGAGGATTAGTCTAAGCTTCCATGGTGTTACAGCAGAGGGCACCTGCTGTATGCTTTATTTGCTGACCCACCTTTTGCTCTGATGAGAGGCCTACTACTGTATCTGCAGTGCAGATTTTAAATAGAAAATCTAAAGGGCATATCCATGCTAATATTAATGTCAACAGTTAAAGCATTCTTTTCATAAAGAGAAAGAATTAACACAACAAACATTCTTAACTCAATATGTTGTTTGAAACATCCCTACCATTTTCTTACTGTACAGGTATGTGTGCCAGTCTAATTCAAGAAGCGGCTGAACTCTGGGCTCCAGAAAGGCCTCAGGAAACTTCTGCTTCAGTCCCTGCAGTGAAGAGCCAGACAGGTGTCTTTCAATGCGGAAGTGAAAATAAACTATGAAACTGAGCAGGAGACAAAAATAAGGTGTTGGTTTACCTCTGCGATGCATTTAGCGGCGTGGAAGCAGGACTCTTTGATCAGACCTACAATTTCTAATTGGATTTTAGGATCCATAATGAAATCTGTAAACATGAATGGTAACCATGGCAGCCAGGCGCTTGAATATGACGTTTACGGAAAAATGTTCGGTTTCGTTCCATTTTGTTAGTGCTCCCTTTCTGTCCGCATGTCTCAGTTTTGAAATCATATAATTTTAGTTAAAAAAAAGACAATTTAATATAAATTAACCTGATATATTTTTGTTTTGCTCTGAATTCAGCCAATTTTGGATGTAGACACACGCGACACGGCAAAAAAGAAGCGAAGTACAGCCTCTGAAAAAGGAATGGAACGCGGCCCAGAGGCGCCAGAGTTTGAACTGGTCGGGTTGTTGTTCTGTTGTTTTGTGCTGCGATCTTCTAAGTTGCATAATATTGTTTTTTGCTCGTTTCGTTGCGTTTTGAGTTTGGAAAAAATACTTTAGAAGTGGTCATGGGTGTTCACGAGTTGTGGTCCATCCTTGAGCCAATCCGTGAGTCGGTGCCGCTGTACAGTTTGAGCGGAAAGACGCTGGCCGTGGACCTCAGTTTGTGGGTGTGCGAGGCCCAGCACGTCCAGGCCATGATGGGGAGAGTCACGAAGCCCCACCTCAGGTAAAACGATCATATCATGGCTTAAGCTTAATGTATTTATCTGTCTGCAGTCACTCCAACGCAGTGTTGCTTTGTCTAGGAATCTGTTCTTCAGGGTGTCCTCCCTCACGCTGATGGGGGTCAAACTTGTCTTCGTTATGGAAGGGGAAGCCCCGAAAATAAAAGCGGAGACCATGAGCAAGAGGACACAGGAAAGATACGGAGGATTCAAAAAGGCTGCCACAACTAAAGCTGCATCAAACCCCAGCAGAGGGCGCTTTAAGGCTGTACTGCGAGAGGTTTGCTGCTGTCTTTCTCCTGCTGATCACAGGTTGTGGTGATGAGTTGCTCCTGCATCACCTCTTCCTCATCTTCTCTTCCTCTTCTGTCTGCAGTGTGCAGAGATGCTGGATTACCTGGGCGTGCCGTGGGTGACAGCTGCTGGGGAGGCTGAGGCCATGTGTGCTTACCTGGACTCACAGGGACTGGTGGATGGCTGT
Organism: Salarias fasciatus; assembly: GCF_902148845.1. Taxonomy (NCBI): domain Eukaryota; kingdom Metazoa; phylum Chordata; class Actinopteri; order Blenniiformes; family Blenniidae; genus Salarias; species Salarias fasciatus. The sequence goes on from NC_043759.1 coordinate 16,735,615, forward strand.
ATCACCAATGATGGGGATGCCTTCCTCTACGGGGCCCGGACGGTCTACAGAAACTTCAACATCAACACTAAAGTATGTTTCATTGAGTTCACTGAATATGTTGTCATGGGTCTTTTATCTAGCTGTTGCAGAATCTATATTTTTAAGCAAACAATATGATACAACAGAATATTATAAACAACACAAAAGATTAAACTGCCTCCTAAGAATAGCAGTAAACTTAATAATATGAAGGGATGAAGTTTACCTTGTGCATTTCTTTCTGGTTTAACCCTCCAGGATCCTCAGGTTGATTGTTACCAGACCGCTCATGTGCAGTCAGAGCTGCATCTCTCTCGAGAAAATCTTGTTGGTCTGGCGATTCTCCTCGGCTGCGATTACATCCCAAAGGTAGGAAAACCACTTCAACCTGAAAAATTCAACATTCACAGTACTAATATGGATGACTATTGTCAACTGTGCATTTCATGCTTCCTTTCAGGGCATACCTGGTGTGGGAAAAGAGCATGCCCTGAGGTTAATACAGGCTCTAAAGGGACAGTCTCTGTTGCAAAGGTGGCTTGTCTTCTTTTCTAATGAGTTGCTAAACGAGTGAAGGATTTGTTCTTTAAATCTTTGCTTAATTGTTTCAGGTTCTCGGTCTGGAAGGAGGAGATTACAGATGTGTCTGAAGGAGTTGTGAAGAAGGTTTCCCACTGCAACTTATGTCGACATCCTGGTGAGTGGAGGTTTGTTTTGAACTCCGTCATGTGGTTTTGAACATGAAGAAAATATGAGTAAACTGGAGAGTGAATACATCTGTCACAATTTTTAGCTTGAGAAATTTGCGTTTCAGCATATAGCACTTTTCAAAATTTTTAGTCAAAATGTTGAAAAGTAAGAAGTGAATTTAAATATTGTGAAATATTTCACCCTCTTTCATCTACAGGTTCGGCAAAGGCACACGAGCGCGGTGGCTGCACGCTTTGCAACAGCCAGCGATTCTGCCAACCTCAAGACTTTGATTACCAGTGTCCCTGTGACTGGCACCGCGGTGAAAAGACACGCCAGGAATTGTCTCTTGAGGCAAACATCAGGAGGTAAACGGCGCCTTGTTGGGTTACGGGTTTCTTAAATTAGCTTTGTGAAGGGGAGACGTGACATTCCTGGCACGGGCAACATGAGAGCATGCATCTGGCTGCAATCTTCTCCTAATGTCTTCCATCAGTAAAGTCTGTTTACCATTCGCATGTCAATGAAGTAAAATGTCAGAGTTCAGTTACCAAGGCCTCTTTGAGGATGTTACATAACTAAGACAGCTTCATTCATCCTCTGTGCTCAGTTTCTATAATATAATGAGCTATAACCTAACAGATAACTGATTTTCTATGTCTTTTACTGAATGTCTACAACCTCTAGTGGTTTTGTTGAACATGAAACGGTACATTATGTCAACAAGACTCAAAATGGGCATTTTCTCCCCTGCAGTTTATCCTTGAAATGATCATTATAAATTCAAAGTGTTGTTTTGTATTTCAGGAAAACCCTGGCAAGTCAGCAGTTCCCCTTTACAGAGGTGAAGCTGATTTCATGAGCTGTTTCAATCATCCGCTGGTATTATAGTCTGAGTATTTTTTTTTAATTCTTGTGGGACTTTTTGCAGATCATCGGCGAGTTTCTGGTTTCCAAAGATAAGCCTGTGTCGCATTTCAAGAGGAGGCAGCCGAATATGCTGCTCATGCAGGTAATAGATTTAAGTCTTTTTTTGTGTGTGTGATACGTGTGTTCAGTGACCTGGATGTGAACGTTTATGGTTTTCTCTCTAGAAATTTGCCTATGACAAGATGGAGTGGCCGAAACACTACACAAGCGAAAAGGTTTTAATCTTGATGACCTACAGCGAACTGATGAACAGAAAATGTGGACGAGACGTGCCCTCTCAAATCAAACCCGTCCGGTAGTCCAAGTGGTTTACAGAGTTGCTAAAAATCAATTTAAGTTGTTCGCATTGTAAATATTAACTGCAATGTTTCTCTATTTCTATCAAAGAATACTGAAGCCAAGGGTGAGGAATGGCATCGCGTGCTTCGAAGTCATCTGGGGATCTCCAGGTCGGTTCAAGCCTCGTGTTAAAAGTTGATATCAAATAGTTTCACCCCAGTTTGAGTGACGCGACTGCTGCGCCGAGCGGAGGTTGGGGCGCGGGCCGCTCGTCGCCGGGTCGTCTGTTAGTGACTGGCTGCGATGTGGGGTTCAGAGGTGACAGATCAGTCACAGCAGTCACGAGGTGCTAAAGCAACTTCCTCCTGGAGCTGGAAATCCGTCATATCAAAGTCCGCCTCACTAACAAGCCCGTCTGACAGCAGCGGCCCGGGAAAGTCCCAATCCACGAACTCAACCTCCACTTTTAAGAAATAGGACCTGACCTTGAGGACTTTTTTTTTCCCTTTTTCTATTTTCCCAGAACATTTTGTGTTTCCTGAGGACCAGCAGGCTGCAGGCCAGCATGAGGTGAGGACGGTGGAGGAAGAGTCTCTGTTCCGCGTGGCGTTCCCCGAGCTGGTGGAGAGCTACCTTCGAGACAAAGCTCTGGCTGAAGAGAGCAAGGCCAAGAGTAAGACAACAACCCATCACGTTCACTTTATTGCTTCATCAATATTTCATGCTCTGAGATAATAAGCTGCAAAAAGAAAAAAGGTAGATTGTTACAACAAAAGCTCCCCCGCTGATTTGACGAGCTCGAAGACTTCCCACGCTGTGTTGACAAGGACGTCCTGATCAAAGGCACCTGGAACTCCGGGTTGTTTTTCAAGCCCGTCTATTACAGCAGCTCTGACACCTGAAAATGTAGCGTTTGGCAGCTTGGCTAGTTAACGCCAAAGGCTTTGATGCAGCTGGGAGGTGTCTGTCTCGCAGGTTGAGCCTTGCTCCCACTGGTTACTCGTGCTGTAGAGATTCCCTTCTTGTTGAGATAGAAGCTCTTGACGTTTTTCTTTCGCTCTCCTTTTACAGAGAAGAAACCAAAGAGTAAAAAGGAGAAGCCCGTCGAAGGCTGTGATGGTATTTCGCATCTCTTGGCTCAGATGGCCCTTCAGGGCTCCTCTTCAGCAGATGCGCCCTCTGAGCCGCCCCTCCCCAGCCGTTCAGCCACAGTGGAAGGAGAGGTAGTGATTCTGGACTCTCCAGTGAGCCACAAGCAGCTTAGGAAGGAAAAAGAAGAGCCCAGCAGTCTGCAGGAGCGCTCTGACTCCCAGAATACAGCGTCACCTTCTGCCTCTGTTGTTATTGGCGCTCTGCACCTCAGTGACATCGACTGGGACGCTTTCTCCTTCACATCCTCTCCAGCAGCTGTAAGCCACACCGCGGGGGAAAACGAACAGCAGAAAAGCCCGAGTGATGTCCCGCAGGGAGGTTCAGAGCTGTCCGTCATCGAGCGCTCTCTCAGGGACCGGGTGCTCGTGAAGAACACAGCCAAAACCGTCAATCAGATGGAGGTGGCCGATGATCCAATCCCAAAATGGCCTCACGGTGGAATAGCCTCACTTAAACATAATTCAGACCCACAGATTCACAATCAATGCAGTAGTGATGGTAATCTACTGAGGAAGGAATCTCCTGTCGACAGGAGCGAGCCCTTCACAGACAAAATCCAGTGTGCAACAAGTAATGTCGGAAGAAAAGCTTCAGAAGAACACGAAACATCTGCAGGACAAACTGAAAGTGAGACAAAAGAAAAACCTCGTGGCTCCAAAAAGCCTCCTCAGAAGTATACATTTGTCAAAACAGCGGTTCCGTCTCTGGCTGCTCCACCGCAGCAGTGCCGCTCCGACCCGGGCCAAGGCAAGAAGGACTCCAGAGCGCCGCAAACCACCAAGAAGAGCGTTTGCATGAGCGTGTGTTCATCCAGTGACGACAGTGATGCAGAAAACCGCCCAACCGGACCTCGGAGAGCAACAAAAACCAAACCCGCTCTCAGAAACTATGCAAAGCCTCTTTCTGTCCCTCCCAGCAAACCACATGCAAAAACCAGTTACCCCCATTTGAATGAACCACATGCTCAACTTGTCAGAATGTATTTAGAAAAAGGTGCATCTGAAAACACGTCGCAGGATGTCCCACCCGCTGAGGTGGAGGCGGACGTCTTTCTTCAGACTCCAGCATCTCCTGTTGTGGGAGAAGACGGCGATTCGGTGATCAGTAGTGATAGTCCACTGCCGCTGGCTGAGAGGCTGAGACTGAAGTTCATGAAGTAAACAGCGGAGTTTATGGTGAAATAAATTCTCTGGGTTCCTCCTTTAAAACGCATGAAGTGGCAGAGAAGCAATGTGGAAACCGTCTCGTCTGCACAAATGACGCAAAAGGATGAAGTTATGTCTGAAGGTGAAGCGAAATGTTGACAAAAATTGTCAACCAATGTATGTTTTGCCACTGTTTTTTTTTTTTTTATTTAAAACCCCCATAGTGCACATTTTAAAGCTGCTGAGACCCTATTTTTTTGTGTGATTTTTTTTAAGGAGCTTAGTTTTGAAGTAACTTCTATAATATGACTTTTCATTACTTACAATTGTAATAAATGCAGAAGTTGTGGACTGTTAAATTGAACAGTACATGAACAGAAAACATATTACATTCATGCACATTTCTGTGAATATGAAATGTATTGTCAAAAGCTGACAAATAATCAAGTTTGAATTGAACTCATGTCAACAGCTGTGTGAAGTTTGTAGATTAGTAGAGTATAAAGGACACAGAGTCATATTTTTTTGAAGAAAAGCTACATGTCGATTCACAAAGCTGAAAGAGGAGAAGCCGCTGTAGCTGACGTGGATGGAGGACGCTGAGCCGCTGGTTTTACAGCTCTCCAGCGTCGGTCCCCTTGATCACCAGCGAGGCCTCACACCTTTTCAGACATGAAAGGTCTGGCAGGAGCTTGGGGACAGCTGCATCCTCTGCTCAAACAGCAACACAGCCATATACCACCATGTCATTCTTAATTTCTTCCTTTATTTTTTTTTTTTTTTGAATGAGCTGCATTTGACAGCATTTTTTTTCCATGTGCAATTTGAATTTTCAATAACTTGAAAGCAATTTCACAATTCATAAGCAAATGCAGTGGAAGAAATTTTCTCTGTGGCAATTTAGGGGGAATTAGAAAAGAAACGTTATTAAGAGCAATGGATTTGCTTACATTTTTATGCAAATTTGTGCGTTTCCATAAAATTGGCATCAAAAGTGATTGTTTAAGGTGAAAATGAGTTTCCCCTGTGTGGGTTTTGTGGCTGTTTGACTTCCAGTCTGCAGACACACGCAGGTCTTGCTTGCCAGAGAGGTGTGAAGACATCAGGTGAAACAGCATCCTCCCACTGCTTCATTAGGCAGCTCACATCAAACTGACAATTGTCGTCGAGCAGACTTTAAAGAGTAATTTCCCACAAAAGGAATCTAATTATTTTTCTTTCTATCACATTAAACCTCTATTTAGCCTTATTCACACCACAGTGATAACCAACGACGTCCCTCTGGAAAGTCGCATTTTGGCACTTGCGGCTTTCTTTGAACTTTTTTTTTTTCGCCTGAGCTGTGAACCTATAAACCTCCGGAGATCTGCTTCTGTATAAAACCGCGTTGTCAAAATCACTTTCACACACTCTGTCTGGATGCCATCCTCTCTGCGCGGCGGTCTGGCTTTGTGACATGGATCTGGATGCGATCACAGCTGACATGCTGTCCGAGTGGGAGACCCACGAGACCGCTTTTGGAGAAAGCCCGGAGTCCCTCCAGTCCAACTCGGAGTCCTCCATAGACTGCATGTGCTCCTCGCCGGAGATGTGCTACTCCGGCGAGAACCAGGAGAGCAAGGACTTCTCCTTTGAGTTTTCCGCGCGTAAAATGACTTCGGCGGTGCAGCCGAGGCAAACCAAGACGAAGATGTCCACCAAAAGACGCATGAAGGCCAGCGAGCGGGAGAAGATGCGCATGAGGAGCCTTGCGGAGGCGCTGCACCAGCTCCGGGACTACCTGCCGCCGGACTACAGCAAGAGGGGACAGCCGCTGACCAAGATACAGACGCTGAAATACACCATTGAATACATCAACAAGCTCTCAGACATCCTGGGACGCGCGTAACGGGCGCGCGGCGGAGCGCTTTTACGCGCCACGTTCACTCTCATCTGGACATTTTAAGTTAGAAACTGACAAGTTTTGACTTGATCGTCTTATTTAACATCAGAGATTGTTCCGTGTCCTGCTTCCGTCGCCACCCGTGATGTAAATAGTGTTTTGCAAGCATTTGTGTTTGTATATGAAGCTGCTTTTATTGAGTGTGTTGAGAAATTTCGTTTAGAGAGCGTAGTTCATTCGAGCTTGGTGTTTCGCCAGGGATGGAATTCAGCTTTATGATATTTTGTTCTATTTTGTGTGATTTTATTGTCTTTACCTTTCTACCCATTATAGAGTTTATAGACCGTGTGACATTTTTAAAACGCTTCAGAAATCTAATAAACGATTTGTGGTGTAATGATGCCATCTGTCTGCTTTGTCATTGAAGTTATTTAACTTTATTTGAATAATGGTTTAAATGATGAGTCAGATGCAGGTATGCTCCTGTGCCTCAGTCAATTTATGAACCATCAATTTCTCCAAGCTTGACGACAATTAGCATTGCGTCATCGCGTTTATCCAATCAAAATGCGAGAATGCGCCACGTGGGGAAACGAAGACATCGGACAGCCAATCGGAGAGACGCTTTTTATCCCGGTGGGCGTGGCCTGTGTGATACGTTCCTCACAAAGAAATCCCTAACCTGGATGTCTGATTGAGCCGCCATTTGAAAGAAGCCCAAGGAGCGGGAGGAAACTTTGTACTTTTTTTTTTAATTTAAATTGAAATATATTTTTATTTTTTAGCAGCCAGACAGAAAGCTATATCTCTTTTTGAATCTACCTCGCGCAGTTGAAGTAAGTCCTCCCCTCTTTTCCATTCCGGCGAAAAGACACAGGAACGCCCCTTTTTTTTCTTACACACCTAATCTTAATCTTGATTTTAGCCATTTATTGCGCCATAATTCGATTTGAGGATCTATTACCCTGACGTTAATTGCTTCCTTGAATCGTAATCGTAGAATCAACGGCTGGTTTTATCGCGTGCCGGGGCTGGATGGAGTAAGCGGCGGTAATTCCAGGAATTAGACGTCGCCTTTTCGGGCTTTGCGTTGTGCCATCGGGTGCGATGCTCGACCTCTGCTGCTGTTGGACCGTGTTATTAAGTAGCCTTACTGAAAGCTTGCGCCGTATTCATTACACGGGGCTGTCTGCGCCGCTGCTGGATCGGCATTAAAGAGCGCACACAGCAGGATAAAAATGTTTCCATGACGCTCGGCGTGCCTCTGGTTTATTTACTACACCACAATGCAGACGGATCAGGCTGTCCTTCATGCCACCACGGTCACAGCATTTTAACATTTATCTCTGTTATCAAATCAATTGAAGGCAATGTGCAAAAAGCATGTGCTGATGACACGGATCCATACAGTGAACACCCGGGCCTACGGTTTGACTGAAGCGCATAAATAAATAAATAATTAACATCTGTTCATAGTGCGAATAATGACCACAACTAAATACAACACAAATGCATGGATATTCACTCCTAAATGTCAAGAATTTTCACATGACACATTCATGTGAATCTCCCCTGATTCATTAAAAAAAAATTCTAATTTCATAATTCCAGATGTTTATTTTCTGACAGCTGTATCACTCAGGATTGCTCAGATTCGGTGGAGAAACACTGCATCTTTATGGATTTATGATTAATGGATTATTTGTTACTCTGGAAGATTCATATTTTGATTCAAATCCCATCCTATTCATAACCTAAAGGATAAATAGCAGCAGCATTAATTGCAACCCATGTGCAGCTATTACTTAAACCAGGACAACCAGTCTCTGAATGTCTGAAAGCATGATTTTACACATAAATAATGTAAACTATAATTTGGCTATTAACAGCTGTAATATATGTTTGATATTAATGTCTATATTTGTTGTTTTTTTTTCAAAGATTTAAGGAATCCAGTCCACTCTAAACTTTTAAAAGGAATGTGAAAAATCCTCCAAATATGTGTCAGTTTCTTGCTGAACTTCCACCTCCTGTTTTTCATGCTCTGAAACTGCTGAACAGGCTGCTCTGCTGCTGTTTTTGAAGTTTTTATGTCACTCAGTATAGGAGTCATTATTGATCTGTCCATGCTTATGTTTTTGTGCATCAAGAAGTGAAACTTCTTGATTTTATCCAATCCTAATGCTGAGTCTTTGTGTTGTTTTTTTTTCAGATGGATGGAGACACCGGAGAGAAAGTCACAGAAACTACTAAAATTTCCAAGGATGAATCAGAGAGATCTACGACAGACTTCAAGTCCAGGTTGGTCCACTTACAAGGTTTTAATGTTCTGTTAACTCTCTGGTCTGTGAAGGAACGGTCAGTCAGGTCAGATTGGTAAATGAAACGGCAATAGCTGAAGGTATTGAGATGTTTGTGACATTCTGACACTGTGACGTTTGATTGTTTCCACTTCTGCTGGAGGCACAGCAGCAATTTTGTAACATCTCCTTTTCTTCAGGGGCCGTGGGGCCAGAGGACGCTTTCGAGGGGGACGCATGAACCGAGGCATCATGCGTGGTGGGCGGGGCGTGATGAAGGCGTTCGGTCCACCGGGATACATGAGGGGTCGAGGGAAAGACGGAGCCATGAATGGATTCGGGCCCATGAGGTTCGTAAATGCGCCCATCAAAACACAGCCAGATCTGTCCGGACGCCGTTAAACCGCTTCACTCCTCTTGTTGGCTTGCAGAGGAATGGGGAGGATGCGGCCTTACCCAGACCTCAGAGGCCACAGGGGTCGGGGGGGACCGATGGGCATGGGCCCTCCGCCGCCTCCCCCGCCTCCTCCCATGCATCTCAGAGGTCCGTTCCCCCCGATGCCCAGGTAACCTCCACCAACCTCCACACACACACAACGCCAAATGACTGAGCCCCTTGTAAAAGCTGTTCTTCATCTCATCTGATTGATTAGAAATAATTACCTTATCCACCACGACAAAACCCACCTGTGTGACTTTTTTTCTCCCGTCCCCGTCTGTCAGGCACAGGCCCCCTCCCCCTCCCCCTCCAGGCCACCCTGCTTTCAGAGGGCGTCCGCCGCACCCCCAGGTCCGCGGCATGCCGCCGCCCGGGCCTCCGCGCCACTTCCACCCCAGAGGGCCGAGAGGGTAAGAGGTGTTTTCACTCCTAACATTCAGCTTTAGCTCTGAAAAGCCACGACTCTCGTCTGCGCTTTGCTTGCACACGTTTCATATTCTTAAAGTGTAAGACCTGCACCCACGGCAGTCCTGACACCTGTAAGCAGAAACAGCTAGTCCTGTGACGCGGATGCACACGCCTTTCTGTTTCTTTTTCTGAAGCCTCCTCATTTTAGCTGCCATTTCTGTCTCAGAGGAGGCCGTAAACGTAGCGTTTCACTTTAGAAGTTTGTCTTAGTACAGATGTTAAGTCAAATAATGTTTGTATTAAATTAGTATATTAAAACTGAACTTGCTGCTCTTCTTGAAGCCAGACTTAAATAGTGCATGTTCGATAAAATTAACATTTCACTGTATTTTGACTTTCGGAGATGCACAGTTGAGTAGCAGGGGATCACTTTTCCCCACTGGAAGTAGTTGAGATGGCTGCTCTTATCAGAGTGTGCCCCCTATTGGCTCGAGCCAACAATCCAATGTGTGATTTTATCCTTTTACACAGCTACCACAATGGACCGGTCTCTCCTCCGCCTCACCCCCCACCTGGCAGGGGCCAGAGGTGGCCAGGCCCCCCTGGCGGCCGACGTTTTTAACACAGCCTGCCCTAAAATCTAAAAGCAAGCGCTTCTTAACGTAGAAAGGGGGGCCGAGAGCGGCCCCCGCCCGCCCACTCCCGACTCTGTGCGACACAAAGTCTCCCTGAGAATCTCTTGAGTATCTATGAAATTCTCTGTGGCCAAATGTTTTGGTGATTGCTATTGTTCCAGAAATCAAGTCACTAATGACAACCGAGGACACGTAAAACGATGTTAAGGCATTCTCACACTCTGTTACTGACAAACACTGTGCAGACCATTTGACGTTGTTGGAAAGAAGTTGTTTAAAAAAAAAAAAGAAATGCTGTGCTGGAAGGGAGGAAAATTCATGTTAAAGTTGATCAAATGTTTTGTGGTTCTCGTCTCGGTCACCCTGTGAAGCCTTAAGAAATATCCCCGATTCCTAATAAAGGTTTTAAAAACGTGGGCGACGCCGTACGCTCGAAGGTGGGGAGAAGTAATCGGCCGTCAAGCACCACTGTTGGATAATTTAATTGACCTTTGACCTCCCTTGGCCTTCCCTTTTGTTACAAACAGTGCAGCAGATATGTTCAACACTTTACACGTTTCTAAGTGGAAAAAAAGCAAGTATTCATGAGTATTTAATTTTATATCTTTAATGTGCAGCTATTTTTAAGTTATGAATATTGCTGTTTGAAACATTCATGTTTGTCTCCAGCAATCTTTTGAGTAGTGTTATGAGTAGTAGAATGAAAAAGATCTTTATCTATATACATATACATATATAACTATATCTATATCTATAGTTTCTTTTATGGATAAAAGCAAATTCCATTTGTTATTGGCTAAAGTTAAGGATAAGACATCTATCTGTCTTTACTGTGTGTTAGTTCTTTTGAAGTGTGACTTCCATATTCACTGTAATTAACATAACTTTTGTGAACCTGTGAATGTGTTTTTGAGAAACATGGAGACATATGAGATAGTCTTTGAAAGAAAGAAAATAAAATTAAAAATAAACTCAACCTCTTCTTTTTATTTTTTTTTTGTTCATTCACAAACAAGCCTGAGAGTTGTCATTACGATCTGTAACTTTTACATGGAGCAGAGTGAATTGCAATGTAATATCTTATGTGATATTTTTCTAAAGTGAACATTACATCCAAGAATGCAGACAAATTAATTTCAATTCCAGTTTCGTAGTGCAGAAAAATAGCAAATCGCCATTTTTGTAGAGGAGAACTTGGAAAAAGCGTAAGACGTAACAGCACAGCGTGTGAATTTGACTGGAGGACTCAGAGTCCACACATCGGTTTGAAATCAGTGGTAGCATGTCTAAAAGGAGGACATCATCTTCAAAGGATAAACACTCTGATACGACCGCGGACCGCCACATGCCGTCTTCGCTGTGATCAGAAGCAGGAAGTTCACAACAATATGATTGAATATTTAAAATTTAAACATCTTGTGTGATTCCTAGATATCTTATGAATTTGCAATAAAACATTGTGATCATATAAATAGATATTTGCTCTAATTAGTCACATAACAGTGCCAAAAAGTGGTATTTGATTAAATATTACATGTATACATTTTGAAGCTTATGCTTCCAGGTTTGTTTAAAGTCATAATGCAAAGGATCAGTCACACAAAAAAGTAAATATTCAGAGTTTGTACATTTTCCTGCAGAACAGCTTGATGACAGACCTCTGCTGTCTTCACTCTGACGCCTCAGGTTGTTCCAGCTGTTCTCAAACTGTGGGGAGGCCGTGTGTGGAGCTCCTCGTGCAGCAGTTCATCAGTGGATCATAAGATAGAATTGTTCGTATCCACGTGCAATAAAAATCAAAAATCCCTCCCCTCAGATTCCCCACACTTTGAGAACCGCTGGACTCGTGGCGCTCTGACGCCGTCCCGGAGGTGATCAGTGACCAGACGCAGCCAGTCGGGTGTTGCACTCTCCCCTCCTCTGTCTCTCTCCATCTCTTCAGCGCTTTCACTCCATGTCTGGGCCTCTTCAGCCTCTTCTTGTTTCTCCCTGTGGCTGATTGTAACAGACTGACTGTTGTTGTCTCCTGAAGGGGGGCACACAGTAACAGTTAACCTCCCGGGCCCCAGGAGCCCCCGGCCCCGCCCTCACATCTCCCCCCTCCTTCACCAGCGGCGCGACGCCCGAGCGCCGGCACTTCGCGTGGAAAGGTGAGCCTCCTCTCGTGTCGATTAACTTCTAACCTCTCCCCCTCTGTTAAACTGGAAGATTTTCTTTCAGGAGCAGAGTGTTGCATTCAAATCAAGTTAAAGCTAAACAAAAAAAAGAGCAAATCTAAGGTGAAATAGACTTGAGAAACTAGATTTCCTTACATTTTTTTGTCTATGAATAAAGCATGAAGCTGTACAGGTAAGTTTGTTCATATTCAGTCTGTGGAATACTTTTTCAATAAATGACCAAAAGAATCTTGTCCGTGCCTGTCTTTAATTATACATCTCGTGTTGTACATGCTCAACACTAATGGGGCATTGCACCATAAATATTTTATTCAGACACACAATCCTGACTGATCAGCTGCAGAAAGGTGAGGCCACAATGTAGGTGCACATTCAGTAGCTATTGAGCTTTTCTCTTCATATTTGAGGAGATCCAGACAATACAGTTTTTTTATATTGCTTTTATTGAACAACATTCAGAGGGGAAAACATTTATTTAAACATCTTTCGGTCAGGGCAGCTTCACGGGCTGGGTTTGTCATCGGTAGGCTCGTCTTTCCACATGGGCTCAAGGATGTGATCTGGGACTTTCTCCATGGCAGTCTGACCACAGAAAGAAAGGGAAAGAACAAGATTATTTTCACTCCTTGAGATGTCCGCCTCATGCAGATTTAGAATGAACACACGCACGCGGTCCGTCTTACCTTGGTCACCTCCATGGCTACGCCTTCAGGGAGGTTCCTCTGGATGTACTCCAGGTACACCCGGGCTGTGCTGCCTGTTAGGTGAGAAAGCTGTGGGGGAAAAAAATAAATGGAACTGAACGTCACTGTGAAATTCAAACAGTAAAAGTTAAAATTCATGGCAGTGATTTCGATTTTCAGTTCAATTATTTAGGTACTTTTTATTGTTTGAGTTTATGTTTAAAGCTTATATTCTCCCTGTGGCTGTAATGTGTCAGCTAAGGGATCCTGAGGATGTGTTTCTGAGATTCCACTTCAAAAACGCCGCCGCTCCTCACCTCGATGCAGCGGTAGTGCGTTCTCATCTCATACTGGACTCTGTGCTTCTTGAAGATGTGGACTGACTTCAGGAGCGTCATCCTCTCGATGTCCTTTTTTGGTTCGAAACTGCAGGAGAGGAACGAAGAATTCTTTAAATCTTCCACCTAAAAACAACATTCTGCAGCGGATCCAAATCGGGACTCACACTTTGCTGATGGTGATGCCCAGCTCGCTCGCCGCCATGGTGGCAAAGAACTCATAGCTGTCCAACACTGCTCTATCATGGCATTTGACCAAAATGGAAACTTTCTGGAACAAAGTGTCTGGCTCTTCTGTGACTGTAATCTAAAAAGACAAAACACATTTGTAATACCTCAGAGATTAGAGCAAAGGAACTTAAAGCAAGAAATGAGTCCGGAAATTTAACATTGAGTGATTCTAATTTACACAACAGTAAAGATCAATCCACTTACTGCTGACGGAGTGGAGGAGAACGTTGCTGTTGAATGGAAGGAAGAGCTGGGAGTCCGAGGGACCTGAAACCTGCATTTACAAACAAACATATGTCACCAGTATAAATACAGCAGGCGCTCATTCATAATATATGCTAGTGTGTGTTTTTAACTTTTGATGCTGGATAGAATTGACCTGTTTGACAAAAAACAAAATCTACCAATGAAGCAAATTTGTCAATCTCGAGAGAAAACAAAATTACAATAACAGTGATTGGAAAAGAAACTGGACTTTATTGTATTTAATAAGGACTGCATCACATTTTTGCATCACATATATCCAGGGGCTTACATCCATCACCCAAACTGTCCCGATAAAAACACAATCAAACTGTAGAAAATAAAGACACGGCGTTTCTCACCGTGTTAAAGTATGTATCCTGATATTCGATGAGGTTCTCAGACATCTTGGTCCCTGAAATAACAGAAGCGGAGTCAGTATTTGAAGATTTGACTCCCGCTGTGCTCAGCTGACAGACAACAGCCAGACCAGCTGGATGCAGCTCAGGTTCATTCACACATGCTGATAAATTAAAATGTTAAATTTCATACCACACGTGAGAATCCGCTGAATATCCTTGTCAGGGAGAGCGCTTCACGTCTGAGAGCCACGGGCGCGGCCATGTTTGTGGAGAAGGTGGAGACTGCAGCTCCTCACTGCCCCCGTGTGGCCCGGAGGGCGAAACACACCTCAACTCATTTCTCCCAAACAAAACCTACAAGTTAGAACATTTAGAAGAAATTTTTGCAAGACAAACTTAGTACAATTTTCAAATAACCAAAAATAAAAAAAATTAAACATCTATGCCTTCAACTACATGGATGGAGAAAGCCTTTACCACTGACATGTTTTCACAGTTAAAGTATTTTCCATTAAAGTCCGCTACCGTTTTATCTTGTTCAGGGTCACAGGACGCTGCAGACAGTCACAGGTAAATAAGAGCAACAGCACAGGATACACCTGGACAGGTCATCTGTCCATCACAGAGAGATAGACAACCACACACACTCACAATTGGAGCAATTTAGGGTCACCGATTAACCTCACACATGCAAATTTGATTTTGACCTCCTCTGGCAGCAAAGTCTCAGTTCTTCCAGACAATGACAGGCACATCAATGGGGTCCTGGACCCAAGGTAGGGATCCACTGTTCTGTAGTGAATACTAATGCTGACAGGTTACTACTGTGAGTCCCTGAGCAAGGCACTTGATCCTTAGCAACTTCCCAGTCACTGCATTTTTGCAGCCCACTGGTCTTGAGATCAAGTCTGAAATCAGCGTACAGCCTGCCGGAAATCATTAGAAGAAGAAGAAGAAGATCAAGTCTGCTGTAGTATCCTGTTCACACGAGAACAAAGCTAAAGCTCCAGGTATTATAATTTGTCATGTATTGGTGAGTCGACCTGAGCAAGGGTTAACTAATACGAATGATAAATACATAACAAGAGGAGTGTGTAGTCAAAGTGAAACAGCATGATTCATTAACAGGGGTATAAGTTGTATTTTCTGTGGATTGATCATGCACAGTTGATGTTTTTGAGACGTTTCTCCTTGGATACACTCGCTGCTCGTGCAGGACCAGACTCAGCTGTGGACGAGGGTCACGTGTGTGTCATGTGACCCAGCTGTCGGGCCCTGGCGGCTGGCGGGGTTCAGTAGCAGGCTGCGGGCAGAGGCAGCAGCAGCGGCGGTACGAAGCGGAGGTAAGCTCCTCTCTGTCCCTTTACGCTCCCCCGGCTTTTGTTTATTTACCCAATTCTGTCTCTGCGCCACCGGAGTGTTGTTATTCCTCACAGCTACTCCGTTAAAACATATAAACATTAGCTTCAGCGGTCGGCTAGCTGCTAGCCTTTTAGCGTCGGATGCCAGCGGCGGACTGTCGGAGCCGTCGGAGCCGCCGACAGAGGCTCGGGCTCAGCTAGCAGCTCGGCTAGCCACCCCGAGCAACCGCCGAGTCCCGCTGCTCTTTGTGGATGAGGCAGTCTCTGTCGGATTAGTGTCGCGACACAAAGCGGTCGAATAAAGCCGGGAAAGATTAATCGGACGTGTTTTGATGCGCGGAGCTCTGTCCTCATCCAGCATCCAGGGCTCGGCTAGCCGCACAGCTAACGGACAGCTCCTGGGGGGAAATTTACACTCTTATTAAAGCCTCTACCGGTAAATTAAGGTCCGAACTATCCGTGTCACTGTTTATTTTTTGCCAGATAGCGCTGTAATAGCCACGTTTCGATGAATTTGCTATGCCAGACGCATCTGTGTGGGATGCTTTGTCGCCCCGTCGCTTTATGCGATGTTAATTTTATTGTATCTAGTAGAAAAATCGGATTGTTCTCGTCCTGACATCTGAGGTAAAACACGATCTTTAGTTATTTATCGGGTGTTGTTTTCACATCAGACAGCCTCCAGCATGGAGACGACCTCCATCGTCGGCGCAGTGTTTGTCTCATGTGTCTGTCGGAGGCTGCTTTATGTGGATTTAACAGCATCGCGTCTTCGCTACAATGGTGTTTTGTTTACCTCTTGTCTCATTTAATCTTTAATTGCTAATTTGTTGCTTTGACCGCGAGAGGCCGCCTTGTTACACTTATTTTGCCCTAATAAAACGGAATAATAGGTAATGTAACTCAATATACCTGTTAACCAAGTTCAGTTTGACATTTGCGTATATAATGTTTTGTTTCGCCTGTAAATACACAATTTCTTTCACTTATTGTTCAGTTAGTTGTAATACACATTTTCAGAATCCATACTCGCCCAAGAAAAATCATATTCAGTCTTCCTGTACTCATGGTCTTGTAATATGAAGTTCCCTTTATATGCCTTTGCCATCAGAATTAGTCCTGATTAATATTTAATTCAAACAATGACATTTTGGTATTTGTGTGATTTGTTTTTTAAAAATTTATTTAATCTTAGTTCATCCTCTTCAGTGAAAGACAGCAACCTTCTCATCTCACCTGAGATCACGAGAAATAGGACAAAATATTCAAACGTAAAGATGAGTTTGATTGTGCGAGACCATTTAGTATCGTTGTAGTTCAAAATTTAGTTGATATCATGTTTACATATTGCGAGGTAAATAGTCAGCATTGATTGGAAGGATTTCGTTTTTTACGTATTATGCTAGAAAACAGACATCGAAATTGTAAAAATATCCATTTTTATTATCACTGTTTTGTCAGTTTGTAACATTGCACTATTTCACGTTCCATCTGTTGCATCTATTTTGTGTGAGATGGTCATGTCACATCTCATATTTTCATGTTACTTTAAATCTATAGGTTTGCTGAAGTTACTGCAGTACTCCAAAGTACAGCTAGGGGTTTTAGTACTCCATGTTAAGAGACATGCTTCTAAATAATTCAGCGATTATTTAAATATCCTTCCGCTGAGCAGGATAGTCCTCGGCTGTGAGGGGTAATTTTAGGAGAGAGCATTAATATTTAAATTACAGGCTTCAGGCGGCAGGTACAGGCTTTTAGCGCTTTTAAGCCGCATGTATCATGTCATGACTTCATAAGTTTGACCTTTGTTGTTTCACCACTGGTGTATTTACCGGTGACACTCTGGGTGATGGTTGACGGTCTTTCCTGTGTGTTATCCACCAGTCCTCTATGGGAACCCCGAGGCGGGCTGAAAAGGCAGACGGGCTGACGCGATGACGTTACCGGGAGAAGCAGCTCTCCTGCGGGCTGACAGCTGATGGAGAGTCCTTGCTCCTCCTCCTCCTCTTCCTCCTCCTCCGCCTCCTCCTCTTCTTCATCATCACACACTCTACACGGGATCAAATGAGGAGGACGCAGAGTGCAGAAATCAGACACTGAATTTGGACAGAAACAACACTCGCCAACTGGAAGCACCGGGACACATTTGGATAGAATTGGATGGAAAAAACAGGCTTAAGTTTACAAGATCAAGGGTTTTTTTGTTGGAGTGTTTTTCTTTCTGATGTGGCATGAATCTGGAGTTTTTCTCAGTGGATTTCTGAATATTTCAAGAACACTTTGTTGCCTTGCCACCGAAATTACATCAACAAGGCAGCTCACTGATAAAACACATCAAAATGACTTGAGTGCCTTTTGCTCCGCGTGCAGCCCGTTGTGCTCCTTGGCACCGCTCATCCAGCAATGTTAAAGCCCACAGACTCCTGACCTCATTTGTGCTCCGGAGGAACTTGTCATTGATCACCATCAATCACTCTTGCAAATCAACGAGACTGCCGAGGGGGAAGCGCAAGTACTATGCACCGTTGTCGCTCTCGGTCATCCGACATCGAACCAGTAACCTCACGAGAGGAGAGGCGCTCGTAACAGAACACGCATCCCCTCCAAAGAACCTCCCTGTGGGCACATTTCCACTCGCAGAACCGCAGGGATGTTCGCCGCTGTGGAGCATGGCCCGGTGCTCTGCAGCGACTCCAACATCCTGTGTCTGTCCTGGAAGGGCCGGGTGCCCAAGAGCGAGAAGGAGAAGCCGGTGTGCAGGAAGCGCTACTACGAGGAGGGCTGGCTCGCCACCGGGAACGGCCGGGGAGTCGTCGGGGTCACGTTCACGTCCAGCCACTGCAGACGGGACCGGCCCACCCCGCAGAGAGTCAACTTCAACCTCAGGGGGCACAACAGCGAGGTAAGAGTGCTTTATTGGGATAATGTAGACTAGATCGAGATGTAGTTCAAGTCCAAGCGGTGATATTTGTGTGCCGGAGTCTGTGGCGCTGCTGTTCACTTTTACTATTGTAGCATAATCCTCTCCAAGGGTTGTCACAATGAGCTCATTGTGGTTATTTTGCTTTCTTATCATAAAGATCAGCAGAGTAACGTCTAACGCCACTATCTGCTAAATATCCCTGTAAGTCGTATGTCGTGCTGTCGTGAGCGGAGATTGCACACGAGTTGCGTTTTCTGTGTTTGTGGGCGTAGCCGGTGGTCAAATGGAGAAAGTGGCTGTGTCAGCATTCCTTAAAGCAGCTGAGTGGAGAGTGGATGAATCCCGACACAGAGTGACTGAAGCACAGCAGAAATGTCATTTAACTCTGCCCACTTGAACCTGGCCCAAGCACTTCCATTTCACTTCTGTTGATTCAGTTTGTCCAGTGTGGAGGGTTTTTAATCCCTTTTTTGTTTTGCTTCACGTGGTGTTTGATTTCATTGATGACTTTAGAGTGATAACTGTTTGTGACACAGAGTATAATTCACCTTCAGCTTATTGTGGCATTAATACAAACAGCAGTGCACACATTTGTAAGTTTAATGTTTTTATACACTTATTTTAATTGGAATTTTATTGAGCTCCATGGAAAGACTTTCCCTGTCAATCCATTCTAATCTGGGGCCTTCTCACTATGAGGTGATGATGGTGTTGACTACTTAACCCAAGCAGCATACTTCATCTACTAAATGTTTCAGCTGTCTGTACAAATCTCGCACAGCTTGCAGGAGAAACAAATATCATTTCTAATCAGCCCAGCACCAGTAACAAGAGTAGTTAATGTCCTCTCCACGCCCTCTAATGATCTGATATAAAGCCATAAATAAACACTTTGTCAAATATTAAAGGCACCAATTTCCATTTCACATTTCCTGATGAATTCTGTTGAGTTTTGACCGATGCGTTTATTCACTCGTCTCATTTTTCATCCCAATTGTGATGGGAGGCACTATAAACAACAACAAACGGGTGTTTTGGGTGACTGTTACCTGTGTTATCTTCCACATTTGGCGATTGACTCTCCTCTGTAGTGCACTTTGCTTGGCGGCTGTTGCTGCCGGTGTGTAAATGACTGTGTGCGAATGAGAGGATTTGACAGATCATAAAGAGTGCCCTGAGACTAACAAAGTAGTAAAAATGCAATTTATAAGTAAAGTCCATTTGCTGTTAACTAATGTATTTGCATTGGCAGAAACCTTTCGCCCACATTTAATTCATTTACTTGAAACCGCTAAGTCGATGCATTTCAGTAACCTTTTTTTGTCTACCAGAACCGCTCCCTCAGCATTTAACGCGGCCCCGTCCCCTGACAGTCCTGTCCTTTCCACGTCAGCTTTGTCATTGCCGCCGCCGAGCGTCCTTTCACACGCATTAGCTCAGGCCGCGTCGCGAATGTGCGCGCGCTTCGATGCAATATGAACTCATCCAGTAGAACTTCTAGTCCTGCCAAGATCAATACTCATGTCAGCATGCTTAAGTTTGCCCATTATTCCTGTTGATGTATGGACCCGAGTGTCCTGTGATCCCTCTAATGCAAGTGAGCGCCTGAATGGATGCGTCTTTTGGGTTTGGTCCAACTTGGACAATGTAGTAAAGTAAAAGCCGGATCTAAAGCTGTGTGTCAGACTGATAGAGGACTCCTCTCCCGCAGTACATCACGTCGCCTGTACCTGGACGGAGGCTTTGATCTGCACTCGGACTCACTCGTGGTACAGAGATTGGCTCAGAAAGCTTCTGGGTAGAAAAGCATTTCACGCCGGGCTTCATATGTTGTGGAGACGCCGCCTGTTTTCCTCCTCAAGCGCCCATTTAAAGGTTTCCCATGATCTTCAGATAATGAAAAGGTTTTCCAAGCACTGTAATACATCCTGATGAACGTTTGTCCCCTCCAACCACTGCGACAGGTAATTACAGGGTCACAACTTCAAAAGGTGCAAGGTGTATGTGTGCTGCCTTGATGTTTCTGTTCTGTCCTCGCAACGCCACATCTGTGGGTGTGAGAAACACTCCGCTTTGTATTCTGCTCAGCCGTGCGTGAAAGTTGTGATAGGTGATCAGGTGAGTGCAGCTGGTATCGTCCGAGCCTGTTTTTAGGGAGGATTTTAGTTATATTTTTCTTACTTAATGTTGCGTCTTCTTGAGAATTTAACTCGGTAAATTTAATAACCCCAAGTCTACGATGACCCATATTTTTCAGAGATTTCCTCCGAGGTTTATAGCGCGTCTTAGAATTGGACCAATTTTACAATTAGCCTGTCTAGATCAATTTAAAATGCGATGGCTGAAATGTGATTCATCAGTCCTTTCATTGGGATTATTGTGCTCAACAGCTCCTGAACCAGAAAAAAAAAAAAATCTCAATGCAAAGAGAATGAGAAGCTGTGTGTTTGTCCTAATAAGCACATTTCGTGTTTTGTATACATGGGAGTAGATTACCCTAATCTTAAATTAGAACTGTATTGGCATGTCTGCTGTGTTGTTGCTAGAATTTGTACCGTAAAGTATTTACGTGTGTTGTCAGAACAGAGCAACTCCTCTTTTTAGACCAAAGTTAAATCAACCCGACAAAGAAGGGAGTGCAGAGCGGCAAGAAAAATTGTCCTCAATTGTCCCAGTGCTATTTTTATACCCACATTTAAACAGAGTGACTAACCTTTAGCGGCAGGCCTGTCACTTACACCACACTGAAATGAAATCGGAAATAGATGAAACAGAAACGCTACGTTTTCCATCTTTTTATGTGACTTAAAATGCTGCCAAAAAAAAAAAAAAAAAAAAAACCCCTCTGGGACGGGCGTCAGAATGGATCAACACTTCTTGTGACAATACGGAGCTTGTTTTTCCATTACGCCGCCTTCAGATGCTGAGCAGAGCGAACAGCTAGTCACTCGGAGTCCATTCATTCGCAGCAAGAACTGAACATCCCAGACAGGCTTGACAATGGCGATCGCCATGTTGACAGAAGTGTTGGCCGCAGCAGAGGTTTTTGGGCAAAGTGTCTGTCAGTATCCTGTCATCTGGGCGCGGTGATATTTGTCTTATGGTTAAATCATATGTGCATCGTTTGCTGTATGAGGAATATTGTAAATTCAGTTAAAGTCCCTTTTTAACAGATTACTTTTATTATATTGGATATTCAAAACTAACAGAGGAGATGTGATTTTGCAGCTTTTTAGCAGTTTGCAGCGTAGACTCTGCAATCTGCGTTACATTCTGTATGCATCAGGATCCTCTCACGCGTTTTCATATTGATAGAACATAATTGGAATTTTCTATTGTTCCTTGCATATGTTGCACAACGGTATTTATGAGCTTGAATCAAAGAAAACCTTGAACAATAGGTGACAGTCTCAAGTCGAGAGGGATTATCACTTGGTAACTGTTAATAGCTATGCTAACCAAATTTCTCGTGCACTGTGATTTTCTTATGAGTTACTGTGACTGAAAGCTGTTAGTAATTGTTATGAGCGTTTGCTTGATTGTTGAGCATGTACGTTTGCTGAACACTTGCACACAGAACAGCGCCGTTCTCAGGAGACTCGTGGGTGTGTTCGGGCCCAGAGGCAGGAGTCCCACCTGTTTGTTTCCCCTTGAGGTCAGATCAAAGCTTCTCTCCAAGGGAAAGATGGAGAAGTTTAACAAGACCCTAAGCCAACAGAAACAGGTGACACCAAGACACAGGCTTATGTTTACCGCTCCACTTTTAAAATTAAACTGGCAGTGCCTCTGAGCCTCTGCGGCTGACTTATTCACCTTATTCCCACCTGCCCACCCAACCTGCCTTCCAACAAACAGTTGTTTCAAATGAGGACAAAAAAAAAAAACCCGACAGAAACCCATAAATAGAATGAATAGATGGATGGTAAGACTTTTCTTTCATCTACTCCTTAACCATAGAAGTCCAGCCCGAAGTGATGAAGTTTAAGTAATCTATTATTTACGTCTGTGCAATGTTTTTACAAAACAATATCAAATACAACTCATGATTCAGACCATATTGGAGACTGCATGGCACAATGAAGATTTTTCCTCCACTGTTTGAGTCAGGCTCACTCACCTGGACTTCCATCATTACCTGACGCTGACCTGTACATCACAGCCTTTTTACATTATCCAATTAGTTCCCTCCTGTGCACCTCGGTTCTCCATCCTCATTTTCCTTCCCACAGTCTCCTCAGCTGAGCTTGCGACTGCGTTGCCTTTACACCTGTTTTGATTGAATACCTTCTCCTGCCCTCTCCCTCGCTGACTCCTTGTCATTGAAGGCCCGGCTCATGTCTGAACAGTGCATGTCTCCTTTGCTGCATTAATATGATCTCACTGAAATGTGCTTAGTGGAAATGGCTTTTAGTGTGCTAATCCATCCTTGGAGAGGACATGTTGCATAACACTCGGGCTTGACTCCTTGCTTCCAGCCAGGTGTGCTCGTCAGTGCACAGAAAAATATCTTGAAAAGGGACAGTGTGGCCTGTACCATGTTATTTGTCTTCGCTGCAAGCACTGTAGGGACACGCTTGGGTTACAGTGAGTCTGTTCCCAGGGTAAAACCATGTCTTTCTTATATAGACACTGGAAAGCTATAGAGAATACAGCTTATGCTCTTTGGACTGTATCTAATGCTTCCATGAGCTCATATTGCACATTTGTTTTTTGGATTAGGCCTTCTCAGTTAAGTTACTCAGGTCGCCTCAGTCACAAAATCTGTGTTTGGTCAGAAGCTGTGCCATGAGCATGAAGTGAGCCACTCCAGACATCTGCAGCTCAGACTACAGTTGACCGTGGAGTTCCACAGGGTTCTGTGTTAGGATGCAGATATTTTACATTATACATGCTCCCTGTAGGGAATAATTTAGGAAACACTCAATTTACTTACATTTTTGAGCAAATGATGCACAAATCTGTCGATCTATTAAACCAGATGATGATGGTCAACTTTTCAAACTAGAAGCTTGTCTTAAACTCCCTTCCAAACACACAAGCAACCTTTGACTTCAAGAAGAACCAGGGGCCCTGCAGGCTTAAGATATGAGCTTAATAAAATGTTTCTGAATCTACATGAAAACGGTGAAGGATCTGAACCAAACAACTTTGTCAGAAGTCCTGTGCTTAGTTCTCCAAGAAGTTCTAAAACAGCTTCTTTGCAAGTTCCGTTGACTGTGTGAATGTTCCGAGAACTGATGCTGCTTTGAAAGCAAGGGGTGGTAACACCAAACACTTTTTTTTGTTTGGTTTTTTTCCCCCCTTCAACTAATTTAATTTGCAATTTGCAAAGACCAACTTCGAACTCATAATATTGAAAAGCACACATGCAAATTCTTCCCCAGCCTTAAGCTTAAACAGTGTTGTGCATATATTTGCTCATTTATTTTTCTGGTTGTAGTCCTTGCAATGTTTCTTCTATATGATTTGTTAATGATGTCCCACATTCTGTTTGAAGCTGTGTAAATGTGAAAATGTCCTAATGCATGAACCAGGAAATAGGAAAGTTAATTTTGCTCTGTACCTGCAAAACACGGTCAACCCTCACTTTGGTCCCAGCAAGACACTAGGGATGGAATAAAATGCAAACCAAGACAGTGTAGGCGTGAACACTGTGCCAGCCTTCCGAGCAGAAATGACCAGTGACCACATGCATAATTTAAAAGAATTAGAAACATGCAATTTACCCTTGTCTTACTCACTGGTCTGGATAGCACGGCGCTTTGTGTGCCGAAGTCCTCTTTATTCAGGTTTTATAAACACTTTGGTTTAATTTATTCGCTGGTTCTTTCCATAAGGTTTTCAGCATAAATGCACAAAAACAGTCTGCTTTTCCTATGCATTATATTTAATGAATATTTAATAGTTGTTGTTTTTTTTTCATTATGAGTTTAAGTAAGTCTTTGTTTGCACGTGATCCCCTCTGGTCCCTCATTGTCTTGTGGCTTTCCCCTCTCATCCTGTCCGTCTCCATGTGACGTCTGATCTCCGGGATCGCTGCGTCACAGAGCGGTGCTCAGCTGCGCGGCTCGCAGGACGCCTGACCAGCTCACACTAATCTCCACACTGTGCTAAATTTACAGACACTTTATTCTCACCTCTGTGGGGCTGCAGTTGTGTCCACACACGTGAGATGCAGCGTGTGTGAAGCCTCAGGAAACGTATCCCTTCATGCATTTTGTTGATGTTAAACCATGTGCTGTATATGAAATATACAAACTGGAGCTCATGTCTAATGTAACGACTCGGTCTCCATTGGTGGGAACTGAATTACGCTGTATATAACACTTTCTGGAAAAGTCCTTGTGCACGGATATGTGTTATCTTTGTCAATGCCGCTGCACAAGCCTGTTAGGTTTGCGCCCAGTGAGCACTGCTGCATGAGCGACCGCTGCGCCTGAATGATACATGTAGGGCCGCCTTTAACGGCCCGTGAATGCGGTCAAATCAGAATGACATTTAGACCTGCGACGGGCCGCCTCTCGGTGTCCTCGGCTTGCCAGCTGAGGCCTGCACATGAGGATGTACACCCCTCGGAGTGAGACTGAAAACACGCTGAATCTGGCTCACAGGACGCTGTACTGCTGAGCGAGGACAGCCAGGAGTGATGAGTGCTGCTGTGCATGCGTTACACTCCAGGAACATGTGTTTTCGTATCAACAAGTTGGGTGACGGAGCACGCTCAGGTTCACCAAGGAGAAAAACTGACAGTGACAAATGGGGAAATATGCAGATGAAATGCATCAGCTGCTTCAGCTTTTCCATTTGTCACAATTTTTCTCCAAGTTTAACATTGTTTTTGTGTGTGTGTGTGTGTTATCGAAACTGTAAATAACAATTAAAATCCTCCCCTTGTTCATTTAAGCAAATTTTTTCTTTTTCTCGGATACTAATGCTGTTTAGATAATCATGTATTCTAAGTGCTTTACATTAACAAACCTGTATAATTGCCAATAGCAATAAGAGAGGTGAATAAAAACACAAAAATAAACAGAAAACATCAATTACTGAGAAAAAAAAATCCCACTAAAAATAAGGGTAAAAAATGACAAGAGATAAATATACAGCGCAATATAAACATCTGCCTGTCATTGTTCAAACTCAGGTCAGAGTTCATGTTCAAGACAAAATTTGTGGCTTTGTTGCTGATTTTTAACCTCACAGATTGAAGGAGAATGCTTGCATTTAGTCTTTCCCTATTGGCTTAAAAAAAAAAATCTCCTTCCCTTTTATCAATGTTGGTGCAGTGAAACTTTGACCTGCTCAGTAGATTTACTAAATACATGTAAGTCTCTTGGTGAAAGGATGTAAATCTGCATAGCTATGATTGCACAACTTATCATATCTAAAGTGTGGGTTGTTAAGTACAAATTTGAAATTGCACAAAGAAATCATTTTCATTTCGACAGGAAATAGGGTTGAAACCAGTTTAGTGCTGCGCAGGAGATGCAGGACGGTGTGTCTGTTTTCAGCTCCATAATATACAGCAATATGAAGGGATACAAAGTTATATTTCACAATTCATGACTTCAAGATTTCGTTAAACGGCAGAAATTTGCCACTGGTGGATGCTCTTGGTCACAATTTGGCTCGTTGGTGCCCGTCCCTGATTTATGTTGTTCACAAATGATTGAATCATCTCGGTTTTCCGTCTCTGTTTCCCTGTGGTATAAAATCGAGCGCAAATTGAACCGGGAGGTTGAGTGCAGGGGTAATGAGGGGATGGCGTTGTCGTGTTGTGAAAAAGAGCAGGGCTGGCTCTCAGCCGCTGATCTGTTGGACTTGAACTCCGAGAGCGTAAGCCCGACTAAAACCTGCCCCACGTTTTGTGTGTCTGAGCGTGTACGGCCCACGTGCTTCCCTCAGCGAGAGCAGAGCCGCTCTCCTCTTAGGATTATTCCCCCTGAGAATAGGCTGAGTCACGCTACAGAGGACCAAACACACACACACACTGAGAAGAGGGCGCAGCAAGGTTGTAATGTGTGCCTTCAAGGTGGGTGACACTGATAAAGGAAGCAGCTATAAACAGATTGATCTCTTCTGTTCATTGCTTAAGTGTTTAATACCTTCCTCATCTGGAAAAGACACTTTGAACCCCAGATGACCCTCCACTCAATCCACCTCACACATGCAGAAACCCATGTTTTTGAGAGCTGTTTACACGCCTAATCGTCTGACTGTACAAATTATAGATTTAAAATTAACATTTTAGAAGCATTTCCATGAATAAGAAACAGTGAGAAGGGATTTGGTTTAACTCACTTTGATTTTCTCACACGAGCAGCTTCTGTCTTTAATTAAAAATAGCCTTACCCTGCTTTGTCAAATGTTTCTATTGTGATGTTATATTTAGCCCTTTCAAACATGTAAACTAGGGCTTTACTATTTTAGACCTCAGATGTTTTGTTAGATTTGCATCAGTGAGAAACTCAGAAAAATTAAAAAGTCCACCTCTCACTCCGGCACAGCAAGGAGGAAGACTTGAAAAGAGCGTGTGGTGTGAAGGAGTTCATCTGCATCTCTGCAGCGTCAAAGCATTCAGGTAATGGTTTGAATTCTTCTGTGTTTCCCTGAAGGTGGTGTTGGTGCGGTGGAATGAGCCTTTCCAGAAACTGGCCACGTGCGACACAGACGGGGGGATTTTCGTGTGGATCCAGTATGAAGGCCGGTGGTCCGTGGAGCTGGTCAATGATCGTGGAGCTCAGGTAATGTCAATAATTGATTGGATTAGCACTGCAGCTAATGTGAAGCTTCATGATCATTCCTGTATTCTCGTATTTCCCTCCCAATTAACCAAATTTTTCTTTGTATTTGGAAAAACAAACATTTGCTTGCTTGAATTGAAATGTGAGCAGATATAATTACAGAATAGTTTGTCATTTGTCCTCCACAGTTCAATGTCTTCACGAACACATTTTATGATTAAAAAGTGAAGCTTAATTGTTTAGTTATTGTGTTGATGGTAGGTTTGAGAATAAAAGGCTGAAAAAAAAAACAAAAGATCATGTCATGTGTGCTGCTGGTAAGAAACAGATTAAAAACCGAGTAGTGAGTCAGTTAACATCGTTTTACTGGTGTGATGACCTTCCTCAGTAGCAGTGAATGCACCAAAGGTGAAGCATCCAAGATCCTCTCATAGCAGTCAGTTCTTTTATCGATCAGCATATCCACTGGAGACGTTAACGCCACGTTTCTTCACGCATATTGTAGTGACTTTCCCTGCAGTCGAGCTTCCTTCGTCCTCGTGGATACCTCTGTGCTCCCGTTCCTCGTCAGTTTTGCAAAGCTCGCATGTCACGCGCTCTTGTTTTGTGAAGCGTGAGCTGCTCCCACTCCACTGAAGTTTCCTTTAAAAACACTGTCTCTGCTCTGAATCTGCTTCACTGCTTTGAAATGGCTTAGTTTTTTGTTTAATAAATTTGGCTTCGGTCAGCCAGTGTCACTGCATTGGCCACAAAGTCTGCAACATGGCGAGTGATTTTTTAAACTATCAATATGTGTTATAATATAAAATATAGGATTAAGAAATTTCAAATAAGTTAAAGTGACAAACCTCCTTAAGATCTCATCCCCACAACTTTGTCTCAATCCTTTCCCCCCAAACTCCTTCTGCTGCTGAAGCAAAACTGTTTCAACACTAAAACTCTTTCTATTGTGTAGCGTTGTACAACTGAGCTGCCAGACACATTAGTGAATTTACATATCCATGAATTTTCTTGGCAAAATAAGATTACCTTTAATTCATAAGACTGGAATCATTTTGTTATTGACTGAGTCGTTTACTTTGATAATTTGCCAGCAAAGGGAAATCTTTTTTGTTGTTGTTTTTTCACTTTGCAGGTGATAATTTATATAACTGCCAAGCAAACATAGCTGATGAGTTGGCAATTAGTAAATGTCATATCATGACAGTGACTTATCTTTTTACTTATTCAGGTGACAAGTCTAAACATTAGTCATGTATTCACATTTCATATCCTCAAAAAAGAGCCTCTCTTGCTTTTTTTATTGCCAGTAAGTGTTTGTGCATTATGCTGACATAAAACGTGGGCCTGTCAGTGTTTTTAGTCTGTAGGATGAATAAGCGTAATAAGCACTGATGCATTTAAAGCTCTTGAATTGCATTTTTTAAAACGTGTTTTCTTCTTGCTACTACTTGGAAGTATTGAGATTTTTGCCAATATTTTGTTATTTTGTTGTAAATGTAGGTGAGCGACTTCACCTGGTCCCACGACGGCACCCAGGCCCTCATCTCCTATCGGGACGGCTTTGTCCTGGTGGGCTCTGTCAGTGGGCAGAGACACTGGTCCTCCGAGATCAACCTGGAGAGCCAGATCACCTGTGGCATCTGGACTCCAGACGACCAGCAGGTAAACACACACACAGGCGCAACTTGTGGGTCGTGAAGGTTTTTGCTTTTTCTCAAAGCATTCAGCCTGACTTTCAGCTCTAATAGATGTTGAAAATGTAGGGTTTTTTTTTTTATCAACTCCTTTCCTATTCCTGAGCGTGCCTCTCTCGCTGCCCGAATCTAATTTGTCCCTCTGCCTTCCATTGCCTGATAACACTTCACTGTTTCCTCCCAAGGTGTTGTTTGGTACCGCAGACGGACAGGTCATAGTGATGGACTGCCACGGGCGCATGCTGGCCCACATACTGCTGCATGAGTCGGATGGCATTGTCAGCATGTCCTGGAACTACCCCAACTTCCTGGTGGAGGACAGCAGCGAGAGCGACACGGACTCTGACGACTACTCCCCGCCGCAAGGTGCGCTGCCCAGCATTGGACGTGAACAGAACCGTGACCGTCTCCCACCTTCAACAAACCAACACACAAACATAGCATATCAGATTTTTGTATTTACTGCTTTCAAACGTTCAGTGCCGTGTTCTTTTCTCCTCCTGCTGTGCTAAATTTCCTCTTTCCTTTAACCCCACTCCAAGCGGTAAAAGTCGAAAAATGCTTCCCTTAGCCGGAACACTGATTATGCTCTAACTCACTAATTAAAGCGATCGATATGAATTGATTGACCCCGATAGAAATGATCCCTCAAGTCGACAACCTGACGGAGACGCCGGGCCTCGTCCTCCTCCGGCTGCGGGACGCCGCCGTCATGATAAACGACGGCGAGCCGTTATCAGTGCTCAGTACGGCACAGTGCACACCAGTCCCTGCAGCAGCGTCTGTCTGCTTTAATGGAACACCTGCTGCAAATGTCGGTGCTGTTTTTGGACCAAACAGTCTCACCTTATTGCTTTTTTTTTTTTTCTTCCAACTTTAAACAGGGCATTAAACCTCATAGACTAATTAAAAATAGCATGATTGATATATGATCTTCTCTTCTTTAATATGTTATTTAAAAAGTTAATGTTGACTATAGGAGTGATTGTTTTTTTTTCCACAATGGTGGTGTGATTTGTGTGATTCTAGTCTTATCCGTTTGTTCTTTTCTCTCCTCAGTGCACAGTCAGAAACCACTGCTGACTGTCAGCTTCACATCTGGAGACATCAGCCTGATGAACAACTACGACGACCTCTCACCCACCCTCATCCGCACCGGCCTGAAAGGTGTGCAGATTGCTCTAAACCTTCAAACTACTTTGTCTCTCTTTTGTTTGTAATTCACCAATTCATCCATTCCTTTTGAGAACGACGAATGTTTCGGGAATGTTTGATGAGCACGTTTCTCTGCTTCTGCTGCAGATGTGGTGGTGGAGTGGTGCTCACAGGGGGATTTACTCGCTGTGGCGGGGATGGAGCGGACGATTCTCTCCCTCGACCCCTCCTGCCCTCCGCCCACCAGGAACGCCATCGTCAAGTTTTACAACGTCCGGGGCGATCACATCTACACACTGGACACACCAGCACAGGTGCAACAGAAGAGCGGTCTCAGCGCTCACATAACCTACGTGCATTCATTCAATATTGACTTTTTTATATTAAATTAGTGTCTTTTTATGTCAGATTGATTCTCTACTGTTATTATATAAGTTAACTTACAATGGTAGCTGAGAAAATACAATCTGAACATCTGTTTCCACTGTAACCTTGTGAAACGATGCTGTGCTCTCGTCATTCATTGCACTGCAGCGCCCCATCACCACGCTCTGCTGGGGCCACCGGGACTCTCGCCTGTTCCTGGCGTCGGGCCCGGCGCTCTACGTCGTGCGGGTGGAGCACCGTGTGGCCGCCCTGCAGCTGCTCTGCCAGCAGGGCATCGCCACGGCGGTGAAGGAGGAGAAAGACGTGGCCAAGCTCACCATGCCGTCCCGCCTCTGCTCCTACGTCACCGCCGCCTTTGCCCCCACCATCAAGGTAACGCAGGACGGGAGGGATTCAGAGCCGGAAAAGCAGGAGAGCACAGATGTCTTTGTGTTTTCAAAGCAAGTTGAAGAAAATTAGAAAGATTTTTTTATTATATTGAAAAGCTCAACACTGTGAAAAAGTTTTGTATTTCCTATATAATTGTGTAAGATCACCTTTATGCCGTCCGATGCTATTTTCATGTTGTTATTGTCGTTTCCAGCCGCCCATACCAGATCCAAACAACATGAGGGATTTTGTGAGCTACCCGACGTCCGGAAACGAGCGCCTGCACTGCACCATGAAGCGCACGGAGGATAACCCCGAGGTCGGGGGACCCTGCTACACCCTTTACCTGGAGTATCTTGGGGGTCTGGTGCCGATTCTCAAGGGCAGGCGGATCAGCAAACTGCGGCCTGAGTTTGTCATCATGGACCCCAAGACTGATGGGAAAACAGGTGGGACTTACTTGTTGGATCTAATATATAAGTGGGAGAATTTATGTTTTTATTTCCAAATACTCCAGAAAACTTGTTGTGTGTGTTCTTCTCAAACAGATCGAACCCTCTCGAGTAGTTTTCCATCATTTGTGGAGCTGGCACGGGGCAGACTAGGCCCATGTTAATTAAAAGCTGCTTAATGGGGGCTCTGATGGCCCCCAGGTTCCTCGTAAATCAAGCCTCTCCCCACTCGGTGATAAATGAAGCCAGCCACGAAATGGTTCCAGCCCGTTCACACTCTAATGTCCGTCAGATAAATTAGCTTGACCTAAAATGGAGCAGCAGGCGTACTTTAAAGGCTCTGTATGAAGAGAGGAGGAGGAGCACAAGTAAAAAGAAATCAAATTACAGAACGGCCGTCTGAAAGGAAGCCGTTTTAATGTTGGTACATAAAATGATAAAATATAGTTGGAGCATCGTCTTGTTTTCCATAAATGTTTTGTTTCAGTGTTAATATAGCGGAACAAATATAGCTGAACAAGTAATAACTGTATAATTCACCAGTATTTCAAAGAACAGATCCTAGAAGTTTCCAGTGTTACTGCATTCAGAATGTATTTTTACCGTTTGGATATGAGAACTTTCCCTCTTCCCAGCTTTACAGAAATGCATCACTAGAATCACATCAATGGCTGCTGTGGTTGTATGAGCTGACGAGTGACACTTGATTTGTTTTTTTTGTTTTTTTTTAGTTTAATTTAAAATTTTATTATTCCTCAAATGCGGTTTTCACACAGTTTGTCATGTTGTTGTTTTTGTCCTCAGATGAGATCTACGGGAACAGCCTGATATCGGCGATGATCGACAGCTGTAACTGCTCTGACTCCAGTGATATCGAGCTGAGCGATGACTGGGTGGGCAAAAAATCTCCAAAGATATCGCGGGGAAGCAAATCCCCCAAACTCCCCAGGTAAGCAAACACTGGCCTGCGTTTGTTTCAGCATGCTGCATCTTACAAGTGTGTGTTTTGTTGTTTTTTTTAATTTGACGCTTGGTTCTTTCACTTGCAAAGGATTGAATGAAATGGACAAGAGCAGTTTGGTTGTCTTTTACCTTCCTCCTGATAACACAAAACTTAAAGTCTAACTAAGCTAATCATCTTTCTGGCTCTTTTTGTTTTGTTTGCCTGCATGCCTAAACCTTCTTTTTTCCATTTGCCACCTTCTCTGTAGAGACTTAGTTTGTCCCTTTACCAACAGGATCAACATTGATCCCAGAAAATCCCCCAAACTGTCCCGCGCTACGCAGGAGATCTCCAGATCCCCTCGGCTACCCATCCGAAAACCCTCCATAGGGTCGCCCAGTCTGACGCGAAGGGAGTTTCCTCTCGACGACATCACCCAGGTACATGTTAGATTATACAGAGAAGTCAGGCGATCATGTGTTTCTCTCTCTGTTTGTTTTATTGTCTCTGTGTTCACAGCAGCAGCATGTGAAAGTCTGTGAATATGATTCCATGTGAACAATAAATATTTGTTTCCCTTCCAGCAAAATTACCTCGCTCAGGTCACATCCAATATTTGGGGAACGAAGTTCAAGATCGTGGGGCTGGCCACATTCTTGCCAACAAATCTCGGTGCAGGTAGGTAACCTTTATTTTGATTCAAGCGGACACTAAGATGTGTGTTTGATGTTGCACTGCAACAAAACACAGATGCATCTGCAAGACATTAAAATGGTTCTTCACTGGAATCCTCATTGCATCAGTCTGCATCTCTTTTCAACAGTCTTGCATTAATTAAAAGTCCAGCGGCGCTAACAAGATGCAGAATGAACATTTAGAACAGACCAAAGCAGTAAAAGCACAGGCTGTGTGCTCGAGGTTTTGTTGTAGCTCAGTAGCATGAGTGCTGTCTCTGTATGCACTGGAGGCAGACGAGGTGAGTGTCATCACACATTCTAGATTTGCTTGAGTCTATCACGGTGAGTAATACACGTCTGAGGTGGAGAGCATAAATAAGTTCTTGTTTTTGATTAATGATTAATGATTAATGATTAGTGTGACTTAAGATGGGCCAAGTGATCAGGTCTTATTGAAATATTAAAGTAGACTTTAGAGATGGTAAATCTGGACAAGGTTTCACATTTAATGTCACTTGACTTAAAAGCACTAAAACACAAAACCTGTCAAACTTACGGTGAAGTTTTCTTCTCTCTTCTCAGTTATCTACAAGACGAGTCTCCTCCATCTGCAGCCCAGACAGATGACCATCTACTTGCCGGAAGTGCGCAAGATCTCCATGGACTACATCAACCTGCCGGTCTTCAGCCCCAATGTTTTCAGTGAAGACGAGGATGACCTGCCCGTCACAGGTCCTGCTGGTGGCGCCGACGACAACCCACCGTGCACGGTCAACATCCCAATCGCCCCCATCCACAGCCCTGCCCAGGCCATGTCCCCTGCCCAGAGCATTGGTCTGGTTCAGTCCCTCTTAGCCAATCAGAACGTCCAGCTGGATGTCCTCACCAATCCCACAGCGAGCCCCGCTGGAGCCGCCGGCAGCGGGCCAGACCAAAGCCAGGACGCCATCCTGACGGCTCAGTACACGGTGCCCACCCGCTACTCCAGCCCTGGTCAGGTCATATTCGGGGGGCTGGAAGTGGGCCGACTCGTGGTCGGACCTCCACCCTCTCATCATCCCTCCCAACAACAGCAGCAACAATCCAGTCAGCATCAACAACAGCAACAGCAACAACAACAACAACAACAGCAGCAGCAGCAACTGCTGCAACACCACCAACAAATCCAGCACCACCAACAGCAACTTCAGCAGCAACACCTCCAACAACAACAGCAGCAGCAGCAGATGCTCCAACACCAACACCTCCAACAGCAACAGCACATTCAGCAGCAGCTCCAGCACATACAACAACAACAACAACAACAGCAGCAGCAGCAGCTCCAACAGCACATACACATACAGCAGCAGCAACAACTACAACAACAACAGCAACATCAACAAATTCAGCAGCAACTGCAGCAGCAGCAAATGCACCACCAGCTGCAGTCTCAGCAGCAGCAGCACCACCATCAACTTCAGCAGCAGCTTCAAATTCAAATCCCAGTTTCCTCCATGTCATCGGGACAGCTTTCCAATGCGGCGCTGCACCAGCTGCAGCCCGGCGCGCTGCAGATCCAGATCCCTCACCCGCCGGCCGATTTGGTGGCTGAGAGAGCAGCGGGCGGCGAGCACGAGCACTTACTGAAAATCAAAACCACCCGGTCGGCTTCGCAGCTGGCCGAGGGCGACACGGTGGTGTTCAGCACCCCTCTAGAGCTCAGCAAGATGAACCCCCCGCCCCCGTACCCCGGGACAGTGGCCGCTGCCGTGGCCGCAGCCGCCGCCGCCGCCGCTGCCGCCTCAGCCTCCGCTACAGCTTCCGGGACTGCACCTGGAACGGGAGGGGGCACGGGTGGAACTCCTCCCCCTGGCGATCTTTGCATGAAAAAGGGAGATTTCCCACTTTACCCTTCAGGTCAGCAGCAAGCGCAGTACCCCACGCCACTGGGCTATGAGCGGATAACGACGTTTGACAGCAGTGGGAATGTGGAGGAAGTGTGTCGCCCTCGAACGCGCCTCGTCTGCAATCAGAATGTGTACACACTCCAGGGTCCTGGCAGCTCCGCCACTCTCAGGGTCACCTCATCTTCTGCTGCAGCTGACAAGAAGATCCAGTTGCCCTACTCCTCAGCTACTCTCAACAGACTCACTGCACCTCGTTATTCCATACCCAGTGGAGACCCACCTCCTTACCCTGACCCAGCCAATCAGAACGGCGCTTTGGGTAGGAACCCTGCACAGAGGCTCGACAGCAGCCTGATCCACGCCACCCTCAGGAGGAACAGCCGAGAGGCCGCACTCAAAGTTTCCCAGATGCTGGAACCGCCTAGACCACTGCCTCCCAAGGCTAAGAACAGTAGTGCACTAGCAGCCTCATTCCAGCAGAGGGTGCCAACAGCCTTATACACCTGCAGTCAGTGTAGCAGTGGCTCCAGTGTTGGAAGCACTGCCCCAGGGAGTGCTAATGGGATCGCAGGAGGGACTATTATCAGGCAGGATTTCCCTCCGGGGAATGGCGCGCCACACAGCACAGTCATTGTTCACTCCAACAGCGGCACTCCTCTGGCCTCCCAGTCCTCGTACAGCCTGATGAGCTCGCTCGAAGGATCGGGAGCCGGAGCTGGAGGAGGCAGTAACAGAGACCGGGCCGATTATGTGAATTCAGCTTTCACAGAGGACGAAACGCTGAACCAGTCCCTGAGGCATTTGGCCCTCGGCTCGAACGATGCATTGGGGCTGGTAGTTAAACGCCCACCTCCCTATCAGTGGGATCCAGCCGCCACAGAGGAGGTGTGGGTTCCTCAGGAACGGACAGCATCTCTGAACTCTGCAGTCCCCCCAGGACCGCACAAACCTCCCCCTCTTATTCTTAGCCCAACTCAGCACTTGGATGTAACCAGGCTGCCTTTTGTTCTTTCTCCAAAGTCCCCCACCAGCCCCAGCGCCGCGTCATTCCAGGCTGCTGCCGCAGCGACAGGCTACCAGATCTCTCTCCAGTACTCCTCTCCTGCCACTGCGTACTCTGGAGCCCAGCTCCAACCCACCCCGCTGTCGCCACGCCCCTGCTCCTCCCCGAAGGAGGTGGTGGCACCAGTTCCCTTCTCCCAGCAGGACGCGACCCTCGTGATACCGCCGGGTTACTCGGCAAACCTCGCCAACCTCGCCTGCTGCCCGCTCCCGCCCATGTATCCCGGAGGAAGCGCGTGTGCCGGGCTTCCCATCCCTCCCATTGCGCTCCACACCCCGTGGGGTACCTACAACTCCTGCCCCCCGATGCCCAGTCCCGCCGTGCCACTACCGCCCAAAGCCTCCCACATGGTAGCTGAAAAAAATGTGGCCTCGCCGCCTCCCCCTCCCCCCCCACCCCCTCCTCCACCACCAGCAGAGCTGCAGAGTCACGGGGGGCTGCAAGAGGCCATGGCGGAGGCAGGGGAAGGTTTCCAGGAGGTGCTCTCTTTGACCGAAAGCCCCGTCCCACAGCGGTCTGAGAAGTTCAGCAAAAAGAACCGCAAGCGTGTGGACGGTCGGGCCGAGGAGGGCAACGTGCCGCCGCTGTCCGAAGGTAGCAAATCCAAAAAGGAGGGCAGAGCGCTGGGCGACTTCAATTCGCTCATCTCCAGTCCTCGGCTGGGAGGCAGGGACAAGAAGAAGCTGAAGGGGCAGAAGGAGCAGCAGCTGAAAGCAAAGAAACTGAGTAAAGCCACTGCCAATAGCGAGTTCCAGGACAGTTCAGAAAGTGAGCCCGAGCTGTTCATCAGCGGGGATGAGCTCCTCAACCAGTGCCAGAGCGGGAAGAAGGGCTGGAAGAGCAAGAGGAACATGAGAGCCGCCAGCGAGCTGGACGAGATCAAGTGTCGAAAAGCCAACGAGAAGGAGGACAGAGGGCTGGGGAGCCAGGGCTTCGTTTATGTCATGGCAAACAAGCAGCCTCTGTGGAATGAAGCCACGCAGGTCTATCAGCTTGACTTTGGCGGGCGGGTCACGCAGGAGTCCGCCAAGAACTTTCAAATCGAACTGGAAGGCAGACAGGTGAGACCGCTACCGTTGCATCTTATTGATTTGTGTGTGTTACCAGAATGTATGGAGTTTCTGACTTAAACGAATCACCTTACTTCCCTTTTTCTGAAAACTTTGCGTGTTTTCTTAAACACAGGTGATGCAGTTTGGCAGGATCGACGGCAACGCCTACATCCTGGACTTCCAGTATCCCTTCTCTGCGGTCCAGGCCTTTGCAGTGGCTTTGGCCAACGTCACTCAACGCCTCAAATGAGATGATCCCTCCCTACTTACCCCGAGTTATATCTGGGATTTAAATGCAATCTGTCGGAGGGGCACAGTTGTTTCGTTTGAGTTTGATAAAACTCTTGTGAGTGGATTTTTAGGAGAGGAAACACATACCAGCCCTGGCCGTAGAGAGAAACACAATCACGCTGCACTACACAATGCTGCCACTGGAGTTGGTGCAATAAGCATTGGCTGCATTGGGCGAGGATGCCGTCGCGGCGACTCCAACTGGCAGCCAAGCGGCATCCTGCAATGCATGTAGGGCCAAAGAGCTGAGCTTTGCTAATCATCATGCAAATAAACGCTGCTTTAGCTTGAAGGAGCTCACAGACGTGTGAACCGATGGGTCGCCTGAGAGAGAGGGATTATCAAGGTTCAGTTTTTTAAAAGAAGCAGCAGTAATACTTGAAAACCACACTCTGGAGATCAAAGGTGTTTATCCCCAGAGCGCACAGGTACCACTGGGCACTGAAATCCATTGCTGTACAAACCTTTATTGAGACAGTTACCACTTTAATATACTGCTTTTGCTTTTAGGATTTTATTACATGAAAAACATGGCGGAGGCTCGGAGGGTCTTTGGGTTTTTGCTCTCTGCCATTCCTTTTGTTATTATCTCAGCGTATCTTGGCTGGAGTCGAGGCTTAGATATATGCATCATTTAGGAGCACTGCTGCAAGTTTAGACTTTCCACTGTTGTGAACGGTGCACCACTGTTAAAAAGGTCAAGGTGAGCTGCAGTCCTTTTCACGTGGAACTTTGAAGGAAGAAGAAATGTTTCTGCCACACGGATTTAATTTGTACGTACATGTTGTCTGTTCATCTTTCGCGATATGGATTTTATCATTTTAGTCTTTGTGATATACAATCCTCACACGTCATCATGGCTTCACTTGTCTGCTTTGTTTGGGAGACTGAGTTTGAATATTGCTGTGTGGTCTGGGGAATTCACGTGGCAGTGATGTGCAGAATAACTCTGGCTGACATGCCCTCTAATGAGTGAATTCTTTACAAATGGTGACCCCTGAACATGTTGCCAAGGCCGAGATTGAACGATCAGACCTCTGGCATGAAGCAGCCCGTCACCTGCCGTCACTTCTGTGAAGTGAATGTATCATTGGGGGGTGGGGGGGGGTGGGGGGGGGGTGGGGG
The DNA here is from genome assembly GCF_902148845.1 of Salarias fasciatus. Classification (NCBI taxonomy): domain Eukaryota; kingdom Metazoa; phylum Chordata; class Actinopteri; order Blenniiformes; family Blenniidae; genus Salarias; species Salarias fasciatus. The sequence continues at coordinate 16,773,658 of NC_043759.1, forward strand.
GGGGGTGGGGGGGTGGGGGGGAGAGCTGTCCCCACTCCTAAAAGACCACAGTATAACATGTAAGCAAGGTACAGGAAATATTTTTGTATATTTCACCTATGCCATTTCATACTATTTTCATGTGGATACTCATTGGTTATATGTGGACGTTGTAAAAGAGACTTGGGTGATGCCGACAAATCTGTTTACACCTGTCTCCACTGTGTTCTAAGTGTAATTTCAGGTGTGGAGCCGCGCTGTTGTACTGTGTAGGTCAATAGCATTAGCTACAAGAGAAGCTGTTCACTGAATCTTTGAAGTTGGAACTCAAATGAAGAATGAAGCTGTTGAAATCTATTTCGTAAGCTGACTTTAAAATCTGAAAAGCTGGTTTATTCTCATCCTTGTGCTAAGTTTCTTTCGGTGACGCTCGTGTTGAATTGCGAATACGAAGCAGGGCCAGCTTGAAGGGAGGGTGGGATTTTATACACTACATTATTACAGATATCCGGTTTGGCTTTTTAAGTGCATACGATGGCAGCAACAACATTAAAAAAAAAAAAAAAAAAGCGAATGAATGAATAATTTGGGTAGCTATGATCATGATCACCTCAAACGTTTGTGCCAAAATCAAAGTTAAAACCAACAGGCTAAGAGGGAAGCGAAACTCTGAATATCACTCAAGACCAGCACTGTTTTCGAGGTCTCGGAATTGATGAGAGTTTGACACTCTTCAGTGTGATTGTTTCATATTAAAACAAGATGCATGTGCGTTAGCGCGGCGGATCGTAATGAAGGGGACTGGAGAAATAAACCTCAAGTTACTAAAGATTAAAAAGAACATGAGCATGTCATGAGGAAACACCCACCTTCTTGTGTTAGTTGTGCAATATTTTCTTAGGGAAAAAAAAAAAATCCTTTGTCATGACTTTTGACGTTTTTATTTCAGCATCTCACTTGCTGGTCTGTACAATTTATTTATGAGATTATTTCCTAACGGAGATGGGAAAAATATCTATACATACTGTATATTGTGGAGTTTTCTGAACATTTTTTTTTTTTTGTGTTGATTGATTAAGATTAAAAAAAAAAAAAAAGTTTGTTGCAAGTGTAGCCTGAGATGGGACAGCGGGGGTGGGCTCAGAGTGGAGGGGAGGGGCTTTTTTTTCCCAGTGTTTTTGTGAAGTTTTCATTGGATGGAAAAAGATGTGAATGAGTAAGTGCCCAGTTTAGTGTAGTTGGTAGACTAGTTCTGTAGAGTTTACGTGTTAAGTCGAGGTGTGTCTGTATTCAGCTGTGCAAATCCCATCAGTGTTAAATCTATTATCTCCGGATGTGTGTGTTCATCATGGCTTCTTACACATAAAAACACACATGCATCATTCACATGAGTTCACTAGTGTACCTCACTGAGCTCTTCATGTTCATCGCTTATGGACTTGGTTAAGGATTCACTTTAAACTGATGATGACCTGTTGTAGATATTCCTAGGATCTGGATTTTCTTTAGAAAAGATGATGTGCTTTGTATTTGTAGATGTAGACTTAAATATGGCAAAAACAACTGAAAAAATACGCGACTGATTTGGTGACTGAACGTTTATAGTGAATGGGTAGTAAGGCATGCCATGTAAATTATTTTATAATTGTATATGTCACGCATCTTTTGAATAAAATGTCATTGTTTCAGAAAAAAATCGGAGTCTTGTCTTGCACATACACATTTCTCAATCCAAAAGGTTTTTGATTCTTAAATCTGCAACAAAGGAATCTGAGTTTGAAAACAGGAAAATGCAGTATTAATGTCCAGCAGTATGAAATGACTAGATAATTCCTCCCAATCACATGCTTATTTGCAAATTTTGTTAATGTAAAAAAACAAATCAGATCTATTCAATATGTTTGGCATTATTTCCAGAATACTTTTTTTTTTTAAATAATTAAGGTTTAATCATCAGTGTCAACACACATTTTACAACTGAAGTGATAGAAATTATATGGAAAATGAATTGTTTTCATGATAATTGTGATGGGTGGTGGAGGAGTAATATTCTGTTCAGTTTTCATTACATTAAGTACTGTTAAAATATTCTCATGTGCATATATTGATGAATGGTGGAGTATAAATGTCAGTGGCATATTCAAATAACATAAAAGCAAGATTTTAATGGTGAGTTTCTCACACCAATAGTCTCTTCACTAACAAATATATGATCAGATAAACAGCTACACATGGTTTTATCAATAACAGGCAATGCTTTCGATGACTAACATGAATTGCACGTTTTGTAAAGGATGAAAACTGCATCATCACCTATCTGACACATCTAAATTACTTTATTTTGTCAATACATTGCTAAAGATGTGGAAATGGGACATCCACATTTTGCTCTACGAGGACCTTTCAGAGCGTTCCCATTTCCGAGTTACACGTGAACGCCTCATTTTATGCAGGAAATGACTAAATTGTGTTTTTCTTTTTTCTTTTATGTTTTTAATCGTTTATTGTTACTATCAGCAACCTTTAAATGGTGTTATGACTGTTGATTATATTCTGGATGAGGGATAGACTCTGGCGTGGGTTTGGGCGGCTGTGTCCTGCTGTCTCTGTCCGTGGTGCTGAACCGGGATCAGCTGACCGCCCTCCTGCGTGTCGGCTCCGTGTGTCCGCCCACATCTCTTTGGCTTCAGCCTTTTATCGTCCCTCCTCTCTTGTCTTTCATTGACAATCAAACAGCTTCGGCTGCACTTTGGATGAAACGAGGCCAACAATGCGGGCAGGTCGGCGCGCTGTTCACTGAGAGCCGCGGATTATTTTCCTCATCGCCATTTTTTTTCCCGGGTGCGCACAATGGACACCGAATACACGGCCGGCTTGGAAAACCCTCTCTACAGCGAGCTGAAGTACTTCTGCAGGAAGGTGCAGGAGGCCTACAAGGAGCTGAAGGAGGACCTGACACCCTACCGAGATGATCGATTTTACAGGTGTGTGTGTATGTGTGTGTGTGTGTGTGTGTGTGTGTGTGTGTGTGTGTGATGACTGCTGATTCTGCATTGTGAGACGAAATCTGCTCGCATATGAAAAACACATCAAAACCAGACCAAACCTGTGATGTGTAAATGTTCCTGTAGCCCACATAACATCCACACAGTGCACACACACTTATTTAAACAAGACACGGGCCTTCTGTTTTCTCCCATAGTCATTTTATTCCCATGTCCCAGGCTGTAGGTTCTCCATACAACATATAAGTTTAATATTAGTTTAATAAGAATATCAAGTTTTGAACATAAAAGTAACGTTTTTGTAACATTTTCGTGTGTGTACGGTTTTGGGGGATTGTTATTTATTTAAAAGGAAAGGCAAATTTATTTATATAGCACCATTCAAACGCAAGGCAATTTGCAGTGCTTTACAAGGAAGTAAATAAAATATAATAAATCAAGGCGATTACAATCAGCATTCAACGGAGAATAAATAAAAGAAAATCTATAGTTTGATGGAAAGATAAACAGCTTATGCGTGATGTGTGTAATATGATAAAACTTGTCTATTGATGTTTTCAAATACAATTTTACTGCTGTATTACTCTTGAACAACATCAGGAACAATGAAACAGACATCAACACGTTTCAACATCATTTTCCCCATCTTATAAAAAAAGGAAAAGTAGAAAATAGCTCGATGACTCTTTGATTTTACAGTCTAAATATTAAGATTGCACTTTGTTTGGGATGGGAGTATTTGAAAAGTATTAAAGCTGTTTTGATAACTGACTAAATGAAACGTTCACCTTTTTTCTTGTAAGGATGTGATATCTGCAGTTTTGCATGTCAACATGTCAGATGTGGAAAGTAGACAGTTTTGTACACTTTCATGAAAATCATGAGCTCCTGATAAATTTGAGAGTAACCTATTCAAAAAAGCTGAGACTACTTGGTATTTACCTTTGTGTTTTATTGGATCTCCTTTAAACAACAGTCTGTAAAAGTTTGGGAAGTGAAAAGTTTCAGCCCTGCATCTTTCTCCCTGGAGATTTTGGTGTGCCAAATGTTTGCACTGGTGAAACAAGAGGACTGCAGATGGATTGACTGAGCACCTGTACCTGTTGGATCAAAGCAATGCCCTGTTGAAATATGGGAAGCATGCTCTGGAAGACCTCCTTTTTCCATCATTGATGCTGTCCTTACATTCCAACCCCATAACATTACAAATCTAGTTTTGTTTTGTTTTTTTGTTTTGTTTTTTGTTTTTTTCGTTTTTTTAACTTTTGTGCACCGGTGACAAACCTGCAAGGCACTATTGATCTAAAAACAGAGCACTTTTTCATTTTTTCAGTTGAATTTAAATGAGCCTCAGTTCTCAACTTGACCTTGCATTTCTTTAATTCCTTTTCTTTCCTCTGTCCCAACTTTTCCTTTTGTGTTGCTGCTGTTAAATTCAAAAAGAGCTACAGTTTGTTATGAAATAAGATTTCTTAATTTCCCCATCTGATATGTAGTATTGTGAATGAAACACAGGGTTTACAGGAAATACAAATCAATGCCTCTTGTCTTTTTTTTTTTAAGTCTCCACATCATTCTAACCTTTTTGGGGCTGCATAGAGTAACTCTTCAAAAGACATGGCCATAATATGACTTTCATTACGGCATATTGATTCGAAATTTAAATTTTGCATTGTAGTTTTTGAGTACTTTAGTGAAATTTCTTTTTAATAATCTTGTGATATTTTTTATAATTTTTTTCACAATTCCATTTAAATTTTTTGAAGAGACCAACAAAATGTATTTTTTTTAATTATTATTCCATAGTATCAAGCCATATTGAAATGTGCTTGTGGGAGTTATTAAGTGTTTGAAAACGCTTTAAAATAAATAAATTGATTTTAAAACACGCTGACGTCACACTCTATGGCCCCGCCCACCCGGTGACGTCGCCCTCCAGTTGTCGCAGGCTGATGTGGAAACCAACACGGATGTAGCTCCGCAGCGAAGGCTTTAGCGTTTCTTTTATCGCCGGAGAGACTACAAAGCCACAGAAATGGAGCTGTAAGTGTCCGGACCGTGTAGCGGACACACTCGAGATGTGTCGCCGATGTTCAGACGTCTGAGATCGGGCGTTAAAATAACTCTTTTTACATTCTGTCACTGCTAGCGCAGATTAGCACTGATGCTAACAGTGTTGACATCCGTGCAGGATGTAAACTCAGAATATCAACCGCAAGATTAATATTTCCGAAGAGATCTCACCCCTCCTGGTTTAATCTCTCAGTTGTGTGGATTGTCCGGGGTGTGTTTACGCATGTCTCTGCTTCTGTGTGTGTCAGACTGGCTCCCATGCGGCTCTACACTCTGTCTAAAAGACACTTCGTCTTGGTCTTCGTGGTGTTCCTGATCTGTTTCGGCCTCACAGTCTTTATCGGGATCGCAGGTGAGACTCATAAACATCGCTGATAAACACCCTGCAAATATGTACTCTGAACACCCAGGCTTACTGCTCTGAGACGGGCGAACTCATTGACGCATTGGTTTAAGAACAGGGATGACATGTTTAGGTTTCACATTGAATAACATTGAATAACATTTTTGCCCATTGCTAAGAAATAAGAAAACATACTATCAGATACATTTGAGTCATGTCAAAGTAAGAAAAAAAAATGTCATCCTTCTTATTTGTAGGCCCGAGGATCATTGCTGAGCAAGAACACAATGGTGATCAATGTCTTGCTTCTCAAAATGATTCTGTTAAGGTAAGACATTCCTCATCAGATTTTGGAAAGTAAAAATGTAAATAATTTGTTAGTTTGTTGTTCATGACTTCTAATTTCAAAATGTATTTAGTGATTAGGGACTGAAATGGCATATATCTGGGAAGGTTTTTTTTTTTTGATATTTATTTTGGAATGTTTCTATAATAAAATAACATTTAATTTGCATTTTACAAATGTAGATAAAAGTAAATTCATTGTAAGCTGTGCAACATGCATGTGAGACATTAAAGCGTGAGAAAGTCAGATCACGGACTATCGGTTGATTAGATAAATCTTCTAAATCTTCATTAAAGGAATACTCCGAAGATTTTGGACCCACGCCCTATCCCTATCATTTTTATAGTGAGACAAGATCATACATACCTTTATTGTCTCTCTGCGTCCAGCGGCTGGCTCCCAGCTGTTAGCATCGTAGTTAGCTTAGCTCAGCTGCTGGAGGTGAAGAGGAAACAGAGTCGGACTGACGAAAGTGGACAAAATACTCCTCACAGTGGTCCAGGGGACGGCGTATTAGCACGTGAAGTAAATCCGAATGGTTATAAAACATTTTAAAAGACGTGTTTTCTTTTCAATCCGTTAAAATAACGTTTTGATACACACAGATCTGCACAAGCATAGTGCTCCGTGGAAGGATATACCGGCGCACAACGGCCGAGTCTATGGCTTCTAATGCTGTGCTCCGGTATATCCTTCCACGGAGCACTGCGCATGTGCAGGTCTGTGTGTATCAAAACGTTATTTAAACGGTTTTAAAAGAAAACACGTCTTTTAAAATGTTTTATAACCATTCGGATTTACTTCACGTGCTAATACGCCGTCCCCTCGATCACTGTGAGGAGTATTTTGTCCACTTTCGTCAGTCCGGCTCTGTTTCCTCTTCACCTCCAGCAGCTGAGCTAAGCTAACTACGATGCTAACAGCTGGGAGCCAGCCGCTGGACGCAAAGAGACAATAAAGGTATGTATGATCTTCTCTCACTATAAAAATGATAGGGATAGGGCGTGGGTCCAAAATCTTCGGAGTATTCCTTTAAAACCATGTCAACTGACACACCCCTGGTATCAGGACCCTATCCTGAAGTGTAGGCGAGTTTATTTGCTTTGGTGGCGACACTCTGTGCTTCTGCCACACAGTTACCTTATGGACTTAAAGTAAGTAATAAATGTTTTTAATGATTTCAAATTGTTGCGTCTTCACAGACTGGGCCCTTCAATCTGCGTTCTCCTCCTCTCACCACCTACAACCAGCAGCTGTGGCTCACCTGCGTGATGCAAGCTGAAAACAGCACCAGTAAGAAGAGAAAGCAAAAGAAAACACCCTGAATGTGTGGTTGGCTTTGCGTCGATGACGGCAGCTGTGAAATGTCTTTTCCAGTGGGAGATTTCAAGCAGGACTTTAAGATCAGCGTGGGGCTGAAGGGGGTCATGCAGGACGCCTGCGTGACGCACAGCAACAACACGCAGCAGAAGTCCCGGACGCTGCACTGCGGAGCTGTACGTATCGACACGCCGAGTTCTACTCCTAATCTGCTCTGCTCCGTCCTGTGGGGAATGCAGCAGCGCTCGTAATTTCAGGCGGTTCTGTTTGGCCTGGTGAAAGAAGCCATTCCGTGTGGTTTTTGTCTCACCTTCCAGAAATGCGACGAGATCATCGTGCTGCATCTGGCCTACCTGAACTACACCCAGTACCGGGCGGTGGTCAGCTTCCAGGGCCTGGAAAAAATTAAATATGAGCTGAAGGTTAAGTTCGTGGTACGTGAACGCCGTGGATCCGCCGATGTGTTTTCAGTCGTTGCAGCTTTCGGGACTCAGACTCGTTTCCCTTCTTTCTCAGTGGAAAACCTACAATCCGACCTTCTCACAAGTGGAAATCTGGTTTCGCTTCGTCTTTGTGGTTTTGACCTTCATGGTGACGGTAAGAGCGAGCTTTACGTTTCTGTTTTCAGATATTAACTTGAAAAAACACACAAGTCAGTTGGATTGAATGTTAATGGTATAACTAAATGTTCCCTTCCTGTCCCAGTGTTTGTTTGCTCATTCCCTGAGGAAGTTCTCGATGAGGGACTGGGGCATCGAGCAGAAGTGGATGTCCATTCTGCTGCCGCTGCTGCTGCTCTACAACGGTCAGTTTCTCTTTCATTCTCTTTACCTTTCATTACAAGGGCTTCACATCCTTTGGCCACCAGAGGGCAGCAGCTCCAAACATTCCATCCACTGTCATCAGGAAGTGTCTTAGCATCGTTCCTCTTGCTTGTTTACTCACTCTGGATTTTTACTTTTTTTTTTTTGTGTTCAGATCCCTTCTTCCCGCTGTCCTTCCTGGTGAACAGCTGGTTTCCGGGGACGCTGGACGCTTTCTTCCAGGCCCTCTTCCTGTGCGCTCTGCTGCTCTTCTGGCTCTGCGTGTACCACGGCATCAGAGTGCAGGTTTGCGCACTTCCCACGCTCACATTTTCACTCTGGGCTTTATTTGTCTCAGATTGTTTACAGACGTGTTGCTTTTCCAGGGTGAGAGGAAATTCCTCACGTTCTACTTACCGAAGCTGATCATCGTAGGGCTCCTGTGGCTCTCGGCCGTCACGCTCGGCATCTGGCAAACGTACGTGCAGCATGGATCGTTCATTCATTCTCCTCTGATGGATTTCTGACGTGACTGAACAGATCTGCCTTTCTTTCCTAACATTTCAGGGTTTATGAGCTCCAGGATCCGACGTATTCATACAAAGTGGACATAGCAAACTTTGAGGTGAGATCAGTTTAGTACCATTTTGTTATTACTGTGAACAACCTGTGATGAAAGAACAAGAGGAGTTTTCAGTGTTTGAGTCAGCAGATGTGAGCCCTGATGTGTGGAAGTCACGGTTTATTCGGGGATTTTGTTGTTTGTCCAGGGGATGAAGGTCTTCTTCCTGGTTGTAATTGCCGTCTACGTCCTTTACCTGATCTTCCTGATTGTCAGAGCCTGTTCTGAGCTCAAGAACATGCCTTACTCAGGTACTGCAGCTCACCTGGCGTCTCTGCATACACTGCGACTCCAGCACTTCCTCATTCTGATATTAACAAGCTGTCGTTTCACTCCCCAGATCTCCGGCTCAAGTTTTTGACCGCGCTCACATTTGTGGTCCTCGTAATAAGGTTTGTTCAGACTCACCTGGATGTAGTTTAAATCCTTTGAAGACTTGTGTCCTCATCATTTTATTCCCTTTCTTTCCTCCAGTATGGTGATCCTCTATCTGAGGTTTGGCGCCAAGGCTCTTCAGGACAATTTTGTGGCTGAATTGTCAACTCATTACCAAAACTATATCCTTTCACCAGTGTTTAGTTTGAGTTGTGATGGTGTCACCTTGATGTTTTCAGTCTGCTTTATTCTTTAACTCCAGATGTACCAGCTGAATTCTTGTCCTTCTATGGCCTGCTCAACTTTTATCTGTACACTTTAGCATTCGTGTACTCTCCTTCGAAAAACGCCTTTTATGGTAGGTACTCCTCACAGTCTGCCGTTGTGTAAATTAGAGTGTGTCTCCCCTCCCTCATTCGCTGCAGTGTCTCAAAACCCTCCGATTTCTAGTGTCTGACTGGCAACAAACACACATTACACATCAAGTTGAGCTTTTAGGTTTGGGGGGGAACCATGTTGGGAACCACTAAGTAGAAAATAATGGTTTGATCCAAATCGTTTTGTCTTCCCAGACTCCCAGTTGAAGGACAACCCAGCTTTCTCCATGCTAAATGACTCCGATGACGAAGTCATATACGGGTACGTGTTTCGCTCATTTCTAACCTTTTCCTTAAACTGCACTTCTTCTATAAAACAAAAAATATATGAATGAACCTGTTTTTTGTTTTTTTTTTGTATGTTCATCAAGAAGTGATTATGAAGACATGCCTTTACAAAACGGACGTGCCATCAAAGCAACCGCCAAGTACCAGGACGAGAGCGACAGCGACTGATGTGCCTCCGAGCGGCGTTTCATTCATCCTGTGTTCACATCTGCAAAAATCGAACTGCTTGTGCAAAATATGCTGCGTTTGCATTGGATAAAGAAAATGAGATTCTTTAAGTGTATATAAATATATTTTTAAGATGATGAATTACATGTCTGCTGAATGTATTGTTCTCTCAGTGGGTGGTGTGTGCAGCCACTCCTTTCTTTTCTTTTCCCTCAAGATTCATTTAAACAGATACGATTTGGTCTATTTCTGAAGTTTTTCTGCTGGTGAGGAACATTACTTTCCAACTTTGTAATTATAAGTGATGAGAAAACATGAACTCGTCCTATTCCTGGCTTTGTGTTGAACCACTCCTGTATTCCTGTGTTCTTGTGTTCGTCATTCCTTTTTTGCTCTCTGACAGCTTGAGAATAACAAGTTTGTCTCTGACCTTTTGATCTTTAGCTGTAAAAAAAAAAAAAATAATAAAAAATTTCAGAGAGAGCCTTAAGAAGATACCACTCCTCTTAATATTTGTGGAACAGCTTTGTAATTGCACTTTTCAAGAATTGTATTTATTTGCCAAAAAGTGATTTGATACTGACCCGACCACATGGATTGATGGTTTTTGAACTACTGACGGATCATGGTGAACATTTCTTAACCCAGCATGTACAGAACTGACACTACTGGCCAAATAAATGTTGCCTTTTTGTCAACATAATTTGTAATGATAACTTTGCGTATATTGCCAACAATGTGGGGCTTGTTCTTTTGTTTTCTGAAACTGGGGCTGATGGACAGTAAAAAGCCAACACAAAGGTGTTTCTGTTCTTTACATATCTGTATTTTAATGGAAATGGTGCCTTGTCCTGACATCACTCAGTTTTTTTTTGTGTCATTGAACTGTGGTCTCAGCTTTGTAAATGATTTCACTGAAATGTACATGTTTGGTTTTTTTTTAACTGTGGAAGTGGCTTTTGTTGGGTAAAGGTGTTTTTGAAATATTTGTTCATTCATAAAGACGCTGTACATGGAGCTTTATCATGTCAAGTGTAAATAAAATGAAGTATATTCAGACACTAGTTGAGTTAAATCAATTGCACTTAATAACTACAACATGTCCAGTTTTTGTGGATTTTCTCGAAGATGGTTTACCGTAATGCCAAGAAATGTCATTGCACGCAATTCCTGAATTTTATGCGCCTTTTGATGCACTTTTTGTGGTGCTGCTCCCAACGGTGTGCACGTGCACGGTAGCATTTCAGGAAGGTTTGTTCTTTTCCTGGAGTCAGAGTTTTGAAAATGCTCCACCTTGGGAACTGTTTAAAAAAAAGCATTCTCTGTGACTTTTTATCTTTTATCTTTTTGTCCGAAAAATAATATAACATTTTTAATTTAGGACTTTAACAGGATCTTTGCTTAGTGTTGACTTCAGTAAAAGATGAGGATAGTTTTTACATCTCTGATGATGAGTGTCAAGTAAGTGAAGTTTTTTTATTAAGTGCTCGACTCATATAAATTCACAAAGTGCTGTACAGAACAATGTAAACGACATACATACAGTGATTCATATATCTATCCAGTGAAATATTCAGCTGAAAGCTTCCCTGAAAAAACAATCTTCAAGTCCAAGTTGTTTCAGAGAGCGGGGGCAACAGCCTGAAAGGATCGGCCTCTCTGGGTTTTAAAGTGAGTCTTTAGGATCTTCAGAAGTTTCTGGCCTGAAGATCCAAAGGAGCAGGGGCGTAGGGGCACAACAAGTTTGCCATGTGGTGGGGGAATTCGCCATGCAATGCTCGAGCAGTCAGAACTAAGGTTTTAAAGTCAATCGAAGACTAGACAGAACTGGGGTAATGTGGGTTGTTCTGAACACACCTGTCACTGGTCCAGCTGCAGGGTTTTGTCGGGTTTGAAGTTTTTTTTATAGCAGTCATGCTAAAAGTGAATTACAATCATCAATACGGCATGAAATAAAAGCATGAATGATTAGCTCAAAATCTGACTTGGACAACATTTTTCTGACTTCAGAGATATTTCTCAGGTGATAAAACAGTTTTCGGTACATCTTGTTCTTACTCAGAAACTCTGCGATAAAGAGGAAATGTACTCCAAACTAAACTGGTTTCTCCCAACCGAGTAAGATGAGAAACAGTTTCACACATTTTTCATCAAAGTCCACCACAAAGAGGAAATATCATGTCTTTTTAAAACTGAACTTCTGCATCAGAGAATCTTCAGTTTCAAATGATTCAGACATCAAATGGCTTCACTGAGAGTTTTCCTCGTTTTGTTTCTTCAGTTTAAAGGTAATTCCCTTAATTTCATGTTTTTTCTAATGGTCATTTTTAAATTATTGTTCTTTCCAAAATAAACAAACAGTTCAATAGTTTGTTTTGACAATATCTAGAAAAATAATCTGACCAAAAGGCAGGATATATTTGTCTAAGTGTTTGAACATGGTAAGATTTCATGTGGAGTTTGCATGTTCCCCCTGGACGTGGATTTTTCTCTAGACATCCTGGCTGAGTTTAAAAGTCCAAGGACATTCTACTAGTTAGGCTGATTGGTTAATCCTCATGATCTGTAGGTACGAATGTGACTGTGTCTTACCGTAATCATAGATGGGTTCTAATATTAAAACATTTCTAACAAAGCGACAGAGAAACCAGTAAAATGTAAAACGGCACAAAGAACAATCACAAGCTTTATTTTGAGCGACGACACAAACGTTATCTGTGGGAAATGAGTTCTATTTCATCACTCCTGACCTCTGGATAGCGGAGCCCTCGACGTTCACATCACCATGTGTCGACACGACGTGTAGTTAGGATTTTTGGGAGGTGCGCGTCAAGCCTTAGCGTAGGGTCTGCGTAGGGGTCTGCGTCTCAATGGGCTCTCTCAATTGAGCTCTGAGGTTTCACCCCCGAGAGCCCCACAGACCCAGCAAGGGACCTGTACTTAGTGCTGGGTGGTGTGTCTCAGCCTCCCCCATGGGCTCTTGGCTACAAAGGGCAATACCACATTCTTGGTGGCCGCACACACTTCTTTTTATCAGCCCATCATGCCTGGAGTGGCACCCAGTATTAGGGTTGTCCTTTTCCTGCAGGTGCCGTCGGGTCCACAGTCTATTTAGCCTATATTGCATGTTATGCCTGCCTATTGGGCGTCCCTAGAGACCGGGTGGAACTTTTGTGCCCAGTAAGGGCTCTGGGATGCTATGTTGACACTACCATGGGCATTCGTTCCTCCGAACAGCTTGTTATGGAGGCCCTGACGGTGGCTCTGCTCTCTCCAAGCAGCGCTAATCCCACTGGATTGTGGGTACCTTTCGCCATTCTTGTCAGGTTGCGAACCGCCCTCTACCATTGATTATGTGCTGCCACTCCACCACAGTGGTTTCCACACCTTGGGCTGTCCTGAGCTGAGTTCCCTGGTCGACATATGTTCTGCTGCCTCCTGGGCGACACCGGCACCTTTTTCTAGGTGGAGCAGCATGAATGCCACTATTCACCATCCACTTGGCATGATCCTTGGCTCTGCAGAGGCTTCTCAGTGAGGTTGGTCTGTGGGACTCCTGACTGAGTTGGGATAGATCATTCAGTGTGTTCAGCACCAGTCTGGCGGTCGGTAGGGATGAAATAGAATGAAAAATACGAATGTAACTACGGTTCTATGTATCCCAGATGACCGCCAGAGCCTTCTGTCACTCACAAACCTTGTTTTTTCTGTAGGAATCAAATCTGGGGTTGGACACCAGAACTTGTTGTTCCTGGGTCACTCAGGGGAAACAAGTGACATTTGTTGGTATACATACTCTATCTTCGCATGCGCAAAGGGGAACATTCAGTGCTTTCAGTACTGACGTCTAACGGTCAACCAGGATTCATAGAACTGTAGTTACATGCATAACTTTCATTTTATTTGAGTGTGAAAAAGGTTTCAGGCAACTCTTACAACATAAATTATTTGGCCTCACTTAACAAAACATATTATGGCCAGCATTGTTTTACAAAAAATGTTTCACTTGTTCATTTCTTTTTACATCAGGGATCAGAGGAGACGACTCTTTCTATCATCTCTATCAGAGACCTGGAGATGATGTCTTGTTGCCCTGTCTTCACACATCATTCTCTGAGACCAGATGTTCAGATATTGACTGGTGTTACATGAAAGATGGAAGAAATTGTATTGACGTTATCGATGGAGAAGTTCTGATGGTGTCACCCCGAGCTGCCAGGCTGAGTCTGCAAACTAACTGCTCTCTGATCATCAATAACATCACAGCTGAGGACGCTGGTCAGTACGCCTGTGGCTTTCTGGAGGAGTCTAACTGGGACACACATGTGTTTCTAAACATTTTATCAAGTGAGTATTGAAACCATTTGTTTTCCTGACAATAATATGATTGTAAATCCTTGCTGATTGGAAAACCACAGAGAAAATCACATTCTTGATGTTTCTACTACAGATAGATATTCCAGTTTCTGCTTTGTTAACAGATATTACTTGTTATCTTCTAGTTTCATCATCATCTACAGACACAGATCCAAATAAAGATGGAGATGTGACATTAAGTTGCTCCATCTTCAAATACGACAGACCGTGTGAACCCAGGAGTCTCCACTGGGTGGATGAGACGGGAGCTGAGCTGGTTGGTGAAGGTGATGGTTTCAAGTATGGAGGACAGATAAACTGTGTTTCTTATCTGACTGTGAAGCTTCAGACTGAACACAGCAGAAGATACACCTGCCAGTATGTTAATGGAACAGGTGTGAAGATTGAGGCTCACTACTCAACTGTGTCCTCAGTGGCACCAACAGGTGAGGACTCAAACACACACAAGACACACTTAACCTTTGAAAATGTGTATTTCTTTATCAGGGTTTCAGATTAGAGAAAAACCTGCAGTTCACATAAGTTAAGATTTATACATGTTCCTTATGTGTGTGTGTATATATATATATATATATATATATATATATATATATATATATATATATATATATATATATATATATATATATATATATATATATATATAGAGAGAGAGAGAGAGAGAGAGAGAGAGAGAGAGAGAGAGAGAGAGAGACTAAAACCTTCAACATATTGATTGAAGTTTGAACACATGGACTGAAACCTTGAACAGATTGTACAAAGTTTGACTATATTGACTGAAACTCCTCGTTTTCTGCGCCCCCTTGTGGGCACAGGTAGGCATAGTAAATTCAATTGTAGTATGGCTAAATGCCACCAGCAACCTCTCCATTGTTACAGTTATAAGCAAGGAGGACTGAACAATTACTTCTGATGCAGAAGTTTGGTTCAATAGTCAAACTTCATGAAATATATTCAAGGTTTCGGTCAATATATCAAAATATTTTATTCCCCAATGACATACCATAAATCCTTTATCTTCAGAACGAAATAGTGTCTTTCCAAATGACTTCCTGGTTAAGAGATTTTTAGCCAAAATCCCCATGAATATCAACGTGAGCTGTATTTTTCCTGCAGATTCCACCGACTGGTCTCCTCTGAGATACACCATGTAAAACTCTTAAATATACACATCTTTAACCATTTAACATACAATCATGAAATACAGCATTTACAATCATTTTAATGACTGTTTTTTAACTGATTTCATCTATTTATTAAAATTCCATGTATTTGTTCTAAAGACATTTTATTTATAGGCTTTTATTTTTGAAGCCCTATATAACCCAGGGTTACATTAGTCTTTATCAGGGTTTTCAGATCATCAAGAAATCTGACACACATTGAAATTCTAATACTATTTCTAAAATTTCCTTCTTCTGCTGTTCAAAATTTTACTGCAAAAAAAAAGTCTTCTCTAAAAATGAAATCCAATATTTTATCTCAAGAATGAAATAGTGTCTTTCCAAATGACTTCCTGGTTATGAGATTTTTAGCCAAAATCTCCATGAATATCAATGTGAGCTGTATTTTTCCTGCAGATTCCACCGACTGGTCTCCTCTGAGATACACCATGTGGGCTCTGCGCATCTCATTATTGATCCTCATGATGGTCATCACGGCTCTGATCATCAGAGGCAGAGGTGAGAACTTTCACATCGGATCACAATTTGACTGAAGCCGTAAATGTGAACTTCAGTATGACTCTGGATCTGTTTGCAGGAAGCAGCAGGCAGCTCAGAAACAACAGAGTGAGTATAAACAAAGGATTGAACCGTCACATTAAATCCACATGTTCTGTGTTGATGAGATTATTCATTTGATCAGTATTGATGATCACAGATTGTGAAGATGCATTGCAGCAACTCTCTGGAGGCACCGTAGTTTATTCAGTCCCTTCAAGCCTCTTTTTCAGATTGTTTCCCGTTTTATTTCACAGGTTCGTTACATCAAGACTGATGATGGTGGAGCAGTAAACTATGAAAATGTAGATCCAAGAAGATGAAATAGTTGATGCTCACTTTGAATCCTTGAGGTTGAAGCTAAAAACCTCAGACTCAACAACTCAACTCTGACAGCTCTTAGAAACAGAAGCTGATGTTTATTTGAGAGGTGTGATGATAATCAATTGAAATCATTGTTAAAAATACAGTCAAGTCATTTCAGGACAGGATTACAGAGAAAACCCAAAGATTCAAATAAAAAACCTCCCTCAGCAGAATCCGAGCTACTGTAGATACAGGTTAATAAAACATTACAGACAGTGGATCATCTTTCATCAGGAGGACTGAGTCAGTTCAGGTTAAATCAGATGCTTCTCCTCAAGTAAAGACAAGTTTAGTGAAATAGAAACCATTAAAATAAAAACTTCAGCTCACACTGGGCTCAGTGAGCAGGGAAGAGCGAGGGAGAGACAGCGGCTCAGCAACATTTTGAATAAATAACTGTTGCTGTGTTACTGGTTGAATGATGCGAATCAGTCAGTAACTCATTACTTCTGAAGGCAGCAGTGTTACAGTAACATGTTGCTTCATGAAATATTCTCCCCAACATTCCAAACCAACTTTTTTCATCTGCTGATGTCTTTCATTATGGTTTATTGATGCACTGTATCTTCTACATTCATGATTTTATTACTCTTGATTTTACTCAGTCTTTTTCTCATATTTCTTGATATCTTCATTTTCACTTCATCGTATATTTTATTGATGTTATTGTGTTCAGATTTGTTGATTTGAAGCACTTTGAGTTGCCTTGTTGCTGAATTGTACAAATAAAGTTTTCTGTTTAAGCATTCAAGTATTTCAAAGTTGATCTTGGTGATTGAAGTGCACAAGACTTCACAACAGTCGGAAGCACGTTATCATACCAGTCCAATCATTGCTTCTTTTCTGAAGCTGGGCGAGGGACGCAAACTGAAAACTCTCATATATTTTGCTGAGAGTAATAATGTAAAAAAATTGTTGGGATTCGTGGTTACACGAAAGAAACTGTTCATTTGATCTGTAGTTCCATCCCTCAGTCCTCCATCCCATCTCATAAACCCTCCATCTCTCACCCACACCCCCCCCCCCCCCCCCCCCCACACACACACACACACACACACACACACACACACACACACACACACACACACGACTTGTATAGACATCTAGATAGAATTGTGTGTTTGGTTTTGCTTTGTTGTTAATAAACATAATTTTTGGAATCATTTGGGTCGTTAATGTTTCACAGTTATGAATGGAATGTCTATGTCTTCTGTCCAAGAGCTCCAGCATCCTTCAGGTTTTACTGTTAAAATTAGTGATTGTTAATAATCTAATTATTAAACAAAATTCCAAATTAATAGGTAAACCAAGTTTATAAGACTGATTACAAAGAATTGGGTAACTGGTGAAAATCAGATCCTATTTTTTAATTATTAATAGTTATCTTTGATAATCATTAATTATTACTGATAGCCACATTTATTAAGTTGAATTTCGAACAGTAATGGTGCGAAATCCCAACAGTGCTCTCCTTTTATTTTATTTTTGTTTTTTCTTTTTCTGGGCAGTAATCTTTGCACCTTACCAGAGGAAGGCACACAGAATTTGACACCATTTCAATTATCAATTAAATTGTTATTACTCGGTGGACAGAATGAGTGAACTGATGGAGTGTGTACTTTTCTTTAACTATTGTAAAATGTTAAAAATATTGAATAAACAAATATTTTCAATTGCGCTTAATAATAAAACATTACATTTGATCTAATGCAGTTGATTCAACTGTAAAATGACAAAGTTCTCGAAGAATATAAACTGGGGGTCATGTCAATCTGGAGGCTGCCATTGCTGTTATTTTACACCCACTCAGGCATGTGCAGGTGGATGATTTACTGCTGCCATGGTGCACTTGCACGGTAGCAGCGTTTCAGGAAACTTGCGTGTGCACCCTCATTTCCATAGAATTGAAATGTTTTCAAAATGCTCCACCTTGCGAACTGTTTTCCAAAACTTGCATTCTCAGTGACTCTGAGCACTGTTGTCATGTAAACAGACACCCAGAACTCACGAAACGTTTCTGCAAACAACTTAAATGACTCTTCTGTCAGAGTCTGTTCATATGCTGGAGAATCCAGAACACCAATGCAGCTGACATTGTCACTGTTTGTTTCACCTGGGGACTGCAGAGTGGTATAGAGTTCAGCATGCTCACCTCACAGTGAGGGGTCCCTGGTTCAAGTCCAGCTTGAGGTTCTTTCTGGACTTCATTAAGACAGAAACGACTTGGCCATGACTCCCTTCTGGGGTCTGCTTCAGTGTGTGTCTGCAGTGTGAGAACATCACGTTTGTGGCATCAGGATAATCAGCTCTGAGAAATTTGTGGAAGTTGCAGCCACTTTCTGTTTTGATCATGGCTGAAGGGAGCAGGCAGATCGACCAACAATTCTGTTTCTGACTCAGATCCATATGACAAGTTCCAACTTTACAATGAGCAGGATCTTTACTTAGTTTTGACTTCGGTAAAAGATGAGGGTAGTTTTTTCCAAGTCTGATGATGAGTGCATCTTATTTTTAGTCAGAAACTCAACCATAAAAAGGAAATGTACTTTAAACTGAATTTGTTTCAACTGAATAAGGAGAGGAGCAATTTCTCACAATTTTCAGCAAACTCCACCAGAAAGAGGAAGTGACAAAGCTTTTTTAAAATGTGAACTTCCGCATCAGAGAATCTTCAGTGTCAAATGATCAGACATCAAATGGCTTCACTGAGAGTTTTCCTCATTTTGTTGCTTCGGTTTGAAGGTAATTGCTTTAATTTCATGTTTTTTTTTAATCTCGTATTTAAATTAATGTCCTTTTTACTAATTATTGTAAACAGTTTAATAATTTGGTTTGACAATACCTAGAGAATAGTCTGACCAAAAGTCAGGATCAATTTGTCTAAAGGTTTGAACATGGTAAGGTTTTATGTGGAGTTTGCATGTTCTCCCTCGGCGTGGATTTTTCTCCAGACACTCTGGCTGAGTTCAGAAGCCCGAAAACATTCTTCTTAGGCTGATTGGAGAATCTATATAATCCGTTGGTATGAATGTGAGTGTGTGTTACTGTAATCACAGATGGGTTTGAATATGAAATAAACATTAATAGAGCAACAGAGAAAGCAGTAAAATGTAAAAATTCAGTTTTTGCATTTTTTACATTACACTGAATTTCCCAGTCTGGGATCAATAAAGTAACTCTGTACTCTAAAAATGGAATGAAGAACAAAACAAAAAAAAAACAAAAAAAAAAAATTATTATGAGCGATGGCACAAATTTTAACTGAAAGAAATAAGTATGTGTCTGAAAAGGTTTCAAGCAACTTTTAGAACTTGAAATAATTGACCTTGCTTTGGACATCATGTCATGGTCTGCATTGTTCCACTTTAAAATAATTTCAGTTGAAAATGTTTCATTTGTTGTTTTCTTTTTCCTTCAGGCATCAGAGGAGACAACTCTTACTATCTCTATCAGAGACCTGGAGATGATGTCTTGCTACCCTGTCTTCAGGCGTCATTATCTGATACCGGATGTTCAGGTATTAACTGGCTTTACCACAAAGATGGACGAACATTTCTTGATGTTCGTAATGGAGAAGTTGAGAAGAGCTCACCCCGAGCTGCCAGACTGACTCTGCACACTAACTGCTCTCTGATCATCAATAACATCACAGCTGAGGACGCTGGTCGGTACATCTTTCTAAATACGAAGGATCTCACCAGGAACACACAGGTGTTTCTAAACATTTTGACAAGTGAGTGCTTTAAAGAAACAGTTTTTTTCCTGGCAGTAATCTGATTGTAAATCCTTGCTGATTGCAAAGCCACAGAAAAAAAAGAGCAGTCTGATGTTTCCACTACAGATTCAACTTTTTGCTCTGTTAACAGATATTACTTGTTGTCTTCTAGTTTCACCGTCATCTACAGACACAGATCCAAATAAAGATGGAGAAGTGACATTAAGTTGCTCCCTGTTTAAATTAGACGGACAGTGTGAACCCAGGAGTCTCCACTGGGTGAATGAGACGGGAGCTGAGCTGGTTGGTGAAGGAGATGGTTTCAAGTATGAAGGACAGAAAAACTGTGTTTCTTTTCTGACTGTGAAGAATCAGACTGAACACAGCAGAAGATACACCTGCCAGTATGTTGACAGAACAGGTGTGAAGATCGAGGCTCACTACTCAACTGTGTCCTCAGTGTCACCAACAGGTGAGGACTCAAACACACACATGACACACTGAACCTTTGAAAATGAGTTTTTCTTTATCAGGGTTTTCAGATCATCGAGAAATCTGACACAAATTGAAATTCTAATACTATTTCTAAATTTTCCTTCTGCTGTTCAAAATTTTACTGCAGAAAAAAATAGTCTTCTCTTGAAATGAAATCCAAACCTTGATCTCAAGAATGAAATAGTGTCTTTACAAATGACTTCCTGGTTATGAGATTTTTAGCCAAAATCTCCATGAATATGAATGTGAGTTATATTTTTCCTGCAGATTCCACCGACTGGTCTCCTCTGAGATACACCATGTGGGCTCTGCGCATCTCATTATTGATCCTCATGATGGTCATCACGGCTCTGATCATCAGAGGCAGAGGTGAGAACTTTCACATCGGATCACAATTTGACTGAAGCTGTAAATCTGAACTTCAGTATGACTCTGGATCTGTTTGCAGGAAGCAGCAGGCAGCTCAGAAACAACAGAGTGAGTATAAACAAAGGATTGAACCGTCACATTAAATCCACATGTTCTGTGTTGATGAGATCATTCATTTGATCAGTATTGATGATCACAGATTGTGAAGATGCATTGCAGCAACTCTCTGGAGGCACCGGAGTTTATTCAGTCCCTTCAAGCCTCTTTTTCAGATTGTTTCCTGTTTTATTTTACAGGTTCGTTACATCGAGACTGATGATGGTGGAGCAGTGAACTATGAAAATGTAGAACAGCGTCTGTCTCCTTCCACGCTGCTCTGATCTCCAGCAACAACAACTCTCCATGCTAACATGAACTGTTTTGATTCCTCACTGAAAAATTGAACATGCTGATAGATGTTAGGATTAATGTCTCTTTCATGCAGATGAGGTCAACAGGTTGTCGGTTTCAGATCCAAAGAAGATTAAATATGTTTACTTTCAATCCCTGAGGTTTGAGACTACAGAGCCAGAAACTTAAGGCTCAAAATGGACTCTGACAGGTTCAAATCGAAAACTACAGTAGTTACTCTTCTCAAATCTGGACTAGGTTATTCTAAAGATGTTAAACTTTCATCAAAACACTGTTTATGATTTGTGACACCTTCTTTGGATTTGTTATGTAAACGAGAGCATAGTTGACTGTATTTTTCACAGCCAGACTGCTTCGGACCAGGTCCAGGTCAAAAACTGCTGAACCTGCAGTTCTCAAATCTGGACTATGTTATTTTACAGATGATAAACATTCATAAAACCACTGATTTTGATTTGTGAATCCTTTATTTTATCTGTGGAAAGGAAAAAAGTGCATAGTTGACTGTATTTTTTAAATGTTGACCGCTTTCGGCCAGATTCCGATGGAGAACCGCTGGACATGCACTTCTCAAGTCTGATGACTGAAGTCTCATTCAAGAGTAATGTATCGTTCGAAAGCCTGTGAGATTTACAATGTCAACAAACTTTATTTGAATTCCCAAGACTGACGACAAAAGACAGTGCATGAACCTACTATGTTGAGGTATTGGATCATGGATATATATATACTGTCGGGTTTTGTTCCAGATGTTGCTGATGTTGATGGCGTGTTACTTTTTGCATATGTATTTTAATTTTGTTATAAAACAAAGTCTTTGATGTCACAGTGTGCTTGGAGTGTTCAGTTAGTGGCATTTAGGGCTTTTTATTTGAGAAACAATGGAAAAACAACTGTTTCTTGCTGGTGGTTCATGTTGGAGCTGACTTGATCACTTTAGTGCCCTTCATTGCGTGTATTTCTTTCAGTTTTAAAATGTTATCTTTTTATTTGTTTTAAATGTCTTTTTTTTTTAAATATAAAGGTGAATAGTATGAATTATTCTTAGAACTGATGTTTTTTTGACTCATATTTCTAGAACGTGTGCTCATCCATACATTTTGTGAGGTGGTTTTTCAGGCTTCTGACCATAACCACCAGCCTGGTTGGTTATTTTTTCAATTCTCTGGAATGTATGTACATTTTGCTTCCAGTTTCAGAGATGCGCCTGAACTTTTCAACAGTTCACAATAAAATGATGTGGTTTGCCCTCGAACACATTCTTCATGGTCAGTATTTAAACTCAAAGCTCCAGATTGGTCTGGAGGACATGTCAGCTTGTTTTCACTGGATTTATCACCAAACAGGGCACTTCTCCTTTCATTTCACCACTGACATGACACAGTGGAAACTGCAGCACTCCATATTTCCCCATTTCAGAGAGAAAGCTTCACATTGATTTCCTGTTGACAGAATGAAACAAAATGACTCTGCTCATGTTGATGCTGGTTTTTCTGCTTCAGAATGGAGGTAAGGCTCTTCTTATGTGTGACTTATATCATAGTTTGATACTAAAATGTTTTCAAGATACTTTTGTCATTTAATTTGAACTGTGAGAGTGGTGGACACTTGAAGAAGAATCACATTTACTCCTGCAGTGTCAGTGGAATGACACTCTGCAGAGATCCTGGTCTGGAAACTTTGTTGATAATAACATTAATCTGCTCAAATAGAGATGTTGACTTGGGTCATGTAACTTAGACTCAAGTTGATTCAAGTCTCTGTTTTGATGATTTGTGACTTGACTCGAAGAAAAATTAAAGACTTGAAACTTGACTTGGAAGTGAAAGACTTGAGACTTGACTTGAGACATAATGACTTGAATGACTTGAGTGTTGTTGAGTTTGTGTTTTCAGTTTTAACAAGTATAAAAGTAAAATCAAATGTTACCGATATGAGCACAGCTTTAAAATAGTGGTATGATTGAAATCGATACCCTGTCAGTTATGTGCTCTCTGTCAAACAAGAGTTTTTTTCCCCACAGTCAAACAGAAAGGGGCTTTTGGTCTCTCAGCCAATCAGAGGACACGTGAGTTAGGGAGGCTGACACAGTCTCTGCTTTCAAGGCTTGCTTAAGACCTTTCTGTTTAGTAAAGCTTGCAGTGAGGGGTGGTTCATGTATTGTTCATATCAGCATTGTAATTATCATCAACCCCTGGAATGAGATTCCCAGGTTTTCAAGCAACATGATTGTTTTGCACGCACTAAAAACTTAAGGGCTGAAAAAGAAAACTTTGCAAAGATGGAATACCTTGATATTTGTGATAACTGAGTAACCTAAAAAAGTAAAGTTTGAAAGTTGGTTAAATATTGTTCGAGACAGACTAAATGAAGTACTGATTCAAAAATGAAGAAGTTACAAGCTAAAACATTGTAATATTGATTAAAATCAGACTACGACATGGACATGTTTTGAAAACTTGGCAAAGTAAATTGATCTGCTATAAAAAACAAAAAAGATTTTCTGATACAGAGCATTAAAATAAGTTTACTTGACTTGGACTTGACTTGACCGATGACTTAAGCAAGAAAAAA